>NC_090700.1:40175584-40800584 GCF_040954835.1 Lepisosteus oculatus | reverse complement strand
GGGGTGGGAGGGCACGAGGGGTTCGGTGCTGTGGTGACAGGGTGCTGTGTTGCAGGACTGGGAGCTGGTGGTGGCGTCGAGGCTGCGCTGGGAGCTGGCGGTGGTGCTGCCCTCCGACTTCCTGGAGCTGATCCTGGAGCGCCTGCAAAGCCTGCCCTGCGGCGGCCGGGACCTGGTGCGCAAGCACACTCGGCTCTTCATGGCGCTGTGTGCCTTAGGTACGGGCGGCCGCGCGCGCACACCGGCGGCGCCAGGCACGGGGGCTGGGACTGACAGTGATCTGTAGCTGAACTCCAGGTGAAAGTGACCCCTGCACGTTCCCTGGAGCTGCAGGCCCAAGGTGGCGTTGGTGAGGCAGAGCCTGACAGCAGTGCGGGCAGAGTCCTCGCTCCCCCAAGTGGGTACAGGGTTCCTCTACGTTGCAAGCGTTGCAAAGTAAAGGCATGACTGATTCCAAGTGGGTTGGGTATATAAAACTACTTAGTATTTCTCAGTCCTTTTAATGTGTAAATACATGAACAGTTGGGATTGGTTTTATGAGCTGACCTGTGTTTTGGTGTGGTCTGAGGTACGGGGCACTCAGTCTGCCAGTTCTGGTTTCAGATATGAAGTTCTCCATGTACCCGCCCTCCATGATCGCAACGGCCAGCGTGGGAGCTGCCATCCGCGGCCTGCTGGTGCCAGATCCTGCCCTCTCCGGCAGTTCCCTCATGGAGCAGCTTGCCAAAATCACTGCCTCCGATGTGGTGAGTGTGTGTCCTGTTGTGTTGTGTTTCCGTCTGGCTGTCTGTGAAGTGGCTTCCCTTTGCTCTTGCACGAAGTACAGAGTGCTCGTCCTCCAGATCTGTTAACGAAGGGCAATCCTGTACAAGAGTACAGTTCTTCTTTACGCTACTGTTCTGCAGTGGTGCTTCTGCGTTAATCTCCTATTCCTGTTCCCCTCCTCTGTCGCTCCCCCTCCTCCCTCTCTGTCCTGGCAGGACTGTCTGCGATCCTGCTTGGAGCAGATGGAGGATATGTTGCAGCGCCACCTGCCTAAATCATCCTGCCAACCCAGGACTCCCGAGCCTAGTCCCGTTGGCACCCCCACGGATATCCACGATGTCCACCTGACTGCGTCCGGCTCCCTCCTGTCGCCCCACAGCCCACCGAAGAGATCAGCTGGGGGAGGAGTGGACGGTCACTGAGGAGAAGGGAGACCCATCCCGGCATGGACGTACCCCAAGCTGAGCCCTGGTACGGGTGTACCCCAAGCTGAGCTCCGTGCCGAGACTCTGCCGTAAGCACGGACAACCAGCTCAGCTCAGCTCTCAGCCTTCCATTTTGGGTTCCAGCTGTTCAGTCTCATCATACTGTTTTTTATTGAAATGTATTTAAAACATTCCCAAAAAAATGCATTCGATCAACTGTTTGTTCCTTGTTGCACATCTGTTTTGTGCAGTTTTGTTTCAATTATGGCTGAAAGCACCCTGTTTGTTCCAGTGGGCTGGAGAGCCTAACCTGTCGCCCTTCTAGTACATTTCACTGCAGCAGCCAAACTGGATACAGCACCACGTTGTATTCATCCTGCTAATTTTCAGTAAAACAAATGTAGCAGAATTCTGCACTGCATGTTACTAGAGAGGATGCAAGCCGAGTAGCCCTGTTCTGATGGAGAAAGAATGGATATGGATCCCTTTCCTCCCATCTGTTCAACAGTTTTGTTGGAGAATTTTGAGAATTATTTTTTCTAAGCCTGTTTGTCCCAGAAGCATAACTGCTGTGTCAAAGACTGCATCTGCAGGTGTGAGTGTTTGTCAATTAGCCAACAGTATCACTAACTGCTCCTGTTTGGAGAGTTTAAAATGTCACCTTTTCAAATAAAACACAAGACTGCTGCTGTTAAAAGATTTTTAAACAATGAAAATTAAAATATTGAATTGTATTTTGTGGCTGTTCAGTGGTGGTGATGTCTCATTTCTGGTCTTGGGAGCAGCTGGAATGTGTCATTGTGCACAAATAGCTCTTCTCTGTTGCAGAAACACACTGAGAACAGTTTCTGTTATGGTCACTGGAAGGTTCTATCTATAAAAGTTATGTTATACTCCACAGATGTTTTTTAAAATAGTTCTACAAACCCAAATTACAAGCACCAAAGTCCCAAATACAAATTATGAACTTAGTATAGGAAAAGGGCCTACACCAGGCTTGGATCTCAACTTGAAAATACATAGCTGAGTAAAACACAAAATTATAGAAATCGATCATTTTGATTAAGCTGGGAGCATGTGATGGCTGATCAGAAATGAAGTCTATTTTAGTGAACCTGGATCTGTTCAACCCTAATATGAGAAAGAAGCCACTAAAGCAGCAGAGACACAGTAAATTACTCGGTATATAAATTAAGTATGCAGTGATCAATACTTTTAAAATGTTATCCCAGTTGTTCAGTAAGTGCTATACACAGTGAAAACCCCTCATGAAGATCCTCAACCTTTTGAGTTCAGTTCCTGAGTCAGGTTGGATTACATCCGTGAACTCAAAACAATGCACACAAATACCAACCAAGTACTTTTAATGCTGCAAGTTTACATTAAACCTCCTCATTGTTTGTTCTGATTGGCAGAAACTCACCCAGCAGCCTGTGAGTCAGAGTCAGAGTATGCCCGCTCTGGTGGGTGAGAAGTTCAGTAAACAAACAGTGTGGTTCTGCAGTTGCTGTCTTTTCAATTTCAGTTTTCCACTTGGGCTTCTTCGCGAGTCTAGACGGCTTTTTGGGAATGTCTATGGCCAGTTTTAGAAAGCTGACAGCTCCACACAGCAGCAGCCTCGGGCCCTAAACACCCCTTGCCCTCCCAGCTCTGCTAACTGGCTCTACACAACTCACAGCTTTTTTCCTCAGTAAGAGCAGCACGCACTGAGCTTGCACAACATGCCACAGCACTCTCTGACAACTACTTGAACGCTTGCTTGCTGGCAGGCGGGGTGACTCCCTTCGTGACGGTGTCTTTATCAGAGAAGGGTGCCTCCAGCTGTGAAGACGGGACCTCCTCTCCCAGTCAGAAGCCTCGTCCCCTTCACATTCCCCAGACCCCGCCAATCCCATGCGAAATCCGCATCCCGAGTCGCACAGTCGAGCTGAGCCCAGGGCAGGACTGAGCCGGCCCATTCCCCCCACAGGGAAACATTTGCTTCTGCTCCAGGAAAGAAGAGAAGAAAGGCGCCATTGCGTTTTGTTGAAATCAAGAGGAAGCACGACGTTCTGCCGTTTGGCCTGGAACAGGGAAGCGACGCAATTTCTCTAGAACATGATGAGGCAGGAAGGCGGGGGGCCGGGGCCGGAGGGCGTCTAGTCCAGGGCCATGGCGGGGGCGGCGGTCTCCTCGTCGCGGGACTTCGAGTGCTGCAGCTCCCGGCGCACCTCGGCGGAGATCTGGGGGTGGCAGTGCACCCTGAGCAGCTCCAGGAGCGCCCCCTTCTGCTCGGACGACAGGTCCTCCTTGTAGCGCTGCGCCAGCGTCAGCAGGCTCTGGTGCCACAGGACAGGCAGCGCGCGGCGGTCGCTGCGGAAGCGCAGGAAGTGGAAGACCAGCGCGTCCAGCACGCGGAAGGGCAGCGCGTACTTCTTGTCCAGGAGCAGGCGCAGGAAGATGCTGTTGGCGCCGGTGTACTCCATCTCCGCCAGCTTCAGCATGGCCGCGCTGGAGGAGGGGAAAGACAGGGACCATTCAGTGTGCTGAACTTGCCCGAACCTCTGCAGCATGAAGGGGACCTCTGAGCCCCTGCCCAAAGGGCTGTGGGTTTGAATCCCAGGTGGGGCCTCTGCTGTTTACCCCAGAGTAAAACAACACACCTCCAGAAATGGACACCAACATGTGTACATGGGGGAAAAAAAAAGGTGCTGCAATAGTAACTTCTGGAGGTTGCGCTAGATAAAAGTGCCTGCCAAATAACGAAATAATATTGCCGGCCCTCCCTCCTGCTTGTGTACCTGGAGTGCAGGACAGGGATGGAGCACTTGGTGATGATGCTGCCGATGATGATGGCCTCTCTCAGCGTGCAGGTCCCCGACTCGCACAGGGGGATCAGGATTCCTGAGCGAGAAAGAGGGGGGAGAGACGTTAGCGATGTGGCTCATCTCCTGCACTGCCAGGGACGGCCATTATAAAGCCTTAGACTCTCACCCTTGAACCAGGCCCCAGGCTTGAAAAGCGCCTTCTTCAGCGCGCTGTACAGGTGGAAGTTGAGCCGTTTATACTCCGCGATGTCATCTCGAATCCGCGGCAGCAGGACAAGGTTATAGAAGCGTTGAGCCATCCTCTCCTTCAGATTGGAGGAGAAGATCCTGCAGGTGGCAACAGGGAGAAAGAAAAATGAGGCGTAGAAAAGGGACACCTGCACACGGACAATAATTCACACAGGACACATCCGACAGCTGTCGCTTGACCTGGTTGAGTTTAACCAGGTTGTACTGTATACATTGTACCGATTAAGCATAACAGTAGCAATTAGCTTTACACGCTCTTCTGTGCATATTGAGGCACATATGAATTCCCATCACAAATTCAAAAGCCGCTACCAGTTGAATAAAAGCCTGCAGTTTGTAAAACTATAAGTGGATCAGAATCCTGCGCAATGGGTGCTCTCATGTTCTTGGACGCATAGCCCTACGAACACGGAAAGAGTTTGGGGCTGAAGTGGTTTATGAGAGAATGTTTTCTTGGTTAAAAAAGAGAACCACTTTACAGAGACGACAGGAAAGCCTCTCCTCTGTCCGTTTGCACAGTGTCAGCGCTACAAACCAAAAGAACAGCAGTGCGGTCTGCCGGCCAAGTGTTTCGGGAGCTGTGAGGGGAGTGTTGATCTCACCGTGTGGCCTGGTACATCGCTGCCGCCGTCCAGGTCTCCGGCTCTGTGATGTACAGCACCTGCTCCCAGTTGGACAGAGCAGGCACGATCTTGAAGGCCTTGGGCAGCTTTCCGCTGCGGTACTTGGACAGAACCTGGGAGAGTGCGTCAGAAAGGACAGTGAGGGAGAGACAGGGAATGGCAGCACACAGACTGAGAGAGAGGGTGTCCCCGCCCACACCGTGGCCCAGCACAGGACGCTCACCTCCTTCACCCCCTTGTACACCTCAATGACTCGGGGGTCCAGCTGGGGCATGGGGTGCCCCGACACCTCCGACATCACCGTCTCCACCTCCGTCTGCTTCTCTGTGATCTTCTCCATGATGATGTCCGCCAGAGTCCTCCTGGGGGAAGAGGCACAGTCGTGAACGCAGCCTGACACACTGAGGCCGGAGGATAGCAACCACGCACTCCGCACACGGGGGCAGGACATTCCAGGCTGGAACAACGCAGGGCTTAAGGAGACAGTCACTTGTCTGCTGTTGGCCACATCAAACCCTGGCAGACAGACCCCAGAACTCCCGAGTGCCTCAACAGTCTGGACTCCTGGACCGCTCCTGAACATTGACTATTACTGGACACACAGGGACTCTGCTGCTGGAACTGATGTGGGGTCTTTTCATTGCCAGAGAAAAGATGGTCCCATCTCAAGGATTTCTAGACGTAAACAGATATTCAAGGCAGCTTTTCCAGCAAAGTTCCGTACGTGTGGAAGAGAGCACTGCACACGATTTGTGGATTGTGGTTGAGAAACACTGAGTAAACTCTGGGCTGCGCTGCTGGAATTCTAGCAGGTTTGCTGTTGCATTGCCAGAGCCCGGCTCTGTGAGGTAGGTCGGTCCGGGTCAGTACCTGAGCGGCGGGTTCTTGCTCATGAACATCTGGATGGCCTTCTCATCCTCCGGGTCCACCTCCACCTCTGCCCCTGCCGCCCCCTCCCCGTCCTCTCCATCTCCCCCCTGCCCCAGCGCCGGCCATTCCTCCTCCTCCGAGTCCGAGTCCCTGGAGCCAGAGCCTGCAGGGCAACAGGAACAGGTCAGAAAACCCCATCAGGGCTGTTGGGAGCTAGCTGATCCCATCATTTCACCCAGATCTTTCCAGAAATGGCCCAGGGAATGAACTCCAACAACATGGCTGGGCCACTTGTTTCAGACCTCCACCACCCTCTGTGTATAGAAGTACCTCCTGGTCTCAGTTTTTAAGAACTCTTCCCAGTAGTTTTCACTGTTGGTTCTGAATCAAATCGCAACACTCTACAGCGATACAGTTTGAGACGGTGACAACCCCCCTGCCCATAACTCTCAGGACACTAGACACCAAAGGAGGATTCAATGTTTGCTACTTGCTCTCAAAGTGCCAGCATTACGGCTGGCTTCATGAAAACCTGGCCAGGTGGGTGATGGGATTGTGGCCTCTCGCTAGGGGTCGCGCCGGAGGCCGTGTGTGACCAAGCAGCTGAAGCACAGCAGAGAGAAGCGGTATCTGATTTCCACCTCTTTTGTACGAACAGTTCACGAACAGGACGCCTCACTCATGTCACTCTCCTTACAAACAACGCGGCACGCACAGCCGAGATAGGTCGCACCCGTGCCGGACGCAGGACCAGCCCGTGACAAGCGGCACGCGTTCTGTCACCCTCGCTAAACACTCACCCAGCACGGTCGTGGGCTGCTTTTTACTCTCCGCAGTCTTCCCGAGCCCGCACTCCGCCTCCAGCTCCTCCTGCTGTATCCGAGCCTGCTCCAGGATCTTCCGGGACAGCCGCTCGTCCACGTACTCGTCCTCAGCCTCCTGCCGGCGGCCACGGCTCTTCACCCGGCCGCTGCTCTTCACCTCATCGCTCTGCAGGATCTGCTCGGCCAGAGGAACCATCGCGACTCGGCTGTGCTCCGCTCTCCCTCCGCCTTTCGTCTTCTTCACTTTCGGCATCTCCGTAGGCGCCGATTCGCTCTGCTGTCAGAGTTCTGTTTGTCTTGTGTGCCGAAACCTGTAAAACAGACTTAAAACTCTGCCCGCACATGTGGAGAAAGACCACTCAGCAAGCACGCGTGACCCTTTGCCACTCACCGGAAATGATGTCACCGCCCCTCCACCCCGCACAATCATGGCGACACTCGAAGCACAAAAAATAAAATTGAAGACAACTTTTAAAAACGTCTTTATAGGAAGTCTTGAAAATGATCATTTAATTTCACGATAAGAATAATATGAATATAAATTAGCTGTACTAATTTGTTATTGTCAACCTCCGATCGTGGCGTCACTTCCTCTTCCTGATAACAGGAAGCTCGTGTCTGAAGTAACGTGAAGTTAGAGGAGTCTTGTTCTGTCAGAGGCGAACATGGGTGTAACGTGGTAAGATTAGTTATTTGAATCTTTTATTGCAGCAGAAACGTCATTTCATTGACAATGGCGATCCGGAGCGTATTGTTTTACACGGCTGGACATGGTGTTGGAGCAATGCGAGTTTCATACCTACGTGTACAACAACATAGTCACAGCTGGGTTCCTCGGGTCCAGAGCCTCACCATAAATATTAAATAATACGATAACAGACGTTTTTAAACTGGTTAACCGCGGCCCTGGTGGGGCTGCGCCGACAGCAACAGTTGTGAGTTTGCGGACTTTAGAAGCCATTTGAAACGAAATGGTCTGCAGTTTGAAAGGAGGCAGCGTGCTTTGTTTACGTGCAGGGACAGGGTGTGCTATATTAGCGGAGTCTCTGGTCCGGCGGTATATCGTTACAATTACAGTATGATGATGCTGCAGGAGGAGAAGAAGGTGGTTTGGAGAAAGGAGCTGTTTTGAATTATGTAACTGCAGCCTGGCTAATGCAGGTTATTCCAGAACCGATTGCATTTTCCAATTTAGCAGTATGTTTAAAAAGCTTTATGCACAGTTGTGTCACAAGATGACACTTTTGAACCAACTCTTAAAATAGCACTATAGTTTTGCTCGGTTCCTAGAACAATTTATTTAAAACTTTTATGCATTTAAAAAATATATAATTTAAACGATCTAATTGATATATGATGCTTTGCTTTTTTGTTTTTAAACTATCTGCTTTATAAGAACTCAACTCCAGTCTTGACTTGACACAGTCCGGCAGTGTGTTAAAAATACCAGTTAAACTCATAATTTGTTCAGTTAGGAAGGTTATTAGTTGAAATCAGTGTGTGTGTGTGGAGTGTTAGCTGTAACCCTGTGCTCTGGCAGTGTGTGTGTGTGGAGTGTTAGCAGTAACCCTGTGCTCTGGCAGTGTGTGTGTGTGTGGAGTGTTAGCAGTAACCCTGTGCTCAGGCAGTGTGTGTGTGTGTGGGGAGTGTTAGCAGTAACCCTGTGCTCTGGCAGTGTGTGTGTGTGTGGGGAGTGTTAGCAGTAACCCTGTGCTCTGGCAGTGTGTGTGTGGGGAGTGTTAGCAGTAACCCTGTGCTCTGGCAGTGTGTGTGTGGGGAGTGTTAGCAGTAACCCTGTGCTCTGGCAGTGTGTGTGTGCGGAGTGTTAGCAGTAACCCTGTGCTCTGGCAGTGTGTGTGTGGGGAGTGTTAGCAGTAACCCTGTGCTCTGGCAGTGTGTGTGTGTGTGCGGAGTGTTAGCAGTAACCCTGTGCTCTGGCAGTGTGTGTGTGTGTGCGCGGAGTGTTAGCAGTAACCCTGTGCTCTGGCAGTGTGTGTGTGTGCGCGGAGTGTTAGCAGTAACCCTGTGCTCTGGCAGTGTGTGTGTGTGCGCGGAGTGTTAGCAGTAACCCTGTGCTCTGGCAGTGTGTGTGTGTGCGCGGAGTGTTAGCAGTAACCCTGTGCTCTGGCAGTGTGTGTGTGTGTGGAGTGTTAGCAGTAACCCTGTGCTCTGGCAGTGTGTGTGTGTGTGTGGAGTGTTAGCAGTAACCCTGTGCTCTGGCAGTGTGTGCCAGGTGCCGGTGGTGGAGGGGAAGAGTGTCCAGCAGACAGTGGAGATGCTGCACAGGAAGCTGGAGCAGCTGGGAGCAGTGAAACAGGGCAGTTTCTGCGTGGACTGTGAGACCTACCATGCGGGGGCCATGGGCACTACAGGTGAGAGCGCTGAGCGAGGGAGCGTGGTTACTCTGGATAAAGAGAGAGGTAGAGTGTTGTGGAGAGAGTTGTCCAACACAAAATAGCACTGAGAGCTTGAGACAGAGGGTATTAAAAAAGCTAATAAGGAAAGGGGGAAAGATGCAGATAGATAATACCCCTAGCGCACAGAGGCTTGATGCAGAAGTAAAATGTTTGTGTTAGAGACCCAGGCTGAGATGGTACAAAGATGAACGCCCTGCTGGCCTGTACATTCTCCCTCTCTCACCCCAGGGCAGCCCACCAAGTTCCTGTACGTAATGCACAACTCGGAGATGCCTTTGAGCTGCTTCGCTCTCTTCGAGGGCGGGCCCTGCCTGGTGGCCGACCCCAACTTCGACGTGCTGATGATCAAGCTGAAGGGCCACTTCCAGAACGCCAAGGGTAACAAGGTGGAGAGCCGTGGCACGCGCTTCCAGTACTGCGACTTCCTGGTCAAGGTTGGCACCATCACCATGGGCTCCAGCGCCAGAGGGATCTCTGTGGAGGTGAGGAGCAGGAAAGCACCCAGTGGGAGAAGTAGAGGTGGGAAGGGGGCAGGAGTGAGGAGCTGAAAGGCTGCTAACATTGCGTGTGCCCGTGTGTGCAGGTGGAGTACTGCCCATGTGGGGTGCCCAACGACTGCTGGAATCTGATGAAGGAGTTCATGCAGGGATTCCTGGGACCCCACACCCCCGAACTGCCCATGGTCTTCACTGCCAAACCCGACGGCATCTACAGCCCCTCCGACTGCTCGGACACCATGGCGCAGTACCTGGAGCTCTTCGGCAAGGTGCGCAAGCAGCAGGTGGCAATCGGGAGCAGCATGCGCTGAGAGGAGGCCCCCGAGTTCCAGAACAGGTTCCCATCCCTGCACGAGCCTGAGCCAGCTGTGCTTGTGTGTGCGCGGGTCCGAGTGGGACACTGGACTTCCTGCGCGAGAGGCACAGCAGCCTGCTGGAAAGCTCCTGGCGCCTGGAGAAACATTCCTCCTGTTCCAGCTCATAGCAAGGGGATCATCCCAGTGTGCTGTTGACAAATACTGAAGGTTAAAGGTGTTTGCGCGCTCTGCTAGAACTTGTTCCAGGCGGCCGCAAAAACTTTTCAAGTGTTTCCTTTGCAAGGAAAATGATTCTTATAATGTGATCCTCCTTCTTCAAGTTAAGTAAAAACTTGGTCAGTTTTCAGGTTTCAGGTGTTTTGGTTCCTAGTACTTCTGCATTAATACTAATGTGACAGCAGTGCTAATCACCCTGTACGCTGGGCTGGGTCTGGTCAGTTCTGGGATGGGAGGCAGTGGCCCTGAGGAGGCCAGAATTTCCAAACCTGTGCCTCTGTATAGTAACAAGGTAACGAGGGATGCTGTGCTGTAGGAGGTGACTTCCTTTGGATCAGACATTAAAACATTGAAGTCCTGTCTACTTGGTCATTAGAAGACCTCGGGGCACTGTTTACAAAAGGACAGGTGCTAACCCTGCTGTCATGACTATAATCCACTAGGAATATGTACAGTCTAGCTTCCATAACATTTTCTGTAATCCTACTGGTGAAGCAAATTCTTCTCGGTAATTCACCCTATCTGCTGCGTGTCACTCGGGTGACTGATGCCACACTTCTGCAGTGGATAAACTGCGTCCCCTCCTCAAGATACAGCTGTAGGGAGCGCAACGTGCTAAACAAAAATGAGTAAAGACGAGCTCTCAAGGTACGTCACAACTGTAAGGACCCCCTGTGTTTCTTCACTACTCATGCGAGTTCTGCTGTGTTTGAACAGAAGCAGCCAGGTGTGCGGAAGAGGTGGTCAGGGTATAAACGGTGCTTCCTTCTGTGGAACTGGGAGTGGGGGGTGTTTGAGAATGGAGACCAGGCCAGCTTTCAAGGGCGCAGGAGTCATGCAGATACCTCCTGCTTCTTGTGATCCACATGGTGTCTGCTGCATAAGTAAAGCTTTGCTCCCAAGGAAGCGTTTTCCTCTCGACATCACCAACAGGACTTTGAACTCTGCAGTTATCACCAAGGCGAGACTCCTGGAGAGTCTTAGCGAGAAGCAGTGCTGCAGGGAGAAATGAAAATGTCGCTGTGCACAGCAGGGCAGGGCAGCGCAGGGTAGCAGCTCCCAGTTACAGGCAGTGAGGCGATCTGTGTGCCGTTTTCGTGCACTGGCTAGGCCTGGCAGGTGTGGCTCTGATCCGGACGTCTCGGAGTCTGGGAATTAGCCTCTTAACAGGTTTTGTGGAGTGAATCCGTGTTACAGTCTCCTGCAGGAGTACTGCAGGATTCCAGGGAAAACTATTTCCCAATGATGAGCTGAACCTGAAGCACGTTGTTCTGCCTCCGTGTTCCCCAGCGTGCCGCCGTGGGGACGGTGGAGGTGACGATGTGGGAAAAATTGCCTGTTGCTTAACTGCATCTTTGAAGGTGCCGGTCTGTCAACGGAATGCGTGTCTGAGGAAGGAATGTATGGGTTTTGTTCCTTTGAGCTTATAAGACCCGCCGGCTTTTTAGTTGGGTGTTTATTTAGAAATGGAAAAAATGCGGTCGTTTTACAACGGAGTGGAAAAGTGGTTATTTTTAATATAAGGTCCCCTGACACAGGTGAAGCTGACGTGACAAAATTGGAAGTTTTAATATCATCACTCCTTATGGCGCAACGTCATGACTGAAATATATAAAAATGTATCGTAGGATATTTAGACTGTGCCCTAAACGAATGTCTATTTGTCTATTTGAAAACGAAATCCTTTAGGACACCCCTAAAAATGCAGCAGGTCCTTCAGTTTCGGTCGAGCGATCAGTGTAACGACGCGCAGCCGGGTGGGAACTGTTGAAGGAAATACCCACCGGGCCAGGTTGTACCCGGCTCCGGCTCCTAGCAAGGAGCCGCAACTTGTTGAAATGCGAGACATAGTGACGCCAAAAAGTGTTTTCTTCCCTTCAATATAATCGGCGTTAGAATAATGTCGGAAATTATAGTTAAATTAAGGCTGCGTCTTTGAAAAGCGAAAACCAGCTATTTTGACCACTTCTATTATGCCCAAGCAATGGTATTTTAATTTACATATATTTTAATTCGGTCCTAATCTTTTATTAACGTCTTCGGCACTGGCTTTATTTTCACACCCGGGCCTTGGGGTTTGTAGCAAGATGAGCATCAAAACAACTCTGTAAGGAATAATAATAATAAAAAAACGAAACGTTTATGCCTTTATAAATTCTCTTTGTCTGTGCGTGAATACCTTACTTACTACCCTTTCCGTCCAACCGAACTTACTGAGGAGAGCTGCGCAAGGTGCGTACGTCTCGATATAAACCCACCAGCGCTAGTAAAGAAGTCAGCGCATTGCGTAAGTGTTTGGGAATATAAATCCCCGTAGAGAAGCCGAGGATTCCCAGCCGCATGCCTACGTATTCGTCGTAACTTCCTTCCTTCTTACGGAAGAAATCGAGTAGTCTCACGTACGGCCATCTGTGAATCGGCTTTTTAAGGGCTTTCTGGTTGATGGATGTCCCAGCCGCCAATGGAGAACCGAGCCTACCAGTCGATGGATCCACTTCTGTCCAATCAGCGCGCCAGAGGGGGGCGGGACTCTTCCTGTTCGGTTGTCTCGCGGTCGGTGACAGCTCGCGCGTGCAGATGATGGCGGTAAATAAAAGCTCCACACAGACATATACAAAAAAAACAAGGATTTCTTAAAAAAGAAACGTATCTCTTTAAAAAGAACACTGCAACAACGGTTTACAGCAGAAAACCTCATCCTAACCACATTCATTTCCAGTACGACTTTTACAGCCTCTTAAAGTTTGAGGTGATTTTAAAAATCTTTTTTTCTTGTTTTGGGAGGCTGGGGTTTTTAATTTGGGGGAGACCGACCTCCTGTTGTTTTTGGGTCGTGTGCTTGTAGTTTTTTTTCCTTCCTTCTTGCTGGAAGCGCATTTGCCTTTGGCGATCTGCAGTGCCCCGGCGCCCCGCGTCCCTCGCGCTGCCGGGCGAAGTTGTCTCGCAGGAGCCGGGGAGCCCGGGTCTCGCGACTCGCGTCTCGGGTCTGCGGTCTTTGTTCTGGGTAAGTGAGCCGAGCTCGTGACGGGGACCAACACGCGAGCCGGAGCGGGCAGCGGAGCTCTCGTGCCCCGAGTTTCCCCTAGACGTGTTCGCCGGAATTGTTTACACGGACAAAAAAAAAAGCGGAGACAAATGGCAAAAACTGAGGTGAAAGCTGGGAAAGAGAAGCGCGTTTCCCCATACAGAGAAAGTTTATTGTCGTGCGCGGAGCCTCGGCTGCAGTGAGCCGGAGAAACTTTAGTTTCCCGCAGCGGAACTTGGCGAGCAGCTGGCCGAGTCCCTGCCGTTGTTTGTAAACGTGTCTTGGCGGCCGGGACAGCCGTGCGGAAGTGGGTCTCGGGATGGGCACGCAGTTGTGTGCTGGTTGTGGGCAAAGTGGCGATGCCGTTGGGCCTGAGAGCTCGCTAATCGTGGCATTTTGCTGCTGAACCCTTGCTTTGTCTCGGTGGCTGTCAGCAGAGCCCGGGCGAACTGGAAATCAGCTCATCAGGGGGCAAGGCTGGGGGTCGCCTGTGCTCGGTGCCCTCTCTTCATCCATGTTTAAACAGAAGCGTACTTCATATACTTTTGATATATGGACGGCTGGTACGTTTTCGTGATTCGGGGCAGTGGACATTGCTGACTCGCCACGTGGATTACTGTGACATGTTTTATCGTCTCTTACAGACCTCCCCAGTCTGCAGTCGAGGTGTCTGTGCGGGTTTGTCTTCCTGCTTCGCGCAGGACCGGGCTGTGTGGGTCCGTGGCCGTGGCCAGCTTGGTCAGCCTGAACAGCCCCTTTCTGCTGCCGGCTGCCTGTTGCTGGGTGTGTGGGTGACCCCTGTCTCTGGGGTCCAGGACCTCTGCCCACGGAGGGGCCCTCTGCTCTTTGTGTGGAGGGATTAGGCAGAGCAGAGAGCGCTCGTTCACTCCGCTTTCTGCAGAGTGATTAAAGGATCCTGTCCTCTCTGAAGACAGGAGAGTTTAGTCCGTCAGAAAAACTTGTTTTTAGAAGCATCTTTTAAACAGAATGAGTGGAATACCTTTCATTCTTAAAAACGAATATACCCTTATCTTGAAGAAGAATTCTTACTACAGATCTCTGCTGAATAAGGTGGCTTTGCTGGTGGCTCTATAGGGACTCCCAGTGCGCAGCAGTATAGTCTGTGTCGGGTCTTGCATGCACCTGCTTCCAGGTGCTTGATATGTAAGACCTGTTCACACATTTTAGAATATTTTCCCAGACAGATGTTCAGCTAAAACACGTATCAGTGTTTTCTTGTTGACAGCTGGACGAGAATCAGGCTGTGCTCCCGGGGTGCCTGTCATGTCTTTCCCAACAGCTGGACGAGGATCAGGCTGTGCTCCCGGGGTGCCTGTCATGTCTTTCCCAACAGCTGGACGAGGATCAGGCTGTGCTCCAGTGACACCTGTCCTGTCTTTCCCAACAGCTGGGCAGGATCCGGCTGCTCCAGTGACACCTGTCCTGTCTTTCCCAACAGCTGGATGAGGATCAGGCTGTGCTCCAGGGCCGCCTGTCCTGTCTTTCCCAACAGCTGGACGAGGATCAGGCTGCTCCAGTGGCACCTGTCCTGTCTTTCCCAACATCTGAATGAGGATCAGGCTGTGCTCCAGGGGTGCCTGTCCTGTCTTTCCCAACAGCTGGATGAGGATCAGGCTGTGCTCCAGGGCCGCCTGTCCTGTCTTTCCCAACAGCTGGACGAGGATCAGGCTGCTCCAGTGTTGCCTGTCCTGTCTTTCCCAACAGCTGGACGAGGATCAGGCTGATCCAGTGTTGCCTGTCCTGTCTTTCCCAACAGCTGGACGAGGATCACTGTGCTCCAGGGCCGCCTGTCCTGTCTTTCCCAACAGCTGGACGAGGATCAGGGTGTGCTCCAGGGCCACCTGTCCTGTCTTTCTGAGCTACAGGGAGGAGTCCCAAAGCTGCAGCTTAGTGTAGGGGCTCCATGGCCATACCCCTGCATGGGTCAGGCACCAGCCGGGTGCGAGGCGCTGTTAGCTTGGGGGTCAGCAGGGGGGAGAGCTGGGCGCTGTCCAGGACTGGAGGGGGCAGGTTGTTAATGTGGTTTAATGTGATGCATTAACCTGTCTGCTGACTGGGGTGGCTGTGAATTTGTGTTTCCATAAGCCCGTGTGGTCACAGAGGTCTATCCTGTCTCAGAGTTTGAATATGGGTTCCTGTACTGTGGCATGGATCTGCACTGTCCTGCGAAACCCCTTGCCTGGTCTGACTGTAATCCACTTTCTATTCACTCGTCTCCTTAAGCCGATAAGCAGACTAAGTATTGTAGACGCAGATTCTTCATCTTACCGAAGGATCTGTTCTTTTCTTGTGTGGCGTTTATTAGCTGTGTGCTCTCGTTCCTCCATGAGGGAGCTGAGTCCTTGACTGTTCCCCAGAGCTGCTCTGTGCTGTGAAAACAGGGTGTGGTGGCTGGGGACCACGTTACTCTCAAAAACAGCCTCTCTGAAGGGCTTGGTGCTAATTGGTGCTACGCCCCTGACAAATTGTGATGTGACCTTTACTTGGCAAGTCCATGAGAATATCTGTGAAATCATTTATATTTTTGTTAATGGAAGCTGGAGATGTGCTTGAGAATCCAGCACTGACACGAGATCTGTCTTCATTTCTGTGAATAGGAGTGAAGTGTGAATTTTCTTGCTGTCGCTATGCACTCTCTGCATCTGAAGTTATTTCTTATCAGGGCATGAAATCATTTTTCAGGATGCACGAGCAGAATATTCTTTGGAAGCTAGAAGTCCAGATTGCTTGCTTCTGTCTTTTGCCAGCAGAGTTGGCATTTCAAATTTTCCAGTGTGTGCTCTGCTCAGCCTGCACAGCTGTAGACCTGTACACCTGGGTTCTAGTGTTCAGCCTGGTCTGTTCCTCCTTGTTGCAGTGTTGCCAAGGCTGTGGCACATGTTGTGTGTGTGTGTGCATCCTCTGAAACATGTGCTGTAACTTTAAAACACCTACTGTCTGTCTGACCTGACTCAGCATCATGGAATTCGGCATATTGGTGGTCTTGAAGCTACAAGTGCCCAGAACACAGCCTCATCCCACAACATTCCTTTCATTTTTCCAGAGATAATATTTCAGGCATTTTCTTTACTGTTTTCTGAGCTCGTGCAAAGGCTCAGGTACGTGGCAATGGAAATCAAAGCGTTTTCCTCCTTCCTGGGTTTGTATGGTACAGCCGGTCTTTTCAGAGAGTTGTTTGCTGCGCCGTACAGGGAGTGGAGTCTGATGGTGTCGCTCTGGCGCGAAATTATCCAGCTTGAAACTGCTGGGACTACTGCTGTGTGGGTGTTTCCCAGCCTCTGACAGAGAAAGGCTCGAGATGCAGGGTGTCAGTGGGAGTGTCAGTAGAGCACAGACAGTCTCCATGCTTGTGTGACAGGAATTTTCTTTTGGACCAGACCTGGGCTAGTTGTTTTGCTGAGCTGAGTGGTCTGTGCCCGCCAGGTGTGGGGGATACCCAGAGCTGACCGAGTTTCCTCTGTTCAGAAAGATAATATTACTTAACCAAAGCCAGCCAGCAATAAAGGGGTTCTCATGTCAGTACCTACAACCTACGTTCTTGATCCAAAAACTGTAGATTACAGGGGTGTGCAGTACATAATGACAGAACCCAGCCTACTCTGGAAAGAAAGTAGGGGACCTTTCGTGTTCTGAGAGCTGAGCAGCCTGCCCAGCCCTGCCAGTGGCACAGAGACATGAGGGATCATTCACAAAGCAGCAGGAAGACCAGACAGCTACTCTGGCATGTAGGTGAAATGAACTCTTACCTGTAGCCCTGCCTGCTCTCTTGTGTAATACAGCAGTGGGTGCAGATTCAAGCCCTGCCTATGTAACACGGCACTGTGAGTGTGGACACCAGTGGGAGCAGGTTCCAGCCCTGCCTGTGTAACACAGCACTGTGATTGTGGACACCAGTGGGAGCAGGTACCAGTCCTGCTTGTGTAACACAACATGGTGACTGTGCACAGCTTAGCTCAGCTACAGGCCACAGGCGGTCGCACTGACCAGGGAGGTGGATCTGGGAGAGAGTGTGTATGTTGTCCACATTGTAGTTAGTAATCCTGAAATGTTACTGCCAGGGGCAAACAAATTAGGTATTTTAAGGCTGGGATTGACCATGCTTCGGCACTGGAAGGTTTGTGTTCTTAGCTTTAAGAAAAGACTGCTCGGCTGTTTGACAACACAGATGAAGTGGGGTTGGATGCCTTTTTTAAATTACAGTCTCCTTAATTAAACTGTGTTATTTGTGCACTGATGGCAACGAGGAGAGACCCTACTTCCAGTGTTGGGTCTCTCTCAGCCTGCTCGGCCTGGGGGACAGGGGGGACCAATTTATCCCTGTCTGGGGGATTAACCTTAAATGGCTGCAGTCCTCTGGGACAAGTGAGGAGGCATGGAGGCAGTTGCTGAGTTTAAGTCGCCATTTTACTTATCTTTATTAATCAGTTAAGTGTAAAAAGGTGCTGCTGGGCCTGTTAGTGTCTGGCTATCCGGGGGGGAGTGTGTTTCTCAATCAGGCAGAAACAGACACTTGTGCAGTGAACATACTGTACAAAGATCAATGACAAATGTCCAGTCCCCTCCCTCAGCTGCGAGTGAGCGCTGTGTCCAGTCCCCTCCCTCAGCTGCGAGTTCATCTGAGAAATAGGAAGACTTTCTCCATTTACTCCGGCAGTGCTGAATGGAGGTACCGTGAAATGAATAGCAGAGCCTGCTGGGCTGATTCTTATCTCTCTGCTAGGAAGTCTTCATTTTTACGACGTACATGACCAAGCAGAGGCAGGGCAGCGTGGCCCCCTGCACACAGGCCGCACAGGGAGTGGAGATAGTGTCACTCTGGCGCGAAATTATCCAGCTTGACCCTGCTGGGACTACCGGTATGTGGGTGTTTCCGGGCATCCTGGACCTGTGCCGGAGAAGGGCTCGAGGAGCAGGGTGTCAGTGGGACAGATGTAGACAGTCTCCATGTTTGTGTGACAGGAATTTCCTTTTGGACCAGACCTGGGCCTGAACCCTCCTTCTGTCAGGCAGAGTGCTCCCTTCTCTGCTTTTTAACACCAGTGTTCAGTTCTCAACCGGGACCTCAGAGCAGCGAGGAGATCGGCGGCTCATTGCCTTGATGTGGTGTCTGTAATATTGCAGGTGTTTCAAGCACACTTGTGCAGTTCCTGAGTCTGTAGCGGAAGAAATTATCTTTAGCTTCATTTGCCTAATTCTTGTTTATTTGTACTATAGTTGAGGGCCAGCACAGGCTTTCACCTTAAGTTCCATTACATCCATTACAGTAAAATTGTATTTCAAATCATCTCACTCGTGATCCCATGAACAACAGGCTCTGCTTCCATGCCCCTCCTTGGTGCTCCTGCTTGTCCCAGAGTTTTCACCGACAGTGATCAATACCCTCCTGTGCTCAAGCAGCAGTGGGATGCGCCGAGAATTCCCAACATATCCCGTGCTCTCCTCTTCCCTGCAGCTCCTGGCTGTACTGCATAGATTGAATCTCCTCGGAGAGCAGAACCCGTCCAGGCGAGGAGGAGGACAGCCCAGCCCCTCCCGGCGCAAGCAGGCAGGCAGTCTGACCTGCACAGCCAGGCTGCGATTTGTTCCAGCTTGAATTTGCAAGCCAAACGAAGGGAAAAAAAGCATTACCTCATAGAGTCCAGTTCCATGTCAGGAGAGAGCAGTGTGGCGTCTGTAGGGTCTGTTAGGTGTCAGTGGGGAGCAGTGTGGCGTCTGTAGGGTCTGTTAGGTGTCAGTGGGGAGCAGTGTGGCGTCTGTAGGGTCTGTTAGGTGTCAGTGGGGAGCAGTGTGGCGTCTGTAGGGTCTGTTAGGTGTCAGTGGGGAGCAGTGTGGCGTCTGTAGGGTCTGTTAGGTGTCGGTGGGGAGCAGTGTGGCGTCTGTAGGGTCTGTTAGGTGTCAGTGGGGAGCAGTGTGGCGTCTGTAGGGTCTGTTAGGTGTCAGTGGGGAGCAGTGTGGCGTCTGTAGGGTCTGTTAGGTGTCAGTGGGGAGCAGTGTGGCGTCTGTAGGGTCTGTTAGGTGTCAGTGGGGAGCAGTGTGGCGTCTGTAGGGTCTGTTAGGTGTCGGTGGGGAGCAGTGTGGCGTCTGTAGGGTCTGTTAGGTGTCGGTGGGGAGCAGTGTGGCGTCTGTAGGGTCTGTTAGGTGTCGGTGGGGAGCAGTGTGGCGTCTGTAGGGTCTGTTAGGTGTCAGTGGGGAGCAGTGTGGCGTCTGTAGGGTCTGTTAGGTGTCAGTGGGGAGCAGTGTGGCGTCTGTAGGGTCTGTTAGGTGTCGGGAGGGAGCAGTGTGGCGTCTGTAGGGTCTGTTAGGTGTCTGTGGGGAGCAGTGTGGCGTCTGTAGGGTCTGTTGGGTGTCAGTGGGGGAGCAGTGTGGCGTCTGTAGGGTCTGTTGGGTGTCAGTGGGGAGCAGTGTGGCGTCTGTAGGGTCTGTTAGGTGTCAGTGGGGAGCAGTGTGGCGTCTGTAGGGTCTGTTAGGTGTCGGTGGGGAGCAGTGTATCGTCTGTAGGGTGCTGTTCGGTGACAGTCGCTTAGAATTGGAGCAGCAAGTCTAGTGTTGTTTTTGGACCAAGTGCTGGTAATACCACAGAAATAGTTTTCTTAAAATAAATAAATAAAATTTTCTTAGTCAAGTTGAAAACTGCAGAATGTTAAGTAAACAGTAACTATAGTCAATTTTTTTATTATTCTATTGCTTGATGTATTTTCTTGTTTTGTTCTGTGAAAAGTCGGATTTGGTCATTTCCAGATTCTTCCTGTGCCATAATTAAGCCCTTTTCCCTATTTC
Organism: Lepisosteus oculatus; assembly: GCF_040954835.1. Taxonomy (NCBI): domain Eukaryota; kingdom Metazoa; phylum Chordata; class Actinopteri; order Semionotiformes; family Lepisosteidae; genus Lepisosteus; species Lepisosteus oculatus. The sequence goes on along the minus strand of NC_090700.1, from coordinate 40,780,751 downwards.
ATGTGTTTTTCCTTGAATGGTTTATTTTGTTAAAAACCCATAATTTTTAATTGGTGTTTTTCTGATTCTCTGAGCCCGAGCATTAAGAGCTTAAAATGAAGAGCCTGGTTATGGCTGGAATATGGGATCCCAAATGCTAATGAGGCCTTGTAATTAACTTGCTTTTATGCAAATGGCCTGTCACAGTGTTCCCATGGAGCCAGCTAGTCTTTGATCTGAGCTCTCCCCAATGGCCGCCGAGGGAGCCGGCAGCTGTGGGCAGGTTAGCGAAGGGTGATAATAGAGAAGCTCTCCGCAGCCCGAGAGGAGAGGGGGGGGGTGGCGCGGCTGATCTTTCCAGCCCTCTGATTGGTTCCCTTGTTCCCTCTGTGTTGCTGCTCTGCTGAATGGCCAGAAATCAGGGAGGAGCTAAATTCAAATCTGCTTAGCAACAGGAAGTCTGAGAGTGCACCTTGTTCGGCATGGGAAAGACCTTTCTGATAGAAAGAGAATTCCGCTCAGAGGTGGTCTGTCTGGACTCTCCAGGTTTCTCTCCCCGTGGCAGAGACTGGGGCTGATGTCATGGCCCTTCCTGAGCACAATCCCAAGCACGTGTGCACACGGATGGGCTGGGCTTCATATAACAAGTGCAAATAGTTTTCAAGCCCATCTTGCAAAACAAAACATAAACTGTGTATATATATATATCATAACATGAAAAGGAATAGATTTTCCTAAACATGAAGAGTCAGTAGAGCCTGAAAGAGATCCTCTTTCTCACTACACGGACGAGACACTTGTGAAGGAGTCGCTGAGGTGAAATACTGCTGAAGATGTGAGGGAGAAGACAGGAACACTACGGACTGGCTTTTAATTTGTAGTAAGATCCATTGCTTCACTCCAGACACTGTTCCTCGGCAGTTTATCCAGGTTTTTAAATCCGTCCAAACTTTGTTATACTGTCCAGCTTCATGGCTGTTTCTTCCCGCTTGCTCACTCAGGACATGGTGGAAGGCTGGAGGCTGGGTGCCTTGGTGTATCAGGAATGTATGACAGCAGAGCTACTTGTAAACCTGTTTGATGGGGAATACCATCAGCACTTACTCTTACTAACTCGGCTGTCTTTACAAACGAATCTGAGGGCAGCCCGTTTGCATCATTGGTGTGCTGCTGTCACATGAGTCAAGAAGCTCGTTCTGCCCTTTCTGGACTTCAGGGTGTGAGGTGTGGCCGAGCCTGTGTGCCCGACCCTGGGACTGCAAACCCGTTTTACTCCCAGGCCTCAGAGGCTACTGACCACTGCGTAGGAAATGTGAGCAGTCAACATCTGTGCAGGCATACGGGAGCACGTGCTCTCACCATCACGCACGAGTGGCTCTGGGCTTGATCTCTCAGAACGCTGTGGTCTGTCCCCCTCGCTCTCCCTACCTCCCTACCTAGTTTTTTTTTTTATAGTGCTTGGTGGACCTTTAAACTTCACTCGCAAGTCCTGGTCCTTATTTCTCACGAGACTCCTGTTTGCCTGTGTTTCAGAGCGGTTTTCCTGCATGATGAGGAGGGCGCCAGGCCTGCCAGCCAGCGCGTCCTGAAGCTGCAGAGAGGGTGCGATGTTGACGGGGCAGCCCCCGGTGTCTCAGCGTACCGGGTCCCTGTCCCAGTAAGTGCTGCGTCACAGCCTCTTCGTCCTCTGCGTAAAAGCAATCCCACAAGTACGGCTCAGAGAGAGTTTTTTTCCCCTCAGTCTTCCCAGCTCGCGGCCTGCTTGAGCTCAGTGTCTCTGCCCTGCCCGTGTCCAGCTGGCAGCTCGAAGTGACGGTGCTGTCCCGCTCTCCTCCCCCCTGCAGCATGAGCCTGTGCGCCACGGGCGGGCGGCAGCGTTGACTGAGCCATGGACCGGTGCAAGCACGTGGGCCGCCTGCGCCTGTCCCAGGACCACTCCATCCTGAACCCCCAGAAGTGGCGCTGTGTGGCCTGCCGGACCACCGAGTCGGTGTGGGCCTGCCTGAAGTGCTCGCACGTGGCCTGCGGGCGCTACATGGACGAGCACGCGCGGCAGCACTTCCGGGAGTCGCGCCACCCGCTGGCCATGGAGGTGCGCGAGCTGGACGTCTTCTGCTACGTCTGCGACGACTACGTGCTGAACGACAACGCCGAGGGCGACCTGAAGCTCCTGCGGGGGGCGCTGTCCACGGTGCGCGACCCCTCGTGCCCCGGCCGGCGCAGCCTGCGCTCCCTGGCCGCGGGGGACAGCCCCTCCTGCGAGCCCGCCAGCCCGCGGCCCAGCATGCAGGCGGCGCTGTGGCACCGGCGGCAGGCCCTGCTGCGGCGGGCCCTGCGGGCCTGGTTCCGCAGGAGCTCGCGCGGCCGGCAGCGGCTGGAGGAGCAGCGGCGGCAGGAGGAGCTGGAGCGCCGCAGGGAGGAGCTGCGCCGGCGGCGCCGCGAGGTGAAGCGCCGCCTGCTGGAGGAGCTTGCCAGCTCCCCGCCCAGGAAGAGCGCCCGGCTGCTCACGCAGGCGCCCCGGGACCCCGTCCTCATCCCCCGCAAGTTCAGGGACCCCCCGGAGCGCACGCCCCCGCAGGCGCCCCCCGCCTTGCTGGGGCTGCCCCGCAAGTCCGTGAGGAGTGGGAACGCCGCCCGGCTGCGGAAGTACTACTCCTACACCACGTCCCGGCGGAAAGTGGCCCCGGGCGTGACGGGGCTGCGCAACCTGGGCAACACCTGCTACATGAACTCCATCCTGCAGGTGCTCAGCCACCTGCAGAAGTTCCGCGAGTGCTTCCTCACCCTGGACCTGTGCGAGACCGAGGAGCTCCTGGCCAAGACCAACAGGCCCCGGGGCGGGGCGGGGCTTTCGGGCAAGGTGGTCAACGGCACGGCCCACTCCGGCACCGCCTCCGGGCGGAACGACAAGCCCGCCCCCGGGGGCCTGTCGGCCGCTGGCAAGCAGGGCCCCCTGCCCAGCCTGAACGCGGCCGAGCTGGTGCAGCCCAAGGAGCCGCGGTCCTCCTCCCGCCAGCAGATGTCGCTGTGTCACGAGCTGCACACGCTGTTCCGGGTGATGTGGTCGGGCCGCTGGGCGCTGGTCTCCCCCTTCGCCATGCTGCACTCCGTCTGGAACCTGATCCCGGCGTTCCGGGGCTACGACCAGCAGGACGCCCAGGAGTTCCTCTGCGAGCTGCTGGACAAGGTGCAGCAGGAGCTGGAGTCCGAGGGCACCAAGCGCAAGATTGTCATCCCCATCTCCCAGCGGAAGCTCACCAAGCAGGTCCTCAAGGTTGTCAACACCATCTTCCATGGACAGCTGCTCAGTCAGGTGGGGCTTCGGGCTGCGTCTGTGATGGCATCAGGTTTAGTGGAAGCATCTAAACCTCGATTAAGGGAAGACTGCTCCTTAGCACAGCGTTTTATTTCTTCCCCTGGTCCTTTAGTTGCACTTTCAGGTGAAGTGAAGGCTCAAGCAGGTGTGAGGAATTGCCGCACGCAGATTCTTCCATCAGTTCCCACTGATTAGTGAGTGATCAGTGCACCAGAACTGTAGTTGTTTTTACAAGAAGTGTTGTTAGAAAACCACGTAGTAGAGCACTGCGTTCTGCAGCTGTAAGTGTGTCTGGCGTTTTGGCGTGTGAGCATCATATATCGTAACTGCGTGCGGAGCATTGAGAGCAATTAGATAAAGCGGAGAACAGTAAGATTCTGTACGGCTCCTGGAGTTTCTGGAGGAATGCAATCTTGTGCGTGATACTTTGTAATTTGCTTAGTCAGAGATGGTGGGGAAGATCTGACTCTGCTGACTGAGCTGAAGGAGCACACGCACAAAACCACTGTGCAGCAGCGCTGCAGGCTGTGTCCCTGCAAACAGATGGCACCGTTGTTCCCTTCACATGAACAGTTGTAAATTTAGAAGGGTGTTTTTTGTAAAACCTAACTCAATAAAAGGTGAACCCATGAATTTTGCAGCAGACATGAAGTGATGTCTGCAGTGTTGCCTGAAGCAGCTGCAGCTACTTGGAATCTGTTTCTGTTCTTCTGATAAACTATAAACTGTGTCTGTACACAGCTACATGCCCAAATGACTGATGATGTAACACTCCCCAGAAAAGTACACAAGCACAGCTGTAGTACGCACTACAAGGTTGAACTGTGAAGGCAGTATAAGAATGATAGTAACACTGTTTTAAGGTCTCAGTTATCTCTCAGGTAAAAGGGAAGTATGACTTATTCAGGGTTTTGTGATCGTGTGACATCTGCGATGAACTAGAGCTGTTTAACTGGGAGGACTGGCACCACCGTGGCTGCTGTCGTCTGTTGCACATCCAGAACTGGACTCCCCCTTCCTCCCCCTCTCCAGCAGCAGGGCTGGACTCATCCTTGCTCTGCTTCTCTGTGCTGCAGGTCACCTGCCTGACCTGCAACTACAAGTCAAACACGGTGGAGCCCTTTTGGGACCTGTCCCTGGAGTTCCCGGAGCGCTACCACTGCGTGGAGAAGGGTGCTGGCACACTGGCCTACCACAGCGACTGCACGCTCACCGAGATGCTGGCCAAATTCACCGAGACGGAGGCTCTGGAGGGGAGGATCTACGCCTGCGATCAGTGCAACAGTCAGTACTATAGATTCCAGGGCGCCGGTCGCACGCCGGCGGGGACCGTACGGACTGGGACCGTCGAGACTGCCGAGTTGACTACTGTGACGGCTGTGCTTCGTAGACTTATATAACTCTGTGTCTACCTCACTGTGTTGTAGCTGTGTAGCTGCTGAGTAAATGATTTCCTTATGAGCCTTTAGTAGACTTTTGCTTTGCATGTTTTCTGCGCTCCCAGACAGAACGCTTCTGACTGGCTGCTTCCTCTCACTGTGATTCAGGTAAGAGGCGGAAATCCTCCCCGAAGCCCTTGGTTCTCACGGAAGCATGTAAACAGTTACTGATCTACAGGCTACCTCAGGTCCTGCGGCTTCACCTCAAACGGTTCAGGTGAGTCTCTATGGTGCGGGAAGGGCAAGGTTTGTGGGTGTCATTCCGTCTCTGAGGGGCACCCAGCCCCTGTTGGTCACAGGTGTGCAACATACATGATGTCACCCTCCATACTACAGGTGGTCTGGTCGCAATCACAGAGAGAAGATTGGGGTGCATGTGACCTTCGACCAAGTTTTGAACATGGAGCCTTACTGCTGCAAGGACTCCCTCTCCTCTCTGCACAGGGAGAGCTTCACCTATGACCTGTCTGCTGTTGTCATGCACCACGGCAAGGGGTTCGGCTCAGGACACTACACTGCTTACTGCTACAACACGGAGGGGGGTGAGTGTGAGAGGGAGGGGAACGAGACACTGCATACTGCATACTGGGGGGAAGGAGAGGGCAGACACTGAGTCATGAGAGCAAGAGAGACTGCCCCGCCATACTCCACACACCCCACACCATCCTCAGCGACATGACGGGGGTAGAAAGGCCAGTGAGTTCTAAAAATCATGGCAGGATACAACATAATTGGTCTTGTGCTTGTTTATATTGTTGTTTATATCATTGTTGAAAATGCCCTGAATTTGAACATAATTACCATCTTTTGACTTGCAAGGTTTCTGGGTTCACTGCAATGACTCCAAGATGAACGTCTGCAGCGTGGAGGAGGTGTGCAACACTCAGGCCTACATCCTGTTCTACACTCAGCGATCTGCAGAGGCCAGCATGGCCTGACCCTCTCACCCGCGTCTGTCCTGCCCCACCGCGCTCTGGACTCTTCGCCGGCTGTGGGGCCCTCCTGCTACAGCATCACCCCTGGGGCGGAGAGCAGCACGCCAGACTCCGTCAACGAGCGGATTGCTCCAGCACTGGCACCTGCGCTGTCATCTCGCCAACTGGGGGCGCTCTGGGGGGGTCAGCAAGAATTAGAGACATGGGAAGGTGGGGAGTGATGGGAAAGCGTGTCTCTGCGGTGAATGATGGGAAGGTGTGAGTGTCTCCGCGGGGAGTGATGGGAAGGCGTGAGTGTCTTCGTGGGGAGTGATAGGAAGGCGTGGGTGTCTCTGTGGGGAGTGATGGGAAGGCGTGAGTGTCCCTGGGGGGGGAGTGTCTCCGCGGGGAGTGATGGGAAGGCGTGAGTGTCTCCGCGGGGAGCGATGGGAAGGTGTGAGTGTCTCTGGGGGGCGTGACTGTCTCCAGGGTGCATGATGGGAAGTATGACTGTTGCTGCTGGCCTCGGCGAGGGGGAGACGGAGGCTTGAGGCTTGAACGGTTAGGTGCTGACGAGTTGTGAGGCGCTGAGGAGACTGCTCCTGGAGCTGAAGACTGATGAGATGAAAAGTGCAGAGGGAAGACTGGGAAACGGGTGGCTCTGGGGGTTAGGAAGAAGACTGATAGGTGATGAGGAGAGTTCTTCCAAATGGGTCTGAGATTAAAGCAGCTGGGAGAAGGTCTGTGTTTGTCTTTTATTTTGGCAGGGATAGTTTTTCCATCAGGCTCCAGATGTGAGTGGGGGAGAAGAGTGACCATGCAGCCTAGTGACGCACTGTGACAGAAAAACGAGATTCAGGAATTGTGCAAATTTTTATTGCAATGTTTTCTACATTACTGTGTTCTTCTTTGGGTGTGTGCTTGACAAAGAGGTGATTTATCTCATCTCTCCTTTATCTCTCGATGGGAATGTTAAAACGCAGAACCTCAATCTTCACACGCTTTTACTCCAAATCTGAGTAAACAAGTCTGATCGCTGTGGCTGAGAGAACAGCAGAAGTTCGTTTACACACCTCCGCTCTGGCTGGCTCACAGTTTAAAGAGTTTAGTCACTGGCATTTTTTCCCAGCAACCTCTCTAACCCAAGCAGCAAATTCTCCTTGATACATTTTCTGACGGCTGTGCATCTGTACCAGTTTACCTGCTGTTAGCTCTGCTGGCTCTCAGGATACCAGTTCTAAGTACAGTGCAGTCTCAGTTTGCTTTCTTACAGGACTGTGTACTGTATAGTTTGCCAAGTCGGAGCTTCAGGCTGTTCATTGGAAAGTGTGGCATTCCCTATGCTGCTGTTTCACACAGTCCTGCCATTTTCAGGATGACGAATTGCAGGTTTTTTCTTTTGTCAGCTAGCCCTAGTCACCACTGACTCTTTCGACTGTTTTTCTGTTTCTGGGGCAGTGGGGCTTAATGAGATGGTTTTTTTTTTAAATAGTCTTGACATGCAGAGCCATGGGGGTAACTGATGCATCATGTCAGTGTTGAGTGGGCATCCTGCCCTTAGTGTTCAGGGTGGTGCACCATGTCAGTGTTGAGTGGGCATCCTGCCCCTAGTGTTCAGGGTGGTGCATCACGTCATAGTTGATTGGGCATCTTGCCATTAGTGTTCAGAACAGTGAATTCGGTCAGTGCTGAGTGGGAATCCAGCCCCTAGTGTTTTGATATGTGGTTGACACTGGGCCCATCTTAACTTGACATTCTGTCGTCTATTGTGGCCACCATCAGCATCCAGCGCAGCAGAGCTCCACTCTGGGCAAAGTGCAGCTGACAAACTTCTGCTGTGCTTCTCTGCTCACGTACCAGCAGCCCTGCCTCTCAGGAGCACCAACCAGTGTTTCCCCTCGTATCTGCAGCCATTACAGACCACAGGGCTGTGCCTGCTGCACCCTGCCTAGTGGAAGAGGCACAGATAACATTTTCCTCCACATGTCTTACCAAGTTTTATTTACACATCATTTTTTCAAGATGGGGGGTGGTTTACTGTGTCACAGAACAGCCTATACAGGTTTTAACTTCCTATCCGAATACTGTGTGCAAACCGGACCTCTTAACGGGTGCCTTCAGAAGCCCAGTGACATCAGCTCAGCTGCTATGCAGACTGCACAACTTATTGACGATTGAAATATTTTACCTTGGTCCTATCTTTAAAATCATAACTTGAACATAGACTCTGTCTGCCCCCATGACCCAGTTTCTGGATTGGCAGATGTATGGGAAATGGCTCACTCTTCCTGTTGTTTGCTGGTACAGAAGTGGAGTCCCCCACCTCCAATTTTCTAACTGACATTGAACTGATGACAAAGAAGGCTTCTTAAACAATGTGCCAGAAGAAGGGTGCAGCTTTTAAACCTGTGAATTTCATTTCTGTTGATGTATGAAATCAATTATTTCATTTCTGTGTGAAACCTTTTGTTGTTTTTGGATGAAATCAATCTTCAAGTGATTTAATTCCCTTTCAGAAAGAATGTTTAATGTCACATCTCCCACCACCCCAAATCAAGTGATCTGAGCATTGTTGAAACAAATCAAAGCATATTCTCTAAAGGACCAAAGCACTCCCCTGATATGCCGTATCTCTAGATTGTTCAAAAGCAGGGCAGGCAGGCAGGAAAAGAGAGATCTCGCTTATTTGGTGCCTTTTCTTACTGCTGACTCACTGCTGCCCTCCCCTGGAGGAGAATCGGTAATGCAAACGAACCAATCGAGTTAACATCCTGGGTCGAATTCATGGAAAAAACATTTTCCAACACGTTATATTTTACATCCGTTTTGACTCTATCAAAAAACAGTGTTAAAGGGTGAATCTATAATCTTTCAATATACTGAGTAAGAAGTCATATCAGGTAATAGTTTCTTTTCTAATATCAGGATCCTCATCATCCCCCATCCAGTTTGCTTCATTCCAAAGTAATTAGATCTGGACTCTGAGGTTTTTGCTTACAAAAGGTGTAAATAGCGTGTTGGAATATATTTTATGAATACGTCCCCTTGTGTCTTGTCACAACAAAGTGACCCTTATGTATTTTGATTTTTTCATACCTGTATAAAGAATCAGTCCTTAACCAGCATATTAAATCTCAGTATGATCTAGTCTGCATCTGGAACTTTGTAATATATTGAGATTCTTGGGTTTTTTTTTTTAATAGAGGGATGGTAAGGGCAGTGTACTTCTGAAATCAATATTTTTTTCTAACTGAGTTGCTCTGGCCTACTGTAACTAGAACATTCTTGTTTGTTTTGTTGCCTTGAAATTTTAAAATGGAAAACCTCTTTGCGATTGCTGGCTCAGAGTAAACGTCATTCTTAAGATTCCTGTGTTGTTTCCTTTCTTTTAAAAGCTCTACACTGGAATCACATGCTCCATGTTTCACTATTTACCAATAACCCAAGGCTCTTCTAAAGCTAATCCTACATTTTTAAAACCTTTCTGAGAACAAGTTGGGTCTTCAAGAAAATATTCTTGAAGACTCTTAAGGAAAAGCAGCACTTCTAAGATTAGACTGAGTGTATTTCACTCCCTAAAGAAATCTTCACAGGCTCTCCCATAGAAAAGCCTAGTGAGATGATAATCCTTTGTGTTAGCAAAATTTATTTTACATGACCCAGAGAAATGTTTTTACACAAACAGTTTTATTGTTTCTTAAATACAAAGAAAAAAGGAAAGTAGACCTCCACTGGTGCTCTTCAGAAATCCAGTCCCTTTTGAAGCATTTTGGTCATAAGCACCTGTGAATTATAACATTGGATTAATTTTTTAAATTCCAATATAAGAATGCTAAGTTATTCCTTGAAGTCACGTGGATAATTGTTTACTAAAACTGAACGTTTCAGTGCAGATGTTAGGTTCATTGCCACATATTCATGAGATTTGTCTCTCAGTCAAGCTTCTGGGTACCCAAACCTCCCCAGAAAATCTTTAACCCCCAGGCTAGAATGAAATCGAGGCAATAAAATATATTCACAAGTGGGTTCAATTTGACATCTTAAAATGAACAGACTAGCTGCAAATTCTGCTAATTTATATATTTTAGATCCGAAAATCTAAAATATACCATAATAGAAATAGACCATAATCTGATGTGCTCTAATGGAAGAACGGGGACTCTTCTTCTGGGGTAACAGCTATGTACTGTACCTTATTCTGGGTGCACTTGTATTCAGGAAATCGGCTGTGGAGACATCAAGTCAAAGTCGGATAAATTCCTTGCCACCCAAACGCCGGCTGCAAAGAGTCCCAAATTCACCAACAGATTCCTGAGGGGAAAAAAAACAAAGGGCTGTCAGGAATTTTAGAGTTGTAGTTTGCAAATGGTCGATGTCAAGATGATACCAGCCTTAAACAGTTCAGAACAAAAGCATTGCAAATGAGAGGAGGCCATTCAGCCCATCTGTCCTGTAAGATTTTTTGCAGGTTAATGACACAAGAATATCTAGGTCTTGATAAGGTAACTGATTCCATAGAATGATTGCTGAGAGTTGGTTCCAGACTCCCCAAAACCTCTGTGTACAGAAGGGTCTCCTGTTCCGTCTTGAATGGCCCTAAACTTCACTTCCTCTTGTGGTCCCAGATCCTTGTGTTTCTGTGGAGCTGGTTAATGCCTGTCTACACATAAGTTTAGATACCTCTCCCACTGCATGGCGTGGTCTACCTAAGTATTTATTACACTTCCCCACTGTGAACACCAGCTTCCACATTGTCAGCAGTGGACGAGCCTCAGTTTTCCTCACTAATCACCTGCAGACTCCCGTACCAGGTTTACACCGATAACCACACAAGAGCTGTGAACATTCAAATAGTGTCATTAAAAATCCTACTGTACCAGACTGTTGGATATACAGTTACAATGAAGCACTCGACTGTTATAGTACAGCTACAGTAGTCTAGATTGTTATAGAATACAGTTACGGTACAGTACTAGATTGTTACAGAACTATATTCGATTTTTCCATAGATACTGCGATCGTAATAAAAGCAGTCAGGGTTTTGATGGAAGGTACTGCATCACTGTTCTTATGTGGTTGGGGCGGTCGCTGAGCCCAGTAACGCTCCACTTTAACACGAAGAGGGGAATTATACCCCTACCTTCTGAAGTCGTTCCGGTCGGTGGCGAAGCTGTAAGCACTGCAGATCCAGTCCTTCACGCCGGACGGGCTCGGTGCAGCTTTCTTCCCCGTCATGCTCTCTTTCTGCGCGATATCCAGAGCTGAGCAGCGGGCAGGCACGCACCAGCAAGAGCACAGGAAGTTTGCACCAAGAAAGCCTCTCCTGCAGGAGGTGAGTAACACTGAAAAGGGTACGACGGGAACTGGAGGTTTGAGCTGACTCTGGTTCCTCCTGCCTTCTCCTCCCCTTTCCCTTATTTGGGTTAATTTAACCTTTTTAATGACGACTCGTGGTTTTAAAAAGCCCCGTTCGATGCACTCTCTCGTAAGATGTCGTACAAAATAGGGGTTTTTGTTGTTCACAAACATGAATATTTTTTTTTAGCAATGAAGTTTACTTTAGACAAGATTCTTAGAAAACTCTGTACGACACAGCTCGGAAAATGTCCGAACGGAGTATTTGATTCAGAGATATTACCGGTACCGGTACTCAGCGATACATGGATAAATTGCAGTAATCTATAGTCGTGTCCTAATTATACCCCAAGTTATCCGGCCCCGGCCTTGAGCACTGATAAGCCCCGTGAATTAACGCAGTTTGGAAACATTAGTTAGCAGGACTAACTGCGGGGGCTCTGCGCCTTTAAGAGGCGGCCCGAGGTCATGTGACCGGCGCGGCGGCTGCAGGAGCGAGACTCGGAGCACAAAGGGGAGAGGTTCTCTGCCGGGCGACTGCTGGCCCAGTGGGACTGAGTGGGCGGGCATGGTAATGCAGACTCGTCCGTCTCTGTTTATCCGTTGTCAGATTGCTCAGGTAACTGGGGGTTTAGGAAACTGCGGTGTTTGTTTTTTTCTAAATAGTGTCAGATCTGAAAGTCTTGTGTTGTAGCTTCTCAGCTCTTTGTTTTTTTCCACAGCCTTCATCATCTTTAACAGTAGCTGGCTCATTTGCACAGTTGAATTTAGCCGGAGGGCTGGCGCGGACCGGCGCCGGGGAGGACAGGGCGCTCATTGTGTCGGACAGGGCTGCTGTTTGTACACATAGCGGCTCCTCTGTCATCATGTTCACGCATCGTGACGCGAGCAGGAGCTGTCAGCCCCACTAATTCGCTCTTTCTTTGTGCTCTTGTCTGAACTGCAAGATGCAGGACGAAGGGACGAGGGTCCCGTCCGGTAGCCCCGCCGAGCCCGGACCAGCTGTTGGGCAGAGGAGGACTTTCGCGACCGCTTACTCGGACTCGGATAGCGAAAGCGAGCAGGTGGGATAGGCGTGGGCCGGCTGGGCTCGCATCTGAGGGCTCCAGTGTTTGAGAGGGACGGGAGGCACAGAGATTCGTTTTAACTGTAGAGCATTTTCTCTGCTAACCCTTCAGTGTAGCTGCCGGATCTCACAGGTGAAACGCACTGTAGGGCTAGGATTGCACGTTACTGCTGTGAAGCCCAACTGCACGCGAGAGGGTACCTGCTGTGATCTGTTGTTGTGATTCCAAAAAACGTTCTGTGCTGATTTCCCATGTAAAGCGTACGGTCGAGAAGAGGATGCTTGCTACGCAGGCGTCTACTTTATTAAGGCAGCTGTTCCATGGGTGGAAATGAGGTCTGGTTACGGAGCATTTTGAGAGATTTCAGACACTTGTACAAATTGTGCAAAGGAGGCTGAAACATTATATACTGGGCTTCTGCCATATGGGCTATTTGCAGATAGTGGGTTTGTTGTTTATAGCGGCTGTGTGCCTGTCAGACAGGCTGGAACATTCGGTGACCTGGAAGTCGTAGGAACTGCCCTGCTAATCAGGGAGCAGAGTTTTCTGTGAACGTCTACATGCTTGGAAAGTGGAGCTTTCCCCTTTTTCTCTTCACCTTTGCAGGAACGGTCTGCTGCTCTCACACTGCTGAATGGCCTCTGTTTGTTCTCCAGGAGCCGACGAGGAAGAAGCTGGCCCCTGACCTGGCGGCTCCGGCCCCTTCCTCCATCAACATCCTCGCCCAGCTGGAGCTGTCCCTGCAGCGGGAGCAGGCAGAGCACGCGGACCCCCAGGTGACTCTGTCCTCCCACCTGCGCCCCAGTAGAATGGAGGGGTACCTGTCGTCCCCCTGCCATGTGAAAACCAACCCCTGGCCTGGCCTGTAGAGCAGCAGGAGTGTGTACCAGCTGAGTGCTCACAAACCTCTGTTCATGAGGTACTTTCCAGTCCGCTCCACTGCAGGACGTCAGTGATGGGCTTCCATTAAATAATCAAGGAGCTGGTGGCTGCAGAGTTCTTCGCTTGACTGGAATGGCCACAGGGCGAGTAGCGTTCGAGTTACTTGAAGGAAAATAATCAACTCTCTCAGGGAGAAGTTGTGTGTTTTTCTAGCGTGTCTGTTGTCCGCAACCTAAATAAGCAATCAGATCAAATCTTCATATTCAGTTCAATCTCTTCGTTATTAAGCTTGGCTGTTCTCGATGCAGTTTACATTTTTTGTGGTTGTTTTTGTGTGCCTTGTGTTCTGATACTAGAACTCACAACAAACTGACCACTAGATACCACATTTTCTTGAGTGACCTGGGCATATAGCCCAAGAAGAATCTTGCGTATCATCAGTATGAAAGCTGGAGCTAAATTAGTCCAGTCTTTAAAATAATAGACAAGTGGGAGGCTTCTCCTCTCCTCCATCTGTATTGGGGGTCGGCAGAGGAGGGACAGTGTCGCAGCGGCAGTGACCCCCCTGTGTCCTGCTCTGTGTTTGTGGAAGGTGGCAGGTGCGGAGCGGGGCGACAGTGACTGGGGGGAGGACGAGGCTCTGCAGCAGCGCTCCAAGGAGGACCTCATCGCCGAGATCAAGGCTCTGCGCGCCCAGCTGGCCCAGTCGGCCTGCGAGACCCGCCGCCTGCGGCAGTGCCTGACCGTGTTCCGAGGTGACAGCTCGCGGCTCGCCCGCGCCTCGCCGGGCCGCTGAATGAGTCCACGGTCATCGGGGGAAGGGAGAAAGAGGCCAGAACTCAGATTAACTCCGATGAGCTGCCTTGTGCTCACGCAGAGGTGGTAAAAGAAGGGAAGGTTGGCGGTGGGACTATTTACAGGGGCTCCCTGAGAATAAACAGCTTTGATCCAGGCAAGATTTCATGTGAGCACAGCTTAAAATGGATTACAATCAGACCTGTGGCAAGCTGTCAGCGTTTGAGCCCGAAGGAACACGCTGGTCGCAGAGCATCGCCGAGATCCAGAGGCTGATCAGGGTCTCCTCTCTGCTTTCCTCTCCCCTCTCTGCAGTTCTCCCGAAAGCAGTGAGGAACTTCACTCGTCTCGTTGACAGGGCAGAGTCCCTCCTGCAGGCCCCAGGGCCAGGGGGATTGGATCAGCCCTCTGGGGACCCCAGCACCCTGGGAGACGCCCCGATGTACCCCAGCCCCAGTTCCCTGTCCAGTGCCAGCGCTAGTTCCTCCAGCTCCCCTCTCAGCACTCCGGGCAGCCCCTCCGCGCACAACAGGAAATGGGTGAGCCTATGTCGGGCACCAGACGCACCGCGGTGCTGCTTGTTCACTCCAGGTGCAACCTGTCTAACTCGTCTTCTCTTGACCAGGAAAACCCTTCCGACTGGAACCCTGCGCAGCTCGCTCCGTTCTCCCAGGTACGTCTTCCTCTGACTGCGGTGTCGGAGAGGGAGGTGGGCTACCTGCCTGTTCTTCTGTCCTGCTGGTTTTGACGTACCCCCGTCTGTCTCCAGATCAAGATAGAAAAGTGGCAGATCGAGCGCTTCAACAAGTCAACCCCTCAGAAGTTTGTGAATGACCTGATGCAGTCTCTCTATACCACGGAGTTCATGGCCACGCACAGCGTGACCGGCGCCCGCTCCTCCTCCTCCAAGTACCGCGAGACCAAGCCGGCCATGGACCGCGCGGAGGTGCAGGCCATACTGGGTGAGTGGGCACTGGCACTGCAGCCAAGCCCAGGCGCAGACACCCTTACTGCCCCATTACGATTAGGCCTTCGGGAGTCCCTATTGAAAGTCTAAATATTATATGCAATCTAATCTATATATTCTATTAGAATACACCCTCTTACTTCCGTACAGGTCTGATTGTCATTTTGCCTTTATAAGACTGGGGACCTAATTCTTGTTTGTCTTTCTCTCATTGTTGCCAGACGTCACAAAGCACTTCTTCCCAGACATGACGGATACTCTGATCAGGAGAATGATGGGACAGAAACTGAACAACTGCACCAAGAAGTTTGCAGCAAGTAAAGTCAAGACGGAACTCTACCCTTTAATTAATTACCCAGTTAGCCAGATAATTAAATAGTTAATGGTTTAATTAGACGGTTTTGTCTCCGAGTGTGTGCTGGCAGGAAGTGACGCACAGAAACTTTGGAACTTAGATGTTATGTCTTTTTCCTCAGTTAGAATATGTTGTTTCTGAGAGCAGGCGACTAAACCATGGCGCAACACTTCAGTTGTGTTGTAGGTCCCCCGGTCTGTAAAGCAGCCTGTTACTAGCCCTGTCCTGCAGGATCCCCACCTGTACTGCCCTAGGGGTGGAGTGATGGTGTGATACTGTCTCACACTGTCCAGTCAGCCCAGCCTACCTCCTCCCTGGATGACTGCAGACTTCATTCCAACGCCTGGAAGAGGCATGAAGCACTTACATTGAGATCTGCAGTACAGTTTGAAACTGTGCATTGTTGGAGCTGGAAAGACAGGCTGTTAACTTTTCCCATTACACAGGTCTGCAGAGTAGATTAACACATGCTGGTCAGTAGAGGAGGCACGTTGGCTGAGGTGTGACGACAACCGGACTGCGCCATGGAGAGCTGATGGACTGTGGGGATGCTGGGAAGACGTGGCGAGCACTGACGTTATGCCACAGTGATGCTTGGACTGCTCGGACGCACAGAGGGTCCAGCTGGACATGGGACTGGGGGGAGGACTTCCTTACTCCAGTTCTAGTGCTGTGGCACAACAGAGCTCCAGGGTCTGGGTTCTGTTGTGTCCAAAGCCCTTGATAATTGTATTGAATTATTGGGCTAAATCACCAGCAGGTCACAGGTAGAGCAATTATAAACCCTGGAAAGGGTTAAACCAGGATAGATGAGAAGGCCCAGGGCCTGATCCAGGATCTAGCGGACCTGAATCGTTTAATGGCTGAGTCAATTCAGATGCATGCAATGATTGGGGCTTTCCAAGAGCAGGCTGGAGTTCAGTGTACACAGCTCGGGGCCTGCTGGCCTGGTGCTGCAGTGCCACCGATACGCCAGTACAAAGCAAAGGGAGAGATGGAAGAAACAGCTTTGTAGCATTCTGATGTTTAGTGTCAGAGATTGACCTGGTTAAAATGGAGCTGTGGATGTAAACTAACTAGAAGTTACTGTGAGTGTACAAAATATTTAGATGGTTTTTTGCTTGAAACTGTGGTTAATAATTAAAATGCTTCCCATTTTTCAGTATGCACGGTTTTCTGTAGCTGCACTTTTCATTATCGTTTCACCTTCATGATCTCCATCTCCTCCCACCTCCTCTGTCTGCTGAGTGCTTCAATCAAAAAAAAAAAAAAGAAAAGTTACAAATGAGACGAGGCCATTTGGCCCATCCACCCTTTCATAATTTCGTAATTAGCAGCTAATGAGGATCTCATCTAGATGTTTGAAACAAATGGCATCCGCTTTGACATCACAACCACAGTCCTGCAGAGTTGGCAGCTCTGGCATGAGTTCATTTTGCCTGAGCTCCTGCCGCTAACATCCTTCTTCATTGGGTGAAGGAGGTCTGAAGAGACCTAGATCATTGCATCTGTGTTCTCGAAGAGAGTCTTAACGATACTCATCTTGCCAGCTTTACTGAGAGCTGAACAAGACATGGGCCATGTGACCAACTTTGCAATCTTTGTTTTCTGTTAGGACCTGTAAGTTAGTATTCTGTGATTCATTTGTACTGAACAACCAGTATTAACGTGAGTTGATAAAGGGAGCTGTATCTTGTCCGATTTCATCTGTCTTTCTGCTCTGAGCCGGGCTGGTGTCTGGCTGGTTGCTGGGGCCTGGGCTCTGCCAGTAGAGGGCGCAAGGATGGCTGCCGGAGCATCAGTATCAGTTTACTTTGTGTGCTGGGGGGATAATACTGTGGCCACATCAGCAAGCGTGTTCGGAAGCAGGCTATGTGGGATCACAGTTTCATCAGTCAAAAGGCTGACCATAGTGGTGCCATTGGCTAAAGGCTCGAGGGCCAGAGGTCGCCACTGGGCTTGGCAGGGGGGGCACATGAGGCCCCTTTGCTATTGGGGTCACCATGGTGAGTGAAGTTGCCCCAGTAGCAGGTCATGCTGTCGGCAAGCGCCGGTTCCTGGCTGGCGAGGGTGAGGAGACTGCTGGTGCTTCATGGGAAGGGCAGCTTGGAGCCTTGGCCCACATGGTTGGAGCAACCTGTCAGTAACCTTAACTGGCTTTTAACTTCGCAGTTGACCCTGCTGCTAAACAGTGCGTTTAAATTAGTTGAAGGGAGGTCAGTTGTGGAGAAGGAAACAGGACTGAGATGGAGGAATAGCAGACACGCCAAAGGCCTGCCACCAGGAGAGAAGCGATGGTGCCTTTCAACATGGCACAAGTGGCAGCGGTGTGCCCTGTGGGTGACATAGCAGTGAGGATGGCCTTGTTGCTTTGCAAGGGCAGTATAGATCTGCTCTGAGGGTTACCTCTGCAGCAAAGCTCTGATGTACAGGATGTTCCTGTGCAGCTTAACTCCATAGCAGGTAACCCAGTGCCAGCCCACCCACCACAGTGGAGCCACAGGTGGGGATTTCAAGGGCAACATATGACATTACTGGGGCAGTGGAGAGCTCCACCCATCCATTATCTAAACGCAGTGCTTCACTGTGCTGCCCTACACTTGAAACTTGTAGCTTTTATTTTACGGGCTGCTTGCAAATGAGCTGGACAGTTCCACGAGGAAAAGTGTAACAGAGATTTTTAAAAGGTACAGGCACACAGGCACAAGAATGTATGAAAGGCTACAAATGAGAGGAGATCACTTGGCCCCTGTTTGCGGTTTGTTTCCTCATTTGCTAATTGACCACTAAAACTCATCCAGCTCTTGTGTGTGGAATCCCAGGAGCTGCCTTCAGCAGCACAGCAGGGCAGCTGCTCTGAGCCTTTTGCCCCAGCAGCCTTCAGATTCCTTCGTGGTGGGATGGGTGTCTTGATCTTGTCAGGTCCGCAGCCCGATGAGGGGGTCAGCTTTGGAGCACTGCCTGCTGAAACAGTGCACAATCGGGTGGAGCCCCACACACTCGCCCCTGTGCCCCTGTCCAAGCAGCATGGCCCAGGGGTGGATTGGGAATAAGAGTCTTCTCCCAGATTCCTCACCTGCTCTGGACCTTAGATTAAGGTTGTCTGGAGGCTGGAATTTCATACATCATACAATGCCTTGCAGGGCAAGGGGTCCTGGGTCGGGTTCCAGTTAGAGGCTAGGCATAGGGTATCCCAAAAAGGCGGTCTTGAGTGTCTGGTTTGAATTCCATTCACTGGACCCTGAAAAGCCCACTCAACAGATCAGCCAGGATGATCCACTGAAGCCAGAGCCTGGAGGCGGCTTTTGCCTTTCCTTTGCTCATGTTGCTGCCACTGCAGCTGCTGAGCCTCTTTATATACGACAGCTCATAACCCCTATCTGTGACCAGACCACAGCAGGGCCTTGGTTTTCAGAGCTTTACACAACAGTCCTCTAAGCAGCTTATAGCTCATCCCAAACTCCCACCTGGCTTTGAGCCAGTGAGGCCATGTGCAAAGCTAGTGTAAGAACATTAGAGTTTTATAGTCTCTGCAGAGCCACTTGGCTGGATGGGTTATGATATACACTATCTTTAAACGTCCGAAGAGACAAGTAGAACTCTATGTACACAAGCAGGTAAGCTGAACACCGGAAGAAGGCTCCACAGCTGAAACGTTGTTTTCCCTCTATTTTCAGCATGGAATAAAATCTTTGCTCGCTCCTCTATGTACACACGTATCATATGTACTACAGTGTTTTCTTATTTTTATCATAATTATTGTATATATTTTGACACCCGTGATTTTGTTTTCATTAGATGCTAAAGAAGAACGAAAAAAAAAAAACGGACGACTAGTGTAAGTGCACAGCCCGAGCGATACGCGGTCGTGTTTCATCCATGCACCTTTAAATACATGTAGTTGGTGTTGATCACCTCTAGGTGGCGGTACAGGTAAATTGCAATACTTTTGCCTTGAAAGAGCTGCTCTTAGCTGCGCTTTGATACCCCACCGGCCCTTGTTACACGTCTTGCGATGCTGATTTGGGAATTGTTTGTTTCTATATGGGCAGGTAACCGTAGTGGTTGTGCGACAGTACTTAGTCGGTGTTTTCAAATCCGGCACGAAATTTATAAGCAATTAATAATAAGCAATTTTCGGCAAAGCTTTGAAAGATCCATTCAGATACACTGCAGTTAGGTGAAGAATTAGTATTCTCGGTGCAGTTTATGATCAATTTGAGTTTTTCAGGAGAGATGGAACGCTTGACCGTACTATAATGGCGTTTTTGACACGCTGCTCGGAGGACCAGGAGGCGCTCTGGCTGTTGTGGGATATCGTTGTTCCTGTTTGACGCTATATGATAGGTGGGTTAGAGTTGATACGGTGACGTTGGAACGGCCCGAGCGTTTGGAGCAGGATGAGGAAGTGCTTGGATAGTGAGGAGGGTCAGAGAGAGAGAGGGGATTTGGGTTAGCGAGCGAGTTTGCACAGAGACCGACGAAACAAACCGACGTTTGTGCAACGTTGAGGCGCGGCTCCGGGCTTCTCCTTGGGTACGCTGCGCAGGGCTGGGGCTCCCCGCTAAAGGTACAAGTGTAAGGGACTGAAATCGAGGTTGGGACGACGAGCAATCAATACGGATAGTTTTTTTTTCTCTGCTTTCTCTCCGTATCTGTTCGATCCTCTGATTCTCGGTCTTTTTTCTCCCGATCGTCACTCTACTCATCTTTTCTCCTGTGTCTGTCCCGAGCGAGTGGTAGAAGTAGAGGGAATTGCGCTTCGTCAGAGCACAAGATGAATATACCGACAGGGAGTGAAATCGGGAGGTTCAGCGCCAAGAAAAGCCTGTTGCCCGCTTGCAACGGGGAGCCGGATCTGTGTCCCCCGAGTGTGTCTAATTCACGCGTGTAACTGACACTCCCGCTGAGGGTGAAACAGCATGAAGACGCACGAGTCCTTGAGTGCTTGGAGCTGCCGAGCTGCCGGTCTTAGTTGGTGTATCTGCGCACGGAGGGCCTGCCCAGGTGTTGTCTCGCTATCTAACCTCTCCCTCTCTGCCCCGACACACGCTGGTTTCTAATAATAGATGACACACGCCAATGTGTCACCTTATTTATACCTGAGCCGTTTCCAGGAAGTACCTTTACAGTAAGTGCGCCAAACAGTCTGGAAAACAGCCTCCCTGAAGAGATCCGGGCAGCAGTTATAGAAAACGCGTCACTTTCGATTTAGCGTTCAAACTCGCCGCGGCCACGGTCGTTGTCTATGGTCATCACTTTAGGGCAGGAGCCCCTGAACGTGAGTACCTACGGAAATTCCTAACGTTATGCCGTGTTCACTGTTTTAATGCTGGCTGAGGGAAAATCCTGGCTCGGTGTCTGTGAGGACGAACGATTCCGCTTCGGAGCTGAAGTAGTCGTTCAGTTCCGATGAAATCCAAGCGCGCCGGACGGCCAGCCTGGTCCTCGAGAGCAGGGGTCCCGTAGGTCTCGGGTCACCCGAAATCAGCAGTTTGTCAAGACCTGGACTCCGGAGCTCTGCTCGCTTTATTAGTGAATTGTGTCAGATCAGTTCGGAGTTGAGGGTGTGGGGAGCTTGATTTTAAGACACTGACTTTGAACGAACCAGGTGCTTACGTTAGGATAATGAAATTTCTTCACGTTTTTGGAAACGGCTGGTATGGGAGTGACCTTCGACCAGGCCCAGGGCTGGTACTCGGGGCATCCACTCTACAATTCTGCCTTTTACTGACCTAGAAACCTGAACTGAATAGCCTTTTCTTTAGAACTCTGTAGAGCTGCAGCAATTTAGTAACCACTCTCTTAATTAACAGCTTCTTGCTAGGAGGAATAAGCTTTGAAGTTTGGGAAATACGCGGCGATCTAGCTGTTGCTTAGTTGTGGTCTAGCTCTATCTGTTGGCCTGAAAAGCCAGGTGAGCCGCAGAGCTGGGTGTGGCCAGTGCCCTGGCTGATGCCCGTGAGTGAGTGTCATCGGGGAGAGTGGACAAGGTGACCCCAGGAACCTGTGTGTGACCTTGACATAACACACCCAAGAGTTCGGCCTGACTCCCAGGTGTAGCCACAATGCCCTGTTACTGGTTATTCCACATTGCTAACTTGCCTCGCTGGTCTTGTTAGCATCAGCTTTTGCCATTAAAATGCTGTAAGAGATCCTCTAGATTGTCTACAGTCGAGTGACGTGAGTTTTGGGTGCTTTGGGAAATCGGTCACCGTCAAACAGCAGTGTGCAGCTGCGATTGCGTCTGTCCTGTCCTCAGAGGTCTCCCTCTCTCCGCAGGAGATTCCGGTCGCTTCTGATTGGGTGAGATATGGCCACAGGGGGCGGAGAGGACCCCTGGAAGCCGAGTCAGAATGAAGACAGCCGTGAGAGCCCGTCCCCAGAAACAGGCGAGTACCACTGTGTCTCTTGTGGGGAAAGAAAGCTCAGACCTGCAGGCTTCTCAAGGCCGTGACAAAGCTGGTGACACTTTATCTAACACTACTGTTGTCTGCTATATAAGAGTCTATAAAATGCTGCCTCAGGAGTTCAAGGCACTGTTTTAGGGTTATAAAATCTGTGCTGCATAGTAACACAAGCCACCTTTTAAACTTAAAATGGCGAGTTACAGCCACTTTGGTGAAAGTAGTCTGGGGTTGAGTCCTGGAACCTGGGCTGGCAGCGCAGGCCGCCTCCTGACGAGCCCTGTGGGGAGAGAGCCAGACACTGGCGACTGGGAAGCGGGTGTTCGTGATTTGTGATGCCGGCAGGCCGGCGGCGCACTCGAGACAGCACTTCAGACACAAGGGCCGTGTGGCGCAGCGAGTGAGTCACTGAGAAAGAAGTAAACAAGCTGAATGGAGTGAGTCAGCAGATCGCCAGCCCTGTGGTTTCCTGGGCACAGACTCGCGCAGGTGTGTGCTGTGCTGAGTCACAGTGGGGGCGGGTAGGAGTGTGAACTGAGCTCAGCCTCCGCCTGAACTGGAAACCCTTCTCTGGATGTGAGGCTTAAGAGAACTTCCTTTATCGGACTGCCCGCATGAGGGACTGGGACTGGTTTCCCGCTGACCCCTGGTGGCCTCTGTGATGATATTTTTATGAGAAACTGTGAGTCTGTGTTGAAACCAGGGAGAGGTGGTTTGTGGTTGAGCTGTGTGTGTCCGTGTTCCAGCGGCTCGACAGTTTCATGATCAAAGATCCACGGAGCGCTCCCCTGAAAGAACTCTTCCCTTGAGCAGCTGTGACTTCAGGCCAGTCTTGGGCACCATTATAGACACACAGCTGGTGGCCTGGTCTTCCCACATCGTGCAGGGCCTGATGTCCGTGTTCGTGTTGTGGGAGTGTGTGTGCTATATTTTAGGCCCGGGCCCTGTGTAGCTGTGCAGTGTCATAGGTATCTGACCCACAGGCCTTGCTGCCAGCGATCTGCGCGGTGCTGGTTTATGGCAGGGCTGGGCTCGTCACAGAGTCCAGGTTGCAGCACGTGCTCTTGGGGCGTTTCCCCTCCTCGCGGCAGCGACTCGAGCGGATGGCGTTTTTTGGGGGGGCTCAGCTATGATGGGATTCCCAGCCCAGACATTCACTGAGATGGTGGGGGGGGGGCAGTGGGATGTGTGCTGGGAGGCTCTGTCTGCTGCTCCTCTGGCTGGGAAAGGTGGGGAGGTAGTGGGCAGTGACAGATTCCTGGCACCTCTTAACAGATTCAGCAAAAATAACCTTCGGTTTTAGTGACAATAGCCTGATGGATGCTAAACCGCCCCCCGATCAATTTGTACAAAGGCAAACGTGTAGAACAGTTCGTTCAGAGCATGGTACCAAAACAGACAGTATCAGAAGTTCTGTAGTTTAAAGAAATCACGTTGTGATGATGATGTTTAAATCCCTCTTGCCTCTGGTTACTGCTGCCTCCTCTCTTTACGTACAAGAAGGCGGCTCTGCAGCTGAGGCCGTGAGAACAGTCCAGATCTCCTAAGTGGGTTTTAAAGGAGGGCACAGGGCTGGGTTTCTGGCCCCGGAACATTCGTAAATTGCTTCTCCCTCTCCGTCTCAGAGGAGACTGTGGTGCAGGAGACGGAGGAGGTCTTCTGCAGCTACGTCTACTACCGGTACAACCAGGAGCGGGAGCAGGATGGAGACAAGCTGCCCAGGGACCCTGAGATCATGGCACTGCACCTCAACAGCACCAGGTAGGCAGCGCGTCCGGGTTCGACTGGGCTAGGCGATATGGTTAGAGATTGGGGTGGGTGAGGCTGGCGGGGAGAAAGAGGCTCAGTCAGATGTCCTGGGCTGCTGAATTCATGGAAGAAGCATGCTTTCCTGAACGGGTGAAAGACCTTTTCTCCCTCTAACTCCCTCTTCACAGCACCATGTCTCGAGTTGGGCAGCAGCTGGCCATCATTGGCGATGACATCAACAGGCGCTATGACCTCAGCTTTACTAGCATGCTGTCCCATCTGGCCCTCACGCCCGAGAATGCCTACAACTACTTCTGCAAGATTGCCAAGAGGTACAGTCTGCCCCCTGCTGGCCAGGACCTGCTGTTGCACATGCTTGTGGCCTGGGTGCATCTGTTTTGATGGGCTGGTCATCTGCTCATTGTGGACTATTTCCTGTGGGACTGGGGTCGACTTATGCAAAGATCCCCACAGTTGTAGCAAATTCCATGACACGAGGGTTATCCGTGTAATACCTCAGGTTTTGTCTGAGGACAAATTGGGAAATTGTGTACCATGAAAACAAGTGGCTCTCTCATTGAGAATTTTACGCTTGTTACGGTTTAAAAAGCCTTACAGAATGGGATGGCTTGATTGGAAATGTGCTGCAGCTTCTTTGTGTTTTTCTGTAGGCGGAGGTTTCGTGTTGCACGGCCTTGTGGGAGTCTAGAGTCATGCGCTGGGGGTTGGCACTGGTGTCCTTTGTCCCCAGGGGTACAGGAGAGCCACAGGGCCTCCCAGGAGCATGACTGGTGACGGCACCTGCCCAAGCGCATGTTGAGCTCTGTACTGTCCAGCAGTGCTCTGATCCTGGGTCAGGCCCCCAGTCCTTGCAGAAGGGGGGGCTTTCTCGCTCTCTCGCGACACAGCCAGATGTCTTATTAAAGGAATTCATGATCAAATCATTTGTAAGAAATCTGTGAAAAGAGTGCCAGTAGCAGTGTTGTACGCATGTTGCCTGCGCAGTACAGCTGCTGTGCATGGAGCTGTTCACATGCTCTTTCATCAGGCTGTTGCGCTGTTTACCTGCTCAGCTCTTGCAGTCTCGGACGTGTCGGAGTCGTTGGGTGCCCCCCAGCTGCCCTTGTGACCCTTGACCTCAGGGTATCCGTGCTGCAGTTTTGCTCTTCCGCCTGCTGGTTTTACCGTGCTCTCGCCATGTGCCCAGCTCTTCCCTGGGCTCTGACGTTTTGCCACGCTTTGCGTTCCTGTGCCCCTCCCTGCTTCTTCCTGTCATGCTGGTGTGCTTTCCTGCACTAACGGGGCACTCTTACAGAGGGGCATGGCAGTCACATTTGGACAGGGGGCTGACAGGACGGGCCCTTCTCTCTCTCTCTCAGTGTCTAATGTGTGTCCTCTCTCCTCTCTGTCTCTTGTCTTCCCCCTCACTGCTGTAGCAGGGATAAGATCCCAGGTAATTACCTCGTCTGGCTCTATGTACGAGTCCGTGTTTCTGGAGCTGTGTGAGAGAGCGCGTGTGAGTGTTGAGTATCCTGTAGGTATGGAGAGTGACTGGTGTCCCAGCCCCTCCAGTGCAGCTGTGCAGGAGCAGAATAGCTGCTTGATCTCCAGGCAGAGTCGGGCCCCAAGCTGTGCTGCAGGGGCTGAGAAAACAGAATTTAGATCCTTTCCCTGGTCTCTTCTTCATGGTGCCTGTATGTTCACAGCCTTCAGTGTGCTTCATCATGCCCCCTGGACTGGCTGTGTGCCTGGCTCCAGTCTTACAGGAGGTCATTGAAGCTGTTAGTACCACCTCCCTTCATAGTGCCAGTCTGGCTGTTGTCAGTTAAGATCACAGGTCTGTGTAGTTATGGGGACTGTGAATGAAGTGTTACCCATTGTTGGCTGTGTAGGTAGCTGCAGCTCTGGTTTCACTAGCAGCTGTTACTACATTGGCCTGTGTTATATTGAGAGAATAGCCTCCAGGTAAATTGTACAGATTCCACCTGCATAAGCAGATAAAGCTGGTTCGAGTCACTGTGTTCTCCCTCCCTCTCTCCACAGCCTGTTTGACTCTGGAATAAACTGGGGTCGTGTGATCGCCCTGCTGAGCTTCGGGTACCGCATGGCACTGCACGTCTTCCAGCAGGGCATGACGGGCTTCCTGAGCCGCATCGCCCGCTTCATC
The DNA here is from genome assembly GCF_040954835.1 of Lepisosteus oculatus. Lineage (NCBI taxonomy): Eukaryota > Metazoa > Chordata > Actinopteri > Semionotiformes > Lepisosteidae > Lepisosteus > Lepisosteus oculatus. The sequence goes on along the minus strand of NC_090700.1, from coordinate 40,755,359 downwards.
AGCGACTTTCTGCTGCGGCACCAGATCGCTCAGTGGATCGCACAGCAAGGAGGCTGGGTGAGTGTGGCTCTGGAGTGACAGTACAAACTGGCACTGCGGCTCCCTAGCACACTCTCAATGACAGTGATGCACTGTGACTCTGACACACTGACACTGGGACACGCTGTCTCTGTGACACATATGTGCCATCACTAGGACTCTTAACGCACTCTTTCTGTGACTTTCTAATGCTCTGACACTGGTGCACTACATGATGCTGGAACTCTGATGCACTACATGCTGTCACTGTGCTGGCTCTGTGGCTCTCTGATGCTGTGGCTCTGCAGCTCTTGATGTGCTGGCTCTGTGGCTCTCTGATGCTCTGGCACTGGGACTGACACGCTGACGGTATCTCTCACGCCCTCCCCCAGGTGGCTGCGCTGGAGCTGGACAATGTCTATGTGAAGTACATGCTGGCTCTGCTGGCAGTCATCCTCCTTGGTCAGTTCATCGTCCGACGATTCTTCAGCTCCTGACGGGAGTTGGAGGTTGGAGCTGGACTCTTGCCACATGTGACGCCCAGACCTTTGACCTCTGACCCCTGGGACCAGGCTAGGGAGTGCCGCTGTGCGCAGGGACTGACACTTCCGCAGAGGGAGAGATTGAGGGATCCAGAGAGAGGGGGATTAGCAGTAGAGAGAGGGTAGAGGTAAAGTCAGATGGAGGGATAAACTGTGGGGGAAAAACACTATTTACTTGGCATTATAGAAACAGTTCTGTTTTCATTAGAGATCAGGGAGCAAGGGATATTTTTTATAAACGTGGAAAATGAAACCGTAACAGCTGCATTCGCTACCCCTACCCTCTCTCCCTCAGTCCTTCTCTCCACTCTTGCATGCCAAGAACCAGTGCATTTGTTTCAGGGGACTATAAAACAAATCAGGGATAAATGTCAGGACAGATTAGTTTTATCTATTTTTATTTCGATTTGTCACATGGATACTTGATGCTACTGGCTTGCCTCGCTTCCAGAATCTCCCTGTTCCACGGAGAACAACACCTATCCCTTTCCGCCATGAGAATCTGTAAACTGATTCACTGCTTCTGTGACCCCGCTATATGTGACCGCTGCCCAGCTGCGGACGGCCTCCCACTGGGCTTGAGGTCATCATGGCCATCCCTGCAGCCAGTCCCCTTGAACCCTGGGCACCCCAAGTCCGGATGGACGTGCCCCCTCAACCACTGCAGGACACAGTGAGGGGTCTGGTTGCCCAGGAGTACTGCTGTGGAACGGAATCACAGGTACTCTAAAACTAAACCGGCACATTGCCAAACCCCTGTGTCCCTCTGCACTGTACATTTCACTTCCTTTCACCTCGACAGAGTCGCCAGCTCGCCACCTGACTCACCGCGCCTCCTAGCGGCTGGGCAGCAGTGTGACCGGAAGGAATCTTTTATGCAGGAATGTCTGTTTACTTCAGAATTTATCATCTTTATGCCATTTATACTACCAGTTTTAAACCTATAACGTTTCTGTGGAGTCTGCCTGTGGAGGAGTTCTGAAGAGGAACTTCAGAACTCATTTTTGAGTACTTCATTGTCGAATGTGATGTAAAATGCACAAAAATAACGATTATGAAATGCAAGATGATTTTTTTTTAAACTTCATCAACACAAAACAAGACTTTGTTTTGCGGTGGTGTTAAATGAGTTATTCAGGATACAGTGGTAATGAGGACACAGATATCAGATGGAGGTTTCAGGGCCTCTGGGTTTCCGTGCTGCAGTAAGAATGCAGTGCAGAGAGGGGTGCTGTGCTCTGCTGTTCTCTCTGGCCTCTTGCCTCTCGAGTTTCTTCGACAGAGCAAAGACCCGAACAGCTCGCCCTCTCCTTCTGCATTCGGTCCAGATCTCCAGCCCAGAGTTGCTCCCACGGGGCCTGGTGCCGTGTTCCTGTTACTTTTCTTCTAGACCTTTTCCTCAAGATGGAATCACTCCAGTCTGGATCAGGGATCTCCCCACCTTGTGCCTCCGTTCGTCTTGTGTGTCTTCGGAGAGTGCTGGAGGCTGTTTTTATTGTATTTTACACCCGGTAAAGGGTTGAATTTCAGTTCCATGTCTTGGTTCAGGTGAATCATGCGTGTCGGACGTGGTGCAGGCAGTGTTAGAGAGCTGTCGCGGCTGGTTCCTGTCCCGAGAGGTGGAGAACAGAGTTCTGCACACCAGCTGTTTAGATACTGTAAGCTAAAGAGAATCAGGGCTTTGGAGTCTTGTCGCTGAGAAGGAAGTGGCAGAGAGACTGGGCTCTAACAGCACTGATTTTAAAACAATTTTGCACAGTTGAGTAAAGAAATAACTAGTATTTTATATTAATATTGTTAAATGAATATCATGGATATTGTTTTTTTTAAGTTTGGTGAAATCGAGCTGAGTGTCGTTGAGAATCTTTTTGAGTTTCTTTGGAGCTAATGCAGGGCGGCTGAAAAGCACAGTCCTGGCTGCTGCAGCTATTCAGACAGCAGGCCTGTGCATCGCCAGCACAGCTGGGCCAACAGGGCTACCCGTTACACGCCTGGAGGCTTAATGATGCCAGTAAGTAAAACCGCACATCAGCAATGGCAATAATCCCTTTTGATAAAGAAGGGAGAAACTGTGAACATGCGCTGTGGAAAGAAAGAACAGCACAAAAGGGACAGATTTGTGTGATGTAGCAATGCCTGGCACCTCTAGCAGTGCAGAATTTCCCACACAGGGTGGACATCTTGTCCTTATTCTTTCCAGCACAAGAAGCCACTGACAGCGTCTTCCTTTTCAAAATGTGATTGAAAACGGTTTAAAACTGATTTTTTTTTGTTTACCTTGAATGAATGCCTTTGTGAGCTTTCGGGCAACTGCATGTGTAACTTTTTTCTTGAATATTAAAACAAAATTTGTCATACTGTTGTTGATAGTGTGGTGTTTATAGTACCAGACACCTTGGAGTCTGTCATGAGGCTGAAGTCTTCTGTCTGTTCTAGCCTGGTTCACTCTGATTAGTCTCCTCACTGCAGGTTAAAGGCTGTGTCTGTAAAGAAAACCTGATCCCAATTAAAAATGAGAATGTTTGATATCGGAGTCCTTTATTTCTGAGGTGTTTTGTTTAAGTCACATTTTATAAACCAAATGTTATATTTATGAGTCCTGCCCCCAGATTAGGAGTTGTTTGAACACCCATGAGACTGAAATGTAATATTGTGGTCACTTCTGAAACCAAATATCCGGTGGTGATCAAATTCAGATGCAGATACTAAGGAAGTTTTTTTTTTAGCTTTTTTTTTCCTACTTGGATTGGAGGTTGTACAGGTGCCAATGTTGTGTGCACATGGGTGACCTCCTCAGTATTGTAGCTCAATCTTTTGTAGAGGGTGAGATTTTTTTAGTTTCTCAACTGAGTGGTTGAGGGATCACTACAGTGCACTGTCTCCTTGACTTCTGCTACTCTGACTTGTCATTCTCCATGATAACACTTCCTGAAAAACTGGAAGCTTTAAAAAAAAAAATGATTATGCAAAAAATACAACTTCCAAGGTCATATACATGTAGACATTGCAACATGTAAATACAAATACAACATCAAGTGAACAAAGCAGAACAACAAATCAGTTATCAGAACCTTATTAACAAAGATTACAGTAGGGGGTCACATTAAATAATCTACTTGTGTGCTAAGAGGTTTCTGTAAACTGGTTTGCTAAGGGGATTTTTAGGTTTTTTAAAAGAATGTATGTACATCTTAAATTTGTAGTTTTTTTGAAGCACGAAGAACTTTTACGCACTCTACCCTTATGTACTGTACGTAAACTTCAGCCAATATTAGAATGACATTTACTTTAAATGAACTTCTTGGTTTTTATTCAGAACTCCTAAACAATATATCATTAAAACTTAAATACAAATTCTATTATTTAACCAAGGACAGACTGCCAGAAAGCTGCTGTGTAGAGATAAGATCACTTTGTTGGCCATATACAATTTCTTGTATTGGGAATTTCTTTTCACATACCCCAGCTTGCTCTCCATCAGACACACAGGTGGGGAGAGAGACGCTTGGGGTCAGCCAGCACCCCTGTAGCATTTGGGGTTAAGGGCCTTCCTCAGGGGCCCAATGGAGTAGGATTCCTCTGCAGGCTGTGGGATTTGAATCAGAACCTTCCAGCCACAGGTGCAGATCCTGAGCCACAGCTCCACCCTCCGATGATAAACGTGAGAAACAAAATGTTAGTTTGTTTCAAGTGTTACAATGAAAGTTAAACCTTTTCTCAGAAGTTCCCTAGAACATGTTTTAAGTATTTTAAAATTAATCTCTTTAATTTTGGGCTAAGTGGGAAGCAGGGGCGTAGCCAGAAATTGATTTTTGGGTGGGCCTGTGCAAAAGTAGGTTAGCCGGGCGCTAACTGACCGTCCTGTCAGCACAGGGGCACCCCTCCAATTTACAATGCAATCCTTGAGCGGTATAATCAAACAGCAGAATGAGCGGAACCTTATATATACATACCGTCTCTCTCTCACCACACAGGTTTAGCAACAATTACTGTCTAGAGAGTCGGCAAATTACCGTTCAAATGACGGCTAGTTTGCAAAGGTCTCTCATATGAGGAGTTTGTCTTTAGCTAAAGAAAAGCTGCAAGAGCTCATTTTCACTTGTTGCTTGCTTCGTATGCCTGCTTTTAGATTGTTCAGTAGTTTTACAAGTTCCTGTAATATAACTCTGTAAGTTTATATTTTATTGCAAAAAACAATGAACACAACGCTAAACGCAAGATTCAAAATCCGTCTGAAATACTGTATTTAAAATACTGTAACGTATACGGCCATCAGGGTGTGTAAGAGCCAGAGCGGTGATGTCGCCGCCCTTCCCTGTGATAGCAGGATTACAGCTAGTAAGCTGTAGAGATCTCTCTTTGCCTCACCGGGCTGGGTCCCTGTTGAGTGACGCGGGTGTCCCGGGTTCGAGCCCCCGACGGTGGGGGACCGACCTAATGCGGCAAGGGCGCCCGCCAGAACCCCGTTGCGTTACAATACCATGTAGGGTTTTCCTTGAGCTCCGTGAAGTTGGCTCCCCTACAGACAATACAAACGATGAAACCGACCTCATTCGTTAGTGCTACGTTTGTGCCGTTGAAAGTAGCGTTTGTCCTGCTTTCGTTTCCGAGATATAGCGCCCTGTTTTTTCGGGGTTGTGACGAGCACTGAGCCCCCCTGCAATGTCGTAGGGAAACCAAACCGGTCTCATTCGTTAGTGCTGCTTTCGTTCCCGACATATAGCGCCTTGTTTTCCGGTGATCACGTGACCATGCACGGTGACTTTGACCTCCAGTGACCCTGTCTGCCGAGTTCAGGCGTCTGTTACCGGTGCGGGATAACAGTTCTGCAATTGTATTCCTCTGTTTGCCCGGATGGGGGCCGGGATTTAATATCAGTGTCTTCTGTGCGTTTGTGTGAGCAGGAAAATTAAATTAGTCACGAATATCACATACCCTAATCAGAGTTGTGGGTGTAGTCTCAAAAAGCGAACACTAGCAAACAATTGCATATTCTTAATACTTCGTAGTGGCGTGTTTTTTTTTTTTAAATCAGAGATTGAGATCAGTTTCTCAATGTCCCCTTCTCAGATAAATACGCGCACCAAGGGACGTGTTAAGATTAAACCCGTCAGTCGAGCCACGTGTTTAAAAACGCTTGAATCTGCAACTTTACAAACAACAAGATACATAGATATATAGGTGATGGATGTTCTTCTTGGTCCAAATACTGTAGCCCCGGTTAACCGTGTGTGCTGTATGAGCACGCTGGATATACAGTATCCATTGGTTTCCAATTACTAATCAATCTAAGAGAAGTCGCACTGAGTTCAAAACTGAATAGCACACAAAAAATGTGTGTAACATGCTATCAGCGCGTTCACGACTCCGATAGCATGTCACGATAGGAGTGCGCGCATCATGGTCACATGGCAATACCTATTGCGACTGGGCATCACTGTCGCGACATTAAGTCCATATATTGCGATATGACATACCCCGAAAAAACGCCCCGCCCCCATGTCGCGACATGGAGCCTGCATATTGCGATATGGCTACCCCCGACAAAATCCCCACCCCCATGTCGCGACATGAAGCTCGCATATCGCGATATGACATACTCCAGCAAAAATCCCCCCGCCCATGTCACGACATGAAAGGCCCTATATCGCGATATGACATACCCAGCCAAAACGCCCACCCCCCATGTCGCGACATGGAGTCCATATATCACGATATGACAAAAACTTTTACACCCATGTCACGACATGAAGCCCCTAAATTGCGATATGACATACTCTGACAAAATGCTCCGCCCCCCATGTCACGACATGGAGTCCATATATCGCGACACGTCCTAGCTGGGTATATAATGTCCTGATATGAGACCTTTGTTGCCACAGCGGTGTCAGGCTGGCAGGGAAGCAAGGCGCCAGTCGCAATATACACTGCCGCGATTTATCATGATATGCAGTGGAGGTCTTATTGCGATGGTATCCCACAGTTACGCGTTGGACAACAGCGTGTCATGTGCCTTAGAAAATAAAACCCAAAGATCTTACAATCACGGCGATTTTACTTGCATTATAACCACGGGTTTATGTCATAGATGGTTAACGTGTTGGCATGCGTCATGTCTTAGTATTATTCACAACTCAGGAGGCTCATATGTTTATGGATATTGATATTGAAGCGCTAAACTGTATCAGAGCGCTTGAACTCGGCAGACGGGGTCACTGGAGGTCAAAGTCACCGTGCATGGTCACGTGATCACCAGAAAACCAAGGCGCTATATCTCGGGAACGAAAGCGGCACAAATGCAGCACTAACGAATGGGGTGGGTTTCATCGTTTGTGCTGTCTGTAGGTCTTTTATTCACGGCACTACAATGCCGTTTAGGAAGGAGAAATCGTTCGAGTATCAGGTTTTTGAACTGCCAAGTTTTAAGATGGGCAATGACCATCCCTGACCACAAGGTGGCAATGTTGTTTAATAAAGGACTGAATCATAGTAAACTAGATGATCTCGAGAACCACAATCCTCTTCAGAATAATAATCGCTGGTCTGAAGAGTATTAGAGACGCAGAGAGACGATATTGTAGACAGTCGTCTCCCCTGTAATGCATTGCGCGCCCTCTGGTGGCTAAATGTGCTGTTTGCAGAGCTCCTGTGGGGCATGTGCTCAGAAGCCAGTTTTCACTGCAGTGATAAAGCGGGCGTTGGAAAACAGTTTATAAAATTGATACGTTTTAAGAAACACTCGTATCTGCGTTGAGTCATACTATATTACATGCAATTACATTACATTACATTTAATTACATTAAAACTAAAGATGCAAGAATAAACACAGTCTTTAGCTTGACTGATTTTTAAACATATTTGAACGCTAGTGCTGACACGACGCGCCTTGCTTCCTGTAACCAATTAACGAGCTTTAATCGTGGTCTCGCGCCTTCGGTGTGGACTTCGAACCGCGTCGTCTTCGGGAAAAAGAGAAACGTTTGCTCCTTGTGTCTCCTTTCGTAACTCCTGCAACACTCCCCGCCCCCAGAATGACGGCGCTGTGGTCCCTCCCAGTCCGGGATATTGTTACACAAGCCCGGAGCAGGCTGGGACAGACGGACAGGCAGCAGTGGTTAGCTGTACGGCGCTGCATTGCTCGGGAGGTAAGACTGATCTCGGCAGCCGTCTCGCTGGGTTTCGTACATAAGATCTGAAAACTGCTCTGACAGGGTGGCTGTGCGGTAACTATTTGTGCGGTTTTTGGTAGTATGGTGTCAGTGCCAAACACCGGGGTCGTGTCTCTGGCACCCGAGGGGCGTGTACGTGAGTGTCTCGCGAGGGCGTTCAGACTGCCAGAGTTCAAATATCTTAATTTTCCTTAAGCAAAGCCACCATGAGGCATAATGACCTTAAAACCATCAGAAGTTGTCCTTTGTCTTTTTTTTAACAAACCAAGGGAATGAGCGCAGGCGTTAGCTTCCGGCGCCTTGAAATCAACAGCAGGTGAATTTGCAGATACTCCGTAACTGTGAGCCTTTGAGGGTCATTATTCTGTGAAAACTGGATTTTTCCATATTTTTCCTAGTACAAACGAGTTGTTTTGTTTTCAGTAGTGAGAACAGTTCGAAAGTTCAGTTTCCGCTAATTTGACACTGTTCCCATAAATCTTTTGACTGAATGTGCTTAGTTTCTGTACCAGTTTGTTAGCACACAGTTATGGATCTGAGTGATAACACCCGGTCTCCTCTCTGTCCCTGTCACTGTCCCCCAGCCATGTGGTTACAGGCTTTGGGGTTCACTGGCCTGCCCCATTTGGGGGGTCTGGTTGGCGCACTTTTCACCCGGAAAGCGGTGCCCACCTGGTACGAGACTCTGAAAAAGCCGTCCTGGCGCCCCCCAAACAAGGCATTCCCTGTGGTGTGGACGGCGCTGTACACGGGCATGGGGTGAGTACTGCAGTGTGGACAGGGGTGTGGGGAGAGTACTGCAGTGTGGACAGGGGTGTGGGGTGAGTACTGCAGTGTGGACAGGGGTGTGGGGTGAGTACTGCAGTGTGGACAGGGGCGTGGTAAGAGTACTGCAGTGTGGACAGGGGCGTGGTAAGAGTACTGCAGTGTGGACAGGGGCGAGGGGAGAGTACTGCAGTGTGGACAGGGGTGTGGGGTGAGTACTGCAGTGTGGACAGGGGCGAGGGGAGAGTACTGCAGTGTGGACAGGGGCGAGGGGAGAGTACTGCAGTGTGGACAGGGGCGAGGGGAGAGGACTGCAGTGTGGACAGGGGCGAGGGGAGAGGACTGCAGTGTGGACAGGGGCGAGGGGAGAGGACTGCAGTGTGGACAGGGGCGAGGGGAGAGGACTGCAGTGTGGACAGGGGCGAGGGGTGAGTACTGCAGTGTGGACAGGGGCGTGGGGAGAGTACTGCAGTGTGGACAGGGGTGTGGGGAGAGTACTGCAGTGTGGACAGGGGCGAGGGGAGAGGACTGCAGTGTGGACAGGGGCGAGGGGAGAGGACTGCAGTGTGGACAGGGGCGAGGGGAGAGGACTGCAGTGTGGACAGGGGCGAGGGGAGAGGACTGCAGTGTGGACAGGGGCGAGGGGTGAGTACTGCAGTGTGGACAGGGGCGTGGGGAGAGTACTGCAGTGTGGACAGGGGCGTGGGGAGAGTACTGCAGTGTGGACAGGGGTGTGGGGTGAGGACTGCAGTGTGGACAGGGGCGAGGGGAGAGGACTGCAGTGTGGACAGGGGCGAGGGGAGAGGACTGCAGTGTGGACAGGGGCGAGGGGAGAGGACTGCAGTGTGGACAGGGGCGAGGGGAGAGGACTGCAGTGTGGACAGGGGTGTGGGGTGAGTACTGCAGTGTGGACAGGGGCGAGGGGAGAGGACTGCAGTGTGGACAGGGGCGAGGGGAGAGGACTGCAGTGTGGACAGGGGCGAGGGGAGAGTACTGCAGTGTGGACAGGGGCGAGGGGAGAGGACTGCAGTGTGGACAGGGGCGAGGGGAGAGGACTGCAGTGTGGACAGGGGCGAGGGGAGAGGACTGCAGTGTGGACAGGGGCGAGGGGAGAGGACTGCAGTGTGGACAGGGGCGAGGGGAGAGGACTGCAGTGTGGACAGGGGTGTGGGGTGAGTACTGCAGTGTGGACAGGGGCGAGGGGAGAGGACTGCAGTGTGGACAGGGGCGAGGGGAGAGTACTGCAGTGTGGACAGGGGCGAGGGGAGAGGACTGCAGTGTGGACAGGGGCGAGGGGTGAGTACTGCAGTGTGGACAGGGGCGAGGGGTGAGTACTGCAGTGTGGACAGGGGCGTGGGGAGAGTACTGCAGTGTGGACAGGGGTGTGGGGAGAGGACTGCAGTGTGGACAGGGGTGTGGGGTGAGTACTGCAGTGTGGACAGGGGCGAGGGGAGAGGACTGCAGTGTGGACAGGGGTGTGGGGAGAGGACTGCAGTGTGGACAGGGGTGTGGGGTGAGTACTGCAGTGTGGACAGGGGCGAGGGGAGAGGACTGCAGTGTGGACAGGGGCGAGGGGAGAGGACTGCAGTGTGGACAGGGGCGAGGGGAGAGGACTGCAGTGTGGACAGGGTTGAAGGTGAGTACTGCAGTGTGGACAGGGGCGAGGGGAGAGTACTGCAGTGTGGACTCCTGCACAGGGGCGTGGAGTGAGTACTGCAGTGTGGACAGGGTTGAGGGTGAGTACTGCGGGGGTGTGGACTGCATAAGGGCGCGGGGGGGAGTACTGCGGGGGTGCCTCAGCAGAGAGGTGCCTGGTGCAGGAGTTCAGAATCGGCCCACAGCTGGCTTTCCACTCTGAGCAACTCTTTTTTTCAAAAGATGGTACCAAGATCGACCTCTTCATGTAACAACATCTGTTTCTGTCTTCCCCCCGTATTCCTCTCCACTCCCCTCCCTCTCCCAGGTACGGCTCTTACCTGGTGTGGCGAGACCTGGGCGGCTTCACTGAAGATGCTCTGGTTCCGCTCGGCCTGTATGGGGCACAGCTCGCATTGAACTGGGCCTGGACGCCCATCTTCTTCGGGGCACACAAACTGAAGCTGGTACGGTATGGCTTCCACTAACAGTGACCATAGCAGTGCAGCTCCATACCGTGACTCTTGTGCCTCGCTCGTCTTGAGTGTGTTTTCTGCATTACATAGAAAAAACTGAAAACTGCAGGTCGTGCTGAATCGGCGTGTGTGATTCTATGAAGAAGGCAAGCACCGATCGTGTTCCTCTCTGTCTCAGTCTTCCCCTGATCTCCTCCTCTATCACTTCCTCTTTTTGTCTGTCTGTTTCCTGTAGTGTCAGCCCTCGGATAAATTAACCAGTGGGGAAAGGGGAGTCCGTTATTGAAGAATGTCCATTAAAACAGGAATGACGTTTTTTTCAGCCCCAGAACACACTATAAGTTAAAAATATATATATACACTGTATACTGGATATACTTTCAAGATTTATTGATTTATTCTTTAGCATAGCATCAACAAAGTCATGGACAATTATTCCTGTGCCTTTTTTCTCATAAAGATACAAGCTCGTTATTTCATGAAATTGAACATTTCGTAAATATTCTGTATAAAATTCACTAAAGCATATGAAACCCAAACAACACCCTTTGTAGGTTAATCGTCAACCCCTAAAGGGCACCATTGATATTCCTGAATTTGAAATCTATGTAGTATTTATTTTACCTCCTTTTCCCACAGCTTTTTTTTTTTGCATACTGTTAGTATGTTAGTGTATTTGTGTGTTTTAAAAACAACTATTATGAGCAGTTTGCCAATCCCCCTGTCTCAGGCAGGGTTAGTTCCGCGATAATGCCGATGTTTCCGAGCCCTGCCTCTTCTCCGCTGCGCCCCTGCTCCGAGTGGCCGAGCAGAGGGGCGCTGTGTCAGCGGCCGCTGTGCCATGTGTCTCCCCTGCAGGCCCTGATCGAGGTCGTGCTGCTGACGGGCACGGCAGGCGCCACCGCGCTGTCCTGGTACCCCGTCAACAAGACGGCAGCGTTGCTCATGGTGCCCTACCTCATGTGGCTCTGCCTGGCCACCGGCCTCACTTACTGCATCTGGAGGGACAACCCCGACAAGCAGGACTGAAAAAGGGGTGTCCGAGCCCCTCCCTGCACAATGGAGGAGGCTTCTGGGAAGTGCCTGCGTCACCTGTGCCAGGGCTGCACAGCGGCAACAGAGGGTCGTCTTCTCCCTCTCTCATTTTGTATGTACTTTTGGAGTTAATAAAATAGTTTGAGATTAATGTATGTCTTGTCAGTATTTCTGTCCTTGATGTGTTGTTTTAACTGTCTGAGCTTTTGTCAGGAACTGTGTGCTCTCACATGGTTTAAACCTCTCGCCCATATCCCGCGGTGCTCGCTCAGCGGTGGTGGTCTTCAGCCGAACGGCCGCAGGGGCAGAGGGAGTTGCCTCCTGGGAGCGTTTCCACAAGCTCCAGTCCAGGCTTTCATTCCAGCTGGGTTTACCTGATGCGTGTGGCATGTGACACAGCAGGGCGTGGAGATTGTGGCTGGAAAGAAAGTCTGGACGGAGGCTGGCCCGGAGCCGAGACCCAGTGCTCTTGAGTGGGGGCAGTTGAACTTGTCTCTTCCACCTCGCTCCAGCGTCTTTGGCCCAGCTGACCCACAGCAGGGTCCGTGAGGTCATTGAGAGTCAATCAAACCTGCAGCCCTGGTCCTGGAAAGTCCTGTGAGCTTTATTCCACCAAGCTCAGTTCCTCACAGTTGACCCAGTGGAAGACGTGAAGCTCCGTTTGCAGACTTTAATCTGGGGGTGACTTCACGCTCGAAAAGCCAGAGAGGTCAGGACCTGACTGAACCACGCTGACCCAGCCTCCTGCGTGATCTCACGAGTGACAGGCGTGTCGACACTGTGGGCGAGTGTAGAGGGTAAGTGGGGTGCCTGGCTGTGCCTGTTAGCTCTTGGAGGAAGGGCAGGGTGCAGTCGGGGCTCTTATCAGCCTGCCTCAGAGAGGGAGGGGCTGTTGCCATTTACTGCTCCTTATCAGACAGCACAGAGCAGTGCTGGAGCTCCAGCAGGGGTCCAGATATTGATAAGTGAAGGGTGTCAGGCTCCAGCAGGACCACAGAGCGTCCAATTTAGTTTAAAATACCTGGTCTAATTCACAGGACAAACTTAATCCAAACTCCATCCAAGGTCAAAGGCATTCTGCTACTATGCTGCAAGTACACACATCAAACACTGATTCTTAAGTGTAGGGCAAAGAAACTAGTGATACTTTATTTAAATGTGATGTTTAATTTTTAAAAAATGGCATTACAGTATACACTCATCCGCACGCTACAGTATGTACAGGAGCTGTGTGAGGTCGGGGTTACTCCTTTGCACCCTCTTCTGGCGACTTGGAGGAAAAGCGCGCCATTAATTTCTTCCACATCCCTTTCTTCGCATCTTCCATTTGCTGCAAACTGTCTGCAGAGAGAGGACAGACCTGTCAGCCCCAAATCAGGATTCCTCAGACGAACTGAGGATGCGAGAACAGCGCTCTCTGGCTGGAGGCTCTGTGACTAATCTTTCCCATGTTTTTTTAAAAGGGGTCTGAGTAAGTCACCTTTTACAAGATAATAATAATAATAATTGCTTACACTTATATAGCGCTTTTCTGGACACTCCACTCAGAGCACTTTACAGGTAATGGGGACTGCCCTCCACCACCACCAGTGTGCAGCCCCACCCGGATGATGCGACGGCACCCATAGTGCGCCAGAACGCTCACCACACACCAGCTATCAGTGGGGAGGAGAGCAGAGTAATGGAGGCAATTCATAGATGGGGATTGTTAGGAGGCCATGATAAGGACCAATGGGAAATTTGTCCAGGACACCAGAGTTAAGTTAAACCCCTACTCTTTTAGAGAAACACCCTGGGATTTTTAATGACCACAGAGTCAGGACCTTGGTTTTACATCTCATCCGAAGGACGGCGCCTGTTTACAGTATAGTGTCCCCGTTACTATACTGGGGCATTAGGACCTACATGGACCACAGGGTGAGCGCCCCCTGCTGGCCCCACTAACACCTCTTCCAGCAGCAACCTTAGTTTTTCCCAGGAGGTCTCCCATCCAGGTACTGACCAGGCTCACACCTGCTTAGCTTCAGTGGGCTGCCAGTTGTGAGTTGCAGAGTGATATGGCTGCTGGCAAAGATGACTGTGTGAAGAAATTACTCCCGTTTTTGAATTCTGTACCTTGGTTTTTGTTCTAAAATGTAAATAAAACACTGATGCGTGTAGTACATCTGTACTACAAACAACAGTAGTAGTAGTACATCTGTAAAGAAACAATTGTAACCAACCACAATTCTCCCAAAACACTAAAAAAGTGTTTAGTGTTCGACGTAGGGCCTGTCTTGTACAAGCGCTGAGACTCGGTTTATCAGTGCCGCAGGGCTAGACCAGAGGGGCTCAAGGGCGCGCGTACCTGTTGCCAGAACCATCCTGCACTCCTCCACCGTCACGCCCGTGAAGCTCGTGTCCTGCGCCCGAGGGAACTGCGCGACCAGGCAGCGCCGGTTACCAGGTAAACCGGAAACCGGAGATATAAAAAAGACATGTAAGATATCATATAGTTTTTTTTTAAAGGTAAGGTTTTACTTCTCTATAATTTATCGAGTACTGAAGTGGAGAATGGGTTCAATATTTGTCATTTTATTTATATTTAAAAAATGTTTAAATTCTCTAAACAACGTTCAGGAAACTATAAGCTACTTACCTTCTGTTTATAAAAATTAGTATTGATACGAGCTAAACTCTCGTACATCTGATCACACTTCTCTGCATCTGCGATCTGAAAGTAAGAAATACAGCATAGTTAATTCAATTACTGTGAAATTTAAAATCTATAACAAAAACCTGAATTTAAACTATCGGATATTATTGTTTCTTCTTTTTGAACGTCAGTAATGTCACAGACCATGAGTAATACCCATCCTATACATTTACTTGATGTAAATTTAATTGAACAAGTCTACGAACGCTGACGAATCTGCAGATATGAACGAGAAACTAGTTACGACATGACGAATCTGCTGCGGAGAGAAATGAGATACACAACTGATTTGTAGGTTTGTGTTTGTAAAGGTCGACCATTGAATCTCATTTGAATTCCGTTTCAAGTGCACTTCACACCAAAGCCTCCAAATGCTTTAACGAAAACCCGGCGAATCATTTACAGTTTTCAGTATAGTATACTTCACGGACTAAGAAATCTCACACTTTAACAGTTTAGCCTGTATAAACAAATAGCATGCGTTTGAAGTTAGGGTTAAAAGAAGTCGCGGTAAACACTAAAACCGTAGTGAAATGGAGACCGCCGTCATATGTGGTCTTGCTGTTTAGGTCTGTGTACAAAGGTTCGGACACTCTTCACCACGTAATAATCCTACAATATCAAGCAAGCAGAAACACCCCTCTTGCTGAAACGCTTTAACGGCACGATTGACACCCTCCTCTCCCCCCGCTTCACTGTTCGCATGACGCCGCTGGAGCCTCGGTCACTTCCCCTGCCCGCTCACCTGAGTGCTTTCCCCCTCCCGGAAGGCCAGGGCCACCTTCTGCCGCAGAAAGGTGCCCAGGTCCCGGCCCTTCTTGGTCTCGTCTCTCGGCCACTCTTCACACAGCCGGAGGAAGCGGCGGTACCGAGTAGCCGACATGTTCGCTGTCACGGACACGCGCGGCCGGGGGAGGGAGCTGTTTGGTAACAGCGAGCTTATGAAACACTGGAACAAGTAATAGGTTTATTCCATGCTGAAAAAAAGAAGAAAGAAAACGTTTCGGCCGTAGAGCCTTATGAAACACTGGCTCTTTACGTGTCAAGAGAGCTGTGGTCCGCGGGGGGCTTTAAGATTATTTTATGCTGATTTCACGTTATTCTTTAAATAAAAAAATAAAAACATTGTTTTACACAGACATCTAGCTTTCCGCAGAGTTGCGGAAAGTAGTTTGAAAACCCCTGGTCTTCAAGGGCTCGAATCATTGGCGGTTTTAGTAGGAAACCTTATTTACCGGTGAACGAGTGTTCCGTATGTGAACAGTGACAGCTGCTAAACAGTGTGTGTTCAGTAGTTGGGTGAGATAAACCGCCATCATCAAAAAGATGTTAGCTATCAAAAATATTCAAAGGAATGCCAAAGATGAGATGTCACTGTCTTTGTCTTTGAGGGTCACTCTCTGTCCACTCACCTCTGACCTGTATCGTATTTTGATCTGTCTGCCTCAGGTTCTGAGTGGGGCTTTGTGCCCAGTACTGCCAGAGCTAATGAGGAGTAAGGAGACAGGGTCTTGGGTCTGCAATCAGACAGAGGGCACACTGGTTCCCAGTAAGTCCTCGAATGGTGTTTTGGTACCTGCACTGGTTTCCAGCACCACTTGATCTGGTCCGTCCTGTTTTTCAAACCCTGGACCTCTGGCAGGAGGAAAGACCCTGACTCTCCGGTGCCACAAAACACGCACCTACACATGAGAGCAGAACACCCCCTCCCCCCACTTTAATACTCACTGTGCTGACAATTCTAACACTGGAAACATATTACACTTTGGTTACAGACGCGTTACAGAGTCTTCATGTACAGCAATACAAATTGAAAAGGAAAAGCCTAACTAAGAAGCTAAGTTTTGTTTTATACTTCAATGATGCAGGTGGCTCAGTAATGGTTAGAGATGCTGCCTCATGGCTGTTGGGTCCCGAGTTTGATTCAGGACTTGGAAAGATTGTGTGGAGTTTGCATGTTTCCCTGTGTCCACGTGGCCTTTCTCAGTGTGCTCCAGTTTCCTTCCACCCTTCAAAGCCATGCTGGCTGGTTAATTTGTTCCTCAAAATTCACAATGTGTGTGTGAATATCTTATAACTCACAGCCATTAGTATGAGTAAGTAACGGGGACCCATCTCTCTGCAGTGTGAGTTGCTGGTTTTTAAGGCACCTGTGTACAAATCACTGAAGTCGTGCATGATACAGCGATCAGGTATCTTGGAAGCTTCAGCTCCAGAACTGATGTCAGTTTACTCTATTTTTGAGCTTTTGGCATCTCCCTGTGGCCCCCTTCTCTCCCTGATCTTTTTAACTTGCAGTAAATGAACAACAGACCAACAAGTTCCTCCAAATGGAGTGTATGAGCCAGTCAGAGTCTTTGTCTACAGTCTTTATACATCATCCAGCCCTGGCGAGGTCAGTCTTCAGAAAGCTGCCCGCCAGTGGGAGTCGTCATTCTCCATCGCGGATCTCCTTCAGGATACCAATGAGGTTGTCCAGGCCGAAGATGTAGCCCTGGTCTGGGCCGTCGTAGGCAGGGGTGTGGGGGTGGTGGGCGCCGCGGAAGGTGGTGTGGGCGAAATCGATCATACGGACGTCCACACTGGGGGAGGCGGAGGGGCTCTCCACACCCTCGTAGATGAGCAGCAGGGAGCTGGAGTAGAAGCGGTAGGAGCCCTGGCGCTGGAGGACAGCGCGCAGCTGGCCGAGTCGCTGCAGAATCGGGCCGATCAGCTCACGACGCACCCATCGCCCATTGTGCAGGAACTGGCACAGCGCCTGCCGCAGACCCGCCCCCGACAGCGTCCGGCCGTAGTACTTGTTCCGGCACAGGAAGTGGTCAGAGGTCACCTGGAACACCTGTGGGGAAGAGCTGCTGAGGGTCAGCAGAGTCGTGGATTGGAGCAGAGAGGAGGAACGTGGCAGGGGAGAGGGGAGAGGGGAGAGGAGAGAGGAGGGAGGAACCGAAAGGGCTGGAGAGGCGGGACCAGACAGACAGACAGACAGACAGACAGACAGAAGGGCAGGGCAGGCTGCTGTGCCTTACTTGCATGCCCCCCAGCCGCAGGCCGAGTGAGGAGGAGGTGCTCTGCTCACACTTCTTCATGTGTCTCCTCTTCTTCTCCTCGGGTGCATCGTCGCCGTGCTGCCGTGTGCCCATCTTCAGGTCCAGCACGCAGGGACGCATGAATGGCCACACCACGTTCTCCAGCAGCACGAACCCTGAGCGCAGCGTCAAGGAGAGAACGCCTGCAGGCCTGGGAGATTGCGATCAGGGTGGATCTCTGAATTTAATGACTCACTGCTGACCTTGTGCTGTTGTGCTGTTTTTCGCAACCAGTTTCCCTTTGTGTTTATTATCTGCCACAGACCCTCTGTGTGTCACTGAACCTGGATTCTGTTGTAGTTTGTTTCTTTTGTTGTTAATCATTTTTGCTGAATGGCTGCTACTGTTACAGTTATTCCGTTGATCTGTCTTGTGTGCAAATCAACTAGTTCTCTGCACAAGGGAATTCTGGACAGATTGGCATTTGCTGTGTGTACTGGTTACTGAGGAAACGTGTGGGGTACCCAAATGTGCTGCATTGCAGTCTCCAAACAGTAGAAATTTAAAGAGCCAGCTGGTGCATCTTTCAGGAATTTAATAAAAAAGGTCACTAGCTGTGCTTATGGTTAAAGGGGATTTCTTTTCATTTTGCTTTTAAAGAAATATCAAGCAGTGTTTCTCAACTGGTCAGCATTGCTCCGGGGACTGGTGCCGACCAGGGGTCGAGAAAGATGAATCTAAGGAAGTATTTGTCTCCAAGCTTTATGGGCCCTGGATTCCATCTAGAATTCCTGATTCTGCTGCCTCAGACTCGGACTTGCATGACTGCTCCTGGCAAGTGATGTGAAGAGGCAGGATACTCCTGTCCATGAATGGTAAGACCTGACTTTCCTATTGTGCTCTTGTTTCTTCTGTCTAAAACTGCTGCTGGTTTCTGAGTCTGTCAGCCTGAAAGGCAGCAGTGTTTGGTCTTTGTTCTGGTTTGACATAATAATAATAATAATAATAATAATAATAATAATTCCTTACACTTGTGATGCGCTTTTCTGGACACTCCACTCCATGAGCAGTGGACAGAGTGAGCGGCAGTTCAGTGCCCTGTGTTGTGTTTCTTGCAGTTTGTCCTTGCTCACGATACTCCATGTTGCTCAGGACACATGTCGGAATGATTCTGCAGGAGGCCTGGATGCTTACAGACCTCCAGGAATAGACTTCCTGAGCTGAAATTGGCTGACAGCTAGTCCAAGCAGTGGGGCTTGAGGGATTGATGACCACAAGGGGCTGCTGTTTCCCTTTGAGTGATAATCAGTTCTTGCAAAACAGAAGCATAGGGAAAGTGAAAGGGAGACGATTTAACAAGAACACAAGAGTCGTAAAAGATACAGTGCAGCACGTTGGAGGCGCCCTGAGAGGACATGCGGGAGAGCTGCGCACGGTGGCAGCGCAGGCCCCAGGGGTTGTGGCTGTTCTGCTCTGAGAGCTTGCTCTCATTCCCATTGGGGTCCTCCATGTGGAAAGGCACGTCAGAGCCGAGCCCCCTCCCAGTGCAGCCCAGAGTCCTGGGAGGAGAAAAGGGCACAGTCACCAGCTTTACCCCACCCAGTGGTTCCTGGATATAATTTACTTGTGAACTAAATTAAGTGGTTCCTGGACATCTTTTGTGCTCTAGAATTTTATGGAAATTTGACTCAGCTGTTTACATTCTTTTAAGCAGTTATTACTGCTATGAACTGGGCCTAATGGGACTGGAGTGCTGATGTGTTTGTGAGACATGAAGGACCAGAGATTCCCCCAGCTGAAAAAACTGCAGGGTTGTATTTCACGGTGACTTTGTTAGTGTTGGATTATCACAAAAGAAAACAATGAGTGAGAGCACTTGATTGAGCTCTTCTGATCTGGTCGTGTTCAGTTTGTGTTATAGTCAGAATAAGATCCTGTTCTGTTAGCTCTGCTGGTGTACTGTACCTTAGCTGTGCACCTCTGTCATTTTCCTCTTCTGTAGCTCACCTGTCATGGTGGGATCTGTCCTGCAGGGGGCTCTCTCTGATTTCCTGGTGATCAGGACTGCTGGCCTTGGTTTTCTTGTTCCTGTGGGCCTTGGGAGATGGCGGAGCTGGGCTCTGGTTGTCCTTATGGGGAGAGGCCACCAGTACCAGTTGCCCACTGCTGTCTCTCTCCAGGCTCACTGAGATCAACCCTATGGGGAGCGGAGGGTCAGGGAGTTTGACTTGGCTTAACTCTAAGTACCACCACCCTCACCCCATAGCCCAAGCATCCTGTGAACAGAGCAGCTTCTGCTGTTACTCATATTCCTCCTGTAAAATCTATTTTTGTGGTTTATTGGCTCTGTACTGCACTAATGCCAATGCACCCCTGTCACTCCTCTTATAATGTGCACCAGTGAAGGGCTAGTGTGTGTTTTAATGCAAGTCAAATTTCACATCACATATTATCATATTCTTGCATTCTTTATTAGCCCTATACAATTTCTTGCATTAGGAATGCATCTTTTCGCATATCACGATATCCTATAGGCTAAGAGTGGTTTCTTATTCAGTAAAAGGGAATTTTTATTTTTTATAAATCCTGTGTTTTTAGATTGTATCCTTGTCACAAAGTAGTTAGTGAAAGCCTTGTAGTGCTGCCTGCTTGAATCTTCTCACGTGAAGCCAAGAAAGTAACCTAGAAAAAACAAATAAATCAGTGGAGTTTGAGCACAAAGAGACTTGGAGAGAGGATCATAGGGGCAGACCCAGTGGCCGCTGCCTGTGGGTGTTGGCACTGGTAAGGAGAAACACATCGCATAACAGGACTGGAAACACAAGGTAACGTCATTTCCTGAATCAATGGATTATCAATCCTAATCCTGCTGCTTTGGCTGTTAAATTCATACAAGTGAAAATGTGCATTACATAAACTGCTCTTAGTAGGATTCTGTAACTGCTTGATTTTGACAGCTCCCCACACTCCGCCCCCTCACCTTGTGTACCCAGTAACCCTTTGTCCTGGCCCCGTCCCAGAACCCTAGAAGCAGCACTGCTGTTTCTGCTGAGGCAGGGGTGTCTTTCCCTGTACAGGTTATTTTGGTTTTATTGCTGTGTTCACTTGCCCTCCCAGGCTGAAACAGCCCCGCTGAGGTGCTCCCCCTAAATGTCTTGTCTACAGCTGGGTGTTCAGGCTGTCATCCCTGTCTGCCCCATGGCCTGGAGCTCTGTAGGTAAGCCCAGAGCCTACTGCAGACCACACGGTCTCCTTCCACTCCCAGTCAAACTGTAGGGAAGAGCATGCATGTGTGCAGAAACCAAAAAGAGAAATTAAAGAGGAGCCGATGTAGACAGAGTTAAATCTGGCAGCTCATCCTTATCTCGGTGAAAAGGAGACTTTGTTGAGATTTTAGGAAGAACTGTCATGACACTGGAGATATTTTCTAAAATATTTTGTTCTCAGATTTTTGCCTGTTATAATAATAATGCAACAAATTTGGCCCAACCAAATAGACCTGTCCTGCTGGCTTTCTCTACCTGTCTTTACCAAGGTGCAGTGGGGCTGGGGTGACTTATGGGGAGACAACTAGCTGGAAACTGTTGAAGCACAGTGTTAGGAATCGAATGGTTAGAATATTCCTCTAATTCAGGCTCCGATGGCAGCAGCCCAGAAACCCAGGGAACAGAATTTCTCTCAGGGTGGGTAAACTGTGCAAAGTGCTCCCACACTTCTGCAACTCCTCAGCAACCACAACCTCTAATAAACACACAAACAGCAATGATGGAAAGCATCCTGTGTGTGTTCACCAGTACAGGGGTACCCCATCTGCACTGCCTCTTCTCAACACGCAGAATACTGTTATTTCCAGTTAACCCTAGATGTTCAAAACAGCACTGCTGGGACAGCAGAGGCTCAGTGGATGAATATGGAAGTTCCTGGCTATGGAGTGAGGGTTTATCTTATCTGTTTGATTGCATTTTGCATGTATTGGGGAAATTTGCTGCTTTGCTATTCTTGGGACCAGGTGTACCCTCTGTTGAGACAGTACACTTGGGCTGTGGTGCAGACAGGATTGTTGCAGTCCATTCCTAGCGTACTGCAGTGTATAGGCTGTCCCGTATGGACTGTGATAGCACTGATCTGTAATATATAGTGGGGCTAAAAAAGTAAACATCGGAGGCAGCATCTCTGTAACTGTCTGTCCAGTTTACTTGATGGGATCATGTGAATGGTTACAGACAGATTCTTCTCAGAGGTGATTCCAAAATTCCACCATCCTCATGTTTCTCAGCTAATGACTTTTAACCCCTAGCCAGAACCAGCCTTCAGCCTCTGGCAGGTGTTAATTATATTATCAATACAAGCTGTGCATGTTGACCTAGAACACTTTAGAATAAAATACTGTTCTTCTTTCCTTTTGCTGTGATAAGCTACTAACAAAAGAATAGTTGTCTGGGTTGTCTGCCTGCAAGGTTATTACCACCTCTGAAACATTTTGATGTTTAGTTTGTTTAGTTGCTTACAGAAAGGGCCAAGTTGTACAGCCTGTTCTCTAGTCTGGACAGGATGTGATCTGTCCAGCTGGTGTGAGTCAGAGGGGTCAGTTTTTACATCCACACCCCCCCCCCTCCCCATCCTGGAGTCAACAGGGTGTTAAATATGAAAGGAGCCCCTCATGAGAGCGGAATGCAGGAGACACTGGACACCAGATCAGATCCTCCTTTCACAGAGCAGTCACGCTAGCTCTGAGGGACCATCTACAAACTCCCCTTTTCTTTTTCAAATGCACAGTACATTTTGTGTGTGTACCCACTTTTCTCTGTGGTGCAGACCTTTCGCAATAATTGTTAGAGCAAGCCAACTATTGTACATGTATCTTATTTGTGTGGCCGTATAGTTATTACATATCATCCTTGGCAAAATAAAATATCTATCACCCAGTGATGACGTACACAAGAGTCTACAGGACCTAAAATCTGAAGTGGCTCAAACTGGAGTCCTGTTTGATAGGCTGTTTCATGTAGTATTGTGCTACAGCCTACAGTCTGTCTCTGCAATTCCTGTAATGGGTGCCAGGGTGTTGCTGTAGCTGTGGGAGGTGACTACAGATATGCAGACTGACTTCTGACCTAACAGAGTTGCGAACCTCCCAACTTGCATTACTCAGGGTCTGGGCCCAACACTGCACATTAATGGGGCCTACAGCTACAGTTTAACAGGGAGTGCAGTGGTCCTCACTGTTAACCACAGGAGGGATTGTGACTGATATTTCTGGACTGGGTCTTAGAGCTTAAGGGCAATTTTCTTTGATATCGGTGTATATTTCTTTAAGTAAGATAAAGTTTAAAATGCAAATTCTAATAATGTCGAGAGACAAACTTTGTTATTGTTTTATCCTTAGATTGTCCTAGATTGTCCTGTATTAGTGCTGGAACAGCAGCCTGAGCTTCCCTGTGCCCTGAGGCAAGAGCAGTTTGCACTGGCCTGCGTTTCAACAGGGCTCCAAACCACTATCTGATCCCTTCAGCCTCAACAGCCCCTAAAATACCTAGCGCTTCACGCCTCAGACTGCATTCCTGATGAATATTTTTGGGGAAACCTGAACCCTGACCCTATTTTTCATACGTGCTCAGAGGGGCGTCCCTGGCTGGGGTGCTGTGCTGGGCGGGACGTATGATCCAGGTTCAGACAGCTATAGAGCAGACTTTCTAGTACAGCCTGCACTGATGGGGCAGAAAGACAAATGTTTTTATGTTTTTTTAACAGTTTTACTATGGTAAAAGTGTAGTAGGCAGCAGTGAAATGAGGTAAAACACTACCAAGGAGGCTCTGGTCCTTGAGAGGAGAGGATACAATCGAAAAGCAGAATTCTGGACCATCTATCCTGGTTCCCAGACATTGTAGGCATCCTGCCTGCTCTCCAGCATCAGAGAATTCATTTCACAGGTTGCATTTATCATTTTAAATAGAGAATTATGTGGAATAATGTGGTTGGGTAGTTTAAGTGAAACCACTGCCTTAAAGTTTGCCACAGCTTGTCAGCCTTTTATTTGGCTCCACTTCAGAAAGTTTGTACATACTAGGTCAGCCGCAGTCCAATGAACAGTCTTCTTTGATAATGTCCCATTGAAGTGATTTAGTCTTGTCAGACTGGTTTCTGTTCCACCTTTCTTTTTCTGTTTAAAATGCAGGATCTGCACTTGGTTTTCTGATGTTGGGGCCCCAATCTGGAATGGTCAGATACCAGCAAATCCCCGGGCTAAGGCTCATGGGAACCATCATGCAGCGCTACTGTCTGCTGAAGAACTGCCAAGGCCTCTGCTGTACCATTTACTGTAGGTCTGTGGATGTCCAGTCAAGCTCAGAGGCAACTGATTTACAGCACACCTCCGCACCATTTTCTCTTCTACCCCCCACACGCAGCACCAGGGGGATAAGGTTTGCTGGTGTGACAGCCTGGATTTGAGCTGCTGTTCCTCAGGCTACAGGACCCTCTACCTGTATGCCATGCCATGAAGAAGTCTGTACTGGATTGGCTGAAGTGGTCTCTGGCTGTTATTGCTCCAAATAGGGTTACAGGGTGATGCATTATCCTGGAGGCACATGGCAGCGTTTTGCCGATGACAGGTCACAGATTCTCTGTTAATTCCATCATGTGCGGCAGCTGGACCTCCTGCTGGCTGCGTCATTAATTAATTCATCAGCCACAGGGTGCCCAAGGATAGGAACTGATTTACTCTGCTGTTGAAGCTCAGCAGAGAGTTTGTGGCCTTTGCTCCCACATCACTCACTGCATGGAAGTAGCAAGACCTCTAGTGAGACACCACATGCCTTGATGCTGCAGCTGTAGCTCCACAGTGGGCAGAGGATCTGTGTCGGTTCACAGGTCATTCTCAGTTTTTTAATACAAAACTACTTTTCATGACCACATCAGAACTCCTCAGCCGCTGTTTTTATTGTTTTTGACGTGACTCACTCTTGCCAGCATGCCCAGCTTTTTGCATAAGCAGAGGAGTTGTATCTTAGCCTAGGCTTCGAGCATGGCATTTCTGAACCATGTAACTAATCTAATTAATGACTAATTAATGCCTGGGCTATTCAGTGCTGCTGGTCACAATCTTTAATCCCTGAAACACACAGCTGTCAGTCACAGCTAGTTTCCTCCTCTCCACACCTGTCAATCAAGTTTCTAATGAGAAATCTGAGTGCTCTGCTCGGTCTCTGGAGGCCTGACCCCGCCTTGTTCGCAGACACATCCACATTTTCTATCAGACAAGGATGGAGGCTGGGTTCTTATTTCCACTGGCCCATTCTAATTTGATCCTTTAAAACTGAGAATACAGAATATTAACAAAGAGCTTTAACGTGCTCGTAGTGCTCAAAAATAGTTCATTCACCTGTAGAAAAGTTTAAGCAAAAGAGTAGAGACATTTTCCACCATTCACAGAGGCCTGGATCTTTAGAGCCAGGATGCAGAGATCATGTCCTCGGTCTTCATTCTTCACTGGACTTCAGATTACCAGCAGAAGTAGTTATTTGCTCAGTCTGGTCGGTTCTGCATTTTCCACAGGCGTTTGTAAAGAGATAGATCTGTCAGCCCACTCAAGTAGTGTGGAATTTCAGTTACTCCTCTGATGCTCTCGTGCCTGTCTGCCTAAGATGGGCTGCCTTTGCTTGAGAATAGCCTGAGAGGCCAGTGGAGAATGCAGGAGCCCTGGAACTAAATTTAAGAAGCTGAGAAACATCGCAAAAGATCTACTCTGGGTCTTTGGATCCAGCAGTCCCAGTTTACCTTCTGCCAGAGTAAACTGGGCCAGGTGGGGCAATGTTCTGGGGGGTAATCGTTTTCCTGGGCTACCTGTACACACATGGTCTGCATGAGGCTAAGGCAGAGGAACAACGCAAATAAATGTTGTACAGCTGCTGTTCACATTCACCAGCGCAAAACTAAAGACATTTTTCTATTAAGCTTTTACTTTCAATAAATATTGTAACATAGTAAATTTCACAAGTTTAATTAATGGTGGAATTAGTACAAATCGCCTAGTGGATATATATTAGGTTATTACCTCTAACTTAACCTGTAGGATAGTTTGGTCATGCCCATTTTGCACATGTTAGATCTTAAAAATAACACCCATTCTTGTGCACAAGATCTAGGTGTCTTAAAACAGGGGTGCCCAGGCCTTGTTCTTGACAGCAGAAGTTATGCAAGTTTTATAAGGAACTTTAAATGGTCAATCAGCAGGGATCTGGAAAAGCCTGTTTACTTCCTGTAATTAAGCAGCAGATTGACCTAGGTAAGTCATTTGGAGCTCAGCAGAGGTGACAACTACAGCTCTTCAGCACGAAGGCTGGGCACCACCGACTCGTGAGTTTTCATTTTGAAGAAACCCCTGGCAGCTGCCTGTCTCCGTTGCTCTTGCTCACCTTTGAAGCGGGGAGTGAAGGCCTGCATCTCGGCGGGCAGGGACTGGTAGAAGCCCAGCTCATTGGAGAAGAGGGGCTTGCAGATGGTCGTCTCATTGTAGCGCATCATTCCAGCGTGCCCCCCAACCTGGTGTATGAAGGGCTCCAGCCGAACCCGAGTCCGCAGATCCCCATCCTCCACCCCGTTCAGGAGTACCATGCTCGCATGTGGGCCTGCCAGGCACTGGGTGGTTGGGATCGGCCTGCTGTCCACCACCCAGGGATGGACACCTGGCTTCAGGACACTGGGAGATGGGGAAGGGGTGCCCCCGAATTTCCGGGGTTCTCTATAGAGGGGAGAGGGCTGGGCATCCAGGAGCTGAACTGCTGCAAGAGAGGGATTTGGAATATAACTGACGTGATATCTTTCTTGGTCCTTTACAGCCTACAGCCCTTGAGCAACGAAGTGAGAAGCCTCCTGTTTGCTAACTCTGTAGGGGGATGGACCTGGATTGGGTGGAGGAACCGTTTTCACTCTGTTGCTCTGTGCAGGTAATATTGGCTGTTTTCTAATTTACAATCTAATAATAAAGCCAAAAAGGCTGTTCTGTTTGTTTTTGGAAACTGATCAGTAATATAGCTAAGCCAATGTTGTACGTCGGTTTAAATGTCAAGTGCAAAGTGCTTTCTTCTTCTTGTGATTTAGATCATCTTCATTTTCTAATCTGTTTTCAGCAACATATGTAAAGAAAGAGCTTTTACAGAATAAAATGTTGGTTTATTTTACATATTCAAGTACAGTGTTATTTTCTAGGGTACATTTTGGCTGTTTAAGGCGATATAATATGAATCCTAATATACTTGAAGGGGCATTCTTAATCTGACAGAAAACACAACCAATAAAATTGGCATGCAGGAGAGAACTCTATAAATATGGCTTTAGATATTTTTTTATTCCTTTTCTTTAGGGTGAATACAAATGTAATTGCATTGAGTCATGTGGTTAACAGGACTCTTTTTTGGGTCTCTGCATTTTGAATCCTTGTTTGGACTTTGAAAGTGTTCCACATTTCAGAGGATTTCATATAATAACAGAATGACATAATAGAATGTCATCTGTTAAAACTAGTCACACTTTACTGGGATTACCCTGTCATCTTAAATCACAGGCTTTAAAAATGCATTTCAAACATGAATAAAGGAGAGTAAAGAAGCAATTACCTGTTGAGGAAGACAAAGAACAGAGTATAGGCAGCGAAGACAAAATTACAGCTGACCACTGTTCTTGTCTGGCTCCGCTGTTACAACTGACCGATGTTCTTGTCCAGTTCTGCTGTGGCCGCTGGCCACTGGGCATGTCTGGCTCCTTCGTGACAGCTGTCACTGTGCTGGTCCGGCTCGGCTGTGGCCGCTGACCACTGGGCTTGTCCAGCTCCTCCGTGACAGCTGTCACTGTGCTGGCCCGGCTCGGCTGTGGCAGCTGACCAATGGGCTTGTCTGGCTCCTCCGTGACAGCTGACCACTGGGCTTGTCCGGCTCGGCTGTGGCAGCTGACCACTGGGCTTGTCTGGCTCGGCTGTGGCAGCTGACTACTGGGCTTGTCTGGCTCTGCTGAACAGCGGCTGTGTCTCAGTCCCTATGTGTGTATCTCTCTCAGCTGTCTCTGTGTACCAATCCTGTGTGTAGAGAAGAGTGTGAAGCTCTGGCTGCCTGGAAGGTTGACAGTACATACTGGCGCAACAGCATGGCTGACACAC
Source organism: Lepisosteus oculatus (assembly GCF_040954835.1). Classification (NCBI taxonomy): domain Eukaryota; kingdom Metazoa; phylum Chordata; class Actinopteri; order Semionotiformes; family Lepisosteidae; genus Lepisosteus; species Lepisosteus oculatus. The sequence continues at coordinate 40,727,846 of NC_090700.1, read as the reverse complement.
TCCTTCCCTCCCTCCCTGACATGTGCCCACACGCGCAGGAATATTTTACCACAACCGTGTGACCTTAGACGCTATGTGTGTCGAGACTGTTTATGTCCTGAGGCAGGATCAAATTTCCTTTCTGGAAAGCAACTTTTTTTATACATCAGACTTCTTGATTTTCTGAATGGTTTCGGGTATTATTGGCTAAAATGGACATGATTTCTGTTTGTGGTCTTCTAAAGCTAAGAATTTACAAAACAGATGTGATTCAAAATACAGCAGCTCACATCTTTTTTGTACTTGAGTTTTTCATTTCTGCATGGGAATGTTAAATTTATGCAGTTAATCAAGCAGTCACACTAATTAAGTCAGGGAAGGACCCCTTGATCGCTTGGAAAGGAATGACCAGAGTTCAGAGTCTCAAAGCCCTGCTGTGAGTGTAAATACAGACTACAGCTTTTGTTTGACTTTTGAGAGACAAAGGTCTGAGCCAGAAGTTTGACCTGTCCCGGGAGAGATGGAATCTGGGATAGAACTGTGACAAGTTCGGGTAGCTGTGGACACATTTCACAGATGTAACTTTCTCCACAGGAAACAGATTTGCTGTCTCTTGTGAGTTGTAGGTAAATGTCTCATGAACACAACCCTTACATAGCAGGAATATTTATCCCTATAAGCATAAGCCTTCTAATGTTTTTACATGTTAAAAAAAAACTCTGTAAAGAATTCAGTAACATTCCATATCTTCTGAGATTAACTAAAATCTGAACCTAATTTTCCGATGAAGATGCTGCTGAATTAACTGCTTGCAAATGTTTTTAAAAAATCTTATTTTGACAGATATTGCATTTGTATTAATTTGCTTTTAATGGTGAAAAATGACAGGTTACACCAATCCTGCCTTTTTCTGGAAGAATCTTCCCTGATGTGTGTTTGTTGTGTCTCAGATGTTTTGTAGGCTGACCTGCAGTTAAATTAGTATGGTGTGTGTCGGTTCTGTTACAGATGTATTTGTTCCAGCTTGTTGACCTACGTATTTTGTCAGGCTTCAGGAAACAGAATCAATTTGCATCTGTGGGCAACAGGAGACAGGAGAGAATGTAATTCATTGCAGTTAAAAATAAAAAAAGAAAAATAAAGTGATTTATGGAGCTGAGTGACAGCCGGTTATTAACTCAATACTCCTAACTCCTTTAAAAGGAGAGTGGGGCAAAGCTGCAGGCTGTCCAGACCAGGGGCAGCACTGCCCTCTGCTGGTGGGCCTAGGACATGCAGTGCAAAGAAACCTGAAAAATGTCAGTGAATACAGTCCTGTGTCAGCTTATAATAATAATAATAATTCCTTACACTTATATAGCTCTTTTCTGGACACCCCACTCAAAGCGCTTTACAGGTAATGGGGACTCCCCTCCACCACCACCAATGTGCAGCATCCACCTGGATGATGCGACGGCAGCCATAGTGCGCCAGAACACTCACCACACATCAGCTATCAGTGGGGAGGAGAGCAGAGTAATGAAGCCAATTCATAGATGGGGATTATTAGGAGGCCATGATTAGTAAGGGCCAATAGGAAGTTTGGGCAGGATGGGCACCGGTCTCATTACATAGCTGAGGTTTATGGATCCTTTTGAAACTGAATAGTCCATCACTTTTGACACTAAATGCAACATTACAGTACCCTAAAGTCTTATTAATCAAAATACATTTAAAATACTGGGAAAAAGAAACCTGACCTCTACGCCATGTGGTAGTATTAACATTTGGTTGCAGTGGAAGGGAATTCTCAATTCACTTCAGGGAAAGTTTCTTATACTACACTGATTTATCCCTGATGGCTCTTATCAATTAGTGATGACTAAGATGTTTTATTGACTTAAATGTACAAGATAGGGTTTAAAAATGTTAATAGCTGCCACTTTGCCTTTGATTAACATTGGCAGTGCTGAGCTCCGGCCTACTCTCTCTCAAGATATCTTCCATTTTCACAATAACTACTTTACTGAAACATTTGATTTCCTATTTTGCCTCTACATTTGCAGTTGCTGTGCCTTCAGTATTGGTGCTATGAATGCAAGAGGCCATTCTTTCCTGCCTGGCAATCTTTTGACTTCAGTCACAAACCCAACACACCGATGTTGTGAAAATAATGAAAATTTATTTCAAACATAACATGGGTTATTAATGGCAAATGATGCTTGAATGACTAAAAAACACACCCCCTTCTCTTTCACAGAGTCAGCCTCCTGTGGCATCGCTGGCACAGACGCCCGCTGCCAGGGGACAGATTGCTGCGTCTGGAGGAAGGCCGTACTGTCAGTGTGAGTAACTGCCGCTAACCTCAGGGTGGTCACCCCAGCTTCACCTCACACACCTGGCTTGCAGGGGGCCCTGTCACAAAGTCACTGCCTCCAATGCGTCACAGGCAGCGAGGCAGGCAGGGTGCTCTGTTCATCAAGTCCAAAGTCTGTGCCTGTGCAATACACGTCTCAGCGTTGTACTCCACTGCCAGATGTAGATTTATCCTCTAGACCCCACAGCTGGGTTAGGCTCTCATCTCCACACTGACACACTGAGAGTCTTGTCACCTTCTGCATCTTTGCTTTATTTGTTTAAGCATTTGTTTATTCCTTCAGTGCACTCTGTGTATACAGCTGTAGGTCACTCATGATAAGGGCACCACTAAACAAATAATTTAATAAGAAGCAGCTCCATTCTGATAAGGAACAGGCCTTTTTACCAATCTTCTAATGGGCTAAAGAGAAGACTAAGAACATTTAGCACTGAAGTGTTGAAAAACCATTGCTTAGAATACCTGAACACAGATTCTCACTGGAGTGTTTTTGGATCTGTGCATTCCTGCTTGGTGTGTCGGCAGGGAGGAAGGGAAAGGAAAGTGGAAGGGACTTTGGCTCAAGAGGGTGAGAGGAGAAGGCTTCTGTTTGTTCAGCTGCTCCAGCAAGTTTAACACACTGTTCTCTAAAACCAACAGCTGTTTTTATGATCAGCTCATAAAGAATCAGTTTCAGAGTTAACTTTTTTATATTTGTCTACAAAGAAAAAAAACAACAACTGTTCAGCCCTGCCAGCTCCATATTCCAGAAAACATTCGAGAAATGTCTCAGGATTCAGAGGCTCCAAGTCCGCCCTCTCCAGGATTCAATCCAGCACAGAAAGCACATCTGCAAGACATCCAACTACCTGGCTGATGCTCCCGAAAGGACAAACCGGAAACCAGTATCTGCAGGAAAGACTGAAGGCTCCCCTCCATCTACAACACCTTCAAAAATAAAACTAACAGATAAAGATACCAAAGATTCTCATCTTCCCGCTCTTTTCCAGATGACTTATTTTTAAGCAGCATGTCTGAAGCACCCGGTCGAGACAACAGAGCCACTACACAGGATGACTAACAATGAGGAAGACAGCTTTCGAGTTTTATCAATAGAAAGAATTGACCACCTTTTCAAATAGCCAGCTTTGTCACAGCTCCCTTTATAAATAAATCCAATCAGTCCAGTGCAGAGGCAACTGAATGAGACTATAGTGTTGTGTAACCCTGTCTAGCTTGTTCATTAGGTTACAGTTCCTGAGGATGGCAACTTACTGCTGAATCCCAGGTGGAGTCTTTAGGTTATTCAGGCCTCCTGCCCAAAACGAAAACCAGCCGAACACAAAATATTCCCTTTCCTGAAAGATCAGTCCAGTCTGAGACACCACCACCACCCTGGGCTGGCTGCTGCTTGAGGCACAGCTTGTGAGCGTGTGCTGTGTTTCGGCTTAAGGTGGAGGGGGTTGTTCATGCTCCCCGACACCCCCTAGCTGGAGTCAGACATCTCTGAGGGCTGCGTCCAGCGCCACACCAGGAAGTCCTCTCCGCCCACGCGGTGGCTCTCTGTGCGAATCCGTGACTCGTGGGACGCCAGGAACTCCACGGCCTTGTCCCACACTCTTCGCATTCGCCGTCTGCAAGAACAGACAGAAAGCAGGAAGATGTGACAAAGGACCCCCAACCCCTGGTAACTGTTGCAGATCAGTGTCTGCCCATCCTCTTCTCTAATTAAATCTGAGTACTTTTTATCCCCCCAGTGCTTTCCAATCACATTTTCCATGAATATCAAAACGTAGTGTTCAGTCCTTTATCATCAGCCAGCACACATGTACATTCGTACAAATAAAAACAGAATTAACAGTTCTCGCAAATGTTTAAGTTAAAAAAGGGCTGGGCCGCATGGCAGGACAGAGTCTGACCTGTTCTGTGGAGGGATTAGGGAATCCCGGATGTGGGGGATTGGAACATACGGAAGGGGCTCCAGTCCCTGATCCCAGTCCTTATAGTGTTCCCGGACCGCAGCTGCAAAACAGCAGAGCCTAGTGCTCAATGACCATACAGTACAGCACAGCCCATGACACGTGTAGCCAAGCCAGCACCACTCACACACAATAATTGAGCACCTGTGTGAAGAAGGACAGAGATGTGGAGGCCTGGGCAGGCCACAGGGTGTGCAAAGCCCCAAAGGACACAGGTCATGAACAGGCTTTCTGAAGGGCTTTTTAATAAGGTAAACCAGTATCTCTAAAAAGCTGTAGTAAATTACACAAATCTAAAACCCCAAAAGTTTAAAAATCAAATTACAGGATATTATACCTGTACTTGTACTATTGTACTCTCAGTACATTGTACTGAGAATTTGAGACTGGGTCTGTATGTGTTTTATGGCTATTAATTCAAAGGCAGAAGCTCAACTTGGCCTTTACTGTTTAAATAATGTGGATTATCTGACAAGGGACACACAAAACATGCTGATGTGTAAAATCCTGCAGGGGCCTGGGGTTCATATACAACACAGAATGGTCTTCGACCATTCGCCCCCCCCCACCGACACCTGCTCATCGGCGCCCCCCTGCTGCCCAGCATACCGATGATCCTGTGGACCAGCTCGTACATGGCCTGCTCATCCTCCTGCAGCCGACGCCAGCGGTACCTCAGCAGCACCAGCACCCCCCACATGACACCCAGCGCTGTGGAGACACACATGGAGGCTCACAAACCGCAGGGAGACGTGCAGCCCAGCTCCATGCCCGTGACTCCAGTGTCTCCTGGATTTTGGGCTGCCTGAGCTCGTCATTTAACCCTTAAATCCACTAATTAATTGCTTGCTTGGAAAGTTAGTTTAAATTGTTGGGAAATTCACAAGTGACACGAGTTGTACAACATTTTAGGTTCTGTTTTGCTCTCCAGTCCTATCTTGCACCTACAGTATACATGAAGAACATTTCTAAACTCAAACACCCTGACTCTTGCACTGTACAGGAACTGACAGCTGACACTCAGCTCCACCAGCGGAGCAGGGGCGCACCCAGGATGAAGATGAAAGTCCGCTGGAGGGCAGTGACTAAGGCCAGGCTGAGCCGGCAGTCGAGGCTCCGGGAAGGCCAGGAGGACTGGACGCACTGGACTGCCTGCACGGACACCACCGGCTCCGAGGGGTCCTCTCCCACCAGCCTGGGACAGACAGAAGCACACTGGAAAGGTAAGGGGCGAGAGGAGGCCACTCTGTATGTTTGGGTGCAGGAAGCTGACAGTAAAGACAGGCAGATGAACAGATGTGAGCAGACAGATACCGGACCACAGCACAGACAGATGAGCACAGAAAACTAGAAACCTAATTTTATGCTGGAATTTTGAATATTTAGGAAGTTTTGAACTATTTTAATTCAAGAGACTTTAATAGCTCCCCTTCCTTTGAGAGAGAGGCAGCTGATCTCCAAGTTAATTAAAAAACAAGAGCTTTGACTAATTACCACCTTCTGATTTCTCACTGGAGCAGGTTTGATAATACCTAACCAAGCCTTCTTAGAGTTCTTAACTTTGAGCACTTACTGAATTCCCAGGTCTGTCTCACTCTGGAGAATCCATTCCAGCGCTGCCTCCAGCTTGCTTGCATAGTCTTTGTTTAAAATCTGCTGAAGAGATTTCAGTTCAGTTCCTGGCATGGGCAGATAACTTAATTACAGAGAAATAAAGACAGGACACGTCCACTGCAGTCAGAGCAGGTGAACACAGATCTCTTAAGTGCATGTTGAACTGATCTACACAGCTCCTGTCCTATGACAATCCTGCCATACAGCTGCATTTTAAAAGTCTCAATTCCCTAGATTCAGCAGTTTGAGAAGTGATACCTTGGAAAATTTAAGCTTAAGTCTGCAGACTGTCAAAAGTATCAATGCTGGGGGCACAGACCCTTGCTGGTCGTGACATGTTTTAAGATCAACAGGGTCAGAGTGGAGTGTGAGGGATAAACAGGCAGCTCCCATGGAAACTCTGCAGCAGCCCCTCAGTTTGCTGCATGGAAATCCTCACCTGTTTTCATAATTCAGAACTGTTCATCGTTTTCAGTTTATTTCACACTTTCATGCTCAACTTTCCATTTTTTAAGATCTTAGCAGGTAGAAAAAAACAAAGAATTCAAATGAATGAAGTTATCGGGTCATTAAAGAGACAGAGCTGAGCTGCAGTGAGAGGAAGTGGGCACACTGCTGCAGAGCCCAGTTCCTCAGACACGAGGGCACCACGTTCAGTGTTCCAGTCTCCGAGTGTGTAACCAGCATCACAGGGAGGAAAGGCTCACCACCAAGTAAGTCCTCACGTCTTCGATGGGAACACATGCATTCGTCAGTTTGGATGGGTTCCCACATTCGAAGTCACCTAAACAAGAAGAGAGAGAGAGAGTAATACAGTATGTTGCCCAATTGCTTATACAATTTTTGCATGCAAGAATCTCTTCTGGTTTCAAGACTACAGCTAGCAAGTGAAGGACCCATTTTAGTAAAACGTTTTGAAATGCTTGATCTTTCGTTCATGAATAAAACAAATCTGTGATTTCACTTAAAAATGACTCCATAAATTAAGTCATTTAACTAGGACTGCGTTAATTTAGCTGTTCTGTTATTTGTTTGAGCACATAACTCTTAGTGATTCAGTGATATTTGTATGATTTAATGTTTCCAGAGTTTTGCAAGACTGTGACACATTAGAAAGCTCTGTGCTTATTCAGCTGTCTTAGAGAACACAGGAAGTACCCACAACCTTTGTGAAAGCCATTCTGAAATTCTGTATCAAGGTGTATTCTGCGTACATTGGTGGAGACGGGGGTTAATGTGGTATGCAGATCTTTTAGACTACCTGGAGCTGGATTTCTCTTTCGCTAATGCACAGTGCTAAGCAATACTGGCCAGTTATGAATAAATGGTGTATTTACAACTGAATGCCATGCAGAGTATTTTTCAAATAAATTTAACAATAGCAGTGTGGCGCACTGATTCATTCGACCCACTGGTTTGCAACATATGGTTAGGAGCAGGTTATTATAGGAGGGCTATATTGACACAAAGGCTCAACATCTTTGTTCCACACGACACGCTCACCCCACGCCCCCTCCTCCCCTCTGGCCGACACTTCACCTGCCACCTTCGCCAGGAAGCTGTACAGCTCTGACAACAACTGCAGCTGCACCCTCTGCTCCTGAGCCCTGCAGTACTGGGGAAGGAGGAGGACAGAGGGGCAGACAGAGAGACAGGTGTTACACAAACTATGGTGCTTGTCCTCCACTCAAAGACCCAGTACCCATCAGAACTGTTTTCAATACTGCATTACTATCATTATCCCCGTGTTTAACTGTGGTTGCAGTTTCCTCTATACTGTTTGAAGGAGGTGGGTCTCTGTAGCAAGTGTTGACGTGTACCGGGAGACGGAGCCACAAGTGTGGGAACCTGCTGCTGTCCCACCCCCCTCACCCTGCCTGGAGATACACCTGTCTGCCCTCCCGGTGCTGGAGTTTGCTCACTGTCAGCAGCCAGCTGCAAGACATTCCACAAGCAAAGCACGCCTTTTCATAGCCAGCACTAGAACAGTACTCGCATCAAACTCATGAGTTTGGAAAAAAAGTCTGGAAATACTTCACAGCCACAAAGCTCTTGACAGAAAAGCATCGACTCTGCCTCACTGGCTGCTACTCTCTTTCCTCCCAATTAAAGCCTGCATCGGAACTTGTCAACCCAACAGTTTCTAATCTCCACTGCCCTCTTGTTACTCTTGTTGTGACCGGGCCGTTCGCCGCTAAATCACTTTGGGAAACTGAAAATCAACTTTCGCCTTACTGTGTCGGTCTTCCCATCGCAGTCCACGCTCAGCCCTTGAACTGGGAAAAGGGGAGAGAGGCGTTAATTTCCACAGCAACAGCAAACTGGGCAGTAACTTTAACAGAAAGCGGGTGAAGCGGGTATTTACTGAGACAGCGGCAGTCGAGGGTCCGGGCAGCTGGGTTACTAATAAGCCTTGGCGCTCTGACAGGGACAAGGCATGCGGATGTGAAGGGCGGGTTTCTCAATCCAGAGCAACTCATTAAACGAAAGAAGAAAAGCGAATTTGCTCACTGTTGCTGTTGGCGTTCTCGGCCTGGCCCAGACTCACAGTCTTCATATAAACCAGCCAGATGAGAATCAGGCTGAGGATTACGGTGCAAGCCAGCAGAACCCGGGACAGCTGCCGCTCGCAGAAGCGATTTCGCCGGGTGGAGCCGTCATACAGCCTCTGCGCGTCCACCCTTCTGAAGAAGGAAAAGTTCGTGCTGTCGGACAGCCGCCGGTTCCGGCTGTCCTCCCGAGTATCGCGAACCCTGCTCCCGTAGTCATCTTCATCGTCGTCGTCGTCGTCGTCGTCGTCCGAGTCTTCGCTGTCCCGGTGGAAGCTGGCTGTCCGCTGGCGGTGCCGGGGGCTGCCGCTGCTGTGCCGGTGTCGGGAGTGGATGTAAGACTGGCCTCTGAGGAGATGCACTCGGTTGTAGTCAACGGTGGCCTGTAGCTTCTGGAGTTTTTTCTGGTACAGTTTCCTTGTGTAATCGGATATGGGACCCGGGCTATAACCGAAGGACTTCAGCTCCCTACGGAGCAGCTCGTCCGAGAAGGCGGCCATGTTTAGTGTCCTGGGCGGAAGTGTGTTTTAACACACCGAGGTGGGCGTTCTGGGACGCCATGTTGGAAAGGACACAACCGTGCGCAAGAGGCAGAGGCATGGAGCCTCTGTTCAGTTGCTGATTAAAAAAACATTTCTCATGTAAATTCGTTTTGTCACTACATTTCAGTGTTTTTTTTATTTTAAACATAGCCGTGTACATTCTTGATGTATCAATAAAGTTTTAATAATATAAAAACATTGATTTCACATTGAGGGTTTATGTCTTGTTTTAAATTCTTGTTTTATGAATGTGGATGTATTACTTGTACTTATTACAATTTCTGTGAGAAAGAAGATACAGTCGGTATTCCAGTAGTTTTACAGCCTCTAACACTCAGCTTCTCCTGTTGTCGAGACAGCAGTTGGACCCTGACTGCAGTGCCTGGGGTCCTGCCACCACCTGACTACCTTGAGCCATCTGTCCCAGACGCTGGACAGGCCAAGTCACAATAATCAGGAAGGGAATAAAGTTTATTCTTCTTGTTTATTTACAATGTAATATTTTCACCGAGTTTTGGAAGCTTTGGAGCATTCATCTATGACTCTCCTAATCTTTGTACAATGCTGATGTACTTTGTGGGGAGTTACACACCTATAAAAGCCTGCAAGGCTCAGCAGATGTACTGGTGGGTCTGAGAAAATTATATTTGGAATTTAATTTTTTTTTTTAGTTTACCTATTTACAATTCTTGTAAACGTTGTATACCTTGAAAAAACTCTGTCATGATTTAATTTGAGCCTTTACCACAGGTTCATAGACACTTTACATTATACACTTTACTCTGCTTATACCCTGTCTCACCACAGTAATCAGTTTTCCAAGTTCACATGTAAACTCTTTCAGACTGCTGATCCAGGTTACTGAGCTCACACCATTTTCTTAAATGGTATGTATTTCTTGGTATGTATGCCGTACCATATAGATGGTCCTTCACACACTTATTCAGTGCAGAAATGATGTATTGCTTTAATAAAGAATAACATGAGAAAGGAATCTTTTAAATGGTCAATTCAGTTTTATTAAGCATGGTAAAGAGGTAAAGTGTATCTGTGGACATGCTTTAGGAATATTAGAACGACTTCCAGTTGCTTTAAATCAGAGCTGCTGGGCGTCTCCTCACTCGGCCACTGAAAAGCAGAAGAACACGGACGGATGAGTAGAGCAATGTGATTTTGTAAATTTGTCATAAAAGTATTTGCAAAGTATTATGAAAAGCTTTTATTTAATTGGTGTCTGTGTCTACCCCTTGTATCTTCTACTGCATTCAAACCCTTATTTTTAATTGTGCTAATTCTGTTAACTCCTCTTGTAATTTTTTCTTACTTTAAAGTACTATACAACCTTTAAAGGCAATGTATAAAATAACATTGTTTATTATTGTTGTTTTTACGATTATATAACTTTTAGGTGTTATGGATATACTGTACAGATTTATTAGTATAGTAATTGCATGTCAGTTAACGGTTCTTCTGCTGTTTTCATAGACTGTGCTGTTGGCAGGCTGCATATGGAAAGACCTGTGTTAGACCAGTGTATGCCAGCCTGCCTTGCCTCACCTTGCTGTCCCTCCTCCAGCATTTCCTGGAGGATCTCCCCCAGGGCAGGAGCGAGCTTGTTCAGCCGCTGGTGGGTCAGCCGCACCCCGATCTCCAGGGGCTCCTGCAGGCACAGACAGGGAGAGGCGTGGGCAAGTGGACAAAGAGGAGCAGTAGACAGCTGACTTTACCCCACTAAAGCTTCATGTGTTAGAATGGATTCCTGTACTGAGACTTAATATGAATAGTTTATCAAGTCATCAATTTCCCTACGGGATTAATAGAGTATTATCTCTCATCTAGTTAATTCCATAAAAAGAGACCTCGTTTAATCCCAAGCTCCATCTCTTTCCTGAGAACTTCATGGAATGCACCTTATCTCTTTCATCACATTTCAAGTGAGTTACCTTATCATCTCTGTGTTACCTCACCGGTGATGGCCTGTCTTTCTGCTCAGCATATAACTGGTGTAGGCAAAGCAACCTCCTTCATTCCATTGCGGGTCATGTTTTCCAAATAAACATTAATTATGTAAACATTCTGCAGCAGAAAGGCCAATTAAACAACTTAGTGTCAATCAATTATTTGAGTTAGAACCCCCATGATTAGTATGGCCTGCAAGATCCTAGGCTTCCTGACCCCTGGTACGGCCAGACTGGGGCTCATCCTACCTGGACTGCGTCATCCTTGACATTCCACTCCGTGCTGGCCAACTTCCCGAACTCCCTCTCCTCAGATCTCGGCTCTAAGTCCACGGATTTCTTGCCTGCCTTCACTTTCTCCTGCTCCTGTTGAGGAGGGCGTGTGACACAGCAGGTGTTAAAAGGGGAAAATAGGTGAGCAGGAGATTTCCTTCATGCATCTCTGTCAGTGTTTTGACTTGAGTTGTGTTAATGGTAACTGGATTGAGCAGGGGCTCATGGTAACAAAAGCACTGCAGGAACAGATCCTTGATGAGGAAGACTGCTGTATTCAGCTGGTGAGAACCCTGCTTGTACTGGGAGGCAGAGCAGTGTTTCTGAACTGGGCTGCTCTGGTTTGTCTGTTTGTCTCTCTCAGACCCGAAGACTCTCAAGACCCCAGACTTGAAACTCAGGTGAGCCTCCACAGGCGCACTGAGATACACATATCCACAAAGACCTGCAGATGAGTTAAGAGGGACTCAGGAGCTGAATGGAAGAAAAGGTAAACAGTTGATCTCCTGTGGTTTTCTGGTTGAGCATTCTTTTGTGAATTACATATTTGTTTCTTTCCTAGCTTTTCTCTCTTGAGTTCCGATTTGAATTCAGAAGACCTTTTTTGGCTGGAATAAATTACAAGTATTGCCAAAGCATTTTAGAGCCATTTTAGATTTTATGGACATACTGAAGTGTGATTCAGCTCCAGTTTGTAAAAACATAGTAAATGTCAAAATACTTTTAAACAAATTCATTGTTGTGTTTATCCTAACATAGATGCCTCCAACACATCCAGCCTATGCATATAAAGATAAATGCATCACAAACACTCATTCATACACAAAGTTCTTCCTGTATGTAGTACAACACAACAACTTGTATGGCACAGAGGGGAGACTCTCAGTCTGTCTCCCTCTCTCTACTCCGGACCTTACCATCATCCTCCTCATGTCACTAGGGCTGATGAAGCTGAGGAAGCCTTCCGTCTGCTTAGCCAGCATGGCCAGCACACACACCCCCAGCAGGCAGCCAATCACCTTGCTGTGCAACATTCTGGTGCCCTGCAGTGTGCGAGAGACACAGGCACTGAAGTCAAAGTGTGTGACACACAAGAGACCTGTCAGCAATAACTGAATCAGAGGACAGCTTTTAAAGCAGGAATATAATTACTTTTTCAGCAGTGATATAATAATAAGAGCTGCTTTTGTACCAGTCACTAACAAATTAGCTAACCCTGCAACAGTAAATCTCCAAACCAGCCACCCCATTTCTAAACCTTTGTTGTCCGCTGGCCTATTGGAATGTTAAACGTCCTTGATTTATTTATAACAGACATGAACCCATCATCCTAAATCTGGGCATAGTGGAGAGGCTGCACTGTGCCTGTAGTTTCAGCTTTTAGAGATGCTGTCTCCACATAAGAAAAAACTGGGGCTGAAACTTTTTTCCTAAATTTAAAGAAACTATTTTATGGCTGCAAATAAAATACAAACCCCTCTCCTGTTAAATTCTTCTAAGCAAGTTACGGAACAAAAACAGGAGACGTTTGATTGAGCAAGAAAAAAATCAAGAAACATTTCTTAGCTTGAATGTGATGAGGAGTTAGGTTTCAAGTGCAGATGAGATCTGAGAGCTGTGGAGCAGCAGTTCCTTCTTGGCCTTGCTGGATTGGCACACAGCTGGATGCCCATGAGTGTGGCGCTGTTCTCACCTGAGCTGTCAGTGTCCTGGTGCGATGTGCTGTGTGCTGTCCTCCTCAGAGAGGTGTCCTCAGTGCTCTGCTGAGGAGAATCTCAGGTATTTATAGTGTCCAGTTTCAGATGACTTGTTGCTTTCAGACTTCCTGTTTGAAAGAGTCCAAGGATAAACGTTTTCCAACTCCATAGAAACAGCTGGTTCTTCTTCTAAGAGAAATCAATTTAATGGCCTAAGAACTTGACTGAAGGACCATAAAGGAAGCATTTGCCTCAATCGTATGTGATATCTTCGTCCTCGTCCTGTGTATTAAACCCCACAGTTGCTAAGCTCTAGCTTCCTGTGTTTCCAGGAAGGTCCAGTTAGAAGCTGGAGCTGGACCACTGGTTAGGCAGGCATGCAGTCAGTATGAATGGCAAACAATCAAAGAGATGGAGGTGTGTTGGGCTGGATTTGCAGAGGGGAAAACTGGTAGGAAGTGGCCCATGTTGTTCCTGTATTGTGGGGTAGCCTACTGCTTGTCCAGAGGTGAAAGTAAGGGCTGTTAGTGTTTGGTGGGGCAGAATGCTGACAAGGCAGTTAGAGAGGCTGTCAGTCTCGTAGCTCTTGGGTCTGGGCTCAATTCTAGCTGAAGTACCTTCTGTATGGAGTTTACATGTCCTTCCTGCATCCTCATGTTTTCCTCCCACAGTCCAAAGACATGCTGTCCAGATTAATGCCCCCTGTACTGCCTGTGTGGCCCCTGATGAAGTACAGTAGTGTCCTCTCCAGATTGTGGTCCCACCTTCCACCTTGTGCCAGACAGGTTAGGCTCTGTCTCTCCGTGAGCCTCTGGGAACACTGCTGCTACTGAAAAGGCATGGAGGGGTAGTCTTTGGTGCTTAAAAAAGATTGGCAAGACTGAGTAAAAGCACAGACAATTGTAATAACAATTGTGGCAAAGCCATTCTCCACACAGCTGTTTCACTGCCCAAAAGGAAAACAAGAGATGCATTGTTCATTGTCTCTTTGACAATAATAATCCTAGCTGTTATGTTTCAGTGCAGAAATTTCATGTTGTGGGGGAGCTGCAATTGTTCTTCTGATAGCCTGTGACTAAATGTCCCTGCCTCTGTTAGAATACAGGCAGCTTTAGAAGAGAAGGAATTTCTGGCTGTTTTTCTTTTAATTTGTCTTTTTTCAGTCATGCTGCGAGATGAGCTACAGCCAGGTGTCCACTCTGAGCTCTGCAGCTCTTGTGACACTCAGGGCTGGGAGCAATAAAGTGCTCCAGTTGTGATGTCTCTTATGGGCAGCAGACCTGAGGGTGGAAAACCTGCAATAAATTCACAGGCCTCTTGGCATCTTCTGGCCAACAGGAATGTTTATTGACCATTAACTACCAGAGAGCTGGGATGCATTGCTCTGCTGGTCTGAACAGCAGGTGGAATTTAGTGAGGGTAAATTTCCAGGGACTCTTGAACGAGTCATTTCTGTGTCCCCGTGTATTTCCTGTTATTGCACTAGTTCATTTTTCATCTACGTCTCAATATATGTGAGCTCGCCAACACTGGTGTTTGAGAGCTACAATCCAGTAGGATTTGTGAGTTTTTGTTTATTGCTCACTTGCATTTCCAGCAGAAAAAAAATTCCAGAGCAGGGCTGGGCAGTCCTGAATCCTGAGAGCTGGCGTGTGGACGTTTTTAATTCCAGCTCCTCATCAGATTAATGGAAGTAATTTATCAGCTTCTCCAAGTATTCGGGTGCTGCAGTTTGCCGACATCTAAGAAACCTGCACCCTGGCCTTCCAAGACCAGGACTGCACACCCCTGAACTAGAAGGACAAAGGGGTATCTCAGTGTCTTAAACAAATTTACTTACTTTGCAAAAGGGCTCCAGTGCACTGTGTGTGAATAATTTACTGAAATGTCAACATGTGCTGGAGGAGAGTAAATACTGCACACGCCTAGGCTTTGCTCCATACTGCAGAGTACTTTTTAATAAGATGACCAAACACAGACGGTCTTTTACAATCAAAATGGTCAGAATCTGTTCCAGTTCATTTTAAACATTAGAGGAGTTCAGACTCTGCTTCAAGAGGCCAGGTTTTCAGGTCAAATGTACTTTAATAGACAGATGCATTTCAAAACATAGTAGCCGTGAGCTCTTTCTCTGCCTGGGGCGACACGTTCATGTTCTTCAGTCCAAAGACCAGATCGGTTATCTAAAGGAAAGTTCCAGGCGGGCTGAAGCCAGGAAGTTCTGTGGTTCCCCAGAGCTGAGGCCGATGATGCTGCCCTGCAGCTGTGTGTTTACAGTGGGGTAACAGCCTGTGTCGCCCCGCAGTGACACAAGTCTCAGTGGACGCAGCTGCTACACCTACTCAGTTTCCTCCTTTTCTTTAAGAGGCCAGGGTTCAGAGTTCAAAGGGCAGCTGTCCGGGGGCTTCTGCTCCCTGGGAAGGTCGTCTGCTGGGCGGCAGAGCAAGACAAGCCTCTGGGGAGGGAAGAGCAAGACAATACCAGAGGAGTTACAGATTGTCAGACCATTTTCCTGCGTCCTCAGGCTGCAGTCTGGACTTATAAAACTGAGGTAGGCAGTGACAGATCTCAGAGAAATACTCTACCAGACCCAGGTTACAGCATGATGCTGGGCTGAACAAGAACTGTAAATTGAAGACTGGGTCATAGAAAGTACTTCGATTTTTTTGGTTTTTGTAAACATTTAGTCACTTTTAATGTTTTAAATATTTTTTTAATCTAAGTAGTCAGCAATTTTATTTTGGTCTGAAAATGCAAGATCCTCATGAAATAATCAATCTACTGCATCAGCCTAGTGATGAGATGTAAAGCACCTGCTTAACTTTGGGGTGGTCCTCATTAAAAAAGTGGCAATGCAGTTAAAGAATGAACCTAGTATTCATTTGCAGTGTGACATGAACAAGAAGGAAGGGAGATGGCAGACCTGGTGCAGTGTCCCGGGAATTTGCCGGAGTTTATAAACCGTCCACAGTGGGATGCTGAGCATGGAGGAAAGGGCCAGCAGCCAGCCCAGGGCGTACCCCCAGTCTGGGTACACATAGGAGTTGTTGAACTTCAGGGGTGTGTACTTCACCAGGGAGAAGATAAAGGTACCCTGGGGACAGAGACGATAGGTGTGAGACAGGATCTCCGTATAGAGGGGACAGGTGTGAGACAGGAGCTCTGCGCACAGTGAACAGGTGTGAGACAGGAGCTCTGTGCAGAGAGGACAGGTGTGAGATAGGAGCTCTGTTCACAGAGGATAGGTGTGAGATAGGAGCTCTGTGCAGATGGGACAGGTGTGAGACAGGAGCTCTGCAGAGAGTACAGTTGAGAGACAGGAGCTCTGTGCAGAGGGGAGAGGGGAGAGAAAGGTGCAGGAGCTCTGTGCAGCTCTACGCTCCACTAGGGACACTCACTGTGCAGACGACCGGGGTGATGTAGAGCCAGCAGTACTTAATCAGAGGCCTGGGCCGATAGCCAATCATGTCCTCAATGTTGTCATAGAGACGGTCAGCACCTGCAGCAGACAAATACACTGACATCATGGCTGGGCCACTTGGACAGGACAGAAGCTGATGGTCTGAGTGTGGCAAAGCACAAGGATCACTGATGCAAGATTTCAAAACATACTCTTCTCCAAATGTACAGAAACCTGCAGGCTAATTTTGTCTGAGATCTGCCGAATCTGTCATGGAAACCTGTGTCATGGATCTAGAGGAGTGTGGCAGAGACCTCATGGCCCCTGAAATTACAAGCTTGGTACGCACCATACACCCAGCCAATAGCCAGAGACTGACAGACAGAGATAAAAAGGAGGACGAAGCCACTGCAGCTGTAAAAATCGAAGATCTGGAAGAGATACAAGCCACCCTGTGGAGAGAGAGCAGAAGAGTATCAGCATGGAGGAAGCACCTCTGTGACAGAATTCCAGGAGTGTGAAGTTGGGTTTTTAAGATTTGGAATTGTGTGATGCAAAAACACAAAATAGTTGTCATTTTCTTTTTTACAGTAGTTCAGTTTCGGCTGTGGAGCCTTCTTCAGGTGTCAAAAATGATTAGTTTTTTTAATGTCACATTTGTGCAGGTAGCAAGAACGCGCTGCGGCGCCCTCTGACCTCAGTGACCATGAGCAGGCCCAGCAGGAAGCAGGCCCCGCAGAGCAGCAGCAGGAGCAGCTGGCGCCCGTGCCCTCTCCGCAGCACCCCGGGGAACAGGTCCATGAGCCCCGCTGCCATCGTTTCCAGGTGCACAAACTGCAGGAATCATCAGGGAGGTCAGGCTCACGAGGGACAGGAATCACAGGACTCAGTTTTTAAAGTTCATGTTTCCTGTTGAGCTCATACTTGAATTTCACAGAGTTCACTGAATTTCAGCATATTTAATCTGTTCTCTGGAAAACAAAAGTCCACTGAGGAGCATTTTTGTTAAGATTCTTCTCTAAAAGGTATTTCGAACTGTAACTGGAGTTCAGCAGTCTTTGGGAGGCACACCCGGGTTCACTCTTGTACTGAAACAGCAGGCCCTGCCCCTCGTGTCAGGATGTGCAGTTTTAGTGCTGGAGAAGCACTATACATGGTAGCAGCTTGTTCAAGCCTCTTTATGTTACTGATAAATTAACTGATAAATTGGATGAGGTTTCAATGCTGAAGACAATAAGCTTAGTTCGGCAGTTAAGAGGGTTTTAGGGCCCAACAGAGGACGAGAAGGGGTGTTGCTGCCGCAGCGGGGGGCACTCTTCCCTGCAGACCACTGGATGGCTGCTGTCTGACCTGACTGCCCACGCCCAGCGCGATGACCGTCAGGAAGAAGCAGACGCTCCACAGCTGCGGGAGGGGCATCAGCGCCAGCGCTCGCGGGTACACGATGAAGGCCAGGCCGGGCCCTGTGCAGGCAAGCGGGACACAAGACGGGCTTGTTCAACAGATGGACCCAGACTGCTTGAGCAGAAAGTGTTACAAGGTCACAAAATTATAATGTCAGGATCCCAGTACTGCATTTGGATTTGGGTACTGAACTGCACAGACTGGACTAAAAGACAAAATATTGCTGCTCTACAAAGAATTTAGGAAACAGCATCCAGGATAATTGTGGGACTGGAAAATGAGTGTAACGCCCTTAAATAGAGGCAGCCCTCTCTCCATGTTACAGAGGAACACTGTCATTCAAGAATCTGATTTAGGGAACTGCAAGGGCAGTCAGACAAGAAGCATCAAAACTGGGTTAGGCTTTCACATGTTTGGAAGCTGGTTCCCCTGATAACCTTGTGCATGTTTGGGTGATCCATTTTTCTCCATGTTTCTAGAGTGTCATTATGCTGCACTCTGGTGGCCTAACCGAGTTTTGACACTTCAGATCCCACTGCTCTGTTATAGGAATTAACAAGCAAACACATCGAGATGAACGTTGTAAACTAGGACAAGGGGCAAAGACTGGAGTGAGGACAGGACATTGGGGTCACTTTTTACAGAGCTTCTGCTGTTTAGGGCAAACTAACCAAATTGTGGAAGACTATTTACTGACATTATTTAGAATCCACATTAATAAAGTGGCCAGATGGGTTAAACAGCCCCCCCTCTTCTCTAACCTCCCGTTCTCAAATATGAAGTCCCAGTCTTAGTGACACACAAGGACTTGCAGTTTTGGCTGTGGAGAGCTTGGACGAAGGATCCTCACCAGACTCAGCCACCTCCGAGATGTCCACCCCCTGCTCCTGGGCCATGAAGCCCAGCACCGAGAAGATGGCAAAACCGAAGACGAAACTGGTTCCACTGTTCAGGAGGCACAACCAGAAAGTGTCCCTGTGAGAAGAGATCAGCTTTTATTAGTTACATGTCAGACTGCTACCACAGCCCACAGGACGATGACCCAGGCGACCTGTGGCACTCACCTGTAGCAGTCATTGTTGTATCTGTTATAGCTGCTGAGGGTCTTTAGAATGCCCAGTGAAATGCCGTAGGAGAAGAAGATCTGTGTGCCTGCGTCCATCCACACCTAACAGATAAATAGTATTTTTAGCCCATGAATCAAGCAGTTGGAGGCACACACTGTGGTATTACAGACACTCTGTAGCATCATCATGTGCTGCGCCAAGTGATTAAATCAAACTCAGTTACTGTGTTACAGCTGCGTGTGATTGATCACGTGAAAATCATGCCATATGTCACTTCTTTTTGCTGCTTGGTCTGTCCCAGGAAGTTACCTGTGGGTCGGCGAGCCGGGCTGGGTCAGGGTAGAGGTAGAAGATGATGCCCCCAATGGCTCCAGGCAGGGTGAGTCCTCGGGCCAGCAGCACCACCAGCATCACATAGGGGAAAGTGGCTGTGAAGTACACCACCTGAGGGGGCAGGGCTCAATCGTAAAACAGCCTCGATCAGAAACATCTGAACTTTTTCAGCTCCACTTTGAACACAGTTATAAAAAAGTACAGGACAGCGTTGTTCATGTACAATTCCCAGCCGAGAGATTCATGCACTACAAACACACAATGAAACACAATTGTGGTTCCCCTGGGCTGTCTTTAAAACTGCTGCTCACCCTGCTGTACCAACTTAAACATCTGCTCCAACCACAGCCCCGTTAATACATGCACCCCCTCACCTTCCCAGTGGACTTCACTCCCTTCCACACACAGAAATAGCAGATGACCCAGGACAGCAGGAGACACAGGGCCAGCTCCCATCTCAGGCTGCCCACCTCATCAATCCCACCGGAGATAGCCAGCACCCTCCTCCTGCAGGCACCGGGACACAGCGCGACACTAGGATCTGGAATTTGTCAGAACGGCTTGGGACTGATACTGAGACCAGGTGCAACTTACTCCCAGAACTCCATCACGGGAGTGGTAGTGTTTCCAGGAAGAGAGGCGTTGGAGGAGTTGCTTCTGTTCTCCAGCTCCAGGCAGGAGTCTGCAGGAGGTAGAGAGGGGTGGGAGGAAACACAAGGGGAGTCACAGCTATTGGCACCTGTTGTACCGTAAAATGTACAAGTTGGCTGGTTTTGGTGCTTTTATGTATACTGTTCCTGCTGTGAAACACTGTGAGCTCCATACCTGTGTTCCAGGTGTTTCTGCAGCTGGCCCAGGGCAGCTCAGAGCTGAAGGAGGAGAACAGGTAGAAGAAGGCCCAGGCCAGGATGATGATGTAATAGATGGTGGCATAAGTTATAATCACTTGACTGGCATAGCCTACACCTGCAGAAAGACAAGGGTGGGAAAGGAACAGTGAGCTGTAGCAGTTTTATGAAGAAATAACAAAAGGACACGGCTAACATGGCCATTGGATTATCCAGTATCTAGAGCTAGGCAGCCCTGCAAAACAGGAAAGACTCCTGAGTCTTCCTGCAGTACTTTTAGGTTGTGTAAATGTCTTGTTTCATAGTTCTAGTGCTCCGAACAAGAGCAACACGTGGGAATCAATTAAGGACTGCAGTACTCCAATAGCTCTGCAGTTACCTGTCTCCTGGGTTGTGGGGTTTATTTACCTTCAAACAGGGGGCAGGTCTTCCTCCAGCAAGTAATAATTCCCTGGCTGGTGTACTGCCCCATAGCCGTCTCCAGCAGGAACAGGGGGATCCCACAGGTAAACAGGAACAGGACGTAGGGAATGAAGAAAGCGCCTGTGCGAAGGAAAGTGAAAATAAATAATTCTAGTTTTGATATGACTTTAACTGCCCCTTTTCGCCTATTTCAAGAACTTCATATTATTCAAAACATCCATCCATTAATTTTGTAGCTGCCTCATCCAGTCCAGACTCACAGAGCGTACCGGAGCCTGTCCCAGCAAGAAACGGACACGAGGCAGGATACACCCTGGATGGAACGCCAGTCCATCGCATGGCGCACACAGACACAAACACACTCACACCAGTGCCAATTTCCCCAAGAACAAGTTAACCTACCAGTATGTTTTGGACTATGGGAGGAGACTGGAGTATCCAGAGGGAACCCATGTGAGCATGGGGAGAACATACAAATGCCACTCCGGTAGCACCTCAGGTCTGGAACTGAACCCATGACCACAGAGCTGTACCTCCCTCATGTTTGAAATGTACTGTAGCTAGAACTTAATTATGTAATGAATGATTGACTTTATGAATGAATCACAACAGTTAAGCACTAGTGGAAGAAAGAAATAATGCCATAAATGACAAATGAAATGCAATTAAAAATTTCAAGACATTTTTTATTGTTACATATTGTTTGTATGTTTTGTTTGAGTAATATGAAAACTAGACTTTTCAACAAGTGGTAAAGGAGCTGGTTTCCTAATTCTCTGAGGGAGATACCTTCACCCCTGTGTCCCCAGATCCAATATGCTCTCAGAGTTCAAATGTTTATCATACAGACAAACACAGCCACGCCAAGCAGATAGTGCAGCAGTTTACACATTAATACCCCTGTCACACTGCTCCAGTTGTTACTTTGGACAGATTCTCTGCATATGCAGTTCTGGTGCAAAATACAGGCCAGTTTTCCATGGCAATGAAGGGGAATGAGTGTTTGGAAAATACAGCAGATTTAAAAAACAGGATGCCCTACATAATCTAATTTAAAAATGTACATATTCACATGGATAGCTAAGAAATAAGACAGTATAATTCACCTCCTCCGTTTTTGTAGCACAGGTAGGGGAACCTCCACATGTTTGCCAGCCCAACAATGGATCCAGCAACAGCCAAGATGAACTCCCACTTGTTTGCCCACTGGCCCCTCTCCTGGATCTTCTGTCCCTTCTGCTTCAGTCTGCTCCCCTGGACTGGGGGCTCACACAGGGCTCCTGTCTGAAGATCCCCGGCCATCCCAACCACAGCCAGAGCAGCTCATACAATGAAGCGAGTGAGCTGTCCGCTGGAGTCTGGGAGGAACACACGCAGAACTCCACTCGCTCCGCCTCTCACCAATTCCCAATCGGAGCCTTTCGCTCCAGGTGAACTGTGACCTACAGAGGCCAGAAACTAAGGCATTTGGTGAAAATCTGTAGGACAGCAGTCATTTGTTCCATGCATGTGTTTTTTTAGTACTTTTATACGAATGTTAGAGATTGCAGTCTCCGACTGAGCCTGGCAACATTCTAGCCAGATTTGAGTCTGTACCCTGCAGAGCTGTGCCAGAGGGCTGGTTCACAGGGTAAGGGCAGTGCACCACAAAGCAGTGACCCTGCTTCGACAGTGCATTCAAAGCCAGGGGTAAAGGAAAAACTGATACAAGTATTGTGAGCTACACTTTAAAAACATCAGGAGCTGAATATCAATACCATTCTAAATATATTAACAGAAGTACTGGCTTGCTATGGAAATATGCAGTGATAAAAAGGAAAACTGAAACCACTGAGGTGCTTCCATTGCCTGTTCTGGTAGCCTCACAGACAACCACGGAGTCGAGACATTTCCCCGATACCGGCTGGTGTCGTCAGTGCACTGAATCCCAGTCATTACCTTCTCCTTGTGCCGTTGGACACTTCAGCAGGATTGGCAGCTGCGCTTGTCTCCGAGGACCGAAACACCCAAACTGCTGTAACTGTGACTCAAGCAAGGCTAGATCACAGCCCAGTTACAAATTTGCCTTTAGAGATAAGAGTGCAAGAATCCCTTTTCACTGCATTCAGGTGACTGGCCCTCTTAACTGACAACCTGAGTCTTGTGCTCACTATGTTGATGACATGGTTCTAGCAGGGACTCAGGAACTGGCGTGATGGAATTGCTTTGCCAGCCGTCGGAATAGTTTTTGGCCTTTTCTGTTTTTGCAAACACTGACTCAGCTCTCAAGAGCATTTCCCAGGACAGGTGAGTAGGCATCTCCCTCCCCCAGGTGGCAATGCAGGCTTGCTGCATTCACTGAGGCATTCCAGAGTTTCTAGGAGCCTAAACAAACAAGTTAATTTCTTTCATGCTATTGGTTTTTTGCACGCTGTACTGAGTTAGAAAAAAACAATCACACAATGTTTTAAAAAAACTGCAAAATATTTATTTCAATTTGTGATTGAGATTCAAAATAATTCAAGATTCAGAAAAGTCATATTCCACTAGACGGCGCACGACTCCACACTCAGTAGGAACGCTGAGATTGCGAAGGAGTATTGGGGACCCCTCCCTGCTGATGGCACCTTGAAGAAGCAGCTCTTCTGAATAACAGGCAGACTATCGGCCGTGCAGAGTGTGCGCGTCTCAGCTTGGCAGGGAGGTCTTTAAGATTTTGATGTCGTCCACCGGTCTGTCCTGCGTGTTGGTCTCCACCATGCCGACGCGGCTGACGACGGAGATGCCCTGGCACACGCGCCCGAAGATGCTGTGCTTCCCATCCAGCCACTGTGTTGGTGCCAGCGTCAGGAAGAACTGGCTCCCGTTGGTGTCCGGCCCGGCGTTTGCCATCGCCAAAATCCCAGCTCCTAAATCCATACAAAATCAAGGAATTTCTGTCGGATTGCCATTATGTCATCTTTTCAGATTCGGTGTTATACTGAGAAAAACAAAGCTTCCTCTGCCCCCAAACAAATGGGAAAGATACCAATATACACTTCCTTTTGAAAAAGTAAAAGCATGTAGTAGCAAGATAAATGTGCTTCTCAACCCACATGTTTATTGGAATTAGACTGATGATAATGCCTTCATGTATATCACAATCAAATTTCAGTTGGTCAATACAAGACAAATAAAATAATTTGACAGAGGAATTAAATTACCTGTGAATTTCAATTCAGGATGCAGTTCATCTTCAAACTGTTTGCCATAAATGGAGGCTCCTCCTCGCCCTGTAATGGGTAATGCACAGTTATCATGAGAAAAGAGCCATGTCAGAGCTACAGCCCCAGGGGTATGCTGCTCAGAGCTATAAACCCTGACAGGATTCTCATTGGGCATTTGATGAGACAACACTATGTTTGTACAATAAGCCTTTAGAATAGTTTATTAAGGTTCAGAATAAATTTTGGGGACTTTAGTATCTTATTTTTATATATAATTTTCCATCTGGCTACTTACTCAAATTTGTTCCATGTTTATGGAAGGTCCTATACTGTAGTTTCACTATTACCTTACATAAAGATGACAATTTTTATTTGTCTTTTTACTTAACAAAAAATTGGTACAGAAATAACTGGTACTACCGCAACTAAACAGTTTTCAAAACAATATTCTTACACAGTATAAACCTATTAGGAAGAGTCTCCTGCTTTACTGGATCTCTGATAACCCTTTACACTGAGAAACAGTAGAGCCGGGAAACTCACCCTCAAAACTCACACTTACTGGAAACTTGCTTCTATTCTGCCTGAGCTTTTCATAACTTTGGTCAATCAATTGCTTTTTTGCATGGTATCACGTGATTTCAAGTGATACCATGCAAGTGATTTCACAGGACACCTTTCTAATGATCACTATCTTGCACTTCTTAAAGTTAACTAAGATAGTTGGCATCTGTAAAACCTCCAGTTATGTTAATCTTTGCAACACAGAGAATACTGAATATGTTTTGTCGCCCTGTTCAACACACTTAAACTCAAGAAACACGTCAGGGGGAACTATGGAGAAATTTAACGAAGTTTATGGCAACTAGTCTCAGAGCCTTAGCTCTTTAGAAGTGGACGTTCCAGCT
The DNA here is from genome assembly GCF_040954835.1 of Lepisosteus oculatus. Lineage (NCBI taxonomy): Eukaryota > Metazoa > Chordata > Actinopteri > Semionotiformes > Lepisosteidae > Lepisosteus > Lepisosteus oculatus. The sequence continues at coordinate 40,703,352 of NC_090700.1, read as the reverse complement.
GGGCTGCGGGTGTCCGTAAAGAGCACTGGTCCAGACCCCACCCAACCTCTCCCAGCGCCTCTCTGTAGACCGTATCGGGGAGTCCGTACACACTCGCCTGTACCAGTCGGGTCTCCGCCCTGGATCATAAAGTCTTTGATGATCCGGTGAAACTTGGTACCGTTGTAGTAGCCCCTCCGAGCCAGCTCAGCGAAGTTCTTACAGGTTTTGGGGGCGTGTTTCCAGTACAGCTCCACCACGATCGTCCCCATTCTGCAGGAAAACAACGTGATACGGACTACAGCAAACCTACACCGCGCCTTTCCGATACCAAAATCGCTCAATCATGCGAGCCTATGCCATTAAGTCTCCCCCAGTATGTTTTTTTTATTAATACTGCAATATTTAATGATAATAAGAAAATATGTATTTTAGCATGGATGGTCATCCAATTTTAATAAGAGACTATAAACTGACAGTTATAGATTATTGGTAGCCCGTTCATATAGCGCAAACAGACAGTGCCACTTTTTAACCAAATCAGGCATGTAGTAGTCCATGATAGAATCCATTTAAATTTCAGCGACAACAGGATTAGAATTATTCTATCTCCTGCAACACCTACGTTGTCTCCAGGCAGACTGTCGGGGGCTGCCACGAATCTGGCGGAATACCTGACATCCTTCTTTCAGGAGAGCGTTGTAGAAGAACACAAGAGTAAAGACAAACTCATTCGAACACAAACTTCCCACACTTCCTGTCTCGGGGGTCCGACTGAAACCCTGTCCGAATGGAAACAACACAAATCGCAGCCAACAAGTTCCGGTAGTTTCTGATACAAGCCGAAAACAGTGTATAAGCCCCAAAAGACAACGTTTTTAATAGATTGTATCGATACTTTGTGTACTGGCAGATATATCGCATTTCTGATTGGCATTTCATTTTAGATTTTCAGCAATACCTCTTGGCAGCTACAGGAGTTGCCAGCCGTTGGGAGTGTGGCGTCACTACTGCCCTCGTCCAATCAGGAAACAGAGTTACAAAATTCAAACGTCAAGAGAAACAAAACGACAGCACGAGCTAGAACGGACTGTTATATTTTAAATTTCTTTACCTTTTAAAAAATAATCTTATTTGAAAACGTGCGCGTTTTTTAAATAGTTTATTACGGCTGCTGGATTACTTATTCGCTTTATCTGATGTTAAAGCAGGTGTAGCTGTGTTGTACATGTCATTGTGGCCGACTTTGTTTATTAATTGTGTGGTGCTGGTGACAGACTGGGCATTAGTAGATGAAGAAGGGTCACAACAGAGGGGAAAATAATCAAATATCAGCACGTAGGTAATAATAATTCCATATTAAATACCCAAATGTTTTCGTTTAAATGAAGTTCATTTCGATCGGATTGTCTTTAGCTTTGGTTATGTGGAAATTAATAAGGTAGTTAATGAAGTTAACCGAATTGTATTGTTTTGTTTTTATAGGTTCACATACCGATTAATTGCTCGGTAGGATGGATCATACAGGTGAAGGTATCATCGTATTAAGTATATTTTATGGAACTGTCTTTTCTAAAGCTTTTCCTTTTACAAACATATTTCACTTTAAACACGAAAATTTCATGAAAGTCTGGATAATTCATACGTTTGACTAAATTACTTAATTTATGACTCGATAACCTATTAAATAAAATACTGATTACATATAAATGCAAACCTTCATATATAGAAGCATTAACGAAACTACGTATAATAATATTGTTCATTATTACAATTATTAATTGTAAGGTGACTTTCTATTGCTTTGAAACTAATCACCCAATCATTTGGGTTTTACATGTTTTTACAAAACATGTAAAACCCAAATGATTAAATTGGTCGTAAAATGGACGATGTTGCTTGTCTTTCAGATGTTTGTTTTATAACGGAAGAGACGTTCGACTTCGGCATAGACTCGCCTTCAGACAGGTACTGGTTGTCCTGGTTTTAAAACTTCACACGTTTCTAAAGAGCACTGCCAGGCTCTTACGGGCAGGCAGTGCTCGCAGACGGCTGCGTGTTTGAGCTCTGGTGACCTGGCTTGACCAGGCGCTTGCTGTACGTGCTGGGATGATGTAGTCTACCTCAGAGTGCACAGAAGTCTGCTCCACCCCAGCTTTTCCAGGCACTAAGGCTGTGGAGAGGGCCAGATACAGTAACTACATATTTAGTAGCATAGCTGCATGTCAGTCTGCACGTGTTGACTGAAAAAGACATGTCCACCATGTTGGCTGTATACAGTATGTACTATATTTCCTTTTTCAGTATGCGAGTATATATCTCCATCTTCTCTGCAGTCTGCTTACTGCACATTAATTACACTCACTTGTGAAGTCTAGTGCTTCTTTGTGCAAACGTGAGGAGGGTGTCTGCACTATTAAGAAGCGGTAGTTATATTTTGGCAGTGCAGTTCGCCGGTCTTGATTGGAGCAGTTGTGCCATGGGACTGTGCTCACGTGCTGTCTGTGTGCCCTTGCAGTCGGGAGCTCTGCGACTCCATCATGGCCGAGGAAGAGGAGGTTTTTGTGGGCCCTGTACGGCACGTTGAGAGATGTGTTGCCAAGAGCATTGACCTCAACGTTCAGGGGGCAAGGGAGAGCCAGAGAGTGGGGGGCTGGGGGAGCAAGGCGGGAGGCGATGGGGGGCTGCTGAACTGGAGCCCGCTGAGTGCGGAGAAACTGGAGGAGATCTCCCGCGAGGCCAACCGCCTGGCCAGCCAGCTGGAGAGAACCGTGCTGAAGGAGAACGCCGGGGACGGGTGCCAGGAGTCGCCCCGCGTGCGGGCGCTGAGAGACAGGCAGGAACCGCGCCGGAGCCCGCGCAGGGAGACCTATATCGTGAAGGACAGCCCAGTGAAGTCCCTCCTTCCCTCCGTCGTGCCCGAGAGTGGGTGTCCATCACCGCGCCCGGATGCTGAAGGGAAGAGCCCGGCTGCGAAGCGGAGGAGTAGGCGGACTCCCGGCAGAGCAGCCAGGACAGCGCCAGCTCAGACTGTGGCCTCCCCAGGGCCTGGGGTCCTGCCACGCTGTGAGGGGGGGTCTCCTGCCATGAGCGTCTCTTCATCCTCCTGCAGCCTGCAGCCCACCAGTCCCAGCGTCCCGTCCCCAACACGGCAGGCAAAGAGGCACAGCACCCGCTCACCCGCATTCATCAGGCTCCCTGCGGGGGACAAACCGCTTCCTCAGTCCGGCACGCCCTCGAGGACGGGCAAAGCGGCAGATAGCAAGACTGCCAGGCAGACGGTGCCCTCGCCCTTGGCCCAGGACAGTAAGAACTCCCTGAGCAAGTCCAGTGTGAGCTGCCCTTCATCTGCCAAACCTTCGCCTGGGAGAAAAACAAAGTCCAGCACGCCCTCCCACTCCCTGCCTCACCGTGGCCACCTGCCGCCAGCTCGCCAGGTATGGTCCTGCACGTGCCCCGGGCTTCCCTGCACACCAGTAACACTCCGACTGCTAAACAGACTGATAATATGATTATCATATCATTGGTAGTTTTGTAATCTTAATATAGAGATATGGAATTAAATTTTGTGTAAGCCATAGCAAAGTGAAAACAACACTTCATAGCACGTTTTAAGCCTTTTTCCCCATTTACTGCAGGAAAGACTGAAACGCTCAGTGGCAGATTCAAAGGGTGTAGGCTCCCCTTCCCAGAAGGCCGTTTTGGTGCCTGGAGTGGCTGTCGGCACAGAGAGAATCACACCCTCAGGTAGTAACATCTAACCCTTTCATTGCTTGCAGTCTTGTGTTTCAAGGACACAGCTGTTTATTGGAGGAAGCACACCACCTTTTCTTTTTTTAAAAATGAAAAAAGTTCCATATGTTACAAACCACAAAGTTTCAAATACTGCAGAACCACTAGGTCTTACTGCACGGGCTCCGCAGCACCAGAGCTGGAGCATGCTGGCATACAGGGACTCTGAGAGCAGCTGATATTTTAGATTTGCAAGGTCAGCCTGTTCTTCACTTTGAATGTTTTGCTAATGTTGCTCTTGCCAGTTGGACTGAAGTGTTAGCGTGTACAGGGAGAATAAGATCTTAGATCAAAGGCGCAGTGGTGGAGATGCTGAGCTTGCAGCTGTCTCAGTGATGCGTCTCTCACTTCTCACTGTGTACCTCTGTACAGGGAGATGCCACAAATCGGAGTCGACCCGCTCTGACCTCCCCGCCTGCTCTAGAGAGTCCCAGGACACCCGAGGCTCTTGTCAGAAGCTGGGCCAGAAAGGAACGGGTATTCCTGCACCCACAGCCAGACTGGCATCTCAATCCGCCATACCCAAACCCACCAGCAGGGCGGCCACACTGGGAGGGTGTAAACCATTGCCGTCTCCCAGCCGTGGTGGCCCTCGTGTAGGGGCACCCCCGCGAATGGGGTCCCAGTCCCTACACACTGCTGAACAGAAAGGTGAGTCTGAGCAGGGGGAGTTCCCCGTCCTGCTACATGATGGACTCCCAATCGCACAGCTTGCAGGAACCCTGCAGTGTATTCTGTTCCCTGCGTGTAAGTGCTGCAGGAAGACAGTGCTTCTCATGTGTGCCCTGTGTTTCAGGCCTTTCTTCCCGGCCATCCCAGCTCCCAGCCTATGTCAGCCGGAGCCGCCTACTCTCGCAGAAGAGTGTCAGGGGCCACAGCAACAGGTGAGCCTGGCTTCAGGGGTCAGACGGTCAAGTGCCAAAGAGGACTGGGCACAAAAAAGTTATTCACAGTAGTGGTAGTAGACTACCTTTTCAGTTCATCCTGGACTGAGACTCACAGAGTAGAAGAAGGGGAAACCAGACTCGTTTGTCTCCCACCACTGACACTGCTGTGGCTTTGCCCTTTATTTTCCAGTACTTGTAGAGGACTGTTACTCCAGTGCAAGCAGAGAGGAAGTATCAGTGTAGTACAGAGAAGCAAGAGCTTAGAGTGTGTCTCGCTGAGTCAGAGGTCACTGGTAGTTCTGCACTGAGGAGAGACCACAAGGTTGGTTGTGAAGATCCTAAACTGTGTTTTACAGAACAGTTCGATATCACACTGTAGAGGAGGCCACTGTGAACTGGGGGAGTTGAGCCATGTGGTGGAGTGGTTAGGGCTCTGGACAGGTGTGGGTTCATCTCCTTTAAGCAAGGCACTTCTCTCAGATCTGTATAAGTGGGCATTGCGTGTCAAAGCATCTGCCCAGTCTTTAATAAGTAGATATAGGATAATAAGTTAAATATAGTAGATTATAATGGTCACACAATACTAAACAGGGAAAAGGTTAATCATGTGTTTAACTTAAATGTAATCTTTTGGCAGTCGCATTCCATTCAAACACTGCAAACAGTTTTTCCCAATTATTGTTGAAATTTAATGTCTTTTTATTTATTGCAATTTTTGTTTTTCAGCTGACTTTCCTGTGTTGTGCTGAGCTGCCTTCTCCCCATCTCAAGCCTTGGTGGAGCTGGTCTGTAATGACAGCCAGTAGGCTGGACTGATGTCTGTGGGTACGATTCTTGTTTAGGTTCCTGGCCTCTCGGATGTCTGAGGATGCAGCTGTAATGATTGCAGAGAATGTGGATCCTAAACTGGAAGTTTCAGACACTTGAAAGTTGGGGGGAAAAAGACACTCTTTTTATTCTTAAAGCAGTAATTCAGAACAGAGGGGAAGTAATTCTTAGGGGCTTTCCAGAGCCGACATTTGAAACATTTGTGTGCAACATTTTGCTTTTATTTTGACGCACAGTCTAAAGAAAAGGTCAGCCTTTTCTTTAAAACATGCTTTTTGAACAATATGTAGTTTTACTTTGTAAATATTTTGTAATATTTTTGTCACTTACCTATAGTTTTATACCCTGCTGCTTAATTTATCCGAAGTGTTTGAGCCGTTATAAAAATGTACATTTTAGTTTTCTGTTTCTATGTAAATATGTGTGTATATATTTCGCAATAACACTACAGGGGGTTTCAGAGTTTTACTGTTGCAGTCCCATGATGTTCCCAGATCCTCATCTGATAGTTCCTCATTCACTGCCCCTCCCCTTTGCAGCAACACTAAACGCGGACTCGTTTGTGCTGTTTACCATGCTTCTACCATGTTTACATTAAGATTTCCATCATTTGTACCATACCAGATTTTGTGCTTTACTGCACTTTTTTCCTCTGTCCCCTGCATCAAGAAAGCAGGAAGGTGTGGCACACAGGGAGCTGATTTTAAAGGATCATTTGCACCTCAATAAAGAGGCAAGCCCTACAACAGTACTGCAACCTCATTGCAGGCCATAAAAAGAAAACTTTTTACTGCTAAAAACATAGAATTTAGAGATTGTAAGTGATTGTTTACTGTCTTACAGTGTGATGTGTGAGAGTCTATACTGCATGTTTGACTGTCCCTTTAAAAGGTTTGCTAGGGTCCCCATGTGGGTCTTCTGTGCATCTAAAGCAGGATCTGTATCTTGGATTGCTGCAGGAGGAATGGTAGTCGTTGTGGAAAATAATAACACCTGGCTACAGCTTGGGCTCCAAACTCCTGACGTTTATTTTCCTAAAAAGCACCTGTGGGTAAGAACTCCTGTGCCCAATAATAAATAAAGATGACCTGCTTAAAAGCAAACATTGGATACCTACATTCTGTTCTGTCAAACTAGGGTAACAGCTCTGTCAGAAAGGAATGGTGGCTAAACACATTTGTGTAACAATCTAATTCAAAATATATAGATACATTTGTCTAACACTGTCTCCAAATGTACAAATTAGAAGCATTTTGGAAAAGAGAGAAGTGTAACAAAAATACAGCCAGATACACTGATCTATGGTACTGCAATTGCCAAAGCAAAATGTCAGGGTGAAATGAGGCCTGGGGTGACTAGTCTTTGGTAAACCATCACTAATCCCTTGTGAAGCCGGGCCCATGGCCTGGTGTTGATTTCTGTGGGCCAGAAACAGCTGTTCACAGTTTCATACAGGAGGTGTATGATAGAGCTCCCTGTCCACAGGACAGCACTGCTGCTATGTACTGCAGTTGCTTTGAAATGGGTGCTTAGCAGAACAGACTGATGCTTCATTGTCGGGGTTAGTAAAAACAAACCTTTTTTCCAGTTTTCTTTAACAGGAATGTGAACTGTTACTACAGACAACTCAGTTTATTAGGGAAGTCATGAGAATGTAATTTTCAGCAACCAGTTCTGCAGGTTGAATTTTAAATTAGTACTTATAAAAAAAGTATAATGTGTGTATATGTGCACACATTTGCAGACCTAACTTTTCCTGCTTTGGTAATTGTACTTTCTCTCTCTTATGGACCCATCTGAAAAACAGCATTAAAGAAAACCTGGGAGACCAGTGTGCCCTCATTGGTGTGGGTCAGGCTGTTACCTAGGTAAACTACAGTTAAATCAGAAAACTACAATATGTACATAAGAAAACAATTATGTACAGCTTCACAGTTAGTAAATCAGTCAGGAAGTCCAGCATTTTTAATGGCCTTTTCATCTAAATCAGACACTCTCTGCTGAACACAGCAGTGTCCCCTGTCTGTTACAGACCCGCCAGCCTGGGACGTATAAATGGAAATAGATGTATCAGAATATTCAGATAAAAAAAAAAAGGAGAGAGACTTTAGGCTGTAATGCACTATGTGATTTTGTTGGCATGGCACCATTCTCACTGCGCCAGAAAAATGTCCCATTGTATTTACATTGTACAAATGTAAATGTCAAGCTAAGGAACGACATATTTAATTGAATTCACAGTGCGCTTGCTGCACTTAGCTCTGGACTGGTACCTTGGCATGGCTTTCTAAATATTTAAAAATAGTTCATCACCACCTTACTCCTTTTTCTGATAAACTGCAAAACAGGTCTTCTGGGGGGAAATGTACTTGATGTATTCCAAGCTAGCTGCCAGTGGCTTCACCCGGTTATGGCTTTCGTGTGTGTTTCCCAGTGGGGGCCAGTCTGTAAGGAGCAGACTGCTGTGGAATGCAGGGGTGTTTACAGCATGTTTTAAATTCATACAGCATACATTTTTACACAAGGAACTCGCAAAGCTATACAATATGAACAGGTCCTTTCACAAAATCTTAGCCAGCAGAGTATATCCCCTGTTTAAATAAAAAAAGTCATCCTTTGAGCAAAATATGGACTTAGGTCTTAATTCATTTCACTTTTCTTCCCAAAGTCTGTAACAACAATTATAAAATTACCTCTAAACAACAGAAATATAGAAAATCAGTGTTGTAATCAGGCATCCAGCAGAGGACAGGCGACCTCTAGTGCTCGACGCAGCAAAGGCCACACGACCTCTTAGACACGGTGCAGCAGAGGCCACGCTTTTTTACAGAATTCTTCCAGTGAAAAATACAAAACGAAGGCTAAGTGGTTGAAGGCAGCTTTTCCCACATGTGCTCAATGTGGATGAGGGAGCACAGCTCTTGTCCGGCGGAGCTGCGTCAAGGGATTTACAGTAGCAGAGGCCAGTACCCTCTGCCAGGTAATCCCACAGCAGGGAGGGACGAGTGGAGCGCTGTGCACTAGGCCAGCCTGCGCGTGCTTCTGGCTCGAAGTTCTCGAGTCACTGCTTCAGCACAATGACTCCGAAACCATTTGCTTCTACCTGTATTGCTTTCGCGTGTTGCTCTGCCAATTGAGGCTAAGGAAATATTCCTTAATATTTAAAAATAAAACAAAGCAACTTCTTCCCTTGTTTCCCTTCCCGACTGTTTCCTTAAGACTTACTCAGTTCTGCAGAAGAGCACTGTTTTTCAGGAACAGTGACAAGGTTCCAGTGACGTCATATGCTTGTGCATAGATACCTCCCTTCCTCCAGGAGGCGCAGTTGCTGAATTGAGGCTGTTTCATGCATTAGGAGCAGAGGGCTGGCTGGGTGCTGGGCTGAAAACTAAGATCTGGCGCTCAGGAAAGCCAGAGTCCTGGACGATGAAACACACTGGCACTCAGCCGAGCAAGCTGCCAGCTGCTCTGCTGACCTGGATCTTGCAGTCTTGCAAGAATGAAATAAAAACACATTTGTGCTCTCCTTTAAAAGAAAAAAAAACAGCCTCTTAACATGCACAGTAGTACAGCACAAAAACAAAAAATCCCTGAAGGCTTATAATCTTGAAGTCAAAAGACCTGGCAAGTGGTTTGAAAAAGTCTTATTCTTTAAGTCTTTTTAAAAATAAAAAGATACCAAAAATGTACAGCGCACTGGGCATGTCCAAGCCAATTAGAATAAACAGCAAAAAAGTGCATCCATTCAAGTATTTATACAGACACATAGAGAAAGCATCCTCTGGGCACAATTGTACAGTCCAGTGTAAACCCAAGCTGGGGGTGATTTGGCACCGATTTGATACGTGAAACTGGAGCAGAAGAGGAGCAATTGCAGTCAGGAGGAATAGCAGGGACAGGGAAGCCGTTTGGAATGTCTCTAGGCTGAGTCTGCCAGTGACACACTCCCTAGCAGGGAAGCTGGGACCTGAACATGACTATCCAGCTCTTCTTGTGCTGCCCCAATCCCAGTCTTTTTATCCCGGGTCAGATTGAGGTCTCGTCACTGCTGCTCGGAGGACAGGAGGGTTGGGGAGGCGAAACAAACGAAACAAGGAAAAAAACAACAGAAAACAATGCATGGTCATGATTCAAATGCTGACTCTGCGAGATGAGAGAAAAGAAGATGTGCGCTTCAGAAATCTGGTCTTTACGACAGAAAGCAAAAGCGCGAGGATGCATAATGCATTGCTGGTTGGAGAGTGAGGCTTTTTCAAATTATCTGAGTAGTTTTTGGGATGTGCATCAAAATGCATTAATGGAGAAAATTAAAGAATAAGAATCTGTGAATTTTGGAGAGAAGACAGAAGGGGAAGGGAAAAGGCAAGTTAGTTCAGAATCTGAGACAGAAACAGTAGCCAGATCATATTTTCAGAGGAGGGCGAGCATTTAAACCTATTTATTAAAGAAATAGGTTAAAAAACAGTGATTGCACTGAAAGGCTGCTGAAGGCTGAAGAGGCAACTACCGGCATGCAAACAATGAATGGCTCTTATCTACAATAAGATTACTAGGCTGTTATTTCCGATTAGCTGCCGCAACACACATGCTTAACACCTGTATGCTTAAACCTGGAGAGCAGATGTCAGATGTAGCAGGCTACAACAAAAAGCTGCTGTAACCACCCCTGACCACTGGAGGGCGACAGAGTTAGCATGTTAAATCCACACATTGTTCAGACACTGCACCAGTTAGGCAATAGACGCACAGGGAAGGGTATTGGTGGGGTGGTATTGGAAACAACAGGACAAGACATTAAGGGAAGGTAGGGTTGGGGCAGAGGGCAGCCTTGTAAAAAATGAGAACATCTGGAATAGCTGCAACAGGGCGGAGCTCAATAGGTCAGCGGCCTTGAAAAAACACAAAGCCAATCCAGCCAAAAAAATGTATAGAAAAAAAAACTGCAAAAGGACAGATATTGCCTTTATGTTTTTAAAACAAAGCGTTTCTTCTCCCGGGGCCCCAAGGCAGCAGGGCTGCAAGTCGGGCAAGGCTGGGCAGTTTGAGCCAGGTGGGCCGTTACTCACTCGGAGCCAGACGAGTCCTCGTCCACCGTGCCGGCCTTGATACTCATGGCGATGGGCGCGACGCCGTTGAGCTGCTCCTGCAGGCTGGGCTTGGGCCGCGATGCCCAGCCGCCCTCGCTGGAGGAGGAGCCCGGGCCGGACCGGGGGCCGGACAGCTCGTTGTGGATGCGGTTGATGTTGTTCTTCTCTGCGATGGGAGGCAGCGGCTTCTTCTTCAGGATGCCTGCAGGGGGAAAGAGTGATTGGCCCTCAGGTACCAGCCAGAGACGAGGGCAGACGTGCGTGCAAGCCACTGGGAAACAGAAATGACCTGGGGGTATGCTTGAAGGTGTAACCATCCATGCTCATGTGGAGATGAGATCTGAAACAACTCCCATTAACAAGAGGGGCATTTTATCTTAAAATGAGCTCCCACAATAATTCAGCAGCTCATACAGCACAAAGACCTGGCTCAGGGACACACATGAGCCTTTTGCATGAGTGTGTGTTTCTCACCCAACAAGAGGCACAGGGCCTTACTGCCTCACCTTGCTTAATGCCTGGTGAATGGCCAGTTATGAGTAATCTTTACCTTGCAGTCTCGCAGCCTGTACTGATACTGGATCAGCCATGATTCCTCTGGGCTGTACCACACTACACTGTAAACCATGAGCCGTAGACCTGACGACGTCTCTGATTGTCTGCTCTCACCTTTCTGTGGCTGGGGTACGGGGTGAGGCGGGCAGGTCAGGCTCTTGTCCTTGTACATGATGCCATCGCCGTTCTCCCTGGGCCGCTCCTCCAGCAGGTTGCTCTTGTCCCGGGATCGCTCCGAGCCGGCCAGCGTCTCCACCTTCAGCTTCTCCGGTGCGCCCTGGCCCTCGCTCTCGCTCGCCGTCGTCACAAACTCGCCTGGCCAGTACGGCTTCATCAGGTTGTCCACTGTAGGGGGGGGTAGGATGGGGGCAGAGATCAGGAGGACCCTGTGTAGCTTGTGCCCCTAGATTACGATCCCCACAAACACCACTGTGTTTAATCTGGGCTAGAGAGCTTCTCTGCCAGGCATCCTCCTCCTGATGCTTCTGACACTCCTCCGGCAACTGTTTATCATCATCTGAAGACGAAAGTCATGCTCAAACCCTTAGTGAACAGGAAGGAGTTAAAACGGAGCTGTACTGAGAACCCTTACCCATTCCCTTTGATCCAGCTCCACTGCAGGGGGGGTGGAATGGACTGACTGGTGTCACAGGGTGGCCTATTCTGACATTTGTACTTTTATTGTCTCCCCTTGGGCACAGTGGGGGGCGCTGACATACCTTTCAATGTGCTGTGGGAGCTGTTGTGTGTGGCAAGACTCTCCCAGCAGTGGTCGGGGGGGTACGACTCCTCATCTTCGCTGTCAGAGGAGTGCGTGGAGGCATACGAGCCACTCTGATCATCCTCCAGCGACAGGTCACTGTCAGAGTCTGAGTCGCGGTCTGTGGACAGGGTACAGGCACACAGATTGAGACCCATCGTATGTAACCGACAGCACAGCATTGACATCCCTGGACCTGTAGAGTCTCTAAGTAGAGCATTCCAGTAAGCAATTCCTCCCAGTAAAACTCCACTGCAGACATTACTCTTAGTATAGCCAGCTCAAGCTTCACAGGTTCAATGGGAATCCAAAATACAGCAATACTGGTCAAAGTTGTGTTAAAGCACTGCAGCAGACTGCAAGGTTAACTAACCCCATTATTGTTTGGAACAATCACTAGTTATCTGAAGCACATGGTCAGCTTTACAAATTAAGAAATTAGTCAATTTATTGTGGTCGCCTCGCGACTCTACTGGCCCAGGGCTGGATATCCCACTCACAGACTGTACACGTGAATAAAGAGCAGGGTTAAATGTAGCAGGAGACTCCTGAGTGTTTGATGTGGCAGTGTGTCAATGCGTGTCGTACCGTCTGCATGCTCCTTGCCGTCTTGGAAGAGTGCAGAGTTGTGGTCGTTGAGTGTAATATGAGCCTGGCTGTTGTTCAATCCAGAATCCTCCCTGCAACACACAGAGATGTACACTCATCCTTTCAGCTCTTACCTCCACCATCCTTTAAACATGGAGACCCACACTCACCCCTGCAGCCCTGACCTCCACCATCCTTCAGATACTGAGACACACACTCACCCCTGCAGCCCTGACCTTCATCCTTCAGATACTGAGACGCACACTCACCCCTGCAGCCCTGACCTCCACCATCCTTCAGATACTGAGACACACACTCACCCCTGCAGCCCTGACCTTCATCCTTCAGATACTGAGACACACACTCACACCTGCAGCCCTGACCTTCATCCTTCAGATACTGAGACCCACACTCACCCCTGCAGCCCTGACCTCCACCATCCTTCAGATACTGAGACACACACTCACCCCTGCAGCCCTGACCTTCATCCTTCAGATACTGAGACACACACTCACCCCTGCAGCCCTGACCTTCATCCTTCAGATACTGAGACACACACTCACCCCTGCAGCCCTGACCTCCACCATCCCTCACACACAGAGCGTCTGCTTGCTAGCTCTGTGATCAACACTCCAGCATAAAGACAGCTCAGACAGCTGATTTAATTTTACTTTACGGACTTTATACATATTATTGGGAGCCTGTCACTGGGGTTTGTGACTGGAGTGTGGGGGCAGCAGTGGTGGGCTGGGTCAGGGTTACCTGAGCACGAAGGGGATGTAACTGTGATGGCTCTTGCCAGACCTCGCAGTGCTGTTCAGTGAGCCGGTGGAATCTCCAAATGGGGGACGATACAGCCGGCTGTCAACGTAGGTGTTGTTACAGTTGTAAGACTGGGAGAGAAGAGAAACAGGGCACAGTGTGAACAGACATGGCTTCAGTCTTGGCAAGGGTGCAAGCTGGTGCTGTTGAGAAGGCATTGCTGAGAGAACAACAAATTCAGATGTATTTAATCATTCCTTATATTTACTGACAGGATCAGATGCTGAGTGATGTGGTTCCATCTAGGAAACTTACATTTTAATTTTGATGCAAATCGGAAACTGCACTCTGTTGACAGCAGCTGCAGACACTACAAGAGGACCTCATTCAAGATCATGATTCTTTTGGGTCACACAAGCATTAAATTGACTCACCAGGGCAGCACCACAGCTCAGAAAGGCCACTGCAGACATAGGTCCACTGTGATTGGGTGAGAGCAAGACCACTGTGGCTGCAGGCCTGCTGAGATTGGGCGAGGGCAAGGCCACTGTGGCTGCAGGCTTGCTGAGATTGGGCGAGGGCAAGGCCACTGTGGCTGAAGGCCTGCTGTGATTGGGCGAGGGCAAGGCCACTGTGGCTGCAGGCCTGCTGTGATTGGGCGAGGGCAAGGCCACTGTGGCTGCAGGCTTGCTGTGATTGGGCGAGAGCAAGACCACTGTGGCTGCAGGCTTGCTGTGATTGGGCGAGGGCAAGGCCACTGTGGCTGCAGGCTTGCTGTGATTGGGCGAGGGCAAGGCCACTGTGGCTGCAGGCCTGCTGTGATTGGGCGAGAGCAAGACCACTGTGGCTGCAGGCCTGCTGTGATTGGGCGAGGGCAAGGCCACTGTGGCTGCAGGCCTGCTGAGATTGGGCGAGGGCAAGGCCACTGTGGCTGCAGGCCTGCTGAGATTGGGCGAGGGCAAGGCCACTGTGGCTGCAGGCCTGCTGAGATTGGGCGAGAGCAAGACCACTGTGGCTGCAGGCTTGCTGAGATTGGGCAAGAAGAAGACCACTGTGGCTGAAGGCCTGCTGTGATTGGGCGAGGGCAAGGCCACTGTGGCTGCAGGCCTGCTGAGATTGGGCGAGGGCAAGGCCACTGTGGCTGCAGGCCTGCTGAGATTGGGCGAGAGCAAGGCTGTCACGGTCACAACCCTGTTGAGATGAGGCAAGAGCAGCACAGCCACACAGGGCACTTACTGATGCCATGGACTTCGTGGCGATGATGTCGTCAGCGTGCTTGCGGCTACAGGAGTACCGGATGGCTTTCCGCACCTCCTTGTTGAAGACGATGCGGAAGAGGAAGATGAATGGACCCTGCAGGGATAATTTGAAATGTAAGAGGTGAGATCAGTCATCTGTCATTTGTTATGGCACGTGTCATGTTTTTAAAAGTGACATCTAACCTTTCATGTCATCATGTTCTGTTTCTGTTTAAAACAGCATCTGCACCCAGAAATATTCATTTGAGTCTTATTACATCCCCATGCTGTTGGTCATTAGGACATAAAAACAGTCATAAACCTAATGAGCTGGTCAATGTTTTATGAATGCGGTACTTGGGGCCTAAACCTCACTGGACTGGCTTGTCCACAGGGCTGCTGGGAGCGTTACCTGCACACAGTTGAAACCGGCAAACAGGTAGTGGAAGATGACTGTGTCACTGTTGACGGAAAAGAGTGCTAGGAGCCAGGTGACGCTGACCAGGAGAAGGACCCCACAGGCCACTCGCAGGCCAGAGCTACAGAGAGGGAGACAGTTTCTTATTTCCTCAGTCCAGTACAGATAGATAATAATCATCATCAGTAGCGAAACAAGGGCACAGGACCACAGTCAGAAACTTAAAGGGGACTCACTTAGAACAGAAAATGTGAATTTCTTTATTCACTTAGCTTTACTCACTTGTACGTACCAAACGAGCGGGATAACCTTATGTATATTATGTACTGTATCTACCATACATATAGAATGATTATCCAATCTTAAAACCATCAATCTTGGTATTAAACCTGGTGTGGTTCTATACCTTAAGGCAGGAAAGTGAACTAATGTGGGTTTGTGCTATGAAGCACGGAAATGATGCTGTGCAGTTCTCTACTATTACACAGGAAGGTTATAGTGGTTGTGTACTATAATGCAGGGAGGTATGGAAATGCGGTTCTAAATCATAACACAGGAGGTGATAAGTACAGTTATGTGATATAATGCAGGGAGGTATGGAACTGGGGTTCTGAATTATAATGCAGGAGACGAGTTCGTTCTGTATTATAACACGGGGAGGTAAGGAAGTGTGGTTCTGTACTCACACTGGCCCTCCTTTCTTCTCGAAGCCGTGGTGACGTGGGGAGCAGGAAGCCCGAGCAGCCAAGATGCACATGAAGACGTTCATCTAAGGTAAAGAAAATACAGCAGTGCATTATTAGACCTGCTATGGTAAAAACAATTAAAATTCTAATAATCATGAAAAAATACAAGAGAAAAAAGGAGAAACTATAAGCAGAGGAATAATAAGAAAACAGCAAGAAGGCAATGGTGATTATATCCAGCCAGTGTTCTCCACTTGTGCCAAAAGGTGCTATAAAAGATCATGTTGTTGCTGGGTACAGAGGTGGCCACACTCACAGACACAGCCAAGGCGATGGGGCCGGCGAAGCTCCAGATCAGGTTGTCATACATGGACAGCCAGCAGAAATCAGGGTTGCCATAACCCTCAGGGTCCAGACCCACAGCCAGCCCTGCCAGGGACACAGACAGATCAGCCCTGGTCAGCCCCATCAATGCCCCTCTACCACCCACCCCAACCCCACAGGCCACTTCAGTCCACCCATCATATGCTCACATTTACACCACGCCTCCTACGCACAAAAGAGGGACTGAAGCTGAACATTTCAAACAAGAACAGAGGAGGCCTGCACTGGGAGCAGCCATCCTGCCAATGGCCATAAATATAAATCCTGAAGACGTGGAGAGCCACTGGGCCCTGAGGCTGCGCCGCACACAGCAGGGCTGGGACGCAGAAGGGACTGACCTGTGATGAAGGCGGGCACGCCCCAGCCGATCATGTAGTAGAAGCGCATGGGGCCGTAGTTGATGTCGCGCACCTCAGTCATCATGCGGTACATGTGCAGCCCCTCCAGGAAGAGCCAGGCGAAGGAGCACATGTAGAAGAAGTGCAGCAGGATGGCGATCACGGTGCACAGGAACTGCGGCGAGAGCGAGGGTCAGGGCAGGGAGAAAGGGCCGGCCAGGGCAGGACACGCAGCCGAAACGGAGCGCGCGAGCCGCCTACCGGGTTGTCGGCCTGGTTTATGCCGAGGATGAAGATGAGCTCGGAGAGGAAGAGCGCGCTGGCTGCGTTGTTGATGATGCTGGTGTGGTTGGAGTGCAGCGAGCGCAGCAGCAGCAGGACCAGCACGGTGAGGAAGAGCCCGCCCAGCGTCACCCCCACAGTGCTCATCGTCACCACTTTCAGAGGCAGGATCTCCCCATTCTGCCACAGGGAGAGAAGGGATTATGGGATTGCCACCAGAGCACAGATCCTGGGTTCAAGTCCCGGCGGGGGACTTCGGATAATCAGCCTACAGTTTCTGTCTTTATATATGACCATAGCTTCGTGGGCACCTACCTCCCTGCGGGAGATGTCCATGAGCACGGCGAAGCTGGTCATGTGACTGCACTGGCAGCTGATGTGCGTGTGGTTTCGGAACACGACCTCGCAGCCCTTGGCTGACCAGCCGCCCGTCCCACCAACCCTGGGCGGGACAGAGAGGAGGGAGGCGTGAGCACGTCGTCAGGGAAGAGTCGGTCACCTTACAACCCCCCGGCAGGCACGGACGAGAGAGGCTCAGAGCCGCACAGCGCTGCCCCCCGGACGGTACCGGCGCACGCCTGCGGGCTGCACTCACGGGATGGAGTGGTTCCAGAAGACGCAGATGGGCTTGGAGCGCTCCTCGGTGTGGACCAGGCGGAACTGCACCGTGATGGGCTTGTCCAGCGGCCGCTGCAGCAGCTCCTCGTTGTCGTGGACAGTGATGCTGACCACAGGCGTGTTGATGACCGGCCTCTTGGGCACCCTGGAGAAACACAACCGGACAGTCAGCTCCTGGGCTACAGCTGCTGCTGTCCACTCCCTGTTCAAGACCTCTACTGGCACAACAACTACCACAACGCTGATGGGAATTTCAGAAAAGAACCCGGTACTCTTATTCTTATTACTTGAGAGGCTCACTCTCTGTCCCTCAGGCTGTGATAACATACGCAATCTGTCTCTGCTTCTCCCTGATGGCAGTGGGAGTACAGCCAGTCCCCTCTGGGCAGTCAGTTCTATGTCCAGTTTCTATGCCCAGGCTGTGGTCACCGAGCCTGTTCTCTCTGTGCTGTCCTCTGGGCTCAGCAGGGCCCTGTGTGTGTGCTAGAGTGTGATGTAGCCAGCGTTGAGCTGTGTTTGGTCTGACTGTGCTGTAGCTATGCTGTCCTTGGACTGGCTGGTGTCAGGGAGTTTCAGGGGGTTCTTGGTGGCAGCACCTCCGATTGCTTCTTCTCCCTGAGTGAGAGTGGCCTCTGCTCTGCGTGTCTGTACCTCAGGCTCCTCTTATCTGGGTCGTAGTGCTCAGGCAGCAGGGGTGCCAGACTGTGGTAAATGATGACGCTGGCGATGGCTTCCTGTTCGGTCAAGTCTGGGTGCCGTCTCTTCCTGTGGGAGGTCTGGTTTCTATCTTCAGTGTAGGAGTCTTGGACCCTTGATCCTGAACAGCAAGAAACAAAGAGAGCTGTGGGTTACAATACAGGGAAGAATCAGTTTGAGATGCTGGGATCGGGGTGGGTGATGTTGCCCAGGCCTGGTGTAACTGGAGTTGTCGCTGGTGGGATCGGGGTGGGTGAAGGTGCCCAGGCCTGGTGTAACTGGAGTTGTCGCTGGTGGGATCGGGGTGGGTGATGGTGCCCAGGCCTGGTGTAACTGGAGGTGTGGCTGGTGGGATCGGGGTGTGAAGGTGCCCAGGGCTGCTGTAACTGGAGGTGTGGCTGGTGGGATCGGGGTGGGTGATGGTGCCCAGGCCTGGTGTAACTGGAGGTGTGGCTGGTGGGATCGGGGTGTGAAGGTGCCCAGGGCTGCTGTAACTGGGCAGCAGTGTCTCCACTCTTGCCTTTGTTCTCGGTGGGCATGAACACGGAGTCGGGCAGGGTGACGGACGTCTCCAGGTCAGAAGGGCGATCTCCTCGCAGTGCCTCGTACCGCGGCAGCTTGGCGCCAGCGAAGTTCATCTTGTCCAGGCGGTCCACCGAGATCACTGGGAAGAGAGATCACTCGGGTCAAGACTGGACTCGGCACCGGATCTCTGCAGCTCCTGAATGATCTCAGTCCCCACACAAGCCCCAGTCCTGACCCCCAGACCGTGCTGGGACCCCCTCCCCAGCTCCAAGCCCAGTGCCAGGCAGGGGAGTGATCCTCACCGATGTTCGGCGTGACGATGGTGAAGGGGCTCAGGTAGGTCTTCCTCATGTTCTGCGCCAGCGTGTTGGCATATTCCTCATAGTGCCTCAGCAGCAGCGCTGTGCCACCCTCTGTCTTCTGGATCAGCTCCCAGTGTGGCTTGGTGCTTGGTGCCAGGATGGCACTGCCCACCTTGAACAAGTTCTGGAAGAGGACATACATAGTCCATAATCCTTCATTTGAAAATTTTAAAAAGATTTTTTCAGTTGTGCACTGCCTATCTACAGGACTGATATTCTGTGTGGCTCGCTCTGTGTGCCTGTGACCATCAGTCAGTGAGTGGCTACCTCAGCCTGTCTTTATCCGGCTGTTCACCTCGTTTCTGCATTCAGCCTATAGATGCCCTTGTCTCTGTAAATGGTCATGGTTTTCGGTCAGCCTGTGTCTACTTGTATGTGATCCTGCCTGCTGACCTCGGTGAAGTGCACGTCCTGCGTAGCGGCCAGGCTGAAGCCCTGCTGGCTGCTCTCGTACTCCAGGATCTTCTGGGTCAGCCGGTAGGCCACCTTGACGTCGCTGCCAAAGTAGGCCTGTGTGTGCTGGCTGGCATTCTGCAGCGTGCCTGCCACCTGCCGTGACCTCCCGGAGTCCAGCAGGGATGCATTGCGCGCCAGCTCCTCGGACTGTGGAAGGAGGGAGAGAGACATGGGAACCCACAGGATGGCACCGTGCTAACCAGAGACAGCTGGAAGGAGGCGCAGAGGGAGAAGGATTACTCACGAAGGTCTTGAGCTGCGAGAAGGTGACGGAGGTGCAGTTGAAGAGGTTGGGAGGGAGCCAGCCCTTGTGCTCATCGCAGTGCCGGAACGCTGTGCCTGTGGACAGACAGACAGACTCGCGGGTCATGGGCTGGATCTGCTCTGGCCCAGACTACCGCCACATCAGACTACAACTAGCAGGAAATCTGTCTGGCAACTTCCGATCACCAACCAGCTCAAGAGCTTCCGAAACCCATGGCAACTGCCTAAACAATCCCCATTCCTGATCCCCTGGGAGACACAAAATGGAAAAGCTGAAGCATTACCGATGGATCCTTTTGGGCAGGGAACTGCAGCAGGGAGACCGAACTTGGTCCTGGGCCACCAGATATCAGCCTCCATGGCCCGGGGGCAACTGTCGTAGATCACTGCATGGAGAGGAAGAGGAGGGAAAGAGAGAAGAAGATAAAGACATCAGGAGAGAGGGGGAGACAGAGGTCCCGGCCTCTGGGTGTATAACACACATATAATCAGAACAGCTGAGTTATTGCTTTCTTGGCGCAGACTGCAGTTTCTACCGAACTGGCGGCGGACAGAGACGCGCGTGGCAGCCCACCTTCGCAGCCGCTGGCGGAGACCTCGGCGAAGGGGTTGTCGCATCGGTCGCAGTGCTGCCCGATCACGCCCGCCTTGCACTGGCACTGGCCCGACTCCGGGTCACAGGCCCGCGAGAAGGAGCCGGTGGGGTAGCAGTCGCAGGGGAAGCAGGTGTCGCTGCCGGGGGGTCGATAGTGATTGTCCTGGGGAGAGAGGGGGGGGGAGTCACCTGGCCGGTCCACTGTGGTAGAAACAGGGTAAATGTGCTGGGAGGTGGCTTACCTTGCAGCGGCACTGCCCGCTGGTCTTGTTGCAGTCGGGGTCGAAGCCCTTGGCCGTCTCACAGTCGCAGGGGCCACACATTGGGTGCCCCCACCAGCCTTTGGGACAGGGCTGGTCAATCCTGGGGGAGAGGACACCAGTCAGCTGGACACTGGGACCCACACACCTTCCAGGCTGCTCCACTACGGAGGCCACTGGCACAGAAACTGCACCGCCCCTGGCTGCATCGTATTATTGCAATCTACTGCTGTGATCATTATAATCTCACTGTTCCTTCTGGTAACTCCGGTATTCTCAGATCAATGATAACTGTTGGTAGCATCAGTTTGAGCTCCAATCACTTCATATATTGCAATTAAATTATTTTGATACCATAAAAAAGGCAAAACACTAAAGACATGCTTGAGCGCATCAGTCTGTGTGATTCTACGCCTTGTCTGTCAGCATCAGCTCTTGGGTTAGGAGGCGGGGCCAGGGGGGTGTGTCTCACCTGCTCTCACAGTATTGGCCGAAGTGGCTGCTCGAACACTCGCAGGTGTAGCCATGGGAGGAGCTTGGCTTTCTCGTGCAAGCTGATTGGTGCTCACAGGGGTTCAGAGAGCACACATCAGTACAGCCCTCGCCGTAGTACCCTGAGAGAGAAGAGCGCAGGACAAGGCTTAGCCAGAGAACGCACAGGAACACCACACAGCGCCCCAGCCGGAGCTTGACACAAGACAACAGTTCAAAAAGACAACTGAATGAAAAAACCTCGGAACAATTTTACATTTGTTTGAATAGTGGACGTCCACTTTTACAGTTCCAAACAAATTCCCACACATTTTTCAAAGCTATTTTTATGTTTTCTTTCCTCACTGTCAATGTTGGTAAGGTCATCTTAGAAAATGGCTTACGGTTAGGTTGGGTCTAAGAGAATGGGTGAGATCTAAGAGAATGTGTTAGGGTTGGGTTGGGTTGGGTCTCAGAGAATGGGTGAGAGTTGTTTAGGGTTGGGTTGGATCTAGAGAACGGGATAGAGTTGTTTAGGGTAGGGTCTAGAGAATGGGACAGAACACCAGGCTGGCCTGTCTGGCCCATACCGGGGTCGCAGCTACAGGAGAAGCTGTCCCAGTCGTCGCTGCAGTAGCTGTTGGCGGGGCAGGGGCTGGAGTCACAGGGGTCTGGCACGCTGCAGCCCCGCTCCACGTTAACGCGCTCCGCCTGGATGAGGTTCAGGGCCACTGCACTCGCCGACGTCTCCCCAATCCGCACGCCCTGCCGAACCACACGCACAGAAGAAGTGAACAGGGACAGACAGCGCAAGTCATAGGCTTGCAGAAGGGTACTTAAATACCCCTCAGCGCTCAGGTGTACCTTTACACTGTGACCAGTGCTCACGTGTCTGTCCAGTGTGTCTGTCAGTGTTCAGTGTGTTTATCTGTGTTTGACTGTGTCCAGTGTGTCTGTCAGTATCCACTGTGTTGATCAGGGTTTGACTGTGTCCAGCGTGTCCATCAGTGTCCAGTGTGTTTACCTGTGTTGGACTGTATCCAGTACTATGTCTCACCTGCATGCAGCCTCTGAATCCCCGCAGCACTGCCCCCTCTCCGCCTGAGACACCTCCCATGCTCATGGTCTTCAGCTTCAGTCCCTGCAGCTCCTGGTCCAGTTTCACACTGGCCTGCCAGTGCCGACACAGGGTCACGGGGAGACACAGAAGATGTATTCAGGTCCAGAGATGAAGGAGCCACGGTGCACATTCGCCCAGACCTGTGGAAGGTTGCTGCTGCCCACTGAACGCCCCTGGCACTCACCGTGTGCAGGCCGTAGTCGAAGGACAGGATGGCGTGGTGCTGCAGCTCCTCGCCCACGTGCACGCCTCTCAGCTCCAGCTGCAGGTGGTGCCAGTCGCCGTCGTTGACCTTCACCTCGTCCATCTGGAGAGTAGTGACCACATCGCCCCCCTGCTGCACGGACAGGAGCACACTGCCCTCGCTCAGCTGCAGACACAGGTGGACAGACAGACGGACAGAGGTGAACAAGAGTTAATCAAACTCAGGGCTTCCTTTCATCACAGTGATAGCTAATGGGCTTGATTAATTCATTAATCTACCTGCCTGAAGACATCATGCCAACCCTAGTGGCAGTTTCTATAGCTGGGTTTGCTGGACACGGCTGGGTTTAAGAACCAGACCCTAGGGGAGTGCAGAGTGCAGCCATCCCAGTGCAGCCCCACTGAGACCTGCAGCTAGACACCAGCATCAGGGCTGAGCACTTCACTGATCATTCTGTCACAGAGGAAACTCCCCAACTGAACCGTACATTTCAAAGGACCATGACATGGAATTAAAACTCTTTAATAGGGACAGCTCTTTTCCCTTAAGCTTTACTGCTCTTAACTCTGCAAGCCGGAACCTTGTGCAAGTCCTGAATTCAGGGAGTTCTCCTGTTGCCCAGCAGGTGGCGCCCTTGCCCTTTTAAGCCGGCTGTTCTCTCTAATGAACCAAGCTGTCACAATGTGAGCGCTGACAAGCGCAACCCGACAATTTCCCCATCAGTCATCTTTAAATAACTCTAATAGCTGCCGAGCAGCTGGTGGCTGCATCTTTGAGATCAA
Source organism: Lepisosteus oculatus (assembly GCF_040954835.1). Classification (NCBI taxonomy): domain Eukaryota; kingdom Metazoa; phylum Chordata; class Actinopteri; order Semionotiformes; family Lepisosteidae; genus Lepisosteus; species Lepisosteus oculatus. The sequence goes on along the minus strand of NC_090700.1, from coordinate 40,680,414 downwards.
ATCCCAGCAGGAACAATTGTGACGCATCATTTCAGAAACAAGCGATTTCACGCTGCCGAAGGCTTGCTTGCGTTAAGCCAGGGCAGGGGGCGGCGTGACGTGGCCGCAGCCCGGCCGGGGGTCTGACCTGCAGGCTGAGGGTGGCGTGCTGCCCGGCGGTGGCTCTCAGAAGCACCGCGCTGGCCTGGCGCGTTCGGAACATCACACCGACGAACCAGGGCAACGTGATGGCGGAGGCCAGGTTATTCCACAACACCAGGCTGTCTCCCAGGAAGCGCTGGGGGCTGGCCATCACTGCGGGAGACAACACAGGCAGCTCAGTCTGCAAAAGCACAATACTACTGTAATACACTCTAACATGCCACTATTAACACTGATAGTGTACAGGGTGACAGGCTGGTGTCAGGGGAGGGTGCCAGGACACCAGGCTGGTAACTGGGAGGGGGGTGACAGAATGCCAGGCCCTAGTGCTGGCACACACACTGCGCCCCTGACAACTGCCATCAATGCCCACTATTCTCTCTCTTCTCCAGCAGCCACATATGTTTGTCAGCTTGCCGTCATTAATGCGAGACTCTAATTATCTGCGGGGCTTCAGACACGGGAGCAGAGGGTGCTGGCAAGATGAGGGAGCGTCTTTCCGAGAGGAGCAGGAGGACGTTACATAACAAAGCGCCTGTGTTGTCTGGGCTGATCAGAGCTGCTTGTTAACCGCTAATTAAAACTGGAATGGGAGCCGAGGCTGCTGGAGTGAAATCTTCAAAGCTGACAGTCTGAGTCGCGGGTTTGCCCCCTGTCCCCCTGCTATTTCTGTTTCTTTTGTCTTAAAAATAACTCCAGTGCGCTTCTGTAAAACGAGACAGGCACGTGACACAGTGCTCAGCACGAGCACCCAGAATCCCGCAGGGCCTGACGCAGAAGGGCAGACCTTCCCATCAAATGGAAACACTGTGCGAAACGGCACACAATAACATAGCAGGGCTACGTAAATAGGACGCCCAGACATCTGCACAAGCCCCTTCTCTCCTCCCCAGGGCTGCTCCTTCACTCCCTGCGCAGGCCCCCTTCCCCAGCTGTTCTGATCCGTACATCAGCGGGCGAACAGCTGCGCCAGCCCCTCTCTCGCTCTCCCTGCGCCCTCGCCCGAATGATGCTCACCGTCCCAGCGAGCCCAGCCTGTTCCCCTGGAGCCGTCAGGCTGGACACCACTTTGTTTTAGGCTTAGGGTGAGAGGAGGGGAGGCTTGAAACAGCTGCCTCAGCCTTTTACTGCGCAAACAGGCTTAAAAACATTCCACCTGCCGCATCTGTTCTGAAAAACAATTCCTTCACTGCAACAAAGTCAGGAAGCCAGAAGGGCTGCTGTGCGGAACTGGCCCAGGAGCGCGTGGAGAAACAGACGCAGGTCCTGCCAATAACAGCGCCTCTCCACACCGGGAACCAGCCGCCCAGCGCGCTTCTGCAGGAAATGTGCTTATCTCTCACTGCTGCCTCGCCGCCCCCGTGCTGACCGGCTTTCTGAGCTTCTCAGGGCTGACCGCCAGGACTCGCCGCCCACATCGCAGATCCAACAGGGAGACAGGGAGAGGGGGCAACAGAGCATCCAGAGGTGCAATGCTGCCCCGATGGCCGTGGGCTACGCCCTAGACCCGCAGCAGCAGTCTCATTTCACTGCAGGTGTGGCTCAAAGAGACTGGCACACCCTGAGGTCATTACAAGAGCACTGTTCTCTCCTGCGCCCTGCATCACTGGAAGAGGTCTCGGTCTCGGGCACCTACCCTCTTCGCAGTTCCTGCCCCCGAAGCCCAGCGGGCAGTCGCAGCTGAAGGAGCCCCAGCGGTTGACACAGGTGCCCCCGTTCAGGCAGGGGTTGGTGCTGCAGAAGTGGCGCTTGGCGGAGCAGCCTGGAGGAGGAGGGGGGGGAAGAGAGAGAACCACACAGGAGGGGGTGCCCGTTAACAGCAGAGCAACACAGCACCCCTGTAAGCGCATCCCAAACTACTGCGACGCCCGCGCGGGCAGGGGGCGGTACCTGGCACAGTGCCGTTGTTGGCGATGAAGTCGGCCATGTCCACGTGCCGGCTGTCGATCTGCAGGTTCTTCATGCAGCCAATGAACTCGCGGTTCTGCACCGGGAAGTCCTCCGGCAGGTTGGGCACCCCCCCGAGGAGCAGGGGGCCCGTGAGGTCCAGGGACCTGACAGGAGACGAGGAGCCACGTGAGCACACATTCCAAAGCACGGGCGCTCTGGCCATGACGCCCTGATCCTACGTGGTGCAGCTGTGTGATGTCAGCATTTGAGGCAAATGACACAGAACTATTAACACACAATAGGAGCTCAGCCCCCCGCAGTAAGTAGCTCCATGTCGTGCTTCTGCTCCTCCATCACCCAGCCTGCCCAGAGTGCACCCCCCATACCACGGCCTTCTTACTTCTTGGATCCCGACTGACTGCCCTGCGCAGAGCAGGTGTAGTTTCCAATCACATGACCGAATCTCAGGGCCACGGAGGTGTCACAGTCGTCCACTGTCACCACGGCAACCTTCTGGTCGGAGGGGCCCTGGGGGATCCCAGATTTGCCCAGGACCGGCTAGGGGGGCAGAGAAAGACAAGGCATGATGTCATGGCGATCTCACAAAGGGAGGGAGGGAGGCACCCAGCTGAGGGAAGGGCCTCTCAGGACGCAGACAGAGCATCTCCATCGAGGGACCAAGGTGGAAGGAACAAGAGGGAAGAGAACGAAAGCTTTCACCCTTCCATGATTGCGGCCTCCTGATATGTGATTAATTTATGCAGCTGACACTTCTGTAGAAAGAGACTTATATTTCACCCATTGTGTACTGTTCTGGGTCAGACCCACTGGGGATCTGAGCCCACACCCTAGCAGACATGAGCCCAGAGCCCCCACACCTTTCTCTGATAATTATCCCACTCTCCTGACCTGCTGCTCCTTCTCTATGGATTGCAGGTGGATCTCGGCTCCCTGGGGACACAGGCCGATGGGCATTAAACACTGAAACTGCAGGAGACTTGCAGTACCAGATGGTGGCGCTGTCTGCTGCAGGACCCGTGCAATTCGGCACCGTCCTGCATTGGGGTATCAACACCCTGCCGAGCCTCGGCAACGAGACCTGCAGATATATGTCCCTGAATATTTCCCGTCAGGCACTCTCAGAGACTGACTTGAACACAGGAGGTGTTTGGACAGTGCACTCTGTGCTTTGCCAATTACCTACACTGAAATCATGGCAGAGCTGGAGAAACACAGAGGGGCTGCTGAAGAGAGGCCAACCTAACATGCGCTCGAAAGCACTCAAGCCTGCCCGCAAGGACTCTACGCTTTCACTTTTGAAAAGGACTCTCAGGGGCATAGCAGCACTCTCCTGCTCTGGGACAGACCCCCAGAAAGACAAACCCTCACTCCCCGCACACACAAAGGAATTCCTTTCTGTGCTACATCATCAGCTCACTGGCCGGCCCCCCTCTCAGCAGGGAGTCAGGGCTGCTGCACAACAAAGGAGAAACCGTTATTGTCTGGGGGCAGGAGGAAGGACATTCACTGCTCCTGATCAAGCCCATCCTTTTCACCAACAAGCAGCACCCTCAGCACAGACAGCCCAAGTCACTGCCAGCGCCTCTCAGCTCCCAGGTTCGGATCAGGATTCTAACCCTTCAGGGCTCAAACGCAGCCTGGCTGTGGCCGAGACCCACTGGCGCCCCCATCCCTGACCCCCCTACCTCGGAGCACTGCTCCTCGGCTCTGAGGAATCTGGGGAAGTGCGAACGTTTGATCCAGCAGCAGGGATTGTTTAAACAGAATTGCTAATGACCGGTGTGCACACACAGCCCCGGACTGCTGAGCCAGGCGCCCGGCCAGCAGCCACAGGCGAGGAGGAAGCTGCTGTCTGTGCCTTTCCGAGAGCCAGTCTCTTCAAGCTCTTTCAGCAGCTTTCCAACTCAAACATCAGTCTTGTCCTTCTGCCTTCCTTCGGGGGGGCTGGGCTGCAGGCCTGTCAGGGCTGACTGAAGATTACATATTTGCTCAGGATTAAATGAAAAGGCTCCCTTAGAGAGGCAGTTTATTTCTAAAGAGAGAGCTGGCAAACAGCGGAGTGCTTTAATAAAAAAGCTTGACTGTCACCGTCATGATCAGAGAAGAAAAAGAACTAAAAAAAATGTTTTTTTTATGGCCCGAAAACCATGGAAACCAGTTTTCCCATCCTGGCCTGGCGCTGGTGCCCAGAGAGAGGGGTGCCACTGGGACAGACTCATTACAATGCTGCAGTTCTGCTCACACCTCCCCCTTCAGTCAAACCCTGGCCCCCACCCTCTCAAAGCCACAGAGAGACCCCTGGGACTCCCTTTGTGCCCCCTTCTCCCATTCAGTCCAGCCCCACAGGCTAGCCCGCCCAGACCATCGCTCCAGCCAGGGCTCTGCTCATTAGTACCCTAACACTGACTTGGGGGACAGAATTCAGGGATCACGCCTGACCAATAAAAAATGTCCATCTTGCCCCCCCCCGGTGCAGCTGCTAGGAAACGGCGATCGGCTGAAATGTCACATCCTGTTTACAAGTCAGCGGAGCTGGGGGGGCGGGGTGGAGCGAGAGGGGCACAGCCTGCTCCCCATTTCTTTTTCCAATTTGAATGGAAAAGTGAAACAAAAGGCTCAATAAGCAACAGTAACAAAAGGTGTTTTCAGACTGAATCCTAAACACTGACCGGACAGAAAAGGGAGCAGGGATAAAAGAACATCTTCAGTGCGTCCAAACCGGGTTTATTCCTGTCCTTGACTGAGCGAATCGGACTGCCGGGACGCGCCGGACTTCAGAACTTCAAGCGGTGTGGTGGCTCTGTGGCTGGAAGTTTGCCGGTTTGTATCCTACTTCGTTGGGCCCCTGAGCAAGGCCTTTAACCCCAACCGTTCCAGGGGCGCAGTATAAATGGCTGACCCTGCGCTCTGACCCCAAGCTTCTCTCCCTGTCTGTGTGTCTCATGGAGAGCAAGTTGGGGGATGCGAAGAGACAAATTCCCAATACAAAAAACTGTATATGGCCAATGAAGTGATCTCTTAACAAGCAGCTCGAGATCATGGCCTGCTGTGGAAGCTGATTCCCTGGCTTCTCTGCATGAGGCCCTGGGGCCCAGGCTGAGTAACCCGCTCTCGTTCCCGTGTCCAGACACCTGCAGCAGAGGCAGACATCACGGGATCTCTCCTGATCAAGAGCCTGCGTGAGTCTTCACCTGGCACACCCCCAGTCTACCAGCTCCTGCCTCTTGCCCCAGGACTCCTGGGAATAAGCCGAGACTTGGGAAAAGCGCAGATTCATTGCTACACTTGTCTCCTCTAAGCCTGGGCCCAGAGTGGGACTGATTTAACACTCGTCAACCCATGACATTAACACAGAAGAAGAGCTGGAAAACTGAAAAAAACAATCAAAAACTGAAAACACATGCTTTTCTTCCCATGGTATCAGTTGATCTGAATGCAGAAATCACCGTGTCCAGCTGTCCTGCAGCCCCATGCAGAGCGCCGCCCCACTGACCTTGTTGTAGTACTGCAGCTGGACCACATGCCACTGGCCGTCGCTCACGCCGCCCGGGATGAAGGGCGACACCAGCGTCTTCGTCTCTCCTGGCAGAGAAAGGACAATCAGCCGACCTCTCCACTAGCACCCCCTCGCAATGCAGGAGCAACACAGGCTGTTGAACCTCACCTCACTGAACAGGTTAAACTAACTACACCTGCAGAGGGCTTTCAGGCTCGGAGGGCGAGTTCAAACTGGCTTCGAGGAACGAGGCAGAGCTGCCTGAGAAGACACAGTGCTGACCTTCATCTGAGACTCCAGCCTCTCCCATAGGCCCTGTAACCTCGCCTGGATTTCTTCCATTTTCTCAAGATCTTTTGGTCTTGGCAAAGCTTATAACAAAACAAGTGGCCTCCTCACAGCAGCTTCATCCAATGTATCGATGCGCTGACTGTTTTATGTTTTGGCTGACGCCGTTCTCCAAAGGGAATGACAGGAGTTACAATAACAAAAGGTTTCTGGGGGGGGGGGGGGAACAGTGCCCACAGCCCTGACCCCTGAGTGACCTCTACCCAGCATCCCCTCCAGCTGTGGCCCTCACACGCCAACAGCTCGTGTGCCGCCGTGGAGATTCGGGGGCCCCGCGATCGGGAGAAACTGCCAGTTCGCATGTTCGCATGCGATGCCATTTAGAGCCCTTTCCTCCAAACTCAAGAGCACCTGCAGAGAAGGTGAGCTGGATCTGCTCGTTGACGATCTCCAGGGCGATGAAATCGTGCCTCTCGTTGAAGCGCCCGTTGTACAGCAGCAGGCCGTTCCGCTCCTTGGTGGCAAACCTGCGCGACAGAGGACAGAGGGACACTGCTGAGACAATGGTGCCGGGGGACAAATCTCGTGTCCTTCAGTTCTGAAGCATTATCTGCTGGGCTTTGGCTCCCCGCCACATGGGCTCAGCATGGCTCTCGCTGGCCCGATGGCCCTGTCTCGAATTTGAGTGCAAGTATCAATGACTTCCTGTCAACTGATTCGGGTTTCAGACATTGCAGGGTTCTGCCCTAAGAGGGGAGACAGACAAGCTGCGCTACCTGACATGTAAGTCCAGCAAAAATAAAAACAGGATTTGAATGGATAGATAACATCTCTGTGATCCTTGTTAGCTAGCGGCTTGTTATACACTATAACAAGAAGACAAAACACACAAAACATGAGGCTGCAGTGCCTGGAGATAATCCATCTGTCACTACCACACTGACATTAACCTGTCCCTGAGCTTTCACCTTCACTCTGCCTGGGGGGCAGTCAGATCAGCCTGTCTGCCGTCTCCAGCTGTCACTGCCCACTGACCTAGAGCCGCGTGCTGCTCCAGCCCACCCACCTCCCCCTCTCCTCCCTTCATTTTCCCTTTTCCGGCTGGGCATGCTCTCCCCCTCCGCCACCTCCCTGCGCTCTCCGTGCCTGAACCCACGCTGCTCTCCGCCTGTCCGCGCACTCAGAGGGACCTGAGTCACAGGCAGCACTGCTCGCTGGTGGACATTCCTGCCTGCCTGCGAGAGCCGACTGCCCTCCGACATGCGGCCAGTTCCACAGTGCATCATGGGTGACCGGAGGAGCGGCTCTTCCTGACGTTACTGCAAGCCTGCAGCCCGGCCTTGAAGTGGACCCTCTGCACTGTGTGTGACCCTGCTCCTACCAGCGTGACACACTGCCTTCGGCCATTCCTCGTCTTCCTCGTCCTGCTGTGCACGTGCACGCAGAGCGCAGGAGAGAGGCGAGATCAGAGAAACAACAAACTACCTCACCAGGGAAAGTACCAGTCTATCACCTGTGCGGCTTCTACAAGCTCTTTTGCTCGTCTATTTTGCCGAGACTTGCTGGTGGCTGTGGGGTATTTAGGGGAGCGGCCCAATATCACAGCAGGTGACTGAATCTGGGGGGGTTGGAAGGTCTCGCGTTTCCCAGGCATTAAAAAGCTCAGGAGCAAAACAAAAGAGAAACCTGATCACCCCACCGAGCTCAAGTTTCAGGAACTTGGGCTTTCTAGAAGGTATTTTGATGTTTGTTCTATACACTACACAGGACAGCTATTTTCCTGCCTGATTAAGACTGAGCACTGGTGGCACCTCTCACCCTGGGCCCGGATACAGACACAGACGACCTGTGCAGCACACTGCTTGAACCCCAACCCGTCTGCAGCCCTGGCCCTTCAGTGAACTGGCTGCGCTGAGCGAGCAGACGCAGACGCAGACGCACTGCAAACAGACACACAGAGCAGCCAACACTGAGCTGGCTCCTGTCCCGGGCCTGTAGACGGGGGTGTTCCCGGGACAGCGCTGCCCAGTAATCCCGTGCTGAGGGAACAACAGAGCAGCCGCTCACAGCGGCTCCGGGATTCCACTGCTCTCACGTTACAGAGACGCACAGACGTGTAACTGAACACCTGCAGCTTCACGTGCAGAGAGCTGCTCCGCAGGAGCGCACAGGGGACACAGCAGGCCCCCCAGAGCTCGCCAGCAGCATGGCCAGGGGACTTGGGGAGACACACACAGGACTGGGGGCACCAGAGGGCTCGCTGGGAGACACAGGCCAGAGCCCTGTCAGGGCCCGATTGCCGATATCCCCCCTTACCGCCCACTGCAGGGGCCGCCTCTTGTTCATGGACATCTGATCCGACCGGCTGGTCACGGTGAATTTAACTAAGGTTACATTTTAATTGTGCTTGCAAATATCTTAACCCCAGGAGCGCCTGTATTCTTAAAGTTCACAAAAATTAACCGGCTGCTGTCTTTAGGGGCTGCTGGTTCTGGGAGGGGAGATCTCAAAAACACAGGTGTAAAAACAGGTCCAACTTTTCTCTGCACAATTTTACAGCTTCAGCACGAAAAGAGGGTTGATCATTATCTAGTGTCCCTGGAAGAGAGGAGAGATTAGTGGTGGTGTGTGTGAACTGACTGGCCTCACAGTCCGAGAGGCCCCCTGCCTAGTTAATCATTGCTGTAGGGTCAGCACTGAGGCTGGTCAGCAGAATTCCTGTTCCCATGACACCCGTGTTCCCGGACACTGTGCAAGGGAGTCCTGCCAAACTGACCTCTGCAAGACCCCCAAGGTCCAGCCCCTTGCCTTCTGTACCCCCTAAATCCAGGGTGCTTTAGGGGGGACAGGGCAGGACAACATGTCAAGAACGCCGAGCTTCTGCATGCTAGACACTGCCACAGACAGGAACAGCACAGGAACAGAGGGGTCCCCCCTCCGAGCCACAGGACCCCCCAATTTGGCCCCCCGCGCCGACGGAGGCGACACTCACGTGAGGGAGAGGGTGAAGTGGAAACGCTGCCGCAGGCCCTTGAAGGTGACGAAGGACTGGGGGGGGAACCCGCGCGTCGTCATCTCGCAGAAGGGCTTCTCGTAGCCCCCGGGGGGGCAGTCACACTTGAAGCCCCCCACCAGGAGGTTGACGCAAGTGCCCCCGTTCTTGCACACCCCCGGGACGCAGCGGCCCGAGCGGGACGACATCTGGCACTGCTCCCCTGGGCAGAAGAGAGAGAGAGTGTGAGACGACAGCCTGGGGCCTGGGCTGGACCCCCAGAGCATCGTCAGCACCCCGGGGCTCACGTTTCACTACACTTTCCACAAATGAACATCGAAACCAAGCAGTGTGTGAACAACAAGTAACCTGCTGCCCCTGTCTTTCCACCCCCACATGCAAGAGACCCCAAAAACAGAACCCAGCTGACAGCATGAGCACATCAGACTCCTCAAACACCAGTGGTGGTGCAGCAGGAGGGGTACAGCTGTCCCCCTCCAGTCATCTTTAATTAGGCATCAGTGCCTGTGACACTTAATGATCATGTCAGAAAAAAAGATGCTAATGTCTGTTACCCTGCGTAATCTCAGTGTGCACAGATCCATGTCTAAATAACATGTCTGGCGGCAGTAGTAGTCATACCAGCTCGATTATTAGTCTCCATTGACCCTCTTTTAGAAAGCATGTTTTATTCAGCAAAGTGCAAGCAAGCGTCTTTCAGCATCGATCTCGCTCACCGTGGTAACGGAGCCCAGGGCTGAGAGAATGCTTCCCGGGAGAGCCCAGGCTTGGGGATTGCTATCCTTGCTTGCTCCCTGCTCCCGTCACCTAGTGACCGGATGCGGTTGCCACGGAGACCAGCCATGCTGGTGTAGTAACACGGAGAATGTGTGGATGCAAACCTCCAGATAAGCACTGTTCCTTAGGAATGGCAGCAAATATTTCTCTTGTGACCTTGTTAATTGTGATTTACAGAAACTTATAATGATGGTTTTAAATTTGGTTACTGTCTACTTGACTATTTTTAATAGTTAATTAATTGTTATTGCAGGCAGATACTACGTGACCCGAGCTTTGCTTCTCACACATAGGTGCAGTTCTGCAGCACACACACAGCTGCAGATGGGCAGAACCAGGCACTTTGGAGTTCAGCTGGTTGGCAAAGGGAAGAGCCAGAGTCCCAGAAACAAGACCCAGCCTCCATGGGATTAGGACAAAAACACTCAGCCCTATAATTACAGACACCCTGTAAAGCCTCTTGTGCAACCAGAGGAATTCTAGAAGGCAAAAGCCTTGTTGAGTGTTTTCTTCAGCCTGGGATAGAGTGAGACTTATTTTGCTGGTCCAACTGGGTGAAGATATAAAGAAAGTAATGCTGATATTCAGCCATACATGTGTTTAAAAAAGAAAAGCTGAGTTGTAAAAGTCAAATTTTCTCATGTGAAATCAAGAACAACATGAGGAAGCAGCCTGACTTAACAGTGATGTTATCTGTCGGCAGGGTAGGCTTTAAACTGAGAAGTGCACAGCAAAGTCTCAGCTAACAAGAGACTTAACCTCTAATTACTGGGGGGCTGATGCATCTCAGTCCTGGGATTTTATCTGATACAGTAGAGAAAGGAGACAAACGCTGGGCCTTGTAAGCCCCCAGGGGGGTAAGCTTGAGGACACAAGCCTGGATCAAGGCATTCATGAAGGAGTTAGCAGTGGTTAATGATGGCTAATAATGTTAATGTTAATGGTTGCGTTACAGAGGATGGCCAGGAGCAGAGACAGCCCTGAGGTGGGGATTAGAGCAATCAGCCTGCTCTCAGATCACCCACAGCCCAGCTGAGGAGCCCCACTCCTGGGCCCAGCCAGGAGGAGCGGAGACCTGTCCTGCCCTGCGTTCTGACCCACAGTCTGCAGGTGGGCTCTTCAGGTTCCAGTTTAAATCTCTTTGATGACGAGATCCGGCAACGGTGTACTGGCTAGAGAATTAACAGTATAACGGGGCAAACAGGGCACAGGCACAGCCCAGAACACACTGTGGGAGTCGACAACAGAGCAAGGTGCATGAGATAAGTGTACACAGTGTGACTGTAGACAACAGTGCAAATGTACTGCAGTAAGCATTTGGAACTCGAGACACAGGGACATCCCTGAGTCATAGTAACAAACCGGAGCCCCTAGACACAGCAACACAGTGGCCATTTAATGTCACACAACTCCTGAATTTCGCTCAGCGGACTGCAGTCTGCAAATGCCCAGAGCACAAATAACCTTCACACTGCACAAAGAACAAAAGAAAAGCGAACAGAAAGATGCACAGAATGAAAAATCAAATCCAGCAGATTTCCACAGCTCCGAGAGTTAAGAGCTTGGCTTTCCACGCCGCCTCTCGCAGGCCAGGAGCTCTGCCCACCTCCTCCTCCTCATCCTCAAAGACCCTTCATCACAGCACAGGCGCCAGATGGACAGAGGCAGAGCCTGGTAATGTGATATAAAGGAGAATCCACTGGAATGGCTCAGAATTTGTGGCGTCTTTCTCCTCCTGAGCAGAGAGGCTGTGGGAGGTCTGAACTGAGAGATAGTGATCCCTCAAGCCAGACAGGTGAAGTCTGGGGGGTCATGTTTACATGACAGCAGTGTGTGTGTGTGTGTGATAAAACACTGTGCTCTGTAAGCACAGCACTGACCTGGGCAGCTCGCCGGACTCTGGGGTCATTCAGACAGCCAGCTGAGGCTCCAGTACCGATTACCCGGTGCTGCCCACTACATGAGACACTACAAAACAATCCCAGCATCCCCCTCTCCCAACGAGCCCTGCTCCAACAAGAATCAGCTTCTCCTTAGAGCTGAATTGTTTAGCTCACTTTCCAAAAACCACAAAAGCAAAACAATCAAACAGTGTGATAAAACGTGCCCCCTGGCTCCCTCCTCCCTCCTCCTGTGATCCTGGGTAGCGTGTGGCTTGCAGGCCAGCCAGAAGCACACGCTCGGGTTGGGTAATTACTCACAGAACTGGCTCTGAAGCCAGAAGATCACTTGTTACCATAAAAAAGGAAAAATGCCTGAACGTGTTTCCAGCTGCTGTCTGTGTGGCCCAGACTGAGTGGTCTCGTCTCCAGCGTAGCGTCTGTCTACAGAGCAGGAGGCACTGGCTCAGGGGGGAGGCCGAGAGGAGAACTAGAGGGCTGGACGAGCCCTGCGAATACACTCAGGCCAGGCAAACCGTACTGTCTGCCCACCAGCTCACCCTCGTCCAGCCTAATTAACCTCGTCAGGGAATTTGCCTCACCTCCTCGGAGACTCCCTCAAAGACGCAGGGAGCCTGACACCAGCACAACCCAATCCCACCCCTGTGACTCGGCCCACCCTGGGACTGCACCCCCAATCACACTCCCACCTGACTTTGCACCTCTGTGCACTGAGGTGGGTTCTGCATTTCCAGCTGATTTCCCGGGTCACGTTCCGTTGTCCCAGTGAAATTCTGCAGGAAACTTGCTTGAGTTTTCTGGCTGGCGTCACTCTGCGCCCTGCCCCTCTCGTGTGGGGAGAAGGGGTCGCTGGCCGCAGAGTCTGGCAGCGTGGGCCGAGAGGTGCCAGCCTCATGCCTGTGTGACTGTTGTGGTTCCGCCCTGCTGGTTTGTCCTGCAACACCTGGGCGCGAACCCGGGTCTCCGGCGTAACGCAACAGGGAACAAGCCGAGTGAGCTAAAGGAGACCTCCCTCGGCCCAGGCGGCTGAGGTCCCTGCTACGCGCGGGGAGGGCGATGACGTCACCGTGTCCGAACTAGCTCGGCTACACCTGTGAGCCCGCAGAAGGACACGCAGCAACACCAGTCACGCAGTGAAAAGCCGCCAACCTGGCCACCTCTCCCCCGTACGGCTCTCTGCGTTCGTCTCCTAAGGGAGGAGCCCCAGGTACGGGGGCGGTGAGACAGCCCCCTCGGGGAGGGAGCAGAGCTGCGGCGAGTGGGTGTGTCTGAAAGGCTCTAATGCAGGCGCCCACACACACAACACGATCCCAACTTCCTCTGCTTTGTCTGCAGCCTCCACAAACCCTCCTCTGCCTTTGTTTGCTATCGGCATGAATCACTGGGGCTGTCAGAATGATACCCCCGTTCCCAGGCGGCTGCTTTGTTGCCGATTCGTGAGAAGGCAGAGGCGAAGGTTTCAGCAGAGATCGATCAGGAAAGCGAGTCGAGACCTGGGGGTGCTCTTCTGGGGTGCGGCGTGGCGAGGGTGCCCCTCCAGTGTTTTGCGTTTTCTGTGCCCTTGCAGGCACTAATCACCTGCCAGGCACTAATCACCTGCCAGGAACCCCTGATTCAAAAGAGCCCTTAATAAAGGTCAAGGGAGCCATGTGTTTGCGGTAAATTGTGGGCCAGGAGGCACCACTGACGCTGCCCTTGTGATCAGTCTCATTTGTGTTGAGCATTCTGGGATCTTTTCTACATGTTCTGAAACGTTCTGTAAAGGCCTCGAGTATCGGTGTAACTCAGAGAGACTCAAGCCCATCCACCAGCCACAGAAGAAACCCAGGGTCCCAGTCCAGGCCAGTCCAGCCTTACCACTGACATGACTCTCATCTAATTCATCTGTTTACAACCTGTGTACTAACTAAAACTAGATATATCTGGGACAAAAATTCAGTCCAATTTCAACATCATTAAAAACAAAGAAAGGCTGCAGTCAAATTAAGAAAAGACAGGCATGAGGCAAACAGTGACGTTTTCAATGATGTTTCTTTCCAAAGTAGGGAGAGTGAGATGCACCGACGGGAGAGTACTGGGTGCCATGACAGTTTCCTCTAACTCCTGCAGGACCTGCTCCTCTGCTCTCCACAAAGACCGATGACAGGCTGAAGCACATGTTTCGGCTACTGAAGCTGTCGAGCGCTTCAGAAACATCAATACCTCAAACATTCTGTCTTTGCCAAATTACTTTTTGCTTGAGAGCTGGCTCAGAGCCCACCGGTGTAACTGCATCTTCTCAGCCACACCTCAACTCAGTCAGACACCCCGCCAGCTCGGCACTAAAACAGCTGGCGCCCCTTTATTTTGCAGGCTTATTATTTTTTTATGTGCTGATTCCTGGAACAGATGCTCTCTAATCTCAACTCACAATACAACCCCCCCGCAGTGCAGAGGGTGCTATGCACCCACACAGTCTGCTCTCAGGACAGTGCAGGACCCAGGGGTCCACCAAGAGGAAACTCTGCCCCCTCGGGCGACACCGTGGCCACCCTGCCGGACTCAGACAGCGACACCTGTGTTGCGGGTGACATTAACCTCAGCTCTGCAGGCCGTTCAGCTCCCAGCAGTCCAGGGCTTTGCATGATCAAAGATGTCTAAGTCAGAAAGCGCTTTAGAGCAGAACGTGAGCCTGACACTCTCTGCTCCTAAGACCGCCTTCAAAGACGTCGATTTTTTTCTGCTGCTAGGTAACAGCCAAAACAAACCATCGCTGGTTTTGAAGTCAAATGGAGTGGAAAGGATTGACTTGAGTTTGGTCTTGTTGCACGCAGGGGGTAGGAGTGCCCACAGCCGGGCTCTGTGAATCACGGGTACTGCCTGTCAGCGCACAGGCTCAGAGGCAGTGCTGAAACGAGCTGCGACTCGTCAGGGGAGAAGGGGAAACACTCATGCTTATGCGGCCTGGGCCGCTCAGGAAAACCCAGCCCAAGCTCAAGTGGCTTCATCCTGTGTGGCTTTGCAGAGTCACTGTTGTCGCTCCTCCATAAAAACACACCACAACACACCATAGCTAACTCCTGACTGGAAGGGTGTGCCACCCGAGTATGAAACTGCTAGAACTGTTGCCCTGTGTCGGTGCCGCCCTGCGTCTACCTGCTACCCACGACGCATTGCAGCTCTAACACCGCAGCTGTCCCTTCTGTTCAGTCTGTAACAAAATATTCGAATCCCTTCCATTATGCCGACGACTAAAAAAGGCTTCAAATGCAGGACATCAGACCTAAATTAGATTAGAATGCAGTTAGGCAACGAGCACAGTGCAGCTCCTTGTCTCCGTCTGCAAGTGGGGACATCAGAGGAGAAAGAGGCGCCTGTGTCAGTAGCGAGCACCCGTGACCCTGCAGGTCCCGTCACCCTGCTGCTGCCCCGCGCGAGGAGACACGCTCTCTGACATCCAATCGCATTCCAGCGTGGCACACTGTCACCAGCCCAACATGCCAGCCGTCCGTGTCCCTCTGAGGCTGGGCTCAGTGACACTGAACCCTGAACCCTAGCAGAGCAGGGTGGGCAAATGCCCTCTGAACCCGGAGAAGGCTCTTCCAATAAAGAAGAGCAAGAACAAAAACCGAATTTTTGATGGCCCAGATAGACGATCCACTCAAGGGAGGCGATGACATTGCAAACGTATTGACCATACAGCACAGGCATTGTGGGAGCTTCCTCCCAGCCCTTGAACCCGGGGCCGGGCGGGGTGGCGACTCACCGGTGAAGTCCTCGAAGCACTCGCAGGTGTAGCCCCCCTCTCGGCTGCGGCACACCCCGTGGGTGCCGCAGGGCTTGGTGTAGCAGAGGTCGATCTCCGTCTCGCAGTAGTCGCCGGTGAAGCCCGCAGGGCAGCGGCAGCGCAGCCCGTTGATGGGATGGATGGGCCGGAAGAGGATGGTGTCGGAGGAGACGAAGGGCGCCAGGCTGTCGAACTTCAGCACGGAGACGCACTTCATGTAGTTCTCGCAGGGCTCGCGCAGGCAGATGTTGTCGTCGAAGGGCAGCACGCGCTGGGAGGAGATCTGGGCCAGCAGGCTGCGGTTGAGGTACAGCCGCTCCTGCAGCTCCTCCGAGCTGACGTACTGGCCGCGCCCGGGCTCCAGCACCGACAGGCTGACGTTCAGGATGCTGGCGCTGACGTCCGTGTCGTTCTGGATGTTGAAGATGACGATGTCCTCCTTGGCGGCCGACAGCACCGTGGCCACGCCCTCCAGGAAGAGCCCCAGCAGCGGCGACAGGAAGCGCTCCTGCGACATGTTGGCCAGGCGCAGCGTGATGCTGTTGGACAGCATCTCGTCCGTGATGATGGTGACCTGCAGGGAGCACTGGGCCGTCACACTGTGGACCCCGTCTGCACACAGGGGGAGAGGAAGAAGAAGAGGTCAGTACAGAGCCACAGGAGCACTGCTCACAGAGGAAGAGGAAGAGATCAGTACACACAGAGCAACAGGAGCACTGCTCACAGAGGAAGAGGAAGAGATCAGTACACACAGAACCACAGGAGCACTGCTTGCGGGGGAAGAGAAAGAGATCAGTACAGAACAACAGGAGCACTGCTCGCTAAGGAAGAGGAAGAGATCACTACCAAGCAACAGGAGCACTGCTCACGGAGGAAGAGGAAGAGATCACACAGAGCTACAGGAGTGTTGCTCACAGAGAGGAAGAAGAGGTCAGTACACACAGACAGAGCTACAGGAGTGTTGCTCACAGAGGAAGAGGAAGAGGCCCATACACACAGACAGAGCTACAGGAGTGTAGCTCATGGAGGAAGAGGAAGAGAACAGTACAGAGCAACAGGAGCACTGCTTGTGGAGGAAGAGGAAGAGAACAGTACAGAGCAACAGGAGCACTGCTTGTGGAGGAAGAGGAAGAGATCAGTACAGAGCAACAGGAGCACTGCTCACGGAGGAAGAGGAAGAGATCAGTACAGAGCAACAGGAGCACTGCTCACGGAGGAAGAGGAAGAGATCAGTACAGAGCAACAGGAGCACTGCTCACGGAGGAAGAGGAAGAGGAAGAGATCAGTACACACAGAGCAACAGGAGCACTGCTTGCGGAGGAAGAGGAAGAGATCAGTACACACAGAGCCACAGGAGCACTGCTTGCAGCCGAAAACACAGATCAAGACAGGAGCACAGCAGTTCCTGATGTTTCATTATAACCTGGCCAGATGTAAGAACCAAAAATGGGAGTGTAGGTACTGGGAACTATCAGATGAATCTGTGAGAATCCTGTAAATGACATTCCAATGGAGAAATAAGTTAACTGAAATTCCTAAGTTCATCCCTGATTTAAAAATTGTGCTATCAGTGGTGCAGAAGGGAGACATGCTGGAATGCAGCCACAGAGCCCATCTTTGTTCTGCTACGAGATCACATTCGTCTCTCGTTTCTTCCCTTCTCTCCTCTTTCTCTTTGAAACCTGATTACTGTTATGTCCCTCTGAGTTACACTGAGTCATGCCGAGAATGCTGAGTCACCAGGGAAGGCGCTCAGGAGCCACTGAGCTTCCAACAGCCGGACGAGCGAGGTGGACTCGACGATCAGAGCCCATTCCTCCTCTACCTCCCTTGTTCTTTCGAAGACAGCAAAGCCTATTCTAACACAGCCACGGACAAGCTTCTAACTTGGCTGTGCAGGACCGAGAAAATCCCCACATCCTCCTGCGCTGCGCTGGGCTCTTGGTGTTGTGTGTTGGTTTTCCATCAGGAACATCTGTTTGCTCACCCCACTTGGTGGAATAAATAAAGCGCAACAAAGAAAAACCATCAATCGCACCCCACTGCTTGCCACTGACAGACGTCAGTCACAACAGAGGTTTAAGTCTTACGTCACAATCAACAATCGCCCTCTTTGTTTTGTGTGCACTGGAGACAAAAACCACAGGAAGACTCCAGCTTTTATTAGGGCCACTATCGAAAAAACAAAACACGCAAAGTGCTGTACGTGTTCACAGCTCCAAACACTGGGCCATTCAGCCAGAACAAGGCTAAAGAAAGGGGAGGGTGTATATGGTTAACAAGGCTTTAGTCTGTGTTCATGTCAGTCCAGGCCATTTGATCCCCATTCACCGTGGCCTCTAATCAGGAAGTACAGTAGTGCAGAAGACGCAGGCTGTTTAAGCAGGAAACAGAAGAACACACACTTCTCCACAGTTCACATCACTGCTACTCTGCAATTTAGATCACAAAAGCACCCCCCCCACACACCTTGCCACATCCCTCTCCGTGACTCCACTGCAGACAGAACCCTGTCTGGCCCCCCCGCCCAGCCCTCCTATCCTGCCACCTGTCTGTTTGTGTAACCCAATGCTGAGCTGGAAGTGAGCGATAACCTCAGACACACAGCAGCCCTGCAGACACCTCACATGCATGATGGGATCATGGAGGACTGGAGCAGCAGCAGGGTCTACCGGTTTATATCGTGCCCCCACTAAATGGGCTGGCATTCCTACCTCCGCCTGATGAGATGATTTATAGCCACCGTACCTCGAATAAAGTCTGATCTTTGAATAATCACAAGACCTTGGAATTATATGTCCGTCCGTGACAAGATAATTAGATTAATCAAGTTACTTGAGCAGACCGAGATGTAGTAAACAGCCATATGGGGACTGAGCATGGGGAGCAGCCACTGGCAGGCTCCCCAGGGCCTAGAGGAAAGGAGGAAGAAGAGTGCTGAAGCCGGGCACCCAGGCGCCATGTGTGGAAAGACACCGAGAGCGGGTATCCTCTGCCCCTCCTCCTCCCTCTGTGCTCCAGGAATTCGCGGCTGCTCATCCGCGGGCGCCAGCAAGAGATTAGAGGCCCAGACTGTCAGCACCCTGCAAAGGAATTCCCCGTTAACGAGCCAGCGTCCCGAATCTGCCGCTCGTGCCAGCTCCAGAGTCAAGCAGCTCTTCAGCCAGCCCCCCTGAAGCCTGGCAGTGCCGCCCCCTCTTCCCCACGGACACCTCCGTCCTGTGATCGAGCAGAAGGGCAACAGTCCTGACGAGCGACAGCGCTTTTCTTGACTCTCCTCACCACTAACGCACTACCTGACCAGCAACAGTGCCCGGCCAACGCAAACCCCCCAGAGGCAGCAGCAGAGAAGGGCAACACTGCACACACAAGCCCACACACCTGCATACAGATACACACAGAGCCTGCAAAAACTCGACTGAGTCGCCTGCAGACCCACTGCATGTCTGTCTGCACTTTTGCTGAGCACACATCATCCAAGAGCACAGTTCGCGATCTTCCTTCGTGGGACACTGAGGCGCCGCTGGTCATGTCAAACACGACCACGAGACACAGCCCAGGCCTCTCCACTCCGCGCCTCTTTCAGCCCGTCCTGACTTCACGGAGAAAGCAGCTCCTCTGATGACTGTGGGTTAATGCTAGGAAGATAAGACACTGGGAATGTTCTGCATCCCTGCTCACAAAACCAAAGGCAAACTAGTAGCTAAAAATAGCCTTGTCGTGCCTCTGAGGCAGCAGGCAGGGTCTAGTAGAGTGCATCTCGGAGAGAAGATGGAGAGGCCTTGAGGAACAAAACTGTGGTTAATGAGCACAGGAATGAGTTTCTCCTCTTCCGTGATCCTAGGAATGGCTCGGCAGTCATGAGCCATCAGGATCAAAGAGAGAAGCGATTGCGCCGTGGCTCAGGACAGCGTGGCTGGAGTGTCGTCCTGCGATGTCAGCGCATCCATTAGCCACGGATCGCAGCCGCTGCTTTCTCCTGAAGCACCCTCGCTCGGGCCAGACATTTCGAGAACGTCACGGCGATTCGGAAAACAGAGGGACTTGCTATCCAGGTGAAACTCTCCCCGTGTCTTGTCAGATATCTCCGGAGGCGTCTCTAGGTTGGGTCACGTCCGGTCACTTGCCCTGAACCCGGGACCTGGCTGTGTCCCTCTCGGAGCCAGGCGGGGTACGTGGTTCGGTGCGGCAGGGATCCAGGTCTGGTCACAGTTCATTAGCGAGGCGTGGGCTCTGTCCTCAGAGTGCAGCGAGCCCCATTTCCTGATCATTTTGTCATACGAATTACGAAGAAAGCTAATCATTCTCCAGACTAATTAACGCCGAGCGCTCAGGCCTCCCCCAGTCTGGGAAACTATTCAAAGCTCAGCAGCGCGGCAGAGGGGGAGTGGGAGGCTCACACGAGCCCGGCCAAGCGAGGCACATCTCCAAGAGCCGGCCGTGTGCGTGAGAGAGGAAGAGCACGCAACACCGAGCAAGCACGCCGCATGGATGTAGGTGCTGCAGAACGCGCCCTGAGATTCAGTGAGCTAGCTGTACCTGAGAAGAGGGATAACCCCGGTAATAAACACACACCAACCCCAGCTCACCCCCGGAAATATTCTGAAATATTCCCGAACTCGGAGCCCCTGTGATGCATTCATTAAAAGCTCATCTTGTTCTGCAAGAGCCCTGTATATACAGGGTAAAGAACACAAGGAGAACGTAACGAACGATATTTTATTAATAGTTTATTGGCCTACTGGTCTGACTTTACTGGAACAGTCTGAGTGCAGGGAGGGTAACGGAGCGAAATAAAAAACAGCAAATCTTCTCCTCCAGGCAGCTCACAGCTCACAGAGAAGTGCAGCTGTCTGCGTTAATCCCTCGATCCGCCGGGTAAGGGAGACCCCGGCCAGGAAGAGGTCGCGTGTGCTCCAGTATTTTAAAACACAGACAAATATTCACCCCCTCTGCAGCCCAGTTTAACGCTCAGCCCACAAACAGCACGAGAGGGGCTGGAGCCAGGGAGCTCTGACGCAGGCCTGATCTAATTATCACGGAGGCGGTTTGCCACGGAATGCAACGCTAATTGAACACATGAAGCACGTACTGACTAACGAGTCTGCAGGACTCGTGGTTGTAGAGCCTCATTTTCGGGGCTGCAGTGTACAGGTGAGGTGATTAGGCTGCCTCATCGGCAGGTAGTGCCCACATCGCCATGGCAACACACACCTAGAACAGGCCCCACATATCCCTGTATAGGCCCCACCGCCTCACGACCTCCGACCTCAACAAGCTGCCAGCTCTGTCAGTCCTTGGCTGACAGAAGGAGGGAGACAGCTCCCTGAAGCCAGCCCTTAGAGAGGCAACCATTAATTTGGGGGCTGGGGAGCGGAGGTGGAGGCCTTGGATGTCATAGAGACCCAATTAGAGTTCCCTTCCACTTGACGCCCAGCGGAAAGGACCCCCAGGTCACTCAGTGGGAGCGGGGCTAAGCCTGGCCCCCTGATGGCTGCGACAAGACATGGCCATAATTAACGTCTGGGAAAGGGGGTGGGAAAGTCATCCGTGAGGCATTCGGGAGTTCGGGAAGGCAGCTGGAGCCCAGTTTGGGGAGAGGGTATGTTTTTTATAAAAGAGGGAGCCCTCCCTCCAGTTCTGGACTGGTGCAGGGATCAGAGGACTCTGGGAGTTACAGGAGTAAGAGGGGCAACAGCAGTACAGCCGCCTGGTCCCCTACAGCACTTTCAATGTCCAGCTCCCCCCATCTATCCCACACTGACGGCCTGGAAGACGGGAGAGCAGCCTTTCCAGCACAACACTGACTGCATGGTGTGCACACAGAGGTAAGGGTACTCCTCTTCATCTCCCAGAGCAGAATCTGAATTCAGCTCTTCATCCACACAGCCTTCAGCTGCTCTCTCGCAGAGAAGAGCTGAAGGAGGAAACATTTGCTGCTTTAAGGATTTTGCCCTGGCCTTGGAGAGTTGGCACACTTTCAAGAGCGTTTCTTTCAAGAAGACACCCTTTACCCCGAGCCATTTTGTGCGTGAAATGAGAAATTGCCAGCTGGTATCGTCTTGACTGCCACTGGCACTGCCGTACGGCTCTTGGTAGGCAGGGCCTTCAGAGTGTGGGCTGCTGGCAAACGGATACAGCCACCCAGAAGAGTGGGGAAAGGCCACAGGGAGCAGGCTTTGCAAATCCCTGTTCTTCTGGATTTCTGCATCTAAACACCTGCTGCTGCCCGGATTTGCTTGGAGATGAAAATGTAAGACACGCAAACATCCAGCCGAATCACCACAGAGGTAAAAATACTGATGCTGATCTGTTGTGTGCGCAAACCCCATCTTCAGTCTGAAAGCACGCATGAGTGTGTGCCCCATTCATTCTCAACAGGCACCCTGTCTCAGCCTGTCCTGGGCCAGAGCAATCGGAGGCTCGTTTGTCATCATTCTGCAGCCCCCCTGATAGTCCTCTTCACTTGATCACATTACGGGCAGCAGGAGGGCTGGGAATGGTGCTCCTCGCCTGACTGTTCAGAGGTCGGAGCTCGAATGGATCCAGGACAGGACTGGGGACCGAAATGGGCCTGGGGGAAAAGCTGGTACTAGAAACCAGTCACCTGTGGTTCGCACAGAGAAGCCGGCTCCCTGTCGCAGGATGATGAAAACAGAATGCGGAAGGCAGAGCACACACACACACACACACACACACACACACACACACACACACACACACACCAGAAGAGACATAGCACTCCGGGCTCTGAAACATTTGCATACGGACAGCAGGATCAGAGTGGCCTCCAGGTGGCTGGGGAACAGGTTCACTAACCAGGAGGAACTTACACACCCTCAGCTCAACACGGTCTGACACCGCCAGAAGCAACTGCTCGGGGCTTGAGCAAAAAACAAAAAATGATGCGAATAGTCAACAATCTATCTCAGTGTGGTAAGAAGGAGTACAATTTCTCTGAACTGGTAAGATTCAGCAACTTCTGTATAAAACCAGGGCCTGTGTGAAATAACCCAGTATTTACAGGGCCAGTTCTAGGCCAAAAAATGCTAGCATGCAGAGAGAGCTCATGAACAACACCAAGATGCATTTCTCTTCCAACTGTCTGCTCTCGCCTGAGGCCACCCCTCTCTCCCTTTGTCCTCCGGACTATTGTGGTGCAGATGAGGGCCTGATCACTGAGCTGTTATCGGTCTGAACAGGGGTCGTGTGGGTGAAGAGGTCCTGCCCGTCTCCTGTCCACAACTGTCGCCCCCCCCCAGGAGGAGAAAAGGCGATATCAGGACTTCTGACAGTCAGGGGGCAGTGTGGCTGGAAGGCACTGCAGACATGTTTTATACCTTGATTCTACTCTTCTGGAAAGAGACTTAAGCAATGCAGCAGTCTTCCTCTTCCACATCTCCCGCAACAGGACTGTTTCACATGGTGTGACCACTTGTTGCCACATATTTGCCCCCTTTTAACTAATGGCTGCACGCGTCCAAGTCAGAGGCAGGCTAGGAGTCCAGGAGCTACAATCCATCCTCTGCTTTGAGAAAAGGTCTCTCGAAAGCCCAGCCCGGGTCTCTCCCGTCCAGCAGCTGCCTGGTGTGTGTCTCCCTCACTGACGCCTGAGAATGAACTCCCACTGCGAAGGCACAGCAGTCGGCCGGTTCAAACTGTAAGCGCGCTGCCCAGGCTGTGCGGGCTGTCGGTCAGTGCGTGTGGACAGCAGCGCACTGTCTGAGACTCCGGTCGTCTCCGGTCCAGGACTCAGTGTTTCAGCGAAGGCAATCTGAACAGGCCTCTCTAGGAGCTGCTATTCCTATTTATGCACATGGAACATTAACCAGGATTTAAATGTTTTACTGGCATTAAGATCTCATTCCAGCCTCCTGTACCGGGTGACACAGGTCAGGTGAAACCCTGATCCACAGAGTGGCACTGTGTACTGTTTCAGCACTTTGAAAAGCGAGCTCTGTGCTCACCACACCCCCACAGTGAAAACCTGCTCTCTCTGCCTTTCCCAATCTGCATGTCGCTGCAGGATTACAGATCATTACAGGAGTTTATATAGGAGCCGCGCTA
The DNA here is from genome assembly GCF_040954835.1 of Lepisosteus oculatus. Lineage (NCBI taxonomy): Eukaryota > Metazoa > Chordata > Actinopteri > Semionotiformes > Lepisosteidae > Lepisosteus > Lepisosteus oculatus. Next base: position 40,657,054 of record NC_090700.1, on the reverse strand, counting down.
ACCATCTGAAAAACGAACAAATACGTTTGAAACAATTCCTAAACCTTAGCCTCAGGCACACTAACGAAATCTGAGACTGGTGCTTTCCAAAGGCTAACAGGCGTCATAAAAGAATATTTACTGAAAGGCTTGCAGTGCTACAAGCCTTTGTAATGTCATGTAATGCTATATCGCGTTTTTAGATTATTGCATACAGAAAAACCCCTGCATCAAGATTCCTGTTAACCCATTTCTTGGAAGTCAGTATTAACACTGCTAGAGCTAAACAGCACTACAGGACGCTCGAAAAACAGCAGGGCAGCCATTATGAACAGCGGTACCTTCGGAAATCATCTTTTCCTTTTTTTGGAGATGTTGATATGAACAATGGAAAGTAATGGAATATGGGTGCCATGAGCTGGCTATGAGCCAGCAGGCCCCAGTTTTTGCTAGTATTTCCGAAGGCGGCAGTCACTCACACAGCCGGACAGCGAGCAACGTTCCCGGCAGAGCAGGGAGGGGCAGATCTCAGTTTCAGCTCCTACAAGCCCAGCCTGTTAAACAGCACTTTGGAGACAAGTGGAATTCAGCTAAACCGTCTTTCTGCTGCACGTTAAATGCCTGACATATTTGTGTAAGCAGCTCAGAAAATGCAGGTCACGTAGACTGCAATCACCACTCGGGTCAGGGGGTCAGAGGTGAACTGACCGGTCAATTGGCTAAGAGAGTCAGGTCAATTACCCCGAGTAACCCATGGAAACGGGGTGCCTGTGCCCGAGAGAGGCCCCCTGGTCCCCGTGACCCCCACCCCAGCTGTGTCGTCCCAGTGACATCATCCTGCACGCACCTGGCTGAGGTGGAAACATTCATTTGAAACCCACACAAAAGCAGGAAATGCCTGGCATCTCTTCCTGGGGATCTCCTCAAGTCCACCAACACTCTTCGAGTGACCTGGGGGGGTCCTCTCGGCGGGACGCCAGTGGAAAAGCCCCGCATACAGAGCACCTGAAGGCTGTAGCAGACCCACTCCAGTGCACAGTCAGTATTTACTGCAGATACGAATGGAAAACACTGGAAGGCGAAGCAAGGCCCCTTTCAGCTGGGAGCTCCGAGGATGTGACTCTGGGTCTGTGATAATGAATATACTGAATGTGCACAAGACACTGCACAGCGGAGCACACAGAAATCAAGTATTGATCGTGCAGCAGGGTCCAGGCAGAGGCAATCGGCCGCGTGTCGTGTAACACCAATAACAACTCTACCAAAAGCACTCAGCGGGAACAGCCTGAGAGGGGGCTCGCTCGCCTGGGTAACTGCTCTCCTGCGCCTTCTCACTCAGCGTACACTGCCCTTTGAGGTGGCACAGATGTTGTTTGCAAATACAAGTATCACTTCAGAGCAACATGGGGGAGAGCCGCTCAGATCTCATTTCTGCAGGGAGGGAGGTGTGGCGACGCAGCAGAGACCGGGGGGGGCGGAGGGGTAGCAGGCCTAACAGTTTGGTGTGAGGCACTCTCTACACTGATCCCCGGCTTCTCACACAACTGGTACCTGCAGCTCGCAAAAGACAGATGCCCCGGGGGACGCGTGTTCACAGCCCTGTGCGGGACGCCCCGGGGGACGCGTGTTCACAGCCCTGTGCGGGACGCCCCGGGGGACGCGTGTTCACAGCCCTGTGCGGGACGCCCCGGGGGACGCGTGTTCACAGCCCTGTGTGGGAAAGCCCAGGGGACGTGTGTTCACAGCCCTGTGCGGGACGCCCCGGGGACGCCTGTTCACAGCCCTGTGCGGGACGCCCCGGGGACGCCTGTTCACAGCCCTGTGCGGGACGCCCCGGGGGACGCCTGTTCACAGCCCTGTGCGGGACGCCCCGGGGGACGCCTGTTCACAGCCCTGTGCGGGACGCCCCGGGGGACGCCTGTTCACAGCCCTGTGCGGGACGCCCCGGGGGACGCCTGTTCACAGCCCTGTGCGGGACGGCCCGGGGGACGCCTGTTCACAGCCCTGTGCGGGACGGCCCGGGGGACGCCTGTTCACAGCCCTGTGCGGGACGGCCCTGGGGACGCCTGTTCACAGCCCTGTGCGGGACGGCCCGGGGAACCTGTGTTCTTGTGAGAGCTGGCCTATGAAAGTGAAAGAGCAGCTCCCCCACCCCTTGATTCCCTGCACAAAGGAGCCCCAGCACATGCCTCAGCGCACAGGGATTTCTGAGGTGTCGCTGGGGTCGCCATGACAACGGTTGCTAAACAAAGCATTCCTGAGAGCCATCCTCGCTTTTCGGTTGAGAATGGGGAGAAAGAGTAATGGGAGGGAAAATAAAAAACAGGAGGATTCATCTCTGCAATACGGGCGATTACTGACGTAGTCTTCAAAGAGACCTGAGAGCAGAAAGTTGTTAATGGGATTGAGGGAGTGAGGGCCCGGTTTTCTCATTACAGCAATGGCTTTTTGAAGAGCTATTCTCTCTCTCTGACTTTTATTGGGAATATAATGTATGGGGCTATTCGGCACTTATGCATAAACCATTTCCCCGTTTAGACTTTATTTTAGTTCCAGCGCATAGAGGCTGGCCATAGTGCTGTCCCTGTTCCTTCAGCTACGGCCAGTGACATGATGTGGACAGCGAGGCCTCAGATGTGAAACCTTTGCAACCTAAATGAGTCACAGAATTACCATTCCAGGGTTCCAGAAGTGTAATTGCTTCACGCTTGACGAGAGAAATAGTAGGTGGGTAGGATTCGCAATGCAGAAAGAGCTCTGCTCTGCCTCCTGCCCCATGATAGGCCCCCTCCGTCCGGCACCCCTGGGCAGTTCACTGCCTGTCTACTCTGCCTGCTGCCCCTTGGAAGAAGAACACTTTGCTGAGAAACACGACAGAAAAACAAATACAAACTCAGCCGGAACCGGTATGGCAGGTGATTTAGAGAATGTACGATTTCCTCTTTCTGTGGCAGCGTGGCTACCTGACGCCTGACACAGCAGCTGTTTGCAAACGTCTCTCTCACGCGCACTTTTCCCACAGTGCCCTGACACACCGCTGCACGGAGCCGGGCACGGTTCACGCAGACCCTCGCTCGCTCCAGGCTGGGAGGGGGAGGGGGGCGGCTGGAATTCCAGGACGGACCTGCAGTTGTTGCTACTTCAGGAAGAGCAATGGATCTCACATACAGGACAGCAACTGGCACAGGGGCAGCCCCGGCTCACTGCCCTTCGACTGCTCAGCAAACTCCCCGCTTGGTCAAGACAGGAAATGGGCTGGACCGGGCCAACTTGGTCCAAGCAAAAGACCCAGAACTGAGACAAATCCTAGGCAGGTACAAGCTGAGGCAGCAGTCTGGAGACAGATGTGGAAAATCACAGAGGGGAGAGTGGGAGGAAGTCAGGGATGTGCCTCACTTCCTACCCTACCACAAATACACAAGCTACACATGGGGTAAAACAGCACAGCCATAGCCCTGCTAGGGCAGGACAGACAGACAGACAGGCAGGAACAGCTGCACAATTACATCCCCACTTGCTGCAGGCCGGGGGAGAAAGACCCAGCACTCAGGACTCCAAATCAACAGTGAAACACGACCCAGGGGGCACAGAGGGAAACTGGGGGGAAATTAAGGCTATTGTGTATCCAGAGATGTTTTTCTAAGCCCTGATATCATGTCAGTGGAGAGGTTTCCACTGCCTCTCTCATTATCCTCCTCCTGCTCTGGTGTCGGGGTGACAGCTGTGAAGGCTGCGCTAGCGCTCCCAGTTCCCACCCCAGGAGAGGGGCCAGAGCTCTTCAGTTCCCCCAGCAGCAGCTCTGCCTGCCAGCTGAGGCACCAGCTCTCTGGAAATGTAACGCCCCGGGATGACGCTCGGACCCGGGACCTCTCTGGGCCCGTCCTCTGGTAGAACAAAGCCCAGCTTGGCTCTTTAGAAACCGCTGGGCCCTGGGCCCTCACTTCAAAAGGCAGCGCATATCAATGAGCCTGCCGTAACCTCCCAGCCCAGGACAAAGGGGCTGCACGCCTGGCCGAGCCACGTCCTGACTGGCCGACAGGGGCAGACAATGGCTGACTCTGCCTGTGTGAAACGGAAAGCAGGCTCTGGGGAGGGGGGGGTGGAGAGCACACTGGCTCTCTCTGGCATCAGACAGACCACACCAGCTCTTCCAGACTGCTCCAGCTCACTCCCGAGCACATGGAGAACAGGGTACAGAGGACCAGCACCCTTTCGGTGACCTGCGCCCTCGTGGGACTGACTGCATCAGGCCTGCGTGGCGACTCCATGGCCATCCTCTCATCTGCTGCCAGATTCTGACCTGCATGTCTCACCGTCCCCACAGTTTTACTTCTCTGCACTGCTCGGATGTTACCGCGGCTGTACTGCGCTTAACACCCCTCTCCTTCTGTGGTAACTTTGAGAGGGTTTCCACTGTGAACAAGGCGTTAGGAAGGTGTTGTGCGGGATGGAGAAGACGTTATTTTCATTTGATAGAACGATCAAATTAAAAAAGCGAAAAGCAAAAACCGATCATGACTGGTAACTACAAATAGAAAAAGAAGCAAGGGGAGAAATCTAATTTTAGAACATTTAAAAAACAGAGACATCGAGACTGTCACACAACTGTGAACAAAATCTGATTGAGCTCATTAAGCTAACAGGAAATTCATCCCTGCATCTATATTAAAGATGCACATTCTCTATGTGCACATCACTCTCTGACTGCGGTGTGACAAGACAAAAGCAAGCAGCGATGTTTAACAGCCTCTGCTGGCTCAGTTCTCCCTGACGAGAGTAGTAGCAGTCTATTTATAGCTCACATGGGCTGTGCACAAAGACAGCTGCCCTCCTGGGGTTCGCACTGAGGAACAGGAGAACCACTTCACTAACACCTCCTGTCCTAGATTAGTATTTCTGCTCTCGTCAAACACTCCCCCTGTTGCTCCAAACTCTCGCACTCCTCCACTTGTGTGATCCTGGCACGCTTGTGTGCGGGAAGACACGGCGCACACTTTCAGACCACAAGACCACAGGGCGGCCCCCGGGCTGTGCTCAGCGGCTGTTCCCCATCCGAGCCCTGCACTGTGACTGGAGAGGAATGACCACCTCCACGGCCAGGATGAAAGACGCCACCAGAGGGACACCCCTGCGGACCACAGGTCTGGACATGAGGCAGAAGGCAGTGATGGAGGCCAAGAGCCCACACAGCTGAGCGACCGTCGTCACCTCCACGTCTTTCAGGGGGGGTGGGGGAGAGTGGAACCAGAACTGCTCCTCTGGGACTGAACTTCCCTGCGGCGCGTGTTCAGCCAAGCCCCGAGCCGAGACAGCGGCACCCAGCTCCGAGAGACCAGGGACAGTGTCCAGCCGGGTGCTGCTCCCTCACGCGGCTCAGGCCTGACTCTCTCCCTGCAAAGAGCAGCGCTCCGATCTAGAGTTCACCAGCCACCTCCGGGGCATGAGGGGAAGGAGGGGGTGGGGGCGACGGTTTATTTTTCCCTTTGTCCACTCTGACAATCAGTGGTGCATTTCTGTCACACGTGGCTTTGTCAAAACACATGTCAGACTGCGTGAAAGAAGCTGCCTCATCCATCTCCAGACCCTCCCAGCGAGGACACAGCTCTGCCGCCTGTGTCCTTTGGCAGATTAGTGGCAACAGAGCCAATTAATCATTAATGGGATCCCAATTGGGAGGCAGGGAATTCTCTTCCCAGAACTATTGGATCACAGGGCCCCAGATATCTTTCTTTCAGAGGGCAGGATAATAGAGCCACCTACAGCTCTTAGGCCATTATCAAAAGACACTTCCAGCATTCCTGGCTCACAAGGGTTAACAAGGAGGACAGGGAAGAAAGGGTGGGAAATGCATACTGGGGGGGGGCAGGAGGGGCCCACTCTGTTTTTTTGTCATGACAACATTAATGTAACGTTGGGACAAGAGCACAGACAGCTCAGCCATGCGAGTGGCCTGGGCTTTTCACAGGAAAACAGAAAGACAGAAAACGAAGGAGTGAAGCGTTCCGCTCATAAAAGGCCTTTTTGTACGCGACTGGGGGCCAGAAATCCAGCTCTGTAACCCCCGACGTTGGGGAAAAAAAACTCAGCGCTTTTTTTTAAAGAGAAAAAACCCCAAAGCCGCTCAGCTTGTTATAAACTCCCGTCTGGAGACAAAACCCCTTTTCTTCTTCGCTGACCCTTCCTGCTCCGCCGGGGCGGCCCTTTCTCATTCAAATCCCGCGCACAAAGGGGCTGAGGGGACAGGCAGCCGCGAGATCGGGGGGAACCACACGGGCTCCCCTCAGCCCCCACCACGCCAGCGCAAGAAGGGCGCAGGGTACACCTGTCTCTGCCAGGGCTGCCCCTCCGGCCTGGAGCGGCTCGGGGAGCTGGGAGGACAGCCCAGCCAGCGCCGCTCCGGGCCGGTAGCGGCCGAGCACAGGAAGGAAACCATCCAGTCCTGCCAGAGAGGCGGCCGAGCTGCTCAAACCAAGTGCGAAGGAGGGAAAAAAAAAAACGCTGTTATGCAACCAAAACACTTTCCACTAAATTAAGTCGGCATGATCTCCTTCATCGGCTGGGGGGGGAGATCAAACTGGATAGCCTGCAGTCAAAGAGCGCTGACTTGGAACAAGCGACCAGAAGGCTGTCCTGGATTGCTGTGCCTAAAACAAAAAAACAAGAACTGAAGCACCTCAGTGGAACAGCTGAGGAGTTCGCCAGTTGGCGAGGGGGGTGACGGCGTGATTTATTCACACGCAGGCCGGCAGAGAGCCGCTGATCTATTGATCAGCCGCGGGAGGGGCAGGGGGGTAGGGTTCACGAGGAGAACGAACGATGGAAGCGTTCTAACACTGCCACGAGGAGGACGGAGGAGAAGGACGCGGGGGGAGGGGAGAGGACACAGAAGTAAACTATCAATCAGCGTTCCACTGCACTGCGCACACGAGCTGCAATTGATCCAGGCCAGACTCCATCACTGAGCCCCCCTCTCAGGACCACTGCTGCGCCCCAGGCATCCGTATGCACACTCGACTTCCAGGGCATGAGCAGATGACTGGACTGACTACCACTGCCCACGGGCAGTTTGGACACGCCCTCCAGACAGGTGTGACGAGCACGTGCAGATGAGCAGGCCTGGCTGTCCGCACTGAATTCACAAAGGGATGGACGCTCTCGTGAGCACTGCGCAAACAGTCAGAGCAGTCATCTGGCTTGACTATCTCCCTCTTTCTCGCAGAGCTGCTGTGGATGAAACAGGCAGCCCACAGTGGACGGGCTTCTCTAACGTAGAGCACAGATAAGAAACAGGGCTGCACATCTGCCACCACCCCCAGTCAGAGGGGGAAGGAGAGATCAATATGCCCAGTCAATACAGTAATCAACCTCAGCAACTGAACAGCACTGCTGAATGCCCCAGGGAGACATGGGGGGAGACTCTGTGAAGGAGGGGCTCAAGGAATTGTGCCCATCAGGGTTGAATGGCCATGTCCAGCCTCTCACAACCAGCACCCACAGCTTGCAAGGGGTGAAGAATTCTTCCTTGTGTCAGTAAACCCCCCTTCCCTGCGCACTCCACCCAGGGCAAACACATGGAGAGCCACAGAGAGAGACAGAGACCTCTTCCCTGCAAGCTGCCAGTCCCCTGCACTGACAGGGCGTGCATGAGCAGAACAGCCCATAGACTCGCCGCCCCTGCCAGAGTGCCGAGACCCAGCCGGCACACCGAGCCCGAGAGCTGCGCCCGACCCGGCTGGCAGGGCAGAAGGAGACAGCTCAGCCCCCCCTCCTCAGATTAAAGTGGAAACACTGGGCTCCTGCTGCAGAGCTAAACCAGATCCGTGGAAATAAATTCACTCTCTTCACTCAGAAACTGCATCTTCCTTCGCTGGAATCACAAACAAGGAGGCCCAAGTTAAAGGGCTTTTATTTCAGCAGACTGCCTGCAGAGATCAAATCGGCAATTTCTCTGACCTGCGATCGTCGCAGCTCTGTGTGAATTTACCGCTGCAGTCTCACTGAAGCGCTTTCGCTTTGCGCCAGCCTCCCAGATACAAGCGCAGAGCCCTGACCAGTTCTCCGCACTGAGCCCCAGTTGGGGGTTCAGAATGACAGAGGCGCAGAAATGAGACCCCAACCTCGCCACCACAATGTGTTCCCAGGAGGCCTTGAGTCTGGTTCCTCTCCAGGAAGGAGGACTGGCTGTCTTGGCAGAGGATGCACACAAGCAGTTGGGCTGGAAGATCTGTGCTGCCTACTGCCTCCCTGTACCCAGTTCTGAAGCCACCCGCCTTGCGAGCGAGCCAGCGTGGTGCAGGAAGAACTGAAATAACACACAGGGTTGCACAGCTGCTGGAGAAGTGGCAATCAGGACTCCTGTGTGCTCTGATAACTGTTTACATGAAGTCTTTCCTGCTCTGGTGTGCAAGACTTGAATCAACACCCCACACTAAACTGAGCGTCAAGCACTTATTAAACACAGTGCACACGACTTCAAGGTCAGCAGAATTCAGAACCTACGCCCGGCATGCCAGCGACGGAAAATTAGATGGGACACCGACAGGAGGTTCCCGCCCGCCAGCTCTCTCCCTGCTGGCCGCGTGCCGAGCCGGGGAGCCTGCTGCGCCGTTTACGGTCTACACCACAGCCACGTCTCGCCGGCATCAGTCGCCCATCTCCCCCCGCCTCGTCCAAGCTGCTTATTAGGCGGAGGATATAATTAAGAAAATAAAAATGCAGATTGAAACACCGAGTCTGACGCTCACCCACTCTGCCCCTTGCTAACCCATTCTCCTGGTCTCATTAAGTCTCATTATCGCAGTCACCCAGCTCGTAATTAAACCCACCGGATATCTCCCTGCCGAGCCCATCGTCTGACACTAAACACTATCTGCCACACGCCTTTGTTTCTGTAGGCGTTAGCCCTGTAGTCCTCGTTCGTGATGAGGCACTGCACTGCCAGTTACTACCAGAACTCTGCAGCGTCAAGCTCTTCTCCAGCACAGCGCTGAAGGAAGCAAGTGTCTCCTTCGTCTCTGCCTGGGAGGCACTACTGCTATCAGTTTATCCAAACAGTCTTCCAGGTGCGACAGACAGTATCGGTGTGGGAGCTGGGGACTGAACTCCCCTCCCCCCAGCAGTACAAGAGCTTGACCACTGGAGCACAGCCAATACTGGCCAAAGATATGCTTGGGCTGAGTTACGGCCTCAAGTTAAACAACCTCTGAACGAGACCTGAGGGTTATCATAATGAGTCCAGCAAGTCCTGTGGTCCACCTGCACCAGTGCATAAGGGCTGGATAGCAAAGAGTCAAGCAAAGAGCGAGAGACAGTGTCCTGGCCTGGGTGAGAGCTGTCCTGGAGGAGAGAGAAGAGACAGAGCCCAGGCTGAGAACTGTCCCAGGGGAGAGAGACAGGGAACCTGAAACAGCAGCCTTTCAAATCACAGCCTGCGACAAGATGAGAGAGACCACACAAACAACCGTGTCTCTATATACAATTCACTGTAAACTGATTCTATAATGCAGCTGTGATTATCTAGACTTTAGATTATGTACAGACGTTTTATAATTTTGCATTCTGTACTTCCAGATACCTATAGTCCTGCACTCTCAACATGTTTACCTGTTCCCCCTGCCCCTGTGCTTTAGGAAATCATGTACAATCTTCTTAGGCCAATGAAGTGGATTTGCTATGATTGTGAAGGCTGAACACTGTGTATGCTGTAAATGCTCTGGCCATCGTGGTGTAAGCAGCAGACCGCTGGACAGACTCTGCCCAGAGCAGGCAGCTCTCCTGATTGGCTGCTGTCAGCGAGAGAGTGCAGACAATGGAGCTCAGCTCAGGCTGCATTTCTCACACACACAGTCCCCGCGACCCCCCGCCCCTGCCCCCCAGTTCGTCCATGACCGAGCCCTCTCCAGCTCTGCAGCAGCATTGCATTAACAACGCAGCCAAGACCCTGCTGTGCACCCGCACTTCCCACTGTCTTGCGCCCCTGAATGTGTCCTGTCCTCTGTGCTCAGACACACTCGTGTGTGGAAAGCCACGCACTCAAACCCGAGCCTCAGAGCGGTAAAGCAGACAGACGCATGGTCACTCCTGACATCGCACAGACCTCTCCGCTGCTCCTCCCTCCCACACTGCCCCAGAGTGCCTCAGACACACACCGACGCCCCAGCCTGCAGAGGCACGGAGACCTGTCCTACTTCTGCTGTGCTGAGGGACTCGAGCCCACAGGCTACTTCAAGGCAATTAAAATCTGGGAAGTGGCAATGAGAACAATTAACAAGAAAGGTTTATGACACTGCACAAGAGAGTGAGTGAGAGGGTGGGTGGCGAGGCAGTGGGTGTGTGGGAGGCAGTGGCAGTGGGGGTGGGTGTGAGAGCTTGGGAGGCAGTGGCGGTGGGTGTGGGGGAGGCAGTGGCGGTGGGTGTGAGGGAGGCAGTGGCGGTGGGTGTGAGGGAGGCAGTGGCGGTGGGTGTGAGGGAGGCTGGGAGGCAGTGGTGGTGGGTGTGGGGGAGGCCGTGGCGGTGGGTGTGAGGGAGGCAGTGGCGGTGGGTGTGAGGGAGGCAGAGGCGGTGGGTGTGAGGGAGGCTGGGAGGCAGTGGTGGTGGGTGTGGGGGAGGCAGTGGTGGTGGGTGTGGGGGAGGCAGTGGCGGTGGGTGTGAGGGAGGCAGAGGCGGTGGGTGTGAGGGAGGCAGAGGCGGTGGGTGTGAGGGAGGCAGAGGCGGTGGGTGTGAGGGAGGCTGGGAGGCAGTGGTGGTGGGTGTGGGGGAGGCAGTGGCGGTGGGTGTGAGGGAGGCAGTGGCGGTGGGTGTGAGGGAGGCAGTGGCGGTGGGTGTGAGGGAGGCAGTGGCGGTGGGTGTGGGGGAGGCAGTGGCGGTGGGTGTGAGGGAGGCAGAGGCGGTGGGTGTGGGGGAGGCTGGGAGGCAGTGGCGGTGGGTGTGAGGGAGGCAGTGGCGGTGGGTGTGAGGGAGGCAGTGGTGGTGGGTGTGGGGGAGGCTGGGAGGCAGTGGCGGTGGGTGTGGGGGAGGCAGAGGCGGTGGGTGTGGGGGAGGCAGTGGCGGTGGGTGTGGGGGAGGCAGAGGCGGTGGGTGTGGGGGAGGCTGGGAGGCAGTGGCGGTGGGTGTGAGGGAGGCAGTGGCGGTGGGTGTGAGGGAGGCAGTGGTGGTGGGTGTGGGGGAGGCAGTGGCGGTGGGTGTGAGGGAGGCTGGGAGGCAGTGGCGGTGGGTGTGAGGGAGGCAGTGGCGGTGGGTGTGGGGGAGGCAGTGGCGGTGGGTGTGGGGGAGGCAGAGGCGGTGGGTGTGGGGGAGGCAGTTGCGGTGGGTGTGAGGGAGGCAGTGGCGGTGGGTGTGAGGGAGGCAGTGGCGGTGGGTGTGAGGGAGGCTGGGAGGCAGTGGCAGTGGGTGTGAGGGAGGCTGGGAGGCAGTGGCAGTGGGTGTGAGGGAGTCAGTGGCGGTGGGTGTGAGGGAGGCAGTGGCGGTGGGTGTGAGGGAGGCAGTGGCGGTGGGTGTGAGGGAGGCAGTGGCGGTGGGTGTGAGGGAGGCAGAGGCGGTGGGTGTGAGGGAGGCAGTGGCGGTGGGTGTGAGGGAGGCAGTGGCGGTGGGTGTGAGGGAGGCTGGGAGGCAGTGGCGGTGGGTGTGAGGGAGGCTGGGAGGCAGTGGCAGTGGGTGTGAGGGAGGCAGTGGCGGTTGGTGTGAGGGAGGCAGTGGCGGTTGGTGTGAGGGAGGCAGTGGCGGTGGGTGTGAGGGAGGCAGTGGCGGTGGGTGTGAGGGAGGCTGGGAGGCAGTGGCAGTGGGTGTGAGGGAGTCAGTGGCGGTGGGTGTACAAGACTGCAGCGCTCCTCTTGCTGCAGACAATGGAGCTCCAGATTAAATCCGTCGTGTCAAGACCGTCTCTTTCTGGTTCGCTGCCGCCCGGCCAAGCGACTCCAGGAGGCTGGTAGGCCTTTGATTCTCTGTCTTACTGCGGTGTGAAGAGGTGCTCAGAGCTCTCTTGGCACAGCCAGAAACACAAAAACCAGCTACTGTAACTCTTCGCAGTCAAGTGCCTCTTCATCATGCTCACTTTACCGAAACACCTTGCCGACAGCAGCACACAGACTCCAGGACAATGGATTCCTTTTTGTGTCAACAGGCATACTAGCAAAGTTCAAGAGCACGTCTCCACTACCAGTCATGATACATTAAGTGTTCTTTAAACCTAACCCTCAGTTAATGCACAGCCTCAAACAGCTACTCCAGGTCACACAAGCACCTGAGTCACAGGCTGTGTGGTGGCTCTGCGGCTAAGGATCTGCGCCTGTGGCTGGAAGGTTGCCGATTCATATCTCGAAGCTGGCAGAGGAATCCTACTCCGTTGGGCCCCTGAGCAAGGTCCTTAACTCCAACTACTTCAGGGGTGCCGTATAAATGGCTGACCCTGCGCTCTGAAGCCAAGCTTCTCTCCCTGTCAGTGTGTCTCATGGAAAGCAAGCTGGGGTATGTGAAAAGACAAATTCCTAATACAAGAAATTGTATATGGCCAATAAAGTGATCTGATCTATCTATCTTATCACTGTGTTTGAGCAGATCTATGAGATGCCAAACTGAAACAGGGACGCCTGTCATACACCCCACTGGCATTCACAAGGCTCAGCACACCACTGGACACGCTAACCTGAACCTGCACACCAACAGCTGGACACGCTGACCCGAATCCTGCACACTGACAGCTGGACACGCCGACCCGAATCCTGCACGCCGACAGCTGGACACACGGATGAGGGCCCTGCACACTGACAGCTGGACGGACTGACCCGAACCCTGCACACTGACAGCTGGACACGCTGACGAGGGCCCTGCAAGCTTACAGCTGCACATCCTGACAACTGACAACTGACGCTGACAACTCACAGAGTACCGGTGAAATAATGAGAAATACTTGTCTGTGCTGTTAGATGCTGACGCTGGATCAGGAAAACCGGCAGGGAACATCCACAGTGGCAATGAGCCCTTCCCATGGTGCTTTAGGAGCTGGGGCCCCGGGTTTGTTCAGAAGCCCAGACCCCGTGGCTGCGTGCAGGGAACACATACCGCTGCCCGACAGGTGCAGAGTGCAGCGTGCACCCCAGGCTCCTAATTGCAGGGACGCGATGACAGCTGCTCCACAGTGACCTGCCCTTTTTGTTCCCCTCAGCACATCTGTCACCAGGGGGAATGCGTTCTCACCCCACCATCAACAAGCAGCAGAGCGCTGTGGTTGCTCTGAGCCACGACGCTGACTTTAATGAAAGAAACAAGCCACACAGCACCATGTCTCTTTCAGAACATCCCTCTTACCCCACAATGAACGCCAGCTGGTCCAGTTGCTGCTGACAAGAACAGCGAGACGGGCATTGCAGCCCACACTGTGCCAGTGAATCCACACTGAATACTGAAACACAATCCCATCGTCTCAAACTGAGGAGGCGTTCTGGCAATATGCCGCCTAACGTGTGGCATTTTCATAAAACTGCACTTTATTTTCATACAAGCCTGCAGTTTATCACAGTAAAAGAAAACCATGGGGGTTGTACTTGTCAGCCCGTAACTCATTGTCGGCTGTTGTTCTTACACACTTTGTGAAGGTTAAACACTGAAGGAGCTGAAGAAAAGGTGAAACTTGGCTCAACCGGACAGTTAAACAGCAGAATGGAATTCAGATGCAATCAGGAGACCGCCAGTGTGCAACTCCACTCTGGCTCGCTAGATTGCTCCTTCTGTTTAAGGCTCATGAACAAGGCAGAAATCCAATTACTCCTGGTATCTGCAGGCTGTTAACAGGCAACCAGCACTGGCATGATGAAGTTCTTCCAAAAGTAGAAACAGCACACAGGCTAAACCCTTCTGAGACACCAGAACCACTCCGGTCTGCCCCTCTGGCTGTATAAAAAATCAGCTCAATTAACAAGAATGTCCCCCAGGGACTGTTGCTGAAAAGGGCCCAGTGGCTAAATCAACTGAGCAATGAATCTTGTATCAGAGTGCCTAGATGACAGTTATGTTTAAGTTATTAAACCAATACAGCAAAACTAGTCAGTACGCTCTCAGACACTCTTCACTGCACACGCTGCGCAAACTGCCGTGACAAACAAGGACATCGGCAAACCCCACAAACCAAACAAAACAAGCAGGCAGAAACAAAAACTCAGCTCTTACCGGACACAGAGATCCTCATGGTGGCCTCCAGCGGGCGATTGTTGTCCAGCGCGCTGCTCAGCCGTATCTCCCCAGTGGTCTGGTTCAGGAGGACGAGGTTGAGCTCGTTCCCCTGCTCAAAGGTATAGTGCAGCACATCGGAAACATCGGGGTCGTGAGCAGGGATCCTGCCAATCACTCCCGTGGGGAAGCTGCTAGACTTGTTGGTGACGTAGTTATTGAAGATGATCTGGAAGTTCTTGAGTACGGGCAGGTTGTCATTCTTGTCGATCAGCTTGATGTGCACAGTTGCCCGGCTCACCAGAGGTGCGGAGGTGGCCTGGACCACAATGACGTACTCAGACTTGGTCTCATAGTCGAGATCCACCAGGGCAGTCAGTTCCCCGGAGAAGATATCCAGCTGGAAGACCTCGGGGATGTTGCCCTCCACAATCTGGTACATGATCTGGGCGTTGCTGCCCTCGTCAGGGTCGGTCGCAGTGATCCGTGCCACCACTAGGCCAATGGGGCTGTTCTCCTCCACAAAGATGTCAAACTCATCCTTCTCAAAGACAGGGGGGTTGTCATTGACATCCAGTATGGCCACCTGGATGTCCACAGGTGACTTCAGAGCAGGGACACCCTTGTCCACGGCAAAGGCACGCAGGTCATACAAAGGCACATTCTCACGGTCCAGCCGACGCAGGGTGCGCACGATCCCTGAGGTGGACTCGATAATGAAGTCACCATCACCATCATCCCCTCCTTGGAAGGTGTAGAACACCCGACCATTGAGTCCAGAGTCGCGGTCGGTGGCAGAGATCTGGACGACACTGGTGAAGGCAGGCACATCCTCGAACACGGAGCCCTGGTACTGGTCCCGCAGGAACTGGGGTGCATTGTCGTTGACATCGTTCACAAGGATCTCCAAGTAGGTTGTGTCGGACTTCTGCGGGATGCCATTGTCCTTTGCAGTGATGGCCAGCGTGTAGGAGACTTGGTCTTCGTAGTCCAGTTCCATCTGGGTGGTGACTGCTCCAGAGTCTGGGTCAATGCTGAACTGGGGGATGCTGTCCTCCATGAAGTAAGTGATCCTCGAGTTCTCGCCGGTGTCTTCATCCGTGGCGCTTATGGCGACGACAGTGGTGCCGATGGGCCGGTCTTCATTGATGTTGACGGTGTAGTGGGAGCTCTGGAACACCGGCCGGTGCGTGTTGGCATCTGTGACGTTGACAAAGACCTGCGCCGTGTCAAACCGCGTGCCATCGGAGGCCGTGACGGTCAGCATGTACTGCCTCTCGAGTTTGTAATCTAGAGGCAGCGCCAGGGTGATGAGGCCTCCCCCGCTCTGGCTGGTGATGGCAAAGCGGTTGCGGGTGTTCCCGCTGGAGATCTGGTACGTCACCACGCTGTTGACGTCCCGGTCCACGGCAGACACCGTCACCACGCTGCTGCCCACGGTGGCGTCCTCGTTCAGGCGCATGTAGTACGACCTCTGCGTGAACTCGGGGTTGTTGTCGTTGACGTCCAGGATGGTCATGCTGACGCTGGCCGATGAGGACATGGCGGGGCTGCCGTGGTCCCGCGCCTCCACTCCGAAGCTGTAGAAGTCCACCCTCTCACGGTCCAGCTCGTCCGCCACCACGATCCAGCCGGTGCTGTTGTTGATGGTGAAGGGGAAGTCGGGCGCGGTTTCCACCAGCCGGTACTCCAGCCGGGAGTTCTCTCCTGAATCCGCATCGATGGCTTGGATGTGGATGACGGAGTAGCCCAAGGGCACGTTCTCCAGCACGGTGGCCTGGAAGGGGGTGCTGACGAAAATGGGCGCATTGTCGTTGACGTCCAGCACCTGCACCGTCACCAAGCCGCTGATGTTCGAGAGGGGGGGGCGGCCGCCGTCCTGCGCCCGGACGCGCAGCGTGTACTCCTTGTTGGCCTCGTAGTCCAGTTGGCTCACCACGTCCACCTTTCCCGTCTGGGCGTCAATGTAGAACTGCCCCCGCGTGTTGCCGCTCATGATGCTGAAGTGCACCACCGCGTTGCTGCCACGGTCGCGGTCTGCCGCGGACACCTGCAGGATCTCCGTGTTGGGCGCCATGTCCTCGGGCACCTGCACGATGTAGCGCTTCTCGCTGAACTGCGGGGCATTGTCGTTGTCGTCCTCCACCGTGATGCAGACAGTGGCAGTCGAGCTGCGTGCCCCCGGGTCCCGGCCTTGGTCGTTGGCCTCCACCAACAGCACGAAGGCCTCCACCGTCTCGCGGTCCACCGGCCCCTTGGTGCGGATCACACCCGACCTGGGGTCGATCTCGAACACGTCATTGGTGCCGTTGGTGTTGAGGATGTGATACAAGATGTTGGCGTTGGCCGGGGAGTCGCCGTCAGTGGCGCGCACCGTCAGGACCTCGTAGCCGATCTCCAGGTTCTCCCGCACACTCTCCTTGTAGTCCTGCTGCTCAAAGACGGGGTCGTGGTCGTTGGTGTCGCTCACCAGGATGGTCAGGGTGGCCATGGAGGACCTGCGCGGTGTGCCGTGGTCCAGCGCCGTCACCCTGAACACATGCGTGTCCTTGGTCTCCCGGTCCAGCTCCTCCGCAGTGCTCACTGTCCCGGAGTGCGGGTCGATGGCGAACAGGCTGTTGGAGCGGCTGTCAAACAGAGCATCAAGCGAGTATTCCAGCCTGCCCGCTTCTCCCTCGTCCGGATCCACGGCCTTCACGACCACCACCGCCGTTCCGGCAGGCTTATTCTCCGGCACGGACACCTGGTACATGGGGGGCTGGAACTGAGGGCTGGAGTTCACGTTCCTCTTCCTCCGGTTAGCGATCCCTGCCTCCGAGAGCGCAGCCTTCTGCAGCAGCTTCTCCAAGCGGCCCTGCCTGAAGGAGCCCAGTGCGATACGCCAGTGCACCGACACACTGTGCGCCCCCGCGGCTCCTCTCCCTCCCCCTGCTACCTCACCGTGGCCCCTGCTTACGCACCTGCTACAGTGGAGATCCAGTTCCAGAAAGGCGCTTCGCCTCAAACAGAGACGCTCAGAGGCGAACAGCTCACCGCTTGAGAAATAGACACCGGGATTGCCCGCCACGCCGCAGCGAAACCCACAGGCTGCCAGTGACTCGGGCAGGAGCTCCGCTGCCCGAAAGAGCGGAGCCCCGGCGTCATAGCAAACTGGCTGGTGACCCCGTTCGGTCAGCAGGCTTATAATATCCATGTCCCGTGTGCCTTTCCTGCGGTGCCTCGTAAAACAGTTCCTGCCGTGTACGTGAACATCATAGCGGCTGCTGACCAGGTGGCTGAAGAAGGGGGACGAGTGATCTCTGCAGTCGGCGGCGGTGTAAACTGTGAGCGGGTTCGAGGGCAGCTGGGCACAGCTCAGCTCTTTCGAGAGGAGCACGGTTCCCTCTGTCGGGCTCGTCTCCAAGAAGCTGTTTGTGAATCTGGGGGTTATTACCTGGTCCAGCGTGCAAGTCCTGCCCAACCTCGCCACCACTGTCCCAACACTCGCCCCTTCACTCAGGTGAACACTGTACCCATCCGAAAAAACCGCGAGCGCGACGAAACAGGTACAAAACAGCAACACATCCCACTTCAGGAACAGCATTGCCCCGGTAACAGGTTTACCCATCTCTCGTTCTCTCTCCTTCTTTTTGTTTTGATTTTTTTGCCCGCAATCCTTCCCTCAAACTTTCCTCCGGGTCGGTCTCCGAAACTGCTGCGTGATATCCATGTTTGGCTGTAATCCGCTTTGGAAATGAAAAGACTCCAAAGGCGCTTCGCCTTAGCCGACGGTATATTCCCACAGACGCTGTGTATCCTCCGCTGTGCTGCGTGTGAATGATCAGCTCAAAATGGCTTCTACTATTCCCTGCGCCTTGTGGGCAACTCATTACCATAAACCTGCTCCAGTACAACAGGAGGAGAGGAGGGAGAGAGAACACAGCGGCTGCCTGGATTGTTAAAGACAGCTCTTAAAAGGGCAACTCTGCTGCGCCCGGGGGGTGGAGTGGGGACCCTGACTTGTCAAGTCACGCCAAGATTGGCAAACTCGTGAACCCCTGAGCAACACCGGGCCAGACAGAGAAATGGATGAGAAATGAAACAGCTATCAGATGACAGTGTTTGATTCCAAACAGAACATCCCTGCGGCTCGCGTCGATCGATCCACTTAAGAGCTGAAACTCAGTCTGGGTTTTATTTTTTTACAAGGAGGAAGAAATAATAATAACAATAGTACAGTGGTACAGGTAGCTTGGGGGTAAAAGAGGCGACTGAAGGAGGTAGTTGATGCGACACAAACACTATAGATTGTTTAAAGGGATGTGAAGTAACAAAAAGTACTCCAGACGTGTTATCTTTTTTCCTGAAACAAGGTTCAAAATATACTGAACACCGAACAATTTACCCCCGGACTGCAATTTGTTGAGTAGATTCAAGGCCTTGTCTGTATAAACACAATGATAAAAGGAATTTAAAAACCGCCTTCGGAGTTTTTTTTTTGTTTGGTGGTTGACAGCAACTGTAAGATTAATAATCCAAGTGTGAGAAATGACCTCGATGATCCCGAGTTACGAGTTATTTTAACTTGTTCGGAATCCGAAATCTCCTACCCTTCCAGATTCCAGCACCGTGCTCGGTACACCCATTTACTGCCTAAGTTTTAATATAGGTGTATAACGAAACGTGTTTCTTTTAAAGTTCAAATAAAGAAAATAGCGAGGGCTTTTTGTCCTAAATAATTCAAAGTTCTGAAAGATGTTTCTGCTCTGCTTCCCAGAACCAGATGCTCACCGTTTTAACTTCCAGTGCGATAAAATTTACATGACAGTGGCTTTGCGGCTCTGCGGGTAACCCGCACACACCCGCTGTGAGGTCTCGGGGGACTGCGAGGCCTTGAAGTTTCGCCAGTGGACATGCGGCCTCAAATACGCCGTGTTGCTGCAGAAGGAATGCAGCTCGGTAATGTCTACAGCATTGTTCATAAACGGAATAATGTTTCTTCCAAAAAGTCAAACTTACTTAATTGTAAATCACGTATAAGCCAGGGAAGTCTATATAAAATATATGAAACCGCAACATCATTGAGAGGATTTTCTCGATGGGATAAAAGGGAGTTATCCTAACCTACTGGCGAAACAGGGGTCTGAACCCCAGTTCCTGCAGGGTCTCGTCCCTTCTTCTTTTGACCCCCAGGAAAACCCCGGTTGAAACCCATCTGCTTTAAAGACCAAAGTTAATAAAGACGGGTGAAGACGTGTTGGCGAGGCTACAAATAACGACCAGCACTTAAGGGATGAAACATTTTCTACCACTAATATCTGGAATTTAAATTCAAGTTTTATTTCCTATAGTCAGACGCATTGATCAGGTGGTGTGTTTTTTTAAAATGTGTTGTTTAAGCTTGGTTGTGCTGAGTGCACCTGCCTGGAAAGTTCAATTAGGAATACATTTATAAGAATCCTTTCCCGTTACTCAGCCTGGAGCCCGAAGGAAAACCCAAAAGCGAAGTAACATCGCCACCTACTGGCATAATTGAAAATTGGTTGCACCTGTTAGGAACAGGAGGGAGGCACTTTTTAAAAAACTAAGGCATAATATGGAAAACACAACGCTTAGGCTGTGAAGCCTTCTTCAGGCGTGAGCACACTTGAAGAAGACTTCACAGCCAAAATGTTGTTTTCTCTCTTCTCTTTTCAGCATGGAATACACCTATTGTTGTTTTGCAGACTATGCATGCTGACGCAGCTACCCACCTAAGGTATAATATAAAACATATAAAGCTTAACCTTCTACTTTCCCTGTTACACCTAAAAACCTTGTTACTGAAGGCTACAAAAGCACTGTATATAATATAAAATCATGAATCCTCCCCTAGTTTCTGTTACTATGCCACTTGCTGTCAGGAATAGTAATGGATGAAACAAGCCCACAAAAAGCCAGTAAAAACACTGAAGCACTGCTGTGGTTTTGACAAGGTAATTTATTGTACTGTACAACACCAATGCAACAATCAGTAGTCCCTTTTCTCTGGTCACTGGTGCAGACAAATGAGAAGCATGATGGGACAGCAGTCAGGGGGAGACCCTGCAGGACTCACATGCAGTGTGTTCACAGAGTGTTCCCTCTGATCCACGATTAAAAGAAACACAAGAGGCTCAGTTTCTGGACAGTGAATTCCTGCTACCGTCACTGTGTTTCTCTAAAACAGGGGGGGTCAAACTTCAAACTTAATTCTGCCTCTTGTCCCCCAACAAGGGCTGCAGGCTCCTCCAACTCCTCACTCCCTTCAGG
Organism: Lepisosteus oculatus; assembly: GCF_040954835.1. Taxonomy (NCBI): domain Eukaryota; kingdom Metazoa; phylum Chordata; class Actinopteri; order Semionotiformes; family Lepisosteidae; genus Lepisosteus; species Lepisosteus oculatus. The sequence goes on along the minus strand of NC_090700.1, from coordinate 40,636,645 downwards.
CTGTTCTCACTTAACTGAATTAACCGTGTCACCTCCAGACCCCCCTCAGATGAGGCACTTCAAATCTCCTCTGTTAAACCATCTACACAATGTGAAAACCTTGCAGGGCTTTCCTGTTCGAATGCATGATCAACCAAGAGCTGAAGTAGGAAGGACAGATCCTGCAGCCCCGCGGGACTGGAGCTGGGCTCCCCTGTGAGCACACGGGGCTACAAGCATTTGGCCCCAAGGCGCCCGAGGCAGAAGGCATGGCACCGCGGCACCTGAGGCAGGATGCAAAGGCATTCTGTTCTGCACTTGCCTGCGCCCAGTCGGAAAGTGTGTTCTTGATTTGCATTGGAAACAACTCATTTACTAATTAAACTAGAGGGGAACAGGCCGTACGTGTCTTGCATGGGGTGCCTGAGGAAGTACAGCACAGAGCACTACAGCGCAGCTCCCTGCTCTCTCAGCAGGGTGCAGAGAAACCCGTGGCTCACAGGCCTTGGCGCCCAAGCCTCGGGGGAGAATGTGATGTTCCTGTAACGGCAGGGGGCCTGTGACAGGCACTACCAGAAGTTCTTGTCACATGTGATGGAAACAAAACCGCGCACCTATGAAATGAGCCTGCGCATATCTACAAGCACTGCTGTAACGGCACATCTACAAAGCACAGTTCTCACCTGCCCTGACCACACGCAGAAAGGCTCAAACTCAAGCATTGCTATATGCTGCGTTTTCTTTTCCTGAGATTTTAAGCCTGAGTGGTGTGACCAGGCATCTGTGGAACATGCAGTTGGCTGTAGTTGTGAATACATGTGAAAAGACCTTGAGGTGTAGTTTTCCTGGGGACTCAGACTGTGGCGGGGGGAGAGGAGAGGGTGGGGCGTTTAGGGTGTTTAGGAATCGTTAACAGACATGTTCTCGACTTGGTTCTGGAGGGCCTGGTCCACTGAGCCCTGCTGCTTCTTTTTCCCGGCCTCCTGCTGTTTCTTCTGTTTCTTGGATGGCTCCTGGTCGATGGGAGCGGCCTTCACGAACTTGATCATCTCGTTCATGCCTGGACACAGACACAGAGCATGGCCATCAGATCCAAGTCTCTCTCACACACACACGGCTGTCAGAGCCCACTCTCTCTCACTCTCACACACACACAAACACACACACACTCACACATGGCCATCAGATCCCACTCTCTATCACACACACGGCTGTCAGAGCCCACTCATACATACACACAGCCAACAGAGCCCACCCTCTCTCTCACACACACAGAGACACACATGGCTGTCAGAGCCCACTCTCACTCTCACACACACACACACACACACACACACACACACACCGTCAGAGCCCACTCATACATACACACAGCCAACAGAGCCCACTCTCTCTCTCACACACACACAAACGGCCGTCTGAGCCCACTCCCTTACTCACACACACACACACGGCCGTCAGAGCTCCCATCCCCCTCACACACACACACACCCGTCAGAGCCCACTCATACATACACACAGCCAACAGAGCCCACTCTCTCTCTCACACACACACACAAATGGCCGTCAGAGCCCACTCCCTTACTCACACACACACGGCCATCAGAGCTCCCATCCCCCTCACACACACACACCTGTCAGACCCCACTCAATATTAGCATCGGCAGGTGTACAGAAGCGCTGAGGTTTGTCAAACCCTCCCAGGACTGTACGCTCAAACAGGCTTAGACATGGACATATCTAGCCAACCCTCCAATCACTAACGGTTCACCCAAAATGTAAGGATCTGGACCTGCCACTCAGACCTCATGCACAGCCACAGAATGAACAGTTCTTCTCAGATGCCACTCAAACTCAGGCTGGCGGCCCTACTTCACTTTCATGAGAAGGATGTCTCTAGTACTCCCACACGGGACAGTGCTACATCTAGTGGAGAACTGGAAGCCCCACAGTTCTCACCTGGTGGCATGAATTCGCGGAGCTTCTCTGGGATGATGATGCCCTCCTCGGTCTGGTAGTTCTCCAGGATGGCGCAGATGGCACGCGTGGTGGCACACATGGTGGCATTGAGCATGTGGACGAACTCCGTCTGCAGGAGGAGAGCGCGAGAGAGAGAGTCAGGGCCCGCTGGGGAAGGCCCCAGCTCTGTCAAAACACCACCGAGGGACAGATATATACACAGAAGTCTTCTAGCTACCAGGACAACATCAATGAGTAGAAAACCGCTGATTCAAGAAACTCCAGCTGAAAAGTGAACTTTGTAAATGAGATTTCTATAATGGAAAGATAACGTTTTCTCTCAAAAGTATTTGCTAAAACTTTCTGCCTGCCATTTAACCTGGATAAAACTTATATTCCTATTAAGACTTGACTGCACTTTCTTAAAGAAAATTGAGTAGTATTTCTGTGTAGACTAATATTTTATCCTTTTATAATGACCAATCCAATACAGATTTGACCAAACCTATATATTTATGTATTTAACACTCCATCTTCTTGGCTGCCACAATGTACACAGTTCTAAAAAAGTGCAATGGTAAACTAAATGAAGCGATAAAAGAAAACTGAAATATCCTCTGTATGTTTTACTTGTAAACAAGATAATAAATAAATCAAAAGTGAATAAAACAACAGTAAGGATGAGATTCTCCCCATCCTGTTCTCCTCTGAGGATGCTTTCTCTTCAGACACGGACAGAACTAATACTGTTTTTTTTCCATTAATCAACCGTGAGGTTAGGAGAATGAAAGCTTGAAGAGAATGAAGGCTGAGCTCGACAACTCTCCTGTTCAGATTCCTCCTGCTGCAGGGGCCTAGCCGTTTTGAAAACAGCATTACCACGCTGCGGCCTGATCGCGTCGGAGGTTGGAGGCCCCCCAAGGAAAACCAGGTTGCTGCTGTGATTCATTTCTCTTATTACTACAGCCGAGTCCAGGAGGCATCACCTTGTCCATCATCTTCTTGGTCTGCCCGTAGCGGATGCGAAGCCGGCGGGCCTGGTAGTCAGTGCAGTTGGAACAAGACACCAGCTCCCGGAATGCCGACGATCCGGGGAACCAGGCTTCCAGATCCAGCTTTTTACTGGCGGCGTGGTTCAGGGAGCCTGAGGGGACAGGAGGGACACACGCGGGTCAGACAGCATCACCGCTCACACAGCCCTGCAGCAGGGCACACAGTCAAGACGGTGCAAGCTGGATCAAGGGCAGAGATGATAGAACTGAGCAATGGGTTAGCAAGAACGGACTCGGAGCACTGTGGACATTACTGGTCCCCACGCTGCAGAAAAGACACTGCTGCTCAGAAATCAGTCCAACAACATGCACTCAGTGGACTTCTGAATCAACAGTGAAACACTGTTTAAAGTGGAGGCTCCATGGAAGTGGATTCAAAACAAGAATAGGAGGCACTTTGCTAAAAAGGTTGTGGAACAAGCTGTGTCAGGAACAAGCTCCAGTCATGTTACTGCAGCTGAAGCCCTAGTTCTCATTCAAGATGGACAATATGCTCAGAACAGTTAGCGGTTAGCAACTGAATGAGCTAGACATATCAGAAGGTCTCTTCTTGTTCTGGAACCGTACTGAGGCTCTTGGCAAAATGAACGGACGGTCAGTTGTACAGCTAAGCTCTAGTCCGTTTCAGAAAGAGCTCTCTGAGTAAAAGCCCATCAGAGCAGAAAGGCACTGAATCAGGACTCCTGGCTCTGAGCTACAGCAGAGTGGGGTAACTCCAGTACTGCTGGTTTCACTGCAACTAGAGAACACAGGCAAACTGACTGCCTATTTCACACAAGGGGCTCGATGAAGCAATTAAATTCCAAATAAATTTCCGAAAGGAAAGGGGTTCCTCAGCTGCCCCCCCAGTGCGCTTCGGCCGGACAGACCAGAGACGATGTTGACGATGCGGTAGGGGATGCCCAGGGACTGGTAGAACTCCTCCGCCGTCCCGATCATCTCCTCAAACATCTCCCAGGACTTGTTGTCGTGCGGAGAGGCGTAGACGAACTGCTCGATCTGGAAGAAAGGGCGAGAGTGTTTCAGCTCTTCGGCTGAGGCATTCCGCGTTCCAGTCCGCTGGGATATGATGGCAAACGAAGGCAAGGTGAGCAGGAGAAGAGGTCAGCATCGCCCTGGTCACTGTACAGCGCTGGGAATGACACTGCCGTGACTCTGGAAGCACTTCTCATGAGTGAGAAGGAGAGATGGCGTGAGGAAGACTGAGGGAGGGGGAGCAGGCCGAGGGGCTGACCTTCTCGAACTGGTGCACACGGAAGATGCCGCGCGTGTCGCGGCCGTGTGAGCCGACCTCCTGCCGGAAGCAGGTGGAGATGCCGGCGTACCGCAGCGGCAGGTCCTCGGGCTTCAGCCACTCGTCACGCAGGAAGGCGGCGATGGGCTGCTCCGAGGTGGCGATCAGATACTTCTCGTCCATCGTGTTGTCATCTGCCTTCTCGCTACCCTTCCCGATCACCTGATCACAAGGACACAGTCACGCGCAGAGCCCTCCTCAACTGCGCACATCTAACCAGTGCAGGGACACAGTCACGCGCAGAGCCCTCCTCAACTGCGCACATCTAACCAGTGCAGGGACACAGTCACGCGCAGAGTCCTCCTCAACTGCGCACATCTAACCAGCGCAGGGACACAGTCATGCGCAGAGCCCTCCTCAACTGCGCACATCTAACCAGCACAGGGACACAGTCACGCGCAGAGCCCTCCTCAACTCCGCAGCTTACCAGCACAGGGACACAGTCACGCACAGAGCCCTCCTCAACTGCGCAGCTTACCAGCGCAGGGACACAATCATGTGCAAATCTGATCAATGCAAACTGTTCTGAGTTTTCAATAACACCCAAAAGCTGCAACTGAGCCTCTACATTGAAGGAGCTTTACCAAAGCAATGGGTCTGAACCTCTGAACAGTTCACATCATGCCATATAAGCTCAGGTGATTACTACCTAAGTGGGGTACATATCTGGTTTATCAGACACATACTCTTGTCTGACCTCAATGGGATTTTCATGAGCACAGATCCTAAAGATTGTAAGTAGAGTGCCATTAATGCCAGAGGTCACAGCTTAGTTCGACAAGCACAGACAATATGCAGGATGATTCTTCTGCAGATCTTATTTTAATGATGCAAACTCAGCCTAACTGCTCGCTATTACGCAGCACTCTTCATGCTAGGGAATGAAGGGGACCTACTGAATCTGCCACTGGAATGCAGCTCCCGTAGAGACATGTGGCAGCCCCACTGCATGGCAGACCCAAACCCCATATCTCCCGAGTTCTGGATATTCCCTATCTGGAAGGCTTATGGATCAGGCTGGCATTTAAGTGAATGAGCAGAGCAATGCCAAAGGGGATGTACGTACGATCAAGTGTATTTCAAATGCTCCTGTCGTAGGAGATAATAAACCAGTATTTGAGATCCAGATCAGTAAGGCAGTGGAGCTGCTAACCCGTGGACCACAGGGAGACGGGTTAGCACGTACCTTGTAGAGCTCCTCGTCGAACTGGCTGAGCTGCGCCACCTCCTGCATGACCTCTTTCTTCATGAAGAAGGGTGTGTACAGCGGCGTGTAGCCCTTGCTGTGAAGTATCCGCAGTGCGTAGCTGATCAGGGCCTGCTCCAGGAACACCAGCGGCCCCTGCAGGACAAAGGCAGAATAGCAGCAAACACTCGCAGGTCTGAGCTTGCGTGATAGTCCACTACGAGCACAGAGATATCTGTGCAGGCACAGTCCAGTTACACTGCAGCTGGTACAGTATTTACCTACTGCCACATTTCCTGCTGCTCATCGCTGCTTGTAGCATGCAATATTACCTAAGCAGCTGCATTATTACTAATCCAGTAGTCATTTCCTTACAGAGTTGGGTTTGGCACAGACAACACAAATTACAGGGCAGGAGAAATGGCAGCTGCAGTCTCCTGCGCCCAGGAGGTTCACTGCGTTGCTGGATGTGGTTATCTGTGGCCAGTGAGTGAACTGTACACTTCCGGGCACTTTCAATAGCACGAGTGAGGGGTACCTGCGAGAGCTGCGGTCAGGAGGCCCGTTACAGGACTGCGGCCTGCTGGTTTTGCTGACCCGAGGGGCACCAGCGGACAGGCTGTGCTCTTACCTTGAGGAAGTAGCCTCGGCTCCCGGCCACCACGGCCCCCTTCTCCCCCTCGAACCCGTCCACCATCACCACGAGATCCACATGGGAGTACTTCTTCTGCACCGAGCAGTCCCCCCACGTCCGCTCCACCTTGTTATCTGCGTCCTGGGAGCAGAGAGAGACCGGACAGGGGAGGGCAGAGAGGAACAGATTGTGAGCGAGTCCCTCCGCTGCCCTGACGGGACAGCACACGTGCCTCAGTCATCGCCGTGCCTCTGTCAGCGTGGCTGGAAAGGAGCCTCTGCTAAACTACTAACAGTTTTTTCTTCTGGTGAAGCAATTTTTGAAGACTGTCAAAAGACGTCGTTGGTAGCAGATAACGAGATATTGAGGTACTATTTCATGCAAAACAAGACTTAAACATTTCCCTCAGTGACTCACAGGTCCAAAGCTCTGAGCAGAGCCCCAGTAGTGGTTCATACCACAGCTCAAACTCTGCTGATTTTAAAAGCATGCAGTGCTGATCCACCCTAGACTGAGGGCATCAATTGTTTATTATGAAGGAGAGCACTTATTATGAAGGAGGTACAGCACGCCACGCAGCAAGAGACCCAGTTTTAAAAATCAAGAGCCAAATAAAGATGCACTGACTTCAGTGTCTACAGACCCGGCGGTGCACCAGAAATGAAGTGCCACAGTTTTAATAGCACAGAGTCTTAGGAAAACTGTCTCCACTATGCCAGCATGGGGATTCTGCAGCCTAGCCATGCATCTCAACTCAAGGCTCAGCAGGCAGAATACACTGCTATAGCAGCTGCTCCCAGCTCTCTGTCTGACAGACACTGCCATGCCTGATCTCCCAGTCTCTGTACGGAGTGGTCCAGCTCTCCCATCTCCAGCTGTGGAAGAGTGCCGGCGGCAGTGAGCCGCCCCTCACCTCGTCGTTGCTGATGGGGACGCTGGGATGCAGGAGGTTGCCGATCTCCCGCAGGTACTCGAAGCGCTCGGCCTCCAGCTGCAGCCGCGAGGCGTCGCCCTTCGCGATCGCCTCGTCCACCAGGACACGCACCTTCTTAATCTGCGTCACCGTCAGGCCCTGCGCAGGAGGGGCGAGAGGGGCTGATCAGTCAACAGGAGAGTTATCAGAAGACTGCGGTCACGCCAGTGCGGGACCAGTGGAGAGGGAGACAGGGGTTTGATTCAGAAACATGAGCTTTCAGTTCAGCTCACTTCTCACTGACACAGGCTAGTGACTGGGCTTAAATCACACTGTATTCATACACCACACACCATGAGCCTGCACACATCCTCATGGCCTTACATCCTTAGTTCACGAATTTCAGAAGGTGTGAGTAGTGCAGGACAGGCCTATACAGTGCCCATCCCTGATAGCAGCAGGACCTCCAGGACACTGGATACTTAGATGAGAGTTTTTCTGAGTAGAGTCAGTTAAATTAAGACAAGACAAGATATTTTAAATCTGCACAAATCCTAACCTGTGCCAAAACAGTTCAAATGACAAGATGGTCTTGCTTAGAGCAAGAAAGCTTAAAGTTGGTGGACAGCAGACGAGTCCCTGCAGGATAACGGATAAACAGTTGTGAAAACTCTCTGAACACGGTCACTGGGTTTTTTGTTTTGCTTGGAGCTCTTGAGCTGAGGACTGTAGGCACTGGCGCCGCTCCAGCTCAATGTCCGCAGAGACGCTGAGTTGTGTCGCTGGGACAGGAGGCCCACTTACCGCCAGGAGCTCTGCCGTCAGGGCCTCAAGGTTCTGCACCTCCTCAGGGAAAGAGTCGTCATCGCCAACTGGCTCCTTCTTCTGCAAAGACAGAAAAACACACGGTCACGCGGGGCCCCTACCGTGGCGCGCGCCCGGTCACGCGGGGCCCCTACCGCGGCGCGCGCCGGGCCACGCGGGGCCCCTACCGTGGTGCGCGCCGGGCCACGCGGGGCCCCTACCGCGGCGCGCGCCTGGTCACGATGCAGCTCAGGCTGCAGGCAGAATGTTTTTTTCCTGGACCACAGGCACACAGGTCCAGTGCATCCACACCGCTGCTGTCCCCCGGCTGCCTGCGGCCTCACCTTCATCTTGTCCCCGATGGTCTTGCTGCACAGGTTCTTCAGCTTGTTGAGGTTGTCAGCCTGGAACCGGCCTGCAGAGGAGAGCAGACAGGCGTCACTCGTTACCCCGAGCAAGCAGCTCGCAGGCGCTGCCCTGTCCTGCGGTCGCAGCTCAGGTGAGTTCAAAGTGCGAACTGATGCAGTAGTTAATGAACCAGAAAGACTGACAGCATGGTCCCCCGGGACGGGTGGCGAGGGGAACAGGGCTAGCAGACATGGACAGTGCCTTGCAAGCAATGACCAATTCTGTGGAATCCCGAACAAAGTGTGCACATTTTTTAACATGGCAACTATTTCAATCAAAACATGAATATTCCAATTAAATACCTTTATAGGTTAGAAAATTAAATGCCAGCAAAACGTCTGAAGACAAATTAAAAACTACAATGTTAATTTTACAAGCATTCCCCCGCTTTCCTATGGCAAACCTACAGTCGACTGTCTGTGCGCAATTAGTGGTCCACAAGATTTCAGAATAACTGTATCAGTACGGACCCTCAGTCAGGTAGTGAAGATTAAGCAAAGATTCAACCATGAAGACCAAGGAGCTTCCAAAACAGTGGAGGGATGAAGTCATAGAAGAACACAAAACAGGGAAAGGGTATATCAATTTTCACAGATATGAAATATCCCTTTGAACACAATGAAATTGATTGTTAAGAACCACGTACCACCCAGACACTGTCTGGGCCACACTGTCTCTCCAGACTGCGCAGCCAGACAAGGGGCAGCCAGGTGAGGGATGCCACCACCAGGCCCAGTGTCTCTGAAAGAGCTACAGAGCTCAGATGGGAGAAAATGTGCACCAGTCAATAATAAGCAGGTCACCCAACAAAGCCAGCCTGTCCAGCAGAGTGGAAACCCATCTCAAATCCCACATGGAGTTGCAATAAGGTATTTAAGAGGTACTGCCAACATGTGGCAAAAGGGTTTGTGGTCAGGCAAGACATAATTGGAACTTTATGGTCTAAATGCAAAGTGTTTATACAACAGGAACCCAAAATAGCACATGACCCAGTCAATACCACCCCTAGCATGGGGTGGCTTCTCATCAGCGGAGACTTGGAAACTGTCAAGACTGAGGGAAACCTGCTTCGGGCAGCTAAAGACTTTAAGCTGGGATGAAAATCTACTCTTCCACAGGACAATGTGCTAGAACACATGGCATACTGGGGTGGTTTAATAAAGTCAACCACCAACAACTGACTCGAGTAGCTGAGTATTTATGCACTCAACAAATTTTTCTGTTTTGTTTTGCCGTTTTTCCTGACATTTCTTAACACCAATAAGCGCGTTTAATTCGAGCAATCCAGTTCTGATCCAAGATATCCATGTGTACTGTTTATTTGTAATGCGACGCAATGTGACATCGTGGAAGAGGGTGAATACTTTTCCTCTGTTCATTTTAATTGCCCCCTCGTTTCGACTCCACGTCCTTAACTGCCAGCAGAGGCAGCTGTAGGAACCTCAGTGCGTGGGGAGAAAGCCCCGGATGGCGCCGACTGCACCAGCAGTTTAAACTGCGAAGCCTTGACCGCTTGTTGTGACTGATCTGCCGAGAGCACATCGCGACAGAGCAGCGCCGCTGCCCGCACGACACGCCGATGACACGGCAGCTGCACAGCGCCCACACCCTGCCCCAGGTCCACGCTGTTGCGGCACGATTGCATCAGCTCGTCGTGGATGGGCGATTCCACGCCGCGCGGTCTAGCCCTGCCTGCTCAGCCCCTCCTCCTTCACCCACGCCGCGCTCAGCTGTCAGCAGCGGCCCGGCTCGGCACTGCGAAAAGCTCGGGTTTGACACGAGTGGACGTGACAAGCAGTATGAAAAAGCATGACGTCTAAAAGACTTCACTCAAGTTTACGTTTCTCTAAACCGTACCTGCCTTGAGACCGATCCCCATTCAGATCAGCCTATTCAGCGCTATCTGACTCAAATGTCTGCAATAAACTATAAGGCACCTGCTCACGCACAGTGATTATTTGCCAAGAAGCGATTCGCTCTCAGCAGACCTCGAAGTAGCATTATTTATCTTATTTTGTAATAAATACAACAACTTCTTTTCCAACCCACATTTCCTCCATTCTTTGTCCGCTTCCACCAGCTTATCCACGAGCGTGACATCTTTGAACCGCTTCGCCTGAGTTTCTCGCACGGTCTCCGGGTTTCCGCCTTTGTCCGTGCGGAATAGGTCCAGATCCAGCACCATTCTGCCGCCCCTCGGTTCTCTTCCCGGTCCCCTGCGATGAGCTGTGTCTGCTAGGCTCAGCGCGACGAGTGCTGACGCTCTACAGCCTCTCAAACCGCAACCAGCAGCACACTGAGCAGGAAGACCGGCTGACGCCACAACCGCAGAGGCAAGAGCAGCCCAGTTCGAGCGAGCGATCTTTCGCTGCAGGGAAAGACGCCTGGCGCCTCCTGGCGGCGGGATGAATATATACAGCCAGATGTGGTCTTCCGTGCTTAACAGCAATCGTTAAAATAAGGTTTTAAGATGTGAAAGTTTTGGCGATACTTTGCTATTAATTAGTCCTGCCAGCTAAGCACTTTGAATGAGAGAGTTAGAGAAGGAAGCAGACAGGGGGCTAATGAGGGAGAGAGATCCTTCACATTGTGATTGTTTCAGATCTACACCTTCACCTCAGTGCGCAGGTGCAGACATGAGAAAGATTAAAAGCCTCTCAGGGCTGGACTAGCCCTCCCTGTGGCTCCCTGCAGCTCCCTGTGGCTCCCTGTGGGCCCCAGCAGCTGTGATAGTGACAGGGCAGTGAGAGGGCAGAGGACGAGGCTGGGCAGGAGAGGGGGCGGCACAGATCCCATCCCACTCTGCTCTGGAGAACAAATAAAAATCATCATAATTGCTTACTCTTATATAGCGCTTTTCTGGACACTCCACTCAGAGCACTTTACAGGTAATGGGGACACTCCTCCACCACCACCAGCGTGCAGCCCCACCTGGATGATGCGACGGCAGCCATAGTGCGCCAGAACGCTCACCACACACCAGCTCTCAGTGGGGAGGAGAGCAGAGTAATGAAGCTGTTTCATAGACAGGGATTATTAGGGGGCATGATTGATAAGGGCCAAATTTGTCCAGGTCACCGAGGTTACAGCCCTACTCTTTTCGAGAAACGCCCTGGAATTCTTAATGACCACACAGGGTCAGGACCTCAGTTTTACGTCTCATCTGAAAGACGGTGCCTTTTTACAGTATAGTGTCCCCATCACTACACTGGGGCATTAGGACCCACACAGACCGCAGGGTGAGCGCCCCCTGCTGGCCCCACTAACACCACTTCCACCGGCAGCCTTAGTTTTTCCCAGGAGGTCTCCCATGCAGGTACTGACCAGGCGTACGCCTGCTGAGCTTCAGTGGGCTGCCAGCTGTGAGTTGCAGGGTGATGCAACTGCTGGCAACTGGGAGCACAGAAGAATGAGGACACTGAGCTGTAAGGAGACCAGGGACCAGGGAGCCTCAGCTGCACAAGCACCCACTAGGATTAACTGGGTTCTCGTCCCCTGACTGGGGTGCCCGGCTGGTGTTGAACTGGCCTAGTTCTGATGGAGTTCAGCCATGGCGTGTCACCATGACAACGAGGGCCCAAGAATGCCGCGACAGGGGCAGCAGACAGGGCGGTTCTAAAGTGGAGGGCTCTACCCCACTTCTTCCAGAGCCCCAAGAAAGCTAAGGCTGAAACCCCAGGGTGTGCTTCACTCTTCCAACATGCTCCTGTTTGCACAGCATCAGACTGGAAATGAAGAAGTGAGGATTTTCCCCAAGGCTTGTTTCCAGCTATGTTGTGAAACCTGGCCATGGCAGACAGCTCTCTGGGGAAGTGGTTTGGGTCGTGCTGGATTACAGTTTCACTTCATGGTAGGCTGGCCGAAAGCCACAGGAAGGAGTGACTCCATTTCTCCAGCACGACTGTTGTTGCAGTTGTCTCCGGTCGTCATCATGAGGGGAACACTGCTCGTACTCCTCTTCCTCACCACAGGTAAGACCACGTCAGCTGGCAGGCTAGAGCGGGAGACACTGTGTCCCAAGACGAGACTGCCTGAGCCGAGCCTGGGTGTGGCGAGGGGGTGAGGGGTTGAAATCCCAGTTGGAAACACCATCATCGTGCTTTAGCTCACCAGTTAGGCTAAATGGGCATCAGGACTGAATTTGTGAAAGGACGGGTAACGTTGAAAGACAGAAGTACTGAAATGTGCGAACAGATTCACTCTTCTAGACGGTTTGATTTGTCCAAGAAAAAGTGCAAATTCTTACAAAATTATGCAATACAAAAAGGGTTTTTTCAGTGGGGGACTAATAACAAAGTCTTTGAAACTTGGTGTCTTTTTATATGTATAAAACATCTCAAAACAATATGTACAGAACTTATGAGACATTTTTCAGATTTGAAGTAGTTCAGATTGGTAGCTGTGTCAGCATGCGTAAGCTGTAAAGGAACAAGTAATAGGTTTATTCCATGCTGAAAAAAGAAGAAAAAAACACAACGGTTCGGCCGAGGAGCCTTCTTCGGGTGCTAAAATGTTTTTAAATATTGAATTTTATTTGTGTGAAAATGTTTGTAATAAAATTGTACCACATTCTGACAGCCTGTCAAATAATGACCTGTCTGGTGATGAAATCAGAATGAGATAACAGACTGTCAGCCCAGTGGGGACTGAAAGACAGAAGCATTGAAATGTGTGAACAGACTCACTCTTCTAAATGGTTCAATTAGTCAAAGGAAAAGTGCAAATTACATTTTGTCCTCAATTTCCTAAATCAGAAAAAAATAGTTGATCTGCTGCACATTGTAAAACTCAAAGAAAGGCTGCAATGAGAGCAGACCGGGATTTCTCATTCACCTTGTTTTTGGCTCTTCAGCTGTGTCTTCCCTCACTGGGCCCGAGCGCCTCACAGTCTACACTGGGCGGAGGACAGAGCTGTCCTACTCCTACAGCAACGAGTACTACTTCAGCCATCGCAAGTACTGGTGCCAGGGCTACTACAGGAACAGCTGCCAGGTTGTAGCGTACGCCGACGAGGATGGCGCAGGGGCGGATGTGCAAGTGCAGGACGATAAAGAAAACGGGCGCATAACTGTCATCATTAATAGCCTGTCGCTAACGGACCCCACGGATTACTGGTGTGGCATCGAGAGGAATCACCTCCTGGACATCATGGCCTACACCAAGCTGGACATCGTCGAAGGTGGGGCCTGAGCCAGACTAGCGCAGGCTGCTTCTGGGTAATATCGCCACTCCCACCTCGCCCAGCGGGAGGCGCTGCTGTGTATAGGCATCCAGGAAGCCACAGAAATAGGGTTCAGTGTAACCTGTTGATATTTGTTCACTTAAGTCATTTGGAATCTCTACGGTACTAGTTAGGGTGAATTAGTGTCCCATAAACTTCAGATCAGGTGTCCTTGTGCAGTGAGTACAGTTTAATTAGCAATATTTATTTAAATAATGAGCTAGCCATGGCGCTGGTTCAGACTGAAAGGCGTCAAACTGTTGTCCACAACTGAATAAATGTAATGATCATCTCTACAGCACCTCAGATATAGAGCTCTCAGGTTTACCTACAACACAAATCATTTGCTTTTTGCCATTTTGCAAGCACCTGTCTTTGCTAAAGTCACCCCATTTAAAAGAAGCTCTTGGCTGCTCTTCAGAGTCGAAGATGTGTCCATGCCAGTGCCCCCCTATTGCTCTAGGTGCACACAGTCTGTGGTGGGGCACTGCGGGTGGCAGGGTCAGTTGCGCAGTGCAGAAGCAGGCTGCAGTCTTTAGTGCAGTAGCTGCGCAAATGGGGCAGGAAACTGGAGTCATGTGACCTGACCACAGGAAGCCTGAGAGCCATGTGCCAAGAACAGAAAGTACATGTGACAGATGAATCTGTGTTCCTGTGATTCTGCTTATGTGTATGTTTTTCTTCTTTTCTGCTTTCTTGTCTCAGACTTTGTGTTTATCACATTCATAGGAAATATTATTGTTAATTTGAAAAGTGGCCTAGACTCAAGACAGTGAGCTCTCAAAAGCTCACAGTAAAAACGAGCAGAATGAACAGACCCAGCTGATGCAGGAATCTAACACACTAAAAACGACTTAAACAGAAATCACCTAAGATGGATAATATGATCTGTCACAATCTTTGATTGTACAATCAAAGGCTCCAGACATTTATAGTAATTGTGGAATTACTGAGATCCTGATATTGTAGAATGGATCTGCAGGATGAGAAAGGGGCTCAAGTTGGGACTGTTCACTGAGGACACTGTCCTGTCAGGCGGAGAGGACACAGGGCTGTCCAGAATGGGGAGAGGGTAAACAGCCCAGTTGTGTGATCTCAGGTGCTGTGGTCCCCTCGTCAGACACAGACAGTCATCATGTGGTTTGTGCAGTACATGTGGTCTCTCTTATTAATCACTGCTGTTTTCCCTTCTGTCTCTGTTGTGTGCAGGTTCCAAGGAGCGCCATGCACGGTAAATACATATATTTAAATCTTCTGCTCAGTACAGTTAATTGTAATTTATTGAGGTAAGTGCTGTGGAATTGATTAAATCTTAGAAGGGGACGCAGATTTAAACTGTCTTGTGGAGTAGCTGTGTGCAGCCTCAGGCGGTGAGCGATGCTCAGAGACACTTGTGTTCCTACAGCCTGGACGCCCCTCTGGAGTACATCTTGCCCTTCTGCATGCTGGGCGTGCTGCTGCTCCTGGTTGGCATAGTGTTCCTGGTGAAGTTCCTGTGCCAGCGCAGGAAGGCAGCGAGCTCAGGTGAGAGAGCTGTGCCAGGGACATGGTAGGTCTGCTTATGCAGAGGAACATAACAAGCAGGATATGTGTGGCACGTACAGAACATGTAATATATTCATCAGGTATTTGTATGCTCCTATATATAAAGCACTTGTGATGAAAAGTGCTATATAAATGTAAAGAATTAAAATTAATATTATGTTGTAGTGTAGTACTTATTATATTCTTGTTGTGCCTTTGCCTTCTAAAGTGTTTTGCATAGCCACCTATGTTCGCTATCTGCAAATCCACAAGTGCTCTGACAGATCCAGATCTCAGCAGGTAATGATGATGTCATCCCACAGGAGTCCTGCCGCTGGGGGAGGAGCTTGCGGGGGACAGCCAATCAGGGGACGAGGTAGGTTCTGACTTCATAGTGTGGCGACCAGGTTTCCTCCCAATCCCCCCCACCACTGATCACCCCCTGATTAACCCCCAAATCATCTCCTGGAAACCTTGACCTTTCCTGCTGAGCTACAAATGTCCGGATTGCTGGCAGCCGATGGCCTCTCCCTGATAACAAGTTACGTATCAGAGTTCTGTATGGGCACTGGGGTCTCACAGCAGCATGAGGTAATCACACAGCTCATCACCGCACGCTTCCTCTGATTTCTGAGCTTTATTGGAGGCGTTTTGACATCTGTTCTGCACATGATGGGTCGATCAGGTAAACGCACAGATGACTGCAGAAGCTGGGC
The DNA here is from genome assembly GCF_040954835.1 of Lepisosteus oculatus. NCBI lineage: Eukaryota > Metazoa > Chordata > Actinopteri > Semionotiformes > Lepisosteidae > Lepisosteus > Lepisosteus oculatus. Next base: position 40,620,955 of record NC_090700.1, on the reverse strand, counting down.
CGTGGTCCTGAGAGACTGACAGGAGCGTTCTTGCCGTCTTCGGGCTGTGCTGAACGCTTTCTGTCGTCGTTACCTCTTGATCCACCGGCGTGCTCCTCCAGTGCTCCAGCTGTCTGGGAGAAGGTTGTCCTGTGTGCTGCCTGACCAGCTCCTGTCTCCTGTGCCGCAGGCGGGGCAGAGGCCGGACCACAGGGTGATTTACACGGCGGTGAAGGAGGGCGCCAGGTGGTCCTCGCGGGCTCCAGGGGGTGCTGCCGCAGGGGAGGAGCCCGAAGCCAGTGCCAACATCCACTACAGCGACATTGAATTCGTATAGGAGCCTGTGGGCGTGCTCGGACAAATAAACTCTCCAGAAAGTCCCCTGGTCACGGCTGCATGCTCTCACCACAACAAGAGACACTGCTCTACTGCCGCGTGGTCAGGCCCAGGCACTGTGCCAATTTCACCCCGTCCAGCAGAATCTCCAAGTCACTCTACAGCAGAAACAGCACAGGACCTTTAAGTGTTAAAATAATCCATACAATTCCGATACAATTCTGTACTCTCTACGGGTCTGCCTTCTTCAGTGGGCAGTGATAGACAGAGCCTCCTCTCCTCCAGGGCTTTACAGGTGCTGTCAAAGGGCTTTTCAGTTAACAAATTAAAGACTACAAAACACGTGGTGTCACTGGAACAGCTATCTCAGTGAGATATCAAGAACACCACAGGACCTGTAGCCCTTCAGGACAGGAGTTCTTTATCCCTGTTTTAATCATAAAAAGGTTTCACCACAAACCCGTAGCTCCGGGGGCTGGGGATACAGTTCCCGAGGTCTTAGAGTAATCGGAGCAATAAACGCAGAGAAAAACTTCCTGTCGCTTCCTGACTGTCCTTAAATAGGTCCGACCGCGGGCCGACCGCAGACCACGTGGCTCCAGAGCCGGGGAGCTGGGCTTTGCACCTCTTCCTGCGAGTGGGCCAGTTCGGCTCGCCCCGCCCTCCGGCCCCGTCTTTCTGTCTGTCCGGGTAGCGCGTTCCTGCTGCGGACGGGTGCGGGGGGGCCGTTTCAGTCTAGAGCTTTGCACTGCCCAGAGCGGGACAGATACTTTTCTGTCAGAGCTGTGGTCACCTGTTTCCTGTAAACCAAACGCTGAGACCAGAGGCTTCGCAGATCCCCAACATTCTGCCTCGCTGTGGAGAAGCTGAGCTGAGCGCATCAGGGGTTCGGAATTCAACAGAATTAAAGACGAATAAAATGGGCTTTTGGACCACCGCTCTAGTGCTGACAATTACAGGTAAAGACACTAGAAATCTTACGACTTTGTATTGAATGCAGATACATTTATACATAACGAGGTTTATTAGTAGCAATAATCTCATTACTTATTAACTTGAAAATTAAAAATGGTGTTAATCTAAAGTATCAAATATTGTGCAATTAATGGGTTGCAAAAGTAAAACTAGATACATCTTTTATAATCACTTAAGTACCACCTATAAAAGTTAAATCATTTACAAATTTCAGATAATATGATTCCTAAATTAATCTACACAAAAATCACGTTTAGTGTACTGCATATTATTGCAAAAGAAAATGTGTCGTGTAATGGTTTGTAATTATTGATTTGATGTTATCGTTATGAATTGTCAATTCCAGTTAGACTATATTGATGCTAAAATCACTTCAAAAATGTGATCTGATATTCATTTCTAATATTTGAAAGTGTATGATTACTGTTAGCAACAAGAAAGCGCACAGTGTCCTGACGATGACCTTTTCAGGGCATGATGAAGTGTGTACTTCTGCTAAGTGTGTATATCGAGAACTAAAGAAAAGTAAACCATAACCCAGCGCAAGAGCGAATGGGGTCATTAAATAGTCTAATAACAACAGAATTCGAAATTGTGTATCATGGTTATATTTTTCTATTTTTCTAGAATGTCTTCAATACTGTGCTATTAGCGGAACTACTGGGTTTTCATAAACGTTAACATTTCAGAAAAAGGTGGTTATAATCTTATCACTACTGTTTTGTTTGTACTGGTTTTAACATACTTTTATCCAAGATGTTATGAATGTTCGAATAGTAAATGAAATGTAAATGATAAAAAATATGTAGAACAGCAATTTATATTTATACTTGTGGTGGTGCTGAGAAATGTTATTATTGCTATCGTGATTTTTCATTTATGTAATTTAATTCATCATAGTATTGTCTTATTGTTGTTTTATAATTTCTTTGTTAGCCTTTTATTAAAAATCATTAACAGTTCATTATTATGTCAGACGATAAACCTCGAATTGTTAAATAAGAGCCGTTTTCAGGCCTTTAGTTTCAGTTGCAAAAGATATTTCTGTACCGGGGTCTAAAGTTATACAAAAACTCTGTCTCGTCGTCTGTCGCTCACTTAAAGATACTTTTATGTTGTAAAAATGGAAAAAGAAATATTGTATTAAACTTCTCACAGTGCGAAGTGATAAAAATGGCTCTTCTGAGTTCACAGCGCGGTTTACAGATGGTTCGTCTTTTTCGCGCTGAACCTTTTTTTGGCGCTTTAGACAAGCAAGACGAGTGGTTTGTGAGATAACGGTGTTTGGAATAATGATTTAAGAATCGATGTTGCCAGCTCGGAGACCAGTGCCGCTCTCCCTTTGCACGCCCATCAGAGGTAGGGCATTTTTCATCTGAAGAGCCAGCCGCCTGTGCCTGGACACGGACACGGACTCGCGCCGTGCGCCGAACCGCCTCCAGTCCCCCTGCAGTCTGTGTCCCCACTGTCTCTGCCTGATGCGGCGCCCATCCTCGCTGTCTGCCCGCAGGGGTCGGGGTCGAGGTGGCGCTGTTCCCCCAGGAGATGGAGTGTCGGTTCGGGGAGGCAGACCGGGAGAAACCCAAGGTCTGGTGCAAGCAGAACACCACGCAGTGCTGCTCGGGCTTCGCGGTGTCCAGCGCGGAGGAGAGCCTGTACGGCGGGCAGGTGACCATCCGCGTGCTGCGGGACCAGAACAAGTTCACCGTGTCCATCGCGCAGCTGCCCGAGGGCGAGGGGCGCTACTGGTGCGGCGTGCTGAACCCCGACAACACCATGGTCAAGCTGGGCGAGGCGGACTTCTCCGACGGTGAGACCCTGGAGGCACTCGTGCCCGCACAGTCGTACAAACGCCACATGCATAAAACACGTACACGAGTCAGACCTGTTCTCTTCACACTCACTTCACACTTCACATTCAGATGCTGCGCAGCTATGATGTTGCTAAAAATATTTCTGAGGATTCCGACCTACGGAAGACTGAAAGCGAAGCCAAGAGATTGGAGGATTTTTACAATATCCTTCGATTTACCGTGCATTAAACAGCATTAGAATCTACCAGTTGTTGGGAATGTGTGCGGGCGGAGCCCTTCCCAGAGCTCGCCTCTGACGCGGCCGTCCTGTCCTGTCGCGCAGGTGAGGTGCCGGTGTGGGACATCCTGCGCTGGGCGCTGCTGGCCGCCCTGCTGCTCAGCTCTCTGTCCAGCAGCCTGTACGCTAAACGTGAGTCCCGCTCGCCTCTCCGAGCACCGGCTGCACAGATACTGACAGTGTCCGTGTCCGGCGCTCTCTAACCCAGCACGGCTTCTTGTCTCTTTCTGTTACAGGGAGAACCGGGAAAGAAAAGGTACGTCTCTCGTGTCCTTCTCCTTAATAATAATAATAATTCTACTACTAATAATTATAACAACAAAGCATAGGTGACACCTGCTTATTACTTGGTCAATTGGTCCTTCCTCATTTCTTTAACAGAACTTTCTGGACATTAAAATGTAAATGGTTCTGGGGCCCATTGTGATTAAAATGCTGTAGAAATTCAATGGTATTAATATTTTATTATCACTAGATAGGTCTCGTATCTGAAGCTTGGTACGGGTAACAGACGCGTCTCTAGCCTGCTCTCTGCCGCTGTGTTTCAGAGGGACGAAGCCCCCTACGAGGACGTACAGATGATCAATCTCAGCGCCAAACACGACTAGGGACCCCGTGACGTCACCCCGCGGCCCGCGGTGATGCCGGCGGAATGAAGGGCGAGCTGGGAAATGGGAGAGGGGTGGGGAGGGGAGCAGGCTACCCTGGTAACGTTCATCACTGGACAGATTTGGGGTGGTAGTGTAAAACAAGGACTCTGTCGGTCCGCCTCTAGTTGTATATATGTAAATATATATATATATTACGCAGAGTAAACAAAGTTAAGCTTCCAGTAAATTATAAGTCGGACTCATTTTCTATGTAACTGTGCACGTTTAACGACATCAGCTGATAAAAATCTCTACTTCTTATTTTTTTATATTGGTTATATGTTACTTGCCTCCACAGATAGGAAATGTATAAAACGAAATTTATGAGCAATATTCTGATTCCGTCTAGGAAACGTGATGGGTGCACTTGCGCCGGCTTCCCACCAGGGGGCAGCATCGCTCTAATGCTGAATTTCATTTCTTTCTTTAATGTCCGTTTTTATTTTTCCGTGCTGTAGCTCATATGGATGGCCCACTGTCCTGCCTGCTGCCTGCAGCTCCAGGGTCCTGGGTTGGTGCCTGTCTGTGTGGAGCTGGCGTGTTCTGTCTGTGTTCAGTGGGTTTGGGCCGGGTCTCACCGCCCACAGACAAGCACATTAGTCTGGACTGGCTGCGCTACACTCTCCCCCTGCGGTTTCTCCTGCACAGAAAAACGCTGGCTGATCCCCTCCAGCTGCAGAGTCTCCTCAGGGCTCGCTGTGCTCTGCAATGGCTTCTGAGCTCTCAGTTGTCTAATCGGTCCTTTAATTGAAATTTTGATTTGATTCATTTGAACGCTTCACTTTACAATTCCAGATGTTAACATTTTAAACTTTTACTGTTTTTACAGGCAATTTGAAGCTGTCAATTGCTTCAAATTGCTGTCAAGTAAATCTTGAGCTGCTGAAAACAACAATTGCATCCTCAAAGAGCAAATGTCCACTGCTGCAATCTGAGTTCCTCCTAATAAAAAGGTCACTGAGATCTCCAGGTGTTGCTGTCTGATTTCCGATGTCTGCGATGCCTCCTCCACAGTGTGCTCTCGATGGGAATGCTGTGCTCTCTCTGCAGTCTCTTGCTCACTGAAGAGCAGGGTTCCCGGGACCACAGAGCTGAGCAGAGCTGCCCCAAGGCCTTCAAGAGCAGCAGTGGGCTGCCCCAGGTGATCAGACCTATTAAATAACCAGTCCAGTTTCACCTGCTGCCCTTGAAGGCCAGAGCTGCCCATCTCTGCTGTCCTTTCAGACACGAGGGGTTTGGTGTAGAGAGCACCTGGGTGTGGCCCACCCTTCACAGCCCGGTGCATAGAAGGTGATTACTCAGGCCACACGAACCTCTGCTGTGCTCACGAGCTCATGAATTCTTCGCTTAAGAAGATGTTTTCTTTCCTGTTTTGGCAGGAAGTCATTGGGTATAAGAAACCTGCTCTGAGCTGGTCTTATTTTTTTTTCAGTTTAGTTGACCTAGTTGAAAACGGCACTCGTGATAAGTCTAAAAACATGAAGTCGCGTGTGGCTGTTCATGGCTTAATCCCTGAGCACAATGAGGCGTAAGGGTATTGAATGACTGACGTTGACTGTTGTCTCGATGGTGCTGAGACCCTATCATTACCGCTACGAAACCACAGCACAGATATGACAAACTGCAAGTGTACGCAGTGACTTCCCCTTCACCTCATTGCAGATACACACTCTGAGATAAGGGTTCAGGTTTCTGAGTGCCGGAAACACAGCACCAGAATATTGTTTGCCTCTGGCTGCCCTGCCTGTCTAAATATGAAACCTGAGTCCTCTCAGCGCTCAGCACCTGCCAGACTTTGATCTCTTTAGGCTCCAGAGCTTGCTGGTGATCTGGCACGTTCCTGGGTGCAGAGGCCTCGTGGGCCCCACCAGTGCTCCCCACTCCAGCCCTTTGCCCCCAGACACCTCTGTCCAGACTCGCCAGCCTCCAGCCCTGCTCAACTGCTCTTCCCTGTTCGTTGCCTGAAGCAGGCAGGAAGATGTGCGGTTTCTCACAGGAGCGTCTCGGGACTGCGCAGACCTGTGTATCTGGTTGCGGCCGGCAGGTGCTGAGAGGCTCTGTGGGAACCGCGCTGGAGCGCCCTACAAGCCTGCAGCAAGTCTGGACACACCTGGCAATGTGGGCACACAGGTGAGGTGTGTCGATTCCAGCTTTTGCTTCCTTGTTTACTGAAAGGCTGCTGAGAACAGGAATTCATGAGAATATTTATTTGGCCTGCATTCCAATACCACTGATCATGAATGCAGTACAATGCAGAGGCCAGGTGTGGTTTGGCTGCCTTGTTCGAGTGTGCCATTTCTCTTTATCAGTCAGTGAAAGGAGGCTCTAGCCCACAGATCACAAACTGCTCTAGAAACCTGAGGACTCAGCTATGGGGACTCATTGAAAACATGGGCATATTTACACATGCAAAAGCCTCTATGGAAAAGATTTCCCACTAAGTCAACAAAGAATTAAGAGCAGCCTGGGACAATTGGGGGTCCACAGGAGAGCAGCCTGGGACAATTGGGGTTCCACAGGAGAGCACCTGGGACAATTGGGGTCCACAGGAGAGCAGCCTGGGACAATTGGGGTTCCTTGGGGTTCCACAGGAGAGCAGCCTGCGACAATTGGGGTTCCACAGGAGAGCAGCCTGGGAAATTGGGGTTCCACAGGAGAGCAGTGCCACAGGAGAGCAGCCTGTGACAAGTGGGGGCCCATGGGTGAAGCAGGGGCCCACAGGAGTCTCCTGCTTTTGGACGCTGTCCAAACCCTCAGGAAAATGAGATTCAGGCTCAAGGTACAAAGCTTGCTGAAAGGCCAGGTGAAAAGGGGAGCAGCATGGAGTTCCCCTTAAGTGCTGTCTTAAGGAAATTTCAAGTTGCCTTTGCGCAAACCCGAAATCCAGTCAGAGACCTTTCTTAGGGCCCCGCGGGGCTCAGCACACTTTCTGACACTCTTCCAAGGTGGAAGATTTCCTCCCGGCCTGAGGGCAAGCGCAACAGAGACAGCTTCTTCCACGGAGCGAGAAAAGAAGACTCCATCAATCACGGCCACGGGTCCTGCTCCCCCCCGAGACCCTGCCTTCCTTCAGACACCCTGGCAGCTCTGTGAACGTGAGACCAGGAGAGCCCCCTTATCAGGGCTCAGGCACCCCGTCTGGTGGAGTCCCCGGGGCGTCCTGGTGTGTGTGTGTGTGTGCGAGCGAGCGTGCACATGCGTGTCATATGTTGCAGCCCATTGTCAAGACCTCAGTCAGGATGAGCTCACTCATTCATGAAATCCCAGAATTACTGACGCAGCTGGTCACAGGCAGAACGATCCGTGCGCTGGTCCAGAACCACTCACTCTGGACCCCTAGCTCCCACCTAGAGGACAACAGCTGTTCCACTGTGGTTTACAGTATATGTCACAAAAAACTAATAAAGTGAAGGGACATAATCAAAATAAAATAAAGTGAAAAATATACCTATTCCACCCATGGTTACTAAAGGTAAGCACCTGAAAAACCTGGGCTAAATGCAAAGCACCTTCTGACAATTCACCTTGAATCACAGTTGTTGAGTAACAGGTGACTTTCAGTCTGTTGAGCAATTTACAACATTACGCATCTATTGCAACTAAGATAAAACTGACTGCTACTACAGCTGCTGCTGACGTCACTCTCCTCCTCCTCATCAACAACAGCCAATCGAAATGTTGCTGTCATGCGTGGGCCGGTATAATGAGGCTGATTGTTCCTTTGTTTTGATAATCCCGAAGCGGGGCGAGAGGATTAAATCGAGCTCTTTGCGGATCAAAGCGCTGACCAGGGTCCTGCTGCGCGCCCGCAGACCCCCACAGCCAGGGCTGCGGCGTGCCGGTCACCTGAGCACACGGGCCGCGGTATCTCGCACGCCAAGGCTGCGCTGACTGAACACCGCTGCCCGCGCTGACTGGAAACTGTTAAACACGTGTTTTAAATCAAGGCAAGGCGTTGCGTGCCAAGAAACTTTACTGTAAATTGTGCTTTGAAAGGTGTAAACCTGCGCTGATCTGTAGCCTGTGCTTTGCCTCTGTATTGTGGCAGCATGCTGGCTTTCCTGACAAGCAGACACCCTGTATTGACTGTCATTGTCTCTAAGCCAAGCCTCAACTCAGGCAGAAATATTTCAAATAATTCTCAGGCCCAGCCAAGCCCCTAACTACACCAAGCCTATTTATAAAACATATAATAAAGAATACCTTTTGAATTTTTAAAAGCCAAGTTTAAAGCAATCCAAATACTGATTTTGGACTACAGTCTTATTTTTGCTCAATAACAATTTCAATTTCAATTATATAAGTATTTCTGCTCTTTAAATAACTAATTTGTTTTTCATGATTGTATGTTGTCAACATAAATGCGGACAAAGTGCTCAATCTGATATATTTTTATTTTCCTTATTAGTTGTCTTGTTTAGACGGTTGTCTTAGAAGTATGGTGCACCCATGCAGAAAGGCAGGCGAACGCACTGCGCAGAACTCCTCTCACTCTGTAGGCTCTGCAGACCTGGTCGTGGTATGTCAGCATTGCAGATAGGAGTACTGCACGTCTCTAAAAATGCATGGAATTAATATACCAATTTGATACCGCCGTTCACGTAGCTGTACTCCGGAGCCGATTCAGAAATGACCGCACTATCAATAAGGATTTCTGAAATGTTGCTTAAGTGTCAGGATACAAAGGGTCTTCCGCGCTTTACACTCCTGCGTTATAATGCAGTCTGTGGGGGGACTGCAGTGGCCTCTATTACAGCAATACTGGGATGAGCATCAGACCCAGAGAAGCGCAGGGAAATCAGTAACCGCCGCCCGCAGGGTTAGCAGGATAGTCCGCGGGGTTCAGCGATAAATTCATAAGATGTCCGTTGAATGGCCGAGCAGTGCGGTTTGGTGCGTTCAGGGGGGATGTGTGAATATTAAACTGTTCTCTTGGGAAGACACGCTGTGCCGAGGTAAACTGGCTGGGAAATCGTGACCTCGGTGAGGTCAGGACCACGCGCGATCTTCAAGAGCGAGGCGGCCGCCCTCCGTCCACCGCGCTCTCTCGGGCGGGACTCAGGATGCGAGAGGTTACAGCAGTACATACCATCCCGGCTGTACCTGGGACTTTTCTGCTAACAGTGACGTGCGAGCCAGACTAAGACAGAAATTCTGTGGTCGGCAAAGAAGAAAAAATACATACAGTAGACGCAACTGAAAAACAAAATGAGTATAGAGCACCAGTTATGTTCAAATAGGACCGACACGTTCTTTGTGCTAGATTCAACAATAACGAAAATTAGCGTGTGTAAAGTGTGTGCAAAACATAATACAGCAGTACAAACAATACAGACGACGCGTTTTTTAAAAATACGAGACTTATTGCCACAATGATCAGTGTGCCTCTCATCTGGAGAGTGAGTTTGTGTTTCTGTATTTGTGTGTGCAATGTGCCTGTCATTCTGAAAGTGAGCTTATGTTACTGTGTTCGTGGCTCTTGTCCCCGTTTCCAAAAGCTCTGCTGTTTGTGCATCAGCTGTGGGTTTCCAGTCAGTGTGACACCGTGTGTCTTGTGTGTGATTTTATTATTAGGCCACGGACGTTTCTCACGTAAGGCTATTACAGAAACTGCACAGGAAGAACAAGAAAACCACGAGGAGACAGGCTGTGCTTTTGAAATTAGTTTTACAGTTCAGACGCACCGCAGACATCCTGCGAGAGCGAGAAGGAACATCGTGCGGGACATCATCGGTGTAAAAAAAAGCCTCTTGCTGAGGAAAGTCAAGAAAACGTCCGGCTGACTCTCAGTGACGTCTCAGCGCACGCAGACTGAAAGCCCCGTGTGAGGCAGGCTGTGTAGAAGGGTCTGTAACTCGGTAGGACCGGTCTGGCTAGTTTTTTTTTTCCCCTGCTTGCTCTGTGTTTTCTTTTCAGAAACAAAGCAGCGGAGTGTCGAAAGTCATTGGCTCACTGCTTCGAAATTTGCATTGACTGTCCGGCCCCTTCGCTAAACCTCCGAGTCTCTTACCTGGAACGTCGAACTTTGGACCAGTCAGCCGTCAAAGACTGAGCAGCACGCGAGCTGGGGGAAATTCGGCTTGCATGTGTACATTTTAAACAAACAGCCTGAATCTGAAAGGGGCCGTTATCTGGATCTTCTTAATTAACACCCCAGCGCTTGGATATGTCCCAACTGTAGCGTCAGAGTTGGTAAGTTAAAACAGCATGGTATTTTACATTCTTTTCTAAAAGACTGGCAGGACCTTTATCCCAGACATCTGTCAATCATTAATGGTAGGGATTAGTCTGGTCTCCGGACACAGAGTAGCGTTTTCTGTCTGGAATCTTTTAGACTTGTCTGGGTCTGCGATTCTTCAGGCGAATGTGAGTGACTGTTTCTTGGCTCGGTGGAAGATTCACAGTTGTACTGGGAAAATAAAATGTAGCCTGCAGAATCCCTGAATGTGTATGTACATTCCGATCAATAGGTGTGATTATGGTTGATTTCGAATGTGCACGCAAAGTTAACACAGACCCGCACCGTGTGTCAGCCGAACTTCGCGGCGGGTTATTCAGCTAGCGGCTCGCTCCTTGAATCGTTACCCTGAATGCAGGGTAGAAGACGCTCAGTTATTCACGCTTCTAGTTTTTCAAACTTCACACCTTAAACTGATTTGTCTCTCTCTTAAGAGGTTTTAATCGTTGAAAAAAAGCAACTTCTTGACGTGCGAAATGTTCGTGATCCTAGTTCCTGACTTGCGTCCCATTCATGCAATAGAACAGTAAGTTCTTTGCAATATTACAAAAGTGTTTTGAAACGTCAGCTGCAGTTCCGGAATTAAGTTTGTTTGACCCATTTAAACAGTGTAATTTATTCGTTAAGGGGTGTGTAGTTTGGACGTGAAGCCCGAGCGACAGTCTCCTGGTTTACAGCCAGCCCACAGCGGTCACATACAAAAGCCTATAGCATATGCAAGAAAAGGGATATCAGCAGTGTATCCATAAAAGACAACGAAGAATGGTTTTCCGTGAATTTATTTTTTTATTTGCTGTCTCTGGGATATTTTTGGTGAGAAAAGTGCTTACCAACTGCCAGACTAGTCAGAACACCTTCCTCCTCCACACAGAAGTCTTGCATGTTTATGCAGATCAGTGAGCAGTGAATATTTTCCTTGATGTCTTCTGTCCCTAACTCTGATATCTCCTTTGCCCTAACCTTGAGCTGTGCCTGACACTGAACCTGAGCTCAAACCCTGAGCTTTCCCTGGCACTTACCCTGAGTTCTCCCCAGTACTAACCCTGAGCTTTCTTCAGTACTAACCCTGAGCTGTCCCTGACACTAACCCTGAGCTCTCTCCAGTACTAACCCTGAGCTCTCCCAGTACTAATCCTGAGCTCTCCCCAGTATTAACCTTGAGTTCTCCCCAGTACTAACCCTAAGCTGTCCCTGACACTAACCCTGCGCTGTCCCCAGTACTAACCTTGAACTCTCCCCAGTACTAACCCTGAGCTCTCCCCAGTACTAACCCTGAGCTCTGCCCAGCACTAACCGTGAGCTCTCCCTGGAACTAACCCTAAGCTACTTGAGTCCTGTCAATGCACAGCTGCTCCCTACCTCCCTGCTCTGGCTTGAGAGAGCTCTGCTGATCATTCTCTTGTCTCTTCCTGCAGGAAACTGTCTTGACATGTCCTCTAAATCCAGGGTCCCGGGGTTTCTGATGGAGCTGCCGGTCCAGCGCAAGACTCCTCCTAAGACCTTCGAGGACTTGACTTTGGACTCGGGGTACGGGGGCATGGCGGGGTCATGCCGCTCCTCTGTCCTCTCACTGTCCCCTGGGCCTGGGGACAGCCTATGGACTCTGCCCGGGGACGGGCCTTTCCGCAGGGACCTGGGTGCTGGTGAGTGCCACAACTGCTCTGGGGGGCGACCTGAGGACCTGGAAAAGGTGGCCCCCAAACTACCGCCCCTGGAGCACCTGCCCTGGACAGAGGAGGAAGTGGGGGCTGTGATGAGGAAGTGCCTGCCCTCCTGGACCGTGTCCGAGGGGCTGATCCGGCGCGTGTCCACCTGCCTGGGCCGGACGCTGCTCAGGGTGGCGCGGGAGGCGCAGCGGCTCAGCCTGCTCTGCGGGAAGTGCACCCGGCACGAGGTGCAGACGGCCGCCAAGCTGGTGCTGTCCTGGTCGCTGTCGGAGAGCTGCGTGGCCGCCGGTGTGCAGGCGCTGTCCCTGTGCAGCATGAGCGCCGAGGAGCCCGACGTCCGCAGCAAGAGCGCCCGCTGCGGCCTGGCCTTGTCCGTGGGCCGGTTCTTCCGCTGGATGGTGGACGCGCGCGTGGCGCCCCGGATTCACGAGTTCGCTGCCGTCTACCTGACCGCCGCGGTGCAGGCGCTGCTGGAGGAGCTGTGCAGCCGGCTGGGGCGCGGCCCCGGGGCCGAGGGGGGCCCGCAGGAGGAGGAGGCGGCCCTGGAGCACATGCTGAATAATGACGCGGAGCTCTGGGGACTCTTCCAGCCATACCAGCACCTGCTGTGTGGGAAGACCGCTTATGGTAAGGAGGAGTCAAATCAGCTAGACCAGATCAGGCAGCTAGACCAGTCTTCTGCTCCCAGAGTTAATACAGGCTTGTAACGTGCTACTACACTACTTTACTTCTCTAATGCATCCTTTTGCCTGTGATACTAACCTACTCCCTACCCTGTACTGGTCTTGTGCACTGTAATCGGGTTTCTCTTTGTCTTCAGTGAGTCTGATAGAGCCTCACCTGTCATTGGGCTGGCTCTGGTAGAGCCCTGTAAGCACTGATGGAAACAGCAGAAATAGAAACAAACCCGAGCGCCGTTTATTAACTGGTTTTGATTAAGGCCCAGACTGCTCAGTGGAGGTTTTATTTATCTGTTTCATTTGAAATATTACAGAATTACCTGGAAACAATATTTCAATAGTCACAAGCTGAATCATGAGTTCTGCTCACCGCTGCACCAACATGTTCCTCATTGACAATTGTGCAACAACAGTGAGGAATCTGGTCCAAGTGGTGGGGCCGTGCTAACAGAAGGCAAACGGTCCTGCATGATCAACAGTAGAGAGAGCTGTCCCTGTTCCTGGGGCTTTCACTGCAGAGAGTTAAATTGGCGTCAGACCCCGTGGGTGTCTTGAGGAGTGGAGGTGGGGTTCAGGGGTGAGGGTCTATGGGCTAGGAGTCAGGGGTCGGTTTCTCTGGCTGATACTGAATCATGAGAATACTGACAGCCTCAGAGGAATACCAACTGCCTCATATCTCGAAACAGAGCCTCCCCCGTCTTCCTCGAACTCTCAGCACTGAATCATCCCTGTTTCCTGTTTCCCAGTGACTCCATGCTGATTTCATTCAATAAAGCACAAGAGATCCTCTGTCCTGCCTGAGGCTGAAATGATCTGGTCAGAGAGGGTCATTTGCTCTGCCCCCGTCCGGCATACCAAAGACGACACTTGTGCAATCCTCAGTCTTCTGAGAATGGCTACAGGGGTTAGAATCCTTCAGGACACCTAAGACACAAAGTCACAAACTCTGGTATCAGCAACCCTGTGTTGATGTTGCAGTGGAGCCTGCTATTTCCTAGAATGAATGTGTTTTTTGCAAACTTAGAAGAGGGTGAAGGCAGTAGCTGCATGTCACAGGTTGCAAGCACACCTAGAAAATCCCGTTTTTTAAGTTTTAAATTAATGCAGATCCTGCACGGCGCTTACAGGCTTTTATAGCGCAGGGTGTAGAAGGCAGGACGAAGCAGAATTATTTAAAGAAACAGTAACAATGATTCCAAAACAAGGCCAGGCTGAAGAAGACTGGAAGGGGACACGAAGACACTTGAAAAGATTCCTGTGCTAACTAGAGAAAAGCCATTTCTGTAGGCATCTCTGTACTGTTATGTAACAGAAGAGCCAGTCTCACATAAGGCTTCCGTTTTAACCTGAGTGCAATTTCCGATGCTAGCTGCGCCATGGGAACTTGGATTAACAGATTGTTTGGCTTTACTCTGCGAAACTGCGCCCGAGGACGTGTCTTCGGAAACATGAGAGACAGAAGGGAAGAAAGCATCTTGCAAGACCGCGGGCCTCTGAACCAGGACCCACATTGTGTGGGCGTGCTGTTAGCATCACAGTGCAGGAGCGCAGAGTGAGGTTAGCGCTCCCGCGGCCTCTAGGCCAACTCACAGCTGTGCTGCATTGTTCTTTTTTTCAAAGTCTTCTCTTCCTGCGCCCACATGCCTGGTCTCACTTGGGTGAGTCTGCTCTCGTAGCCTCTGTCTTCAGCTCTCGCTCCGATCTGAGAGATACAGTTGTTTTCTTTTTCATTCTTCTGCCCCGGCTCTCCTCTCTGACAGTTCCAGCACTTTCCCATCGGAGCGGCTTGGCTCCGTGCCTGGCCCAAGGAGCGCCAGGGCGTGCCGGCTGCACACACTCCAAGGTCCTGCTGGAATGTGGAGGTGCGTGTGTGCAGCGTGGGCGGGAGGGGATCTGGGGTTCCTCTCAGTGTGCACCCCATTCCCATCACACAAGCTGTTGTCTCCTTGCAGAAAAAGGGGCCCCCTTGTACTGGGACTTTTTTCCAGGGCTTTACGTTCGTACAAAGCAATAGCTTGATTAATGGCCGGTCATTTCCTTTTTGTTTTAAATCTCATTTTCCAGCCTTAGCAAAAACACTAATCTGAGATGTTGCTGATTCTTAATCACTTAAAAAAAAAGCCCAGATTGCGCATGTGGGACAGATTATCTGTTACAAGGAAATGAACGTCTGGGCTTTGCAGCCTTGGCAAAACCCAAGACAAGGACATGGATTTACAGAGGCAGGATTGGAGTGGCTGAGAAGCCCCGCCTCTCTTAAAGACCTTGCTGTCTTTGTCAGCTCTGGCCTCGTCCTGAACCAGCCAGCAGAAAAATGATGAAGGGCACGGAGGTCGAGCCACTGCTGAGTGAAGCTGTTTCTCACAAACAATGGGGTTAGTGGGCGAAAGGGGCTTTGAAAATAGCTAAGCTGGGCTAAAGCAAAGAACAAAAGAGCTGCTGTTGTGCTCAGATGTGCGGGGTGGCTGGCCGTGGCGTGACAGAGCAGGAACAGGAGAGACTGAGCCCACCGGCACAGAGCAGTTAGCTTAGCCAGCCCTTTTCCTGCTGGACTGTCCGGCGGGGATTAATCACAGCTGCCTGGAGCATGGCCACCACAGCTCTGGTGGGTTTGCTGGGTACACCTGGGTAAGCCTGCGTATGCCAGGCTAGGCCTATAGGAAAGGCACGGCCTCAGGCACCAGCGTTGCCCTCCGCCACGCGCCATGCCTTTAAAAGGTCACAGAACGGGATCGAGTCTTCAATGAATTGTGAAGAGTTGTAACTCACAAAAAATACACAAAGGACAGAAAAAGGATATACCCACAGACAAAACTAGAACTCCTGTCAGAGGGAATGGCAGGGCATGAAGCACTGAAGACGGTTTATTTTCTGGCACACGTGTGCTGGAGTCTCTGGAGGAGGCAGAGGGAGGGGGAGTGGGAGGAGGAGAGAGTGGCGGGGTGGAGAGAGTCTTTTCGCTACTTTCCTCCACAGGAAACTGTCACATGGTCCCCCCCCTCCCCACTGTGCTGCTATTTTTACACCCCCAGGTGGAAACTACAGCATCTTCCTCTCCATCTCATGATCTCTGTAGGATCTGTGGTAAAAATAAATCTCAGTCAGAGTGACGTGGCACAGATTACGAGGGGGTGCACCTATCTCCTGGGGACTCCATCAGCCGAGTGACGAATCTAGAGGATAGAGGACTGAAACTGAACCCCTTTTGTGGTTATATTGTGACCTCATTGACCTGAGAATCCCCTGTCTCGAAAAAACAAACCTGTGACCTGTGTGACCTCTGGGACTGGCTGCTGTGTTGTCAGAGGCAGGCGAGCAGCTGTCCTGCTGGCTCATCTCCGGCGCTCCTGTGTCAGTCTGAGCACCAGATAAGAGCCAACGCTCTAATTTCACTAACACCGCCTTGATATTTACGGATGCTGACACCTCGGTTTCAAAGGGAAAAGAAAACTGGAAAGTGGCTGTCTTGGTGTCATTTCTAATCTGCTTTTTAAAACGAATCTGACCGTGATAACGTGTGAGGTAAGGAGCAAGATGAGGTCACTTCCTGGAAGCTTCTGGTGGTGTGCCGCCTCTAGGCCCGACACAACCTCTGGCTCCGGAGGGCGAGCGCGGCCCGGGTCGCGGCTCAGTGCTGTCCTGTCTGGTGGCCCGGTTCTGGCGGAGCAGCAGGGGACCATGAGGATCCTGGACTGAACTGCCTTTCCCTCACGGACAAGAGAGGGAACAACAACGTTCTTCCGTTTCTGTGAAATGAGGCCAAGGCAGGCTTAGGCTGAAAGGCTGTGATGTCATTTTCTCCCCAGTGGGCAGCAGGATCTGTGGGTTTTCCACAGCATTGTGGTTCACTTCCTCTTTACTGTCAGCTCTGGGGTGTGATAGTGACAGACAGCTTTCAACATGATGGAACATCCACATTTACCTGGTGACCTGGTGTGCTCCTGCAACCGAAAGGATCTCTCTTCCCTCTTTCTCTCCGTGGGCTCTGTGGGAATTTGTGAACGCTTTTCCTTTCTGTTTTGAACCCATTGAATCAACAGAAATAAGTCTGACTCCCACTGTTACACAGTCCTAAATGCGGCCTGACCACGTTCCTCGGAGATGTTAACGAGACCATCAGGCTTTGTCATGTTTTTTGATTAAGGAAAAATGCGAGGGCATAAACTTTACTTTACCAGAAATTACATATGATCACGTCCTTGAGTATAGAATTTCCGAACTGCTGTCGCACTGGGATGACAGCACATCTGTGCTATCATTGATTCCACCCTCGCTGTTCTCTGACCCCCCTGCCTCTCCTGTTTCCCTAGACACCCCGGTCCTGCCCTCCTATGTCAGCGTGTACACTCGGGGGTCCCTGGGTCGCCCCGGCAGCACCTCGCCCCTGGGCCCCACGGAGCTGCAGAGCCTGGAGCACAGCCTGCTGACCAGCACGGTGGACAGCGTGGCCGAGCTGAGTGAGTACTGAGAGCCCGAGGACAATACTAATGTCATCCCTGACAAAGAGAGTGTGAAAGAGTCCTGTCTGGACTCGTGAAAGGAGACGCACCAGCCAGGGTGGGGAGCTGAGCCGAGCCGAGCCGTGGGTGAGTCACTCTCAGCTGACGGGCACTGGGGTGGCGAGAGAAACCCCCCAGGAGCTCCCACTCCCCGCGAGTCCCCCGCCTGCCAGGTCCCCACGCGCTGCCGCGTGACCGCGGTCTGTGAGCGCGTGAGCGAGTGTGCGCGCGCGTCAGGTAGAGTGGGCGGAAGGCAGGGAGGAAACGCTGTCGAGTCTGCGGCCTGGTCCCCAGACCGGCGGAGAGTCTTAAAGCAACAGAAGGGGATAGGATACAGAAGGATGTAAAAGCACTGTGAATTCATGGTAGATTCCCGGGGGACACTCTTCAGATTTCTGTCTGTAAACCCTTAGATCACTGGTCTATCGGCTGTGCTCTTTGTCTTCCCAGACATGGCTATAACTGTTGTTCTGATATCTCTCCCTCTGCCCTCCAGGCGCTCTGGTCATCAACGCCATGTACTGTTTACAGCGGCTGGGCTCTTGCAACCCCGGAGGGATGTTCCAGCTGCACTTCAGGCAGGGGGCGCTGTCCTGGGAGCCCGAGGCCCTGCACAGCTTGTTTTACTACACCCGCAGGCGCCCGGCCGAGTGGGACAGCGCGCAAGCCGAGCCCCGCCGCGTGCGGCTCACCAGCGACAGGTGAGAGCTTGTCCGGCTGCCCCCACCTCCCCCTCCCGCCAGGTGCTGCCGTCAGGGCTGCCTGGCGGTGATGTCATGGCGTCAGACGGCCGGAGCCGGCTGAGTGCTGCTCTGCCTCTCCTGCCAGCCCCCGGGGGAGAACCTCCAGAGAGGGAGTTTCCCGACGCACCTCTGAACCCCCGTCAGTATGACACAGAACACACTTCTCTTGCTCGCCGTTAAGGCTACTGATCAAAACAGGCTGCTGCTGCTAAGTCATCGTGCTTGTTGTTGTGGGGAGAAGAGATCCATATATAAGACTCCTTGTGTTTTCTAACTCTGCCTTGGTGTGGGGTGTGGCTGTTTGAGTAATTCTTGCAGGCAGACGAGAGTCATGAACAGCTCACAAGGCTCTGTCACAGTCTGGGCTGCAGGTCTTGTGATGTGGGAATGAATAGCGCCTTCGTGTGCTGGAAAGGCAGCAGGTAGCCTGTCTGTGGGCAGGACTGGGTACCTGTCTCTGGCCCGGGCCTACTGGTGCCAAGGTGCTATACCTCTGTCTGTGGGCAGGACTGGGTACCTGTCTCTGGCCCGGGCCCGCTGGTGCCAAGGTGCTGTACCTCTGTCTGTGGGCAGGACTGGGTACCTGTCTCTGGCCAGGGCCCGCTGGTGTCAAGGTGCTATACCTCTGTCTGTGGGCAGGACTGGGTACCTGTCTCTGGCCCGGGCCTACTGGTGCCAAGGTGCTATACCTCTGTCTGTGGGCAGGACTGGGTACCTGTCTCTGGCCCGGGCCTACTGGTGCCAAGGTGCTATACCTCTGTCTGTGGGCAGGACTGGGTACCTGTCTCTGGCCCGGGCCTACTGGTGCCAAGGTGCTATACCTCTGTCTGTGGGCAGGACTGGGTACCTGTCTCTGGCCCGGGCCCACTGGTGCCAAGGTGCTGTACCTCTGTCTGTGGGCAGGACTGGGTACCTGTCTCTGGCCCGGGCCCGCTGGTGCCAAGGTGCTGTACCTCTGTCTGTGGGCAGGACTGGGAACCTGTCTCTGGCCCGGGCCCGCTGGTGCCAAGGTGCTGTACCTCTGTCTGTGGGCAGGACTGGGTACCTGTCTCTGGCCCGGGCCCGCTGGTGTCAAGGTGCTGTACCTGTAACTCTGTCTCTGCTGTTCTGAACCAGGCCAACACTTGAACCAGGCCAGTCTGCTGTTCAAAAACACAAACCCAACAGTTACAACTGAGGGGGAGGGGATGGACAAAAACGCTGACTAACAAGCTGTGATATTTGGTGATTCCCACAATCTCAGGCTGCAGTAGTCGGAGAGTACAGAGAAACAGACGCTTGAGTAAATTATGACACAAGGGAGATAAATGCTCTAGACCAGCAAAGGTCAACATGAACAATAACAAAGAGGGAAATGGAATTTTTTTCAAAGTTTCGCTTCTGTGTGATCCCTTAGCAGCTGGTGGGAGGTGATTTCCCAGCGCGTCCCGAAACGGTGTGGTTCTGACAGTGAGGGGAGCTGGGTCGAACTGGTGTGGTGTTCCCCTGTGACTTCCAGTCCAGCCCCTCTTCATTTCCCCTCCTAATGCTTCATTGAGCGTGAGACCTCAAGAAAGGTTAGAAGCGAGAGGAGCCAATCTGCCCCTCCAGCCTCTCAGGCAGTTAGTAGCTCATTGATCCCAGGATCTCTTCCAGTTTTTTGAAAGGTGCCAGGGTCTCAGCTTCAACAGCATGTTGGATAGCCTGTCCCACATCCCAGCAACCCTTTCCTCCAGCGGCCTCTCCCTTCTCTGTAACTGCTCCTCATCCTCCTCAGTTGACATCACTGCACTTCATTCCTGCGGTCCCTTTGATAGAGGACACCCTCTTGTTCTGCGTCTTGCTGTGCAGAGTATAGCTGTCTCGTCGTAGTGGGTCAGACTGTAGCGGCCTCTTTCTCTCTCCAGCCCAGAGATGGCCCTGCCGCCCCTGGGGGAATGGCTGCGTGTGTGCCTGGCGTTTGCGGAGCACCGACACAGCCAGACCGTGGACAGTGGGGATGTCCAGCAAGCAGCCCGTCTTCTCCTGCCGGGGGCCGACTGCGAGCCGCGCCCACTCAGGTACCAACCTGGCCGACTGAGGGCCTGTCTCTCTATCTGCATCCCAAGCACACTGTACCTGGGAACAAACAGTCTCCCGAGTCCGACTCTTCATTTGTCCATGGATCAATGGACTGTCCGTGCTCTTTTGAGAAGGCTGGTGTTTGATTTCTTTCTGGGTTACCAGCAATCTGTAGGACTGTTGATTCAGCTGTATTCACATAGAACGGTGACACTGGTTGTTTTAGTGATTAGTCAGTCATGGTTCTCTCAAAGAAGTGATTTCCCAGAAGTCTGTCTGCTTCCTGTGACATCACAGATAGACATGCCGTTTCTCCAATCAGCACTAGCACTCTTGTGCATTGTTACGGAGTTAGATGAGTGATGGGAAGGGTGTGTGGCAGGGGCATGTCTGCACCTGCTCACTTTGCCTGTGAGGTCCAGGATTTATTTCCTCATAAAAGAGATACAAAATAAGTGACAAAGACAAGATATTGATGTACTTCAGGGCAGCAAGCGTGAATTTCTTCAGAACTGCTGGCAGCAGATGGCGGTAGTTTCCTCTTCTGCTGAAGTTGGGCTGGTGCCCAGCAGGCAGCCGGCCATTGCACACCTGGAAGGCTGTCTGACCTGGATCTCAGCCCAGCCCCTCGCTATTCTGTGCCAAAATAGTTCACTGAAACCGCGGTTAGAATTTAGAAATGGAAAATAAACCTGCCCTGTGCCTCTCACTCTCCCGAGGGCTGCGATATGCCCAGGGGGGCCCGCGTCAGCCTGTGGTTTGGTCATTTTGAGCGGCAGGAATGCGAGGAATGGAGGCAACAGCTGTATCCCAGCTGTGTGCCAGGCTGGTGTGCATCATGCACAGCGCTCAGTCCAGGTGGAAAAGTACAACTGTGGTCATTTAGTAAATATTCTGCAGGATTATTCGATGGTGATCACATTTAAGAAATATATAGCTCTCAATTTGTGGTGAAAGATTAAATTCCTAGATAAAGCCTGGTCCTGTAGTTTGTGTCCTGGTATGTGTAGTAGGATAGAAACTATTTAGTACTGAACTCTTCAAAAACAGCAAATCAAAACCTGTTATGGGGGTGTCTCTTCTTTTTATACAGAAATATGGGTTTACAAAGAATCAAACTTGTGATTTCAGTGTATGGCGTTATTTTGGACCTCCTGCTTGGGGCAGCAGCCCTCACCCGTGCCCTCCTCTCTCCCCGGTGTCCCTCTCTCTCTCCCCATGCCCCTCTCTATCCCCCCTCTCTCTCTATCCAATGTGACCCTCACTCCCCACTTTTTCCCCTCTCTCAGGGTGGAGTGCTGCCTCTACGCCTCTAAGCGGCTGGAGCCTGTGGTGGCAGAACAGGCCCTGCGCTGGAACCTGGCCTTTCGGATGCTGAGCTGCGGGCGGACAGACCTGGTGGCCCCAGCTAAGGCCCTGCTGGGTCCTGACGGCATCAACACCCTTAATGATCAGGTACTGCCAGCCTGGCTCTGAACCAGCTCCGACCCGACGCCTGCACTGCCCTGTACACCTGCAGAGTCAGGGTGGGAGTGGTGTGCCACAGTGAAGTATTCACTACTGTTGCAGTCATGAGGCTGTAGGCACTGTTATAGTTTTCTAATCCGTATGCAATGTAATTCTACTCCTGTAGTTAAAGGATCCTGTCATTTAAAAGGAATCATGTGCCACAGCAGTGAAGCACAGTAGTGTGATAGTGTAATTGTGACAGTGAACAGGTGAACACATCGAGGTTTATGCAGCTGTGGTAGAAGAAAAGGTTAGTAAAGCAAGGCGATTGTGTGATATGAACAGAGTCAGAGGTCAGAGAGCTTGGCATTCAGCCTGATGCAACTCATTGTGGACTTGCCTGTCTCCCCTGTGCCCCGTTAACTGTGTCCTCTCTCCACAGGGCCTGTCCCCTCTCATGTACGCCTGTGCCAGTGGAGATGAGGCCATGGTGCAGGTGCTGCTGGACGCCGGTGCGTCTGTGGACCTGCTGGTGGGTACCTGTACACTGGGCACGGTGGTGGCACAGTGGAGGGTGTGCAACCTGGGACAGTGTAGATTTTCCAAAGTACATTTTCCTGCTCCTGGCACTCAAGTGTGTGCTGGCACCTGTTCTACTTCAGCTCTCAGTATATTAATCTCTCTGAAATTCAGGGCTCCGAAAAAGGTGTTGGGTACTTCCAGTGAGGGGTGGCAAGGTTGTAACGCCTGTGTTTCCCTCCAGGTCCCCTGCGGGATACAGAAGGCACGCTGCGCCCACCCTGAGACGCGTCGCTGGACTGCCCTCTGCTTCGCCGCCGCCTTCGGACACACCTCCATCGCACAGGTACCCAGCCTATACACCTGCCTGCAGCACAGAGGGGTCTCGGGCTCGTCCTGGACGTCCTGTTCTGACTGGGCTCTCTATTTCAGCTCCTGCTGGACTCGGGCGCTGATGTGGACGGCTGTGTGGGTGAGAGCGAGGGGGCCGAGTCCCCCCTGCAGCTAGCTGCTGCCGCAGGTCAGTTCTTTCACTGTCTGAGCACAGGCACGGTGACGTCTAAACACAGGCCCTGTGTTGAACACGTGGTCCTGGTCTCTGCACTGTCTGAACCCAGGCCCTGCGCTGTCTGAACATGGGCCCTGTGCTGTCCAAAGCTGGGCCCTGCGCTGTCCTAACCTGGGCCCTGCGCTGTGTGATCCTGGTCTCTGCACTGACTAAAACCTGGCCCTGCGCTGTCTGAACCTGGGCCCCGCGCTGTGTGATCCTGGTCTCTGCACTGTCTAAACCCGGGCCCTGTGCTGTCTGAACTTGGGCCCTGTGCTGTCCTAACCCGGGCCCTGTGCTGTGTGATCCTGGTCTCTGCACTGTCTAAACCCGGGCCCTGTGCTGTTTGAACCCAGGCCCAGCTATTTCTAAACCAAAGCCCTGCTATCTATAGTCAATGCTGCTCATTTCCAGTAATGAACTTCTGGCAGTAAGACCTTCTGTTTGTAATGAGATCTTACTTACAGTACCTGTTCCCAGTTTAGCCGGGGACTATTAAGCCTGCAAACTGGACAGTAGAAAGTCTCTTTAAGAATATTTGACTGACCACAGGTCTGTCTTCCCTCTCTCCTGCAGGTCACTACGAGCTGGTCTCCCTGCTGCTGGAGCACAGCGCTGACCCCCTCTCAGGGTCCTGCAAGCCAGGGGGCGACACCTCCCTGCACGGGACCTCCAGTGCCTTTGCCCTGGCGGCGGCACACGGGCACAGGTGAGGGGCAGCTGTACTTGCTCTCGAATGTGTCCCTGTTAGCAAAAAGCGGATGTCATGTTCTGTGGAACCGTGGGCCGTGTGGGGGCAGAGTGGGGTTGCTGTGCTGTCAGTACTGACCTGAGAACACAGGCTGGTAATAACCAAGGGGAGGTGGATCAACACTTGATGCTGGCAGACAGGCTGTGTCTTGACGGCTTGCAGAGGTCAGCCCCCAGGCAGCTGTCTGCTGTGTGATTATGGGATCAGTGGCAGAGTAAAGCCAGAGCCCCGGTGTTTCCTGTGTTTCAGGAATGTGCTGAGAAGGCTGCTGATCCAGCCCACCAGCGACATCCTCACGCTGGAGGACATGCTGGCGGAGGGGGCGGGGGGCGGAGCCCAGTCCCGCCGCATGGGGCGCGCTCAGAGGAGGGCCCTGCAGGAGGCGCTGTTCCATAGCGTCGAGCACGGCTACATTGACATCGCACTGGAGCTGCGACAGCAAGGTGAGGGGAGTGGGGGTGGTTTCATTAGTTATATATTTTTTAACTGAGTATTGTGCAGCTGTTACACAGCCAGCAATTTGTACTGAAGGCTGGAACAAATCTCGAGGTTGTGCTGGACAAGATCTGTTTATAAGGGATTAAGAATGCTGTTAAAGAATCCTGAATAAGAACAACACAGCCTGTATTACACAGATTTAAGCCTTTTACTGTCACAACCCAGCAGAGCTTATAGGTTTGTCTAAATCACCAGTTACTAAACTAACAGGAGAGGCTGTTAAATTGATCCAGTTAAGCCAGTTAGGGACGGAAGTGGGTTGTTAGCTGGGGAGGAGGGAGACTGGAGCGCGCCGAGCTGTGACTGTGTGTGGGTGCCAGCTGGGCCACGTGATGCTCACCAGGCTCTTCTCCCCCCTCAGAGGCTGTTCCCTGGACTCTGCACACCTGGCTGCAGTGCCTGCGCTCCTCCTTCACACAGCACCGCTGGGACGCGACACACAGCCTGCTGGGAGATTTCTCCAGCCTGCGGGAGGTGTACAGCAACGAGATGGTGTTGGAAGGGCTGCCCCTCCTCATCCACATCCTGCAGTGCTGCCAGGTAAGGACTGTGGGCGGGCCAGGACAACTGTGAAGCTTTTGTTTTAAACTCTGTATGATATTGCTTTTGCAAGGAGGGTGAATCGTTTGTCTTGGTATTGACAAGAAAAAAATACTTTTGTTTGTCCACCTAAACCTGAATCGTCCCTCTCATTCTTCTCTTTAACCAAATTTACTAACTGTTCTGTTGCATCTGAAGGATCAGAATACTGGGGTGTAGGTTGAGCTTTTCTCAGCTGACTCAGGAGCTCAGCCTCGGGCATGGCGACACGGCTCTGACCTCTGACCTCTGTCTGTTTCAGAGTGAGTCCACCGGCCAGCTGCTGGCTACCATCCTGTCCTGCTGCTACGGGCCCTACCCCGTCCCCACAGTGCACGACAGCGCCCCCGCACATCGCCCCCGGCGCGGTATGCTCCTCCTTTCAATTCAGGCTTCATTTCAGTGACTTGACTGATCGTTTGATTTTACATTCTCAAAGCTTCTGCTTGGTGCTCCCTTGGAGAGCCATCTAGTCTTGAAGTTTCAGTCATTTAGTGCAATATTTCTCCAGCAGGAGGTGGGATCAAAACCCTTTTCTCAGTAGCTGAGTGGATGTTCACTCGCTGAAAACAAGTGTTGTTTTCGTTTTGATGGTTCAGACCAAGAGCACACAGAGCAACTTGCATGACTTGATCTGGCTGATCTAGGAGCCTGTAACTGACATCTGCTTCTCCTCTGCTCCAGGTTCTGCTTGTCTGAACAATAAAGAGACGTCCGACCTCACCTTCCTGGTGGAAGGGAAGCCATTCTACGCCCACAGGGACCTGGTTTCATCTGCCTCCCCCAGGTGAGGAGGCCTGTGCACTTGCCCCCAGAGGTCAGGCTCCTGAATGCCTGGGGCAGGAGAGTAGGGGCTGCACCCCAGAGAGAGCTGGCACACACAGGCAGGGCCTCTAACCAATAAATGTGTCAGTCATATCATACATTAGAAATGATGCTCAAGCTTTGCAACACACTAGTAAGGTCTTAGTTAGAATATTGTATTCACTGGCCTCCTTCAGGAAGTGAATGGCTGAACCTTTAGATTTGTTTAGCTTTTAACTACCAAACCAGCATGTTTCTTCTGTTTATCATTGAGGCTGCTCTCGGCCTGAAACAGGACCAGTTCTTTGTTACTGTCAGAGGCGCGACTCTGCTGGCTGTATTGCGAGAGCACTGTATTGCGAGAGCTGGCTGTGGCTCAGTCTCTCTCTTCCTCCACAGCCTGCAGAAGCTGGTCTCCAACACCGCCCAGCCCCCTGGCCAGGTGGAGATCAGGGATATGAAGTTCCACACCTTCCAGGTAAGGATGGCATGGGTGTGGTGGAGTTCGTGGAGTTCGTCTGTGTGGGGCCAGATAAAAGTGCATTCAGAAAGAGGAATAAATTCAGCACTTTCAGTATTTTAGAAAGAGGAATTCAATCAGCACGTTCCATCTAAGGATTGTGTAATTTAACACTATAAGAGAGGTCCAGAGGGGCTGTTTGTGGAATCTGTTGCAGTAGGCTGGTGTGGCAGAGGGGTTTATATGCATCAGTGCTCCTCCTCCTTTCCAGTCCAGGAGAGTCTTCCCCTTTCCCTTTCATTTCCAATTGCTTGTGAATTAATTGGATTGGTAATTGGCTTAATTGGCCTTAATTACCACTTGTCTAAAGCTTTTTATCGTTGTGAGGATGTCAGGGCCAGGGGTGAGGAGCACTGATGCGCAGCTCCCCCTTGAGGTCACTGGTGGAATGTGGTGCATCAGGAGTCTTCATTGCACCCTGTGTCTCTTTGCAGCTAGTGATGCAGTACATTTACAACGGGGGGACCGAAGGGCTGCACATCAGCCAGCAGGATGCTCTGGAGGTAAGGCTACATGGGAATCAGTGGGGATCAAACTTTGGGATCCTAGGATCACATTGTCTCCTCCAAAGAATACTCTGCCTGAAGAAAACCAAAAATGACAGAAACCGAGTAATTCACCGTCTTGTGACTTGTGCATTAACCTCAGCATGCTTCCTGCCTGCATGCGCTGACTTCATGACATTCACACACTAGAGGTCAGAGTTCAGATGTCAACAGTGTCCCATCTCCGTCCTCCCCCAGGTCCTTCACGCAGCCCATGTCTTCCGGCTGAAGGCCCTGAAGAGACACTGCGAGATGCTCTGTTCCAAGTACATCTACCCTGCTGAGGCCGTCAGGATCTACCAGCAAGCCAAGGTGTGGTGCCTGTGCCCCTTAGCTCCTCGAATCACTGCCTGGGAGAGTCTCTGATGTGCTTGAGCTTAGTTCTTTCCATGCTTTGTCCTGGCTGTATTGCTCTTGTATTGTGTCCAGGCTTATGAACAAGTGTGTGAAAAGTCTTCTCTGTAACCCTTTTCCATCTGCGTGCTGCTCATTTCTCCTCCTCTCTCCCAGCTGTGCCAGGCCTTGGAGCTGAAGGCCTTCTGCGAGGGCTACTTCCTGAAGAACCTGGCCGTCCTCCTGGAGGTCAGCTGCTTCCGCTGCCTCCTGCAGGGCAGCGACAGTACTGCGGCCGACGACAGCCTGGCTCACGACCTCCTGCAGACCCTGACCTCCAGGATGAACGCCATCCACCAGCCCACTGCCAAGGAGACCACGGTGTAGAGGGAACAGGCAGGCAGGGCAGAAGTGCAGAGGCCCTGGCTGTGTGGCCAGTGAACAACACACACTGCTGTCACGGGGCTCCTCTGAGCACACTGGGTGACAGAGCCAGCCCAGAAACAGGCTAGGGACACTACTGCTGCTCTTAATCGTCACCTTTCCCCTGAGCTGCGCCTGAATGCCTTTCCATCTGCTTTTGGGAGTATGAAGGACAGATTAAAGTTGCTCAGTTTTCATTTCTGATGCTAAAAGGACTAAATCGGAAGTGAGGGGGCAGTTAAATGACAATAATTGGCTGTTTGGCCCCAGCAGCAGTCTCCATGTGGAGAGTGCGCCCCCTGCTGTCCGAAGTGCCGCTCCTGCCTGGCGTGATCTGAGAGAGCTGGTATCTCCCTCTGCCTCTGGTATATTGCAGCTCGATGGGGCAGTGCCTGGAATACCCCCTCACCCCCCCAGAGGGGACCCCCTTTTCCCCAGAAGGGAAAGTGGGTGTGAAGAAGCTGCTGCAGGGCTGCAGCAGTGTGAGGGGTACAAACAGGCAGTCGGGGTGTATTCACTGACCCACTTGTTGACAAGGTGTCGCTGGCCGGTGCTGATCGCTATTCCCAGTGGATGTGCAATACTGTGAAATAGTTCACCCCCACCTTTTCAGTTTTGTAATTTAACTATTTTTGGAGTTTTATTTAATGGCATTTTTATGTTTATTTGGATATATTAAAAGGTGTCTAATTAAAGATATGCATTTATGGCGAGGTGTGAGATTAGTTTTTTAAGAAGGTGGCTCTCCGCTTGACAGTTTCAGACTTTGCTCCTTCAGGTCAAAGGTCAGCAGAGCTCCATCCCTCCACAGCTCCTGATGGAGTCCCAGAACTGACCCATTACATGCTCTAGAGTTACCGCACAATCCACAGACTCCGAGAGCACACAGACACCAGAATTCAGAATGTTTGGACGAAGAGTTATGAGTCTCGTGCTTTAAACGTTCAATGACCAGTTTTGCAGCTCTCTACTTCTTTTTCTTAATCTTGACGAATGAAAGGCCAAAAGAAGATTATTGCATGAGAAATAGTCAACAGAGCATAATCATGTGCTCATCCCCTCGGCCCGGGGCCGAGGACTGTACCCCGACCCCACACCAGGCACAGCAGACTCCCTGCTGATCAAATGGCTGGGATTCTAACGGGCAGCAGAGCCAGAGAAGCCGAATTAATCAAGCCACTATCCGACTCTTGAGCAGGGGCGTAGCCAGGAATTGATTTTTGCGTGGGCCTGTGCAAAAGTGGGTGGCCCTGGGCTCTAACTGTCCGTCCTGCCAGCATAGGGGCACCCCTCCAATTTACAATGCAATCGAGAGGTATAATCAAACAGCAGAATGAGCGGAACCTTATATATACATACCGTCTCTCTCTCACCACCCAGGTTTAGCAACAATTACCTAGGCTGCCGAACGCTACTGTGTCACGGCGGACACACACAAACAGTCAGTGCCTACTTCTGTTGTGAGGTTTTGACTTTCTAGACCAGACGCAGGAGTCAGGGCTTGGAATTGAATATGGCGATAAATCTCGTCACTGTCTCTAGAATCGGCAAATTCCCGTTCAAATGACAGCCAATTTGCAAAGCTCTCTCAGATGAGGACTTTGTCTTTAGCTAAAGAAAATCTCCAAGAGCTAATTTTCACGTGTTGCTTGTAACAGTTCTAAGTATTCCGTATGCCTGTTTTTAGATTGTTCAGTAGTTTTATATGGAAGCCCGTTTCCGCCAGGGAGTAAAAAAAAATGCTATGGTATCTCAGAATTGCGACTTCGAAATAGCCCATATTTCATTGTCTGTCCTTTTGTTATTGGAACGGATTCGGGTTCTAGGGCTTGTGCCCTCGCCGCTCCCACCCTACTTCGTGCCTCACTGCATTGGCTCGAACAACACGAGAGCCCATATTAGTTTATAAGATCGATATAATTTAACAAAAAAAAAATTTGAATGCACGAGCATAATAATATAATGATAATAGACTTTACATTTCTATTCATTTTTTAAGTACAAAGCAGAAGTTGTTTCCCCTACCTTAAATATACGATTAAAAATGTTCAAATATCATGCATTCGTTACAGAAAGCAGCGGAGACAGTTATATTGCAAATAAAAATGTATTTATTTAGAAGAGTATGGGACATTGTGACTCAATAAAGACGTTAAAAAATAGTCGATATAGTTATTTTGCAAATAAGTAAAGCATTTTAGAAATGTATTCTAATTGACAGTCAACAAGCCTGTCGATCTGGCGCTGCTAGTTTGAACAGCTCTCAGACCCGTGATTGGCTAAACCGCCCCCCCCCCCCCCCCCCCCGAACAGCTAGGGCCGCGATTGGGTGAAGCGTGAGAACCGACCCTCTGATTGGGTAAAGCGCCGCAGCGGAACTTCGGAGAACATGTAGATACATAGATGATAGATGTACTGTAGCCCCGGTTAAACGTGTGTGCTCTATGAGCACGCTGGATATACAGTAACACATCCATTGGTTTCCAATTACTAATCAATCTAAGAGAAGTCGCACTGAGGTCAAAACTGAATAGCAGACAAAGAATGTCATGGCATCCACAGCGCGTTCACGACTCCGATAGCATATCACGATCACATCGGGATACCCATTGCAACTGGCGTACTGTCATGGCACCACTGATCATATATCGCAATATGGCGTACCCCCGACAAAACACCCACCCCCATGTCGCGACATGAAAGGCTCTATATCGCGATATAACATGCCCAGCCAAAACGCCCACCCCCCCATGTCGCGACATGAAGCCCGCATATCGCGATATGACATACTCCAGCAAAAATACCCCCGCCCATGTCGCGACATAAGAAGTCCTATATCGCGATATGACATGCCACGCCAAAACGCCCACCCCTTCATGTCGTGACATGAAGCCCGCATATCGCGATATGACATACTCCAGCAAAAATACCCCCGCCCATGTCGCGACATAAGAAGTCCTATATCGCGATATGACATGCCACGCCAAAACGCCCACCCCTCATGTCGCGCCATGAAGCCCCTATATTGCGATATGACATACTCTGACAAAATGCTCCACCCCCATGTCACATATATCGCGACATGTCCTAGCCGGGTATATCTTGTCCTGATATGAGAACTTTGTTGCGACCGCAGTGCCAGGCTGGCATGGAAGCAATTCGTCAGTCGTGATATACACTGCCGCGAAACACATGGGGTCCCTATCATGATATGCAGCGGAGGTCTTATCGCGATGGTATCCCACAGTTACGCGTTGGACAACAGCATGTCATGTGCCTTAGAAAATAAAACCCATAGATCTTACAATCACGGTGATTTTACATGCATTCTAACCACGGGTTTGTCATAGATGGTTAACTTGTTGGCATGCGTCATGTCTTAGTATTATTCACATCTAAGGAGGCTCATATGTTTATGGACATTGATATCGAAGCGCTAAACTATCAGAGCGCTTGAACTCGGCAGACGGGGTCACTGGAGGTCAAAGTCACCGTGCATGGTCACGTGATCACCAGAAAAACAAAGCGTTATATCGCGGTAACGAAAGCAGCACACACGTAGCACTAACGAATGAGGTGGGTTTCATCGTTTGTGCGGTCTGTAGGGGGGCGCAACCTCACGAAACCTTTACCTTGCCTTTAAATATTCAGTGGACTTCAGCATAACATACCATACGTGCGTACACGTTCTTCTGGATTTCAGAGGCTGGAGTACATGCATCGCCCCAAGGGTCATATCCTGTGAGGCGCCTTAAGAATAAAAACTGCGAAGGTATTAAAATATTAAGTTCTGAAGATCTTGTTTGATACTTCATGAAGCTTTTAAACTTGTATGAAACCCACGAAAGTAGTATTCTGTTTTCGATGCCAAAAGACACCTAATTTGGAAGTTCTTGTGGGAATTTTAGCTCTGTAAACGTCGTTCACATAAATACTACAAGGCATTTAGAGGTGACCTGTATAGTTACCTGTAAAATGCACACTCGCATCTATCCTTCAATATTATTCATGCATACCAGAACTTGTCATTTGTTTACAGGAGAAATTTTAGAACCTCACCGTGCTTAACTCCTACAGGTCGAGCATGTATCGAGCTGCTACAAGCAGACGCGTGCTCTTGCGTTACAGAAACGCTTGTATTCGGGAAGCCAGGCTGTTCTCCCTAAAACCCAAGATGCCTGTAGCATCTCATGCGTCTTATTTATTTCTGGACTGGTCTGGTCATCTAAAGGCGGCTTTTTGAAAAACTTAGATATATGCATTTGTTTTGCATTGCATTTGTTCACTAGTTTAAAATGCATATTTACAGAAAAGGAACAGCAAACGTCACTGAATTTACAAGCTCCAATCACATGGGGGAGACAAAGTACATCCATCCTCTTTCAGTAGCAACACAGGGTCAGTGAGTTCATGAGCAAGGCAGGGTCCCCCTGGGACAGGATGACAGTTCATCCCAGTGCATGAACACACACACATACTGTCGCAAATGCATGGACTTTGGAAGGGAACGAGAGCCCCTGCAGAAAACCCACACAGCTGGAGATCATGTAAACATCACACAGAAGCTCATCATTTTCATACGATGAAAATAAATCAAACACGTAACATTAAAAAGCAAATTATGTAACGTAAACAAGGGGAAAAAAAACTTAAATTACTTTGGATTGATTGGGCAGGCCTAGGATCAGTCAGGTTGGCTATGCCCCTGCGCATCAGGAAGGCTGAGAGCCCCAGTTCGTACTGTTCTTTCGCCATAGCTCACAGGCGCACAGGAGTTGAATGAGGCTGCGTGGTTTCACAAGGCAACAGAAAAGGCGATAGAGCCCAGAATAACAGCAGCAGTGGCAGGAAGTTGATGTTTCTCTGTGCATCGAGACCAGCGCTCTGCACACTCATTGCAGAATCAGGGCTGCTGCCGAGCCCAGACGTTACTGGGCCAACTCGATTTGTTTGACTTATTTTAGGACAAAGCAACAGCTTCTCCCAGCACACTGCTCTGCAAAGCCAGGGTTGTGAGTTTTCCTTTTCTGAGAAAATGCCACTTTAATGTTCAGAGTTTTTCTTTCAATAAAAGTAACAGCTACAGGCATCTGTGCTTGATGGCCACAGCTCCAGGCATGTAGCACGAGAGACTGAGCATGTTTGAAGCTCATTAATCCAGGGAGAGCAATAGAGTAAGCGGCACATGGCCTTCTCCTGTCCTGTCTGGATGTCCACACAGTGGGCAAGAAAACAAAATCAATTTTTTTAAAAAAGAGAGAAACAGGAATAGAAAAGTTGAGCACTTTGTGCTCTAACTCACCTGGACACCCATGCCTAATGCTTATCAGGCCACTGCTGTTGCAAACCTGTCTACAATATTGAGTCGCTGTGGTCCTGCTGAAAGAGCCCCCCTGCTTCACCTGCTGCAGGTGTGTCTCGTAGTCAAGTCTTCACCTGTGCTCACAGTTCACAGCCCTCCCCCTGAACTGCAGGTGATTTCACCTGGTGGTTCACTAGTGTTGCATCCCAGCAAGCATTAGACATGTCCTCTCTACAGCACTGCATCACCTGGCACTCATTCAACATCCTTCTCCATTGTCTTCATCGCTGTAACCACCCTGGCATGTTTAATACAGTTCCAGATCAGTGTAAATTATCCCTGCTCCTCTTCCTTTGAGAAATAATTTCTGGGTCTCCTTAAATTACTACCTGTTTTTGACCTGGAGGAAAAGGGTTTGCAGCTGTTTACTGAAGTGGTTAATAGGTCTAATTAACTAATTAGGCACTCATTAGCACTCAATTAGAATGGGAACAGGAGACCCACAGTGGAAAATAGAGTTCAGGTACAGAGGGCTGAGGGAATGATGAGTAGTGAACCCAATATTTACACCAATCCAACTTGTTTATAAGATTAAAGTGCTAATTAAGAGGACTGTTTGAATCAGCACTGGTTAAAGTGTCACACAAATACTCAATCATAAATAACAGAATTGACTGCAAGAGCAGCTTGTATAAATGGGTGGGATGGAACTTGACATGGCTAAATGTGTGTAAATGATTAAAAAATAAATGAGCACAAGAGGAAACAAGCACAGACAAAAATGCTAGAAAATGTGTGAGATTAACTTTATTCACTAGTTTTAAATGCATATTTACAGCAAAGGAACAGCAAACGTCACTGAATTTACAGGCTCCAATCACAAGGGGGAGACAAAGTACATCCATCCACTTTCAGTAGCAATGCAGGGTCAGTGAGTTCATGAGCAAGGCAGGGTCCCCCTGGGACAGGATGACAGTTCATCCCAGTGCATGAACACACACACATACTGTCGCAAACGCATGGACTTTGGAAGGGAACGAGAGCCCCTGCAGAAAACCCACACAGCTGGAGATCATGTAAACATCACACAGAAGCTCATCATGGCCATACTTGAACCAGGTCCCAGGAACTGCGAGCTCACTAACCACCTTGCCTTTTTACCACCCTATTAAGGTACATACCTTCCTAATAAATTGGTTGCAAAGTTAACGCATGCTTGTCTCCATCTGAGCACGGCAAACAAATTTTAGCAACAGCAATAGTAAACAGTTGTTAAACAGTTGTCAGTTAAGGATGCAACAGTCATAAATAAACTACACATTTATTAGCAGTTATTATACACACATACAATGGATACATAATACAGGATCAATTTTGAAATTATTTGGATTGCATAATCTAGTACTCTGTGAGTAGGAATTAATGTTACAATTACAGTCTGTACAAAACAATTTGAATGCATGGACTTAGAAACTCCATTATATACAGAGATACAGAACCTGTTCAGTGCACTGTTGTTTTTCACGGGTCACAGCTTCTTCCTGTTGACTAGGCTCTATCATGAGAGACTGCAATAACTAAAACGGATGGCTTGGGTGTCTTCAACAGTCTTCTGTCCTGCTTGTCGGATTCTAAAATGTGCACATCATGTACGGCAAAAGGCTTTGTCTTTTAAGGGCTCTTTCTGCTGCAACAAGCTGGCTGGAATATGAACATCTACAGGGATCAGCAGAGTCTTCGGTCCAACCCACAGGCAGTGAAATAAGACATCCTGGGAGTGGCTTGTGTGTTGGCAGACTCTGTGTCTGGTTCATAGGCTGATGTGGCTGCTGTTCAGAAGAGGGGCAGCTGGAGACACTGGGGACACTGGGGTGTGCCTATCCCAGGGCAGGACAGGGGAAGGAGGGGGTTTGAGGCAGGAGAGGGCTGTGAGGGGGAGGAGGGGAGGGTGTAGTTAGACCTGGCTGATACCCATGTGAGATTTTGTCCCTTGGTCTTCCTTTCATTTGTAACCCCCTCCAGACTGTCTGATGTGACAGAAGAGGGTCATGGAGAAACACATTCCCAGGACCTGTGGAAAGACGTAGGGAGAGATGGAGCTGAGCCCTGGAAGCCACACTACCTTTCAAGGTCTCTGGTCATAAAAGATGGATCCACAGTCAGGCATCCAGAGCCCACAACCCAAACTGTTTCACGAGACGGGAGACTGTACCTCGATGATGCACAGGATGATGACGGCCACCCCAACGGTAAGGAAGTTGGTCTCAAACCATTCTTTCAGCAGGGTGTAGCAGCCCTGCAGGGGAGAGATGAGGTCAGGGGGACGAGCACACAGAGGAGAGGTGCATTGTACTGTATGTTAGATGAGTTAATGTAAGACATCCAGTCCAGCTATATGTTTCAAGCTGCACCTTTGAGGCATCAGAAATGGGACTAATATACAGTGAATCATTTGGCCACAACTAAGCTCCTACTTACAGTACAAACTTGTTCACATCCCCTAATGCATAAACTCCATTCATGAACTGTTCATGAACTATCAGATATAAATAACTAAGGAATATGTGCTCCTCTTTTTCTGTTCCTGAATGAACTCCACACCAATTTGGAAATGCAATCTTATTTCTTGTGTCCCATGCTTGTAACATTTGAGTTTGTACCTTGACAATCTTACATCTACATGAGTCTGGTCTTGAACCAAAATGTAGGAAAATGAGGAGGCACTGGAAGTCCTCACCTTCTCCCAGTACAGCTCTGTGGAATTCTTGCAGGAGTCAACACAGCATGACTGGGGCACTCGAACTTCGGTCCAATCTTGTCGCCCTTCAACTCCACAGCACTTGAACTGCAGGACAGGAGCAGAATCAGCGATCAGACTCCTGGCAACACTGTGACTCTCACAGAGGCGGAGGCTCGGGCGGAGGGTGTTGTCAGTCAAGAATACATACCCCTGGGGTAAAACTGAATTGTTCATCACCAAAGGCCATTGTACTTTCTGTAGTTTTTCTTTATTTTTTATTCCTTATTAGTTGTTGTTTTGCAATTTTTTTCTTGTTACTTTTGGCTCTTGTTTCCGTTTGTTTTTGTTTTTTAAAGTGCTGTAGCATGTCTTTTTTGGTAAACTACACAATACTATTTGGGACACTGATCCTGTCCGACTTTCTAACTACGTGCCTACTCACACTGGACCACATAAGGAACAGTCGCGCACTGCTTTCTTATACAAGGCAAGCGCTTTTATCATTACGGCCATCTGGCCAAGCGGCTAGCCCCTGCGGTTTCCTCAAAGATGTGCCCGAGGACAACCGAGCAGGAAGAAACCACCGACCGCGGAGAAGAGGCAAGAGAGGAGGCGTTCGGCAGCGGCTCAGGAGAAGAGGGAGCAGACCACCCTTGCCCTCCATGATCCTGAGCAACACGCGTTCCCTAAGGAACAAGATGGATGAGCTGCGGATCAATACCAGAGCGTGCTCCGAGTACCGTGAGTCTTGTTTGGTGATCTTTACTGCGACCTGGCTTCAGCAAGACTTCACCCGACTCTCTTGTGGAAATTGAGGGGTTTTCCCATGTTCGCTCAGATAGAATTGAAACATCTGGTAAAAGCAGAGGTGGTGGTATTTGTGTCTTTGTGAACGATAAGTGGTGCAGACAATACTCTGTGAGGAAAATTATCTGCAACAAAAATGTTGAGCTTCTGTGCCTGAGTTTCAGGCCTTTCTGCCTTCCGAGAGAATTTGGTAACATTATTATATGCACTGTTTACGTTCCTCCCAGTGGAAATGCAGCGGCTGCTGATTCTCAGGGAGCCGGTTGTGTACATGAGCAACTCCAGCAGAGTTCCAAAGGTGTTTATTTTGGGTGACTTTAACCACTGTAAACTGGAGATGGCATTGCCTGGGTTTGAACAGTATATTAAATGTGGGACGAGAGGGAACAGAGTTGTAGACAAATGCTATGGTAATATAAAACAAGCCTATTCCGCCAAAGCCAAACCACCTCTGTCTAACTCTGATCACAATACTGTTCACCTCATCCCCACTTACTGGACAGCTCTCAAGAGCAGCAAACCTGTCACTAAGACTGTAACTGTATGGACTGATGATAGTATTGAGATGCTGAAAGGGTGTTTCCTTTGCTCGGACTGGGAGATATTTCATAGCTTGGGGGTTAATGAGGCAACAGAGACTACATTAATTTCTGTGTGGACAGTGTCATACCCAGGAAAAACATTACAGTGTACCCAAATAATAAACCATATATAACTAAGGATGTGATAGACTGCATCAACTGCAAAAGACTCTCTTTTAAAAACCAGGATCAAGTGCAACTGAAATTACTGCAAAAACAGCTTAAACTAAAACTCAGGAATGCAAGGAATCAACACAAGGAGACAGTGGAAAGTGACTTTGAAACAATGAACTCCAGGAGGCTGTGGCAAACAATGAAAATAGTCACAAACATGAATCCTTCAAAGAACAGCTTC
This sequence comes from Lepisosteus oculatus, assembly GCF_040954835.1. Lineage (NCBI taxonomy): Eukaryota > Metazoa > Chordata > Actinopteri > Semionotiformes > Lepisosteidae > Lepisosteus > Lepisosteus oculatus. The sequence goes on along the minus strand of NC_090700.1, from coordinate 40,584,304 downwards.
CATACAGTGGATGAGCTGGCTAAAGCAAACGAGCTGAACGACTTCTATCTGAGGTTTGAGACACAGGACTTCTCTGGTGCATGTGACAGTATATTCGATACTATTACAGCTGACAGTAGTGCTGGAAGGCTTGTAATACGTCTGCAGATGACCACACAATCTTTCAGGCACATATCTGGAAAAAAGACAACAGGCCCCGATGGCATCACTGCCTCTCTTTTAAAAAACTGCGCAGAGGAATTAACACCAGCATGGTGCCCCATCTTTCAGAAGTCTGTTCCAGCACAGTGGGAAAAAAGCAATCATCGTGCCAATACCCAAAAAGCCCTGTCCTTCAGATAACAATCACTACAGGCCGGTAGCACTGACATCTGTTGTGATTAAATGCTTTGAGCGGATTATGGTATCCATGCTGTGCTCAGAAGTGAACACTGTACTGGATTCATATCAGTTTGCATATAAACACCGGCGGGGCACCGATGATGCAATTAACAGCATTATGCATCTTATTCTAAAACACCTTGAGGACCCCAATGCCTATGCTCGGATGCTGTTTGTGGACTTCAGCTCTGCATTTAATATTCTGCAGCCCCATCTATTAATTAGTAAGCTTAAGCAAGTGTCCGTTAACCATAACATTATAAGATGGTACCATTCATTTTTAACAAACCGCATACAGTATGTCAGGGTCAACAAAACTCTTTCCGAGTCACAGTCTATTAGCACAGGTGCCCCACAGGGCTGTGTAAGCTCTCCAGTTCTGTTTACACTTTATACAAATGATTGTATAAGCAGTAGTCAAAGCAACTTCATTTTCAAATTCTCAGATGATACAGCTGTTCTTGGTTTAATACATAGAGGTAACAGCTCATCTGTATACATGTCAGAAATCAAAAGGTTTGTGCAATGGTGTGACAACAATAGGCTAATTTTGAATGCTAATAAAACAAAAGAAGTAGTTTTCGATCCCAGAACAGTTGGTGATCACTCACAGGTAGTAATCCACAACAAACTTATCACTCAGGTTGATTCATATAAGTACTTAGGTGGACACATAGACCGTAACCTGTGCTGGTCTACTCATGTTGAGAGTGTTTGCTCCAAAGTTCAGTAGCGCTTATATTTCCTGCAAAGACTAAGAGTGTTTGGGGTTCAACAGGAATAATGCTACTCTTCTACTGTGCTGTAATCGAGAGCATTATCAGGTATGGTATTTCAGTGTGGTTTGGTAATCTTTCAGTTCATTTTAAATCGCAAATTACCCGCCTCATCCAGACAGCTTTGAAGGTCATGGGAGTGAAACAGCACCCCTCCCTGTAGACAATCTTTGAAAAATCCCTAATCAAACAGGCAGGAAAAATTCTATCAGATCCTTCCCAAATCCTCAACTCTGAATATCAACTTTCTTCTGGCAAACATTTTAGAGTTCCCAAATGTAAAACAAACAGATACAGACATTCCTTTGTTCCACTATCCATTAAAGCTGTCAATGAAAATGTCAAGGATAAACCCAATTTTGACTCTTACAACCCACTTGAGTGCAACATACTTTTGTGATGTGTTATAAATGTTACATGTTGTTATGTGTTATACTCTACATGTGCAATAGAATGATGTGCAATGTTTTTATTATTTTTTGTAATAGTATAATGTGCAGTGTTTTTCTTCTCTCTTTTTTTGGCATTCTATTCTATTTAAATGTACAGGAGTGCCGGGTGTCCATAAAAAAAATCCCTCAGGGAACAATAAAAATCTTATCTTATCTTATCTCTAGAGACTGAGATTAACATGCCATTATTAACATGGAGCATTACCAAAGGCTGGAGTAGTGTATGAGACTGGAGAATTGCTACAGAGTGTTATTAGGGAGTGTTATAGACTGGGGCAGTGAGTGGGGTGATGGTACAGACTGGAATTTTTATTAGAATGTCTGGCAGGTGTCTGTGCTCACCAGGCTCTGGATGGTGTCCCAGTCATGTTTCGCTGTTATGTTCTTCGAACTGTTTATGTCTTTTTTGTATGTCTCTAGACTCTTCTTCAGATCATCCTTGAAGAAACTGTCAATCTGCAGACACAAGAAAACACTTCTTCACAAACTGCCTACCTCCTCAGTTTTTAATAAAAATTCTGAATCTTGATTTGCTTTTGCATGTAAAAAGGGGGTGTCCTGAGTGGAAGAGATGTTGAGTAGGGGGGTACCCATCCTTTTCTGCTGGGATGGAAAATCAAAGACTGACGTGCTTTGCCCAGGTCTCTGGCCACTGCCCTTTAAGATCTGCCCTGACTTCGCTGTCTTGCTCTCTGCACTCTGCTCTCACATGTTGCACTCAACTTGGAAAGGTACAGGGCCAGAGCCAGCTGCCTGTCCCAACCCCAGCCCCAGCCCACTATACTCTCATCCTTCTCCAACCCCAGCCCCAGCCCACTATACTCTCATCCTTCTCCAACCCCAGCCCCAGCCCACTATACTCTCATCCTTCTCCAACCCCAGCCCCAGCCCACTATACTCTCATCCTTCTCCAACCCCAGCCCCAGCCCACTATACTCTCATCCTTCTCCAACCCCAGCCCCAGCCCACTATACTCTCATCCTTCTCCAACACCAGCCCCAGCCCACTATACTCTCATCCTTCTCCAACACCAGACCAGCCCACTATACTCACATCCTTCTCCAACACCAGACCAGCCCACTATACTCACATCCCTCTCCAACACCAGCCCCCAGCCCACTATACTCTCATTCTTCTCCTACACCAGCACCCAGCCCACTATACTCTCATCCTTCTCCAACACCAGACCAGCCCACTATACTCACATCCTTCTCCAATACCAGCCACTATACTGTCACTATACTGTCATCCTTCTCCAACCCCAGCCCCAGGCCACTATACTCACTTCCTTCTCCAACCCCAGCCCCAGCCCACTATACTCACTTCCTTCTCCAACCCCAGCCCCAGCCCACTATACTCACTTCCTTCTCCAACACCAGCACCCAGCCCACTATACTCTCATCCTTCTCCAATACCAGCCCCAGCCCATTATACTCACTTCCTTCTCCAACAGCAGTTCCCCAGCCCACTATACTCACTTCCTTCTCCAACAGCGGTTCCCCAGCCCACTATACTCACTTCCTTCTCCAACAGCGGTTCCCCAGCCCACTATACTCCGAGACCACCCCCTCCCAAGTGGTGGCCCCAGTCCACTCACGTCCTTCTCGAAGACCAGCAGCAGGATTGCCATGGCCAACTCCACAAGCATCAGCAGGAACAGCAGGATGAAGAACTGCAGGCAAACAATTAAATAATTAAACTGGTTACCCTTGCAGACAGCTGAGCTACACTCACAGGGAGCTCACAGGCCCAGGATGAGTGGGAACAGAGGATTGCACTTGGGCCAGCACTTGGCTCCGTATTGATTCTGCATGTGCCAGGGTGAAGTTTAATTCCCCCACTCAAATCCTGTCGGTACTCACCGAGATGAGCAGGCAGCGGTTCTCCTTCAGGGCTCCCAGGAACCCCAAGAAGGAGACGCAGGTGACGATGGTGCCAGTGATGACTAGTGTGTTCGCAATGTTGATGGAGGGCAGCGAGGGCACCAGAGTGGAGAACTTAGAGCTCATCATGAGGTAGATCCCAAACCCCAGCACGAAGCTGCCACACAACTGGAGACACACAACAGTTGCACACAGGTTACAGGCCTGGGCTGCTGGGCTAACAGCAGTGTCAGGGATCAGGGGTTAAACCCTCATGGCAAGAGAGACACACACAGGTTACAGGTCTGGGCCACTGTGTGAGCAGGGGGGTTGGGGGTCAGGGGTGAAACTCTCAGGCCACACACAGTGAAGGGCCAGTGAAGTTCTATTAGACATGAACAGTACACTTGTGCCACATTTAGTGGTGAACCTCCAGGCAGAGGTGAAGTGTAAACCAACTACAACGTGTCTTCAACTGGACAGTAGTCTCTCTTTTAAAAAACAAATTACACACACTCATATTCCAACCATTGTTAATCACACACAGAGAGAAGTGCTGAAGCCTCTCTTTTTTGTGGAAGATGTCCTGTCAACTCAACAGACACAAAGACTAAATGAAATGTTGCCCAAATACGACAGCTTACCCAGCACAAGAAATTGAAGGCACACAGAGTGTACTTCAGGCAGTTCAGGCAACGCTGGGTCATTTTTCCTCAGCAGCTCTCCCCCTGTGAGAAAAAGAGGCAGGTTGAGCAGAGACAGTGAGGCTGGGTGGCCCACTCTGCTGGTGCGCAGCAGTGTGCAGGAGGCTGGCGTGTAGCAGTGTGGGCGCTGTGGGCGTTGTCTCTGGCAGCAGGCTGCTCCTGTGTGCGTTCTCCTACTGTCGGTAGAGCTCAAGGGGTCTTGCGCTCTGCAGGCATTGAGCAGTGAGGTGTTTCAAACGCTTGCAGGGTGTTAGAGGTGCACTTGTGCTGAGAAGCACGCCTCCGTGTCACTCCATCTGCTTTCTCACGGCAGGTCGAGCTACCCATAATAACACAAGAAGCCACTTCCGGCTGTCATTTCCTGTATGAGCTTCCGCACAAAAGGGCTGACGAATGCGGTCCACCCTGCAGCACTGACGCCACAGTGTAATGGAGCACGATGAGCGAGGGCGATGTGTAGACGCCACTGTGAGACAGACACCACTCAGGGTCCTTCAGCTTTGATCCGTGCCCATATTCCTGGTGGGCAGCTGTCTGCTCCTGTCTCCCTATCCTCTCCTTCCCAGCAAATATAGCATCAGAGCTGTCAGCCTCAGACCTCAACAGACAAGGACTCCTTCAGGTGAACCATTTCTTACCCATTACTTCCCCTTTCAGGAATGAACTGTTGCCCAGAAGAACCTCACCCAAGCAGATCAACACACATCTGAATTTTTAAACAACAACGCAAACTGAAATGTGGGGAGAGGATAGTGATCCAGGATCTACAGTAACCTGGCCTTCAGCTCTCTTGAATCCACTCCTCCTCATGGCCCTGCACCAGAGCTGACTCACTTTAGCCACCCGGCACCCTTGGGCCACTTGTCCTGCCTCACATAGGCTCCTGGTCTCCATTTCCACATACCTCCACAGCTTTCACTTGTGCCCTCTAGTTTGTGTCTCACTCTTCATACTGAGAAAATCCACTTTCTTGACTTGTCAGTCCTTCAAAAATTGTGATATTGTTCTCTGGTCAAGACTAAAATTATTCAGTTGTTTTAGCCTTCTGGTGTAGAAAACTCCCTTCAGACTAAAGAGACTCATTTCCTTCAGCCTGTCAGTGTGGGACACTCCCTTCAGACTAAAGATTCAGTTTCTAGTTTGTCAGTTTAGGACATTCCCTTCAGACTGAAGAGACTCAGTTCCTTCAGTTTGTCAGTGTATTTTATTAAGCCCTGGAATGCTAGAATGTAACTGGTTGCTCTTCACTGGCTTCTCTCATTTCTGATTCCAGACATGCTCTATCTTTTCTGAAAGTACAAAATATTCTAAATGAGACCTTTCTAGTGTGTACAATGTTAACATAGGAAGCCTTTGATTTAAACTATATGTGTTTGACCAGGTATTCCAACATTTTGTTTGTCTTTTTAATTGCTTCCTGACATTATATAATATGTAAATGAATTCTGTACCTAAACACCTAAGTCTTTTTCATTAGTAGCTTCTTCTATCTTGATGTTTCCTATATTCTATTATAGTTTGTGTTCTCACTACTTGCTTCAAAATTCAAGACTGGAAAAACAACTGGCAGAAGGTGATTAATGTAGACAAGTACAGAGTAATACATGTGCATATCAAAAACAAGCTACAGTATAAATACAAACTTAAGTTGATATCTTTTAATGTACTGTATTATGATTTAGGATATTAGTATTTTCTCATCAGGCTTTAAAAATGTGACAACATGAAAATGTGGACCAATATCCTAATGGATAAGCCAGTGACTTCACATTATTGTTATTAGTGTCAGCATGTTGTTCAGTCTCTACTCTCTGTTCGCCCCTGATTCAATTATAGTATCAGCACCAGAACACAGAGGATCAGTCTCTGTTCTCACTCTTAAAGGTCAACATTTAAAGACTCAGCAGCTCCTGACTGGAAACAAAAATGCACTAGAAACTTAGGAAAATGATGATTCTGCAATTGACAATACTGTAGATTCAATATATTTAAGGAACAAACCTACTTTCTGCTGCATGTATGAATATGCTTACAGAAACTATTGCACAACACAAACTCCAAGAACCTCTTGATTGCTCAGAGGCAGTGAGAAACTCGTCAGCGTCCCTCTTTGAGCATGATGGCAGTCCTCATGACCTATTCAATATTTAGATCTGAAAGTGTTTTTAAACTGCTGATTTTCTCTACAGGCTGCGTTGCTTGGTTTGACTCAGTGCAGTGATCTGACACAGTGAGCACTATATAGAAATACATCTGATGCTTTTTCACAGGGACGTACAAAGACAGCACTCAAACACAGCCTCTGCACTGACAGATGAGGGTCTCGGGACAGATAATATCACACTCCAGCAGTTGTGCGGGCTCCGTGTTTACAGGAGGGACGGAGTGTTTGATTTGACAATAAGTGGCAGGAACGTTTTTGGCGTCACCTCTCTGGCACCGCACCAGCTGGCCAGGAGGAGCCAGAGAGTGGAGCGCCCTCCTTGGAGCTGCTGAACTGTCTGCCCACATCATGTCAGGACTGTCATCAGGGCAGCTGGCAGCAGCGCCTCAGGTCCTGCGAACCCCACTCCCCTGACAGGCCCTGTGCTGCTTGAGCTCTGTCATGCAGACAGTACTGAGAATCGTGGTGCCTTTGTCTGAGCTGCAGCACCTTCGTGATCGTCTGCTCCAGAGCTGCGACAGAGCAGAGGCCGGTCTCTGGACCAGCGTGGCTCTCGCAGGCTCAGCTACTGAAGTATCAGGCTTTTCACAACCCTGAGCCCCCAACTCCTTGGTCATTCCAATTATTTCAGGAGCTGGAACAATTCAACACTTCTGCCCATCTGAGTCGCACACCTGCTGTTCTGGCACTGCTGTGAAACAACGGCCTAAGAGGGCCTTAAAAGATGAACTGTACTGAGATGAGGCAGTGATTGATCAAGTTAATTCTGAGTCTCAGACCAGAGAGCAGCCCCACCTGCTCTGAGACTGTCAGCACCCCATACAGGTGCCACACGGAGGAGAGACGATAACTATTACTGCAGTTATTCAGGAAAAAATACATTCAATATGGATTAAGATTTTCTACCTTGAAAAGCTTGGGGCCACTAATATAATTACTATTTTCTACCTCCTAGATCCTGAATCAACTCAACTGGGCCACCTTACTCCCCATGTGGGCATGGGTAAGAGACGGAGGACTGGCACACTTTACTCCATACTGGCGCACCACGAGCCCTGGTATGGTATGGCACACCTGGACGAGTGACGATCCACCAGCTCCCATCGCTACAGGGGCTCCTGTGCCACGGCAGGGCCACTCTGGCCACCCCAACCTCATAGAGCATGCTGGCCGAAGACATGGCCCAGGCGTCACCTGTCTGCACTGAAGGGCTCAGCCTGGAGAGTGACTGTGACAAGCTCTCCCTCAGTGTTAGGGTGAGACCTGGCCTTGACCCCACTGCGCACCTCGGACAATGACAGGTAACAGCTGCCCACATCCTGAGACGCACTCAGCTGATTCAGCCTCGCTGGAACACAGACCGCCCCCGGCAGCCTGGCCTACTCAGAGCCCAGCCACAGTATTTTGTCTGTTTCTTTCTTTTTCGATCACCTCCTGGAAATGAGAGCCATGTGTTGCAGTCTTTTTCTAAATTTCCTCTTTGTTGCATCATGGGAACTACTCCTAATGATTCACAAAGGTGACTTGAATCGGTGTTTTTCAGATTGAATCATTTGAGATTTTGTTACGGATCGCAGACTACAGACAGCCAATCAGACCGAGCCTGGCTTGAATGAGCTCTGTGTGTCACAGGCTTCTAGAGTGAGCCCTCCATTTCCTCTGTCAGCAGCTCTGGGGAAACAGACCTCTTTTGTAACTGTGGTAAACTAGTCAGTTCTGCTCCAAAGACCTTGTGGGAAATGTGACAAGGTTCCTCTTTTGAAACAGGTGTTCGATCTTGCTCCTTGCCCTGTTCTCAAATCATGGTAACCCTTTAAAATGCTCATTTCTAAAGACACTGAAAAATTTGCTGCTTAGGCTAAATGACTTAATTCCCTCCCTGCAGCAGCTCAGTAGAAGAGCTGACTGAACCGATATTCTATACTGACCAAACACTTTCTCTTGACTAAAGTTTCTGAATATCAGGGACCGGTGAAACGGGTCAATGTGAATCTCCATGATCATTTTTTATGATGCGGTCATAAATCTCTTCTTGGTACAAAAGATTTCACTAACTGCAGGTACCAGGCTTTGGATATTCTGCGGCTGGACACTCTGTAATAAATGACACAGGAGAGGCTCCATATCAGTGTTCTAATCCTCTAACTACACAGCTTCGAGAACAACATCCTCAGCAAGCCACAATAAGAAACACACACAAGCCTTCCGGTCATGGCTGTGACACCGCGCAGCGCAGCAAGTGCCGAAGACCCGAAGACTGATCGCAGGCCGGAGAGCTGGGCCACTGGAAGACACTCAGTCCAGCTCCTAATGCCCAGAATGAGGGTTCACACTCCCGAAGCGCGCTTACCTGGACAATCTGACGGTGCTCTTTCTGTCGCCTTGAGAAGCAGAGGCAAGTCCCCCGGTGGCCTCTGTTCGCCTATCACAGAATGTCAGCGCGGAGCACACTACTGCAAAATTACAGCTCACCCCTGAGTGAGTCACCGTCTTAAAGATCCCCTCCCCTGGGTGTAGGCAGTGCAGCGCAGGGGTGGAGCCTAGCTGAGAGTGGAGGCGGAAAGTTTCTGATCTTCACTTTGCTTTTGTCTCTCTAGAGGGGAAACGTCAACACTGTGTCAAAACGTAAGAGCTTAAACAACACTGCAGAGCCTAAAGAGCAAGAGACATTCCTTCCCCTGTGCCAGCCTAGAATACTGGCCTTACCACCATTGCATTGTTGGCATGGGTGACATGGGCATTGTCATGGTTTGCCCACAGCTGGCATCACACTTCAAAAGGCCTCTCTTTACTTTACCATGATTTCATTGTGCTTTACTACAATTTCCTCTGCTTTTACCAGCATTATCCGGAGCAGCAGATTTTCAGAAAGGGAGACTGCTAGTGGAACTCCCTTGCTCAGAGATGTCAACAATGCAAGTGGAACCCGGAGGGACAGGAGCCTAGAGCCTGGAGCAGGCTTACCTGCCCTCACTGCACAGGGGGTTTTCTTATGCCAAACAACATGTCAACAACAGCCCCCCCAGCTGCTCATGTCTGAAACGCAGTGCTGCTTTCTCAGAGAGACACCCGTTACCTCCTGTACCAGGCGCTTGTGTGGCCCCGAGTACAAGACCAATGCCCTGAGGCCTGCAGTTTCTCAAAGGAAGTGCAACATCCTGTTCAAGCCAGCTTCCCTAAATCTGGACCCTTTTTCTACTCTGTACGACGTGCATTTGCACCGTTTTGCTTTCGCAAGGGACCAAGGAGGGGAAATGTGTGTTTTCTGAGCTGTGACGTTTGCTGTTTGCTTGTTTTTACGGTACACAAGCTAAAAATGAAAGGTAAGCGCTCTCTGCTTTCCCCTTCCAGGCTGACCATCTGATCTAGGTTGACCGTTAGCTTCATGCCCATCTCCCTGTCCCACATTCCGAATGCATGCCCTGACTCCCTCAATTTATGGAAAATCTTAGAGAGGGAATGTTGCTATTGTCAGAGAAGTCAGAAGTCAGAGATCAGAGGTCAGGTCAATCATTTATCATTCATTTCATGGCACAAGCAGACATTTTGGATTTCGCCACTGAATAAGGATTCAGGCAGTATTTGCTGTTTCAGTACAATCATTGAGCTTCGTAAAAGGACTAGTGTTTACGCTGTCAAGAAAAAGATATCAGCTTCCCCTCTTGAGCTCAGTAAGAAACTGGAATGCTTTTTTGGTTCTGCTGATGTTCACTTGCACATGTAAACCTAAATGGAAGTGAAATATTCATGTTTATGGGCAGCATATTGTAAGACGTTAAACATTTTGAGAACTGAAGGGAGCCAGAAGATTGAAGGTGAAGAGAACTCTTCAAGCTCTGCAACTGCTCAGCTGCAAGGCTGGCTTTAACGGTGAATGAGTGAGCTGTGTTGTTTACTACTGGCCATTTCTGACCCTTGTGCTTCAGAAAGCTGATGTCCCCACAGCGCTATCTGAGCAACCCACTTCCTCTTGACAATGACAAGGGAAATGGCACTTCGCCGCCTCATTCAGAGAGTTTGAAAATGACCCTGTCTTTACTGAGAAACAGACCTTTTCATTCTTGCATTGTCTGAAAACACAGCTCATCTCGTTCTAAGAAAGGGGAAACTTTATTTTATTTTCTAAAAAACCCAAAATAATTGATTACCTCATCTGTAGGAGGTGTCAGGGAAATTCCAGTTAATTTTTAGCTCTGTTGTAATAATCCTCATGTAATAATAATACTTTCTATTTCTAATAATCTCATTTTATCTGTATTTTAAAGTGCTGCACCAAACCAAGCAGATGAGAACCCTCAATCCATAGGTCTCCATTAAATTGCCAATCTCTACCGATTTTGAACTATTTCATTACAACTAATGAAGCAGAGAGATTTTGCAATTCAGTCATTTAGAGGTCATCTGGGACCAAACTATTCACCTCCAGGGTTAAGAGTTCTCTTAACTGAGAAGATTACTTGCTTAATTGATTGTTAACTTACTTTTATAATGTAAAAAATATTATACAATTTTTATTCTTACACGAAATACTGCTATTTACACTTTTCAATTTAGAAAACTGCTATCACTGTACTTGACAGTTTTCACTTACGATTTCAGAAGCCATTATTTGGTAGCTCTGTGACTAAGGATCTGCACCTGTGGCTGGAAGATTGTCAGTTCAAATCCCACAGCAGTCAGAGGAATCCTACTACGTTGGGCCCCTTAGTAAGGCCTTTAACCCCAACTGCTCCAGGAATGCTGTATAAATGGCTGACCCTGCGCTCTGACCCCAAACTTCTACTCCCCATCTGTGTCCCTCATGGAGAGCAAGCTGGGGTATGAGAAAAAGAAATTCCTAATGCAAGAAATTGTATATGGTCAATAAAATGATCTTATTTTATCTAGTGTTCCCCATCTTCAGAAGCAGGTGTCTCATGAGCCTAGGACTAGAGCTCTTCAGCTCCAGTGTTGAAGTTGGAAGCCCTGTCTGTTCCACAGTCATGTCACTACACAGCACACTGTCCCCCATAGACCATGGGTATATACTTCATCAGTAAATCCTTTCATAACAAGGAGACCAACTGTTTATTTTGCAGGAAGCCAATATAATCTGCACAGTACTGGAAATATTCTCTCAGACCTTAGTCCTCCAAGGTCAACCAGCCATGTTGGAATAGGGATCTACAACACAAGCTCACTCTCAACTGAAGATGGAAAGCAGGGATCCAGACTATTTAATTAATTTACTAGGAGGTTGAAACAAATTAAAACTTCTCAAAGTAGAACTCCTCAAACATGAAACAGCACTACGATTGTGGTTGCTGCACACTGTTAAACATCAACAATTCTCTCTTCTCAAGCCTGCTCCCAAACCTCAACAGCACCCTTTTATCCAAGTAGCCCATGTGCCACTTCCCACATTCCAATCAATCATCCTGATCAAACACAGGTGAGCTCTTCACAAAGGTGAGTTCCCACAGCAGCCTCTAGTGGTGGCTCCTGGTCTACACCCTGCCCTTATAATAGACGTTGGACACATACTGGTCACAAATCTAGACGTCTGCAAATGCAAGAGTTCAAACAATGTAACAAGGTGGCTTGAACAATATATCTTCTGCATTTAGTCCAATAAATCCATCTGAATGAATATGAATTGCTCATAATGAATTGTCTTAATGTCCTTCTCAAAGCTTGTATAGGTGGCTTAAAGTGTCTGTTTTAAAAACACTGTACTTGGCTTTAAAATGTTCCTGCAAAGCAATAAATGTAAGAGACTGCAGTGCTTCATGTAATCAGGGTGTGAATAGTGAGTTCATTTTTACAAACTAGGATCCTTCCTTTGTCTAATGACTTGTTGCTCTCCTGGAATTGTGTAATTGTATAAATTTCCTGTTTTAAATGTTTGTTTATTATTGTGGAAGCAATGAGAAAATTTAAATGTGATCTTGTTAAACTAAGCATGAGCAGTGTGTTATTAAGGTTGCACTTTGAAAAAATAAATCCTGAGCCAGAATAAAGCCATGCAGTATGTGTTTATCTGTTCCTTGGTTTTTTGTCTGATGAAAAGCACCTGCTTCAGTATCAGATGGCGGTACAGAAAAAGTCCCTGTCCTCTTGGATAACCAGGGTGGCATCAAGTCTCATTATTTTGTTGAGTCCCTGATTCATTCTCACTGCTCAGTAAGAACTGGCAGCAGTGTTTCTCCTGTTGCTGTCTTGACTATAACTGACTAGACACAGTGCTGCTTCACTCCAGTTCTGGTCAGTTTAACAGCACAGCCCCTGTGACTCCCAGCCTTTTCTGCCCCACATGGACTCTGTTTTTCACAATCCTGGTCCAGCTGTCAAAATGAGACAACTTCTTCCTAGTGTTTCACTGGAATCACCCTGACAGTCACACACAGGATCAGGCACAGTTATCTTTTACCTCCCTAAATAAATGACTGCAAACTATCCTACTAATATGGGCCATTACAGTGTAGGTACTGGAGCCCTCTGTTCTAAATGAGATGGTTTCTGTCTTAAATATCACTGACTAGAATCCAAGAGAACTCAGGTGCTTTATCCCGTACAACTGAACAGATTGTAGATGTGTAAGAATTTTACATTTAGACCAGAGACAGCTTTTGCATAAATATTGTATTGCAGGTGATATTTATTATCAATAAAAAAGGTTGAATTTACCTGAAATACAGTGATGCAGACAGAAAAGTCAGAGAATAAAGCAGAGATCAGAACTTCAGCTTTGTGTATGAATGTCTTAGATAACAATGCACCTCTGATTAAACAAAATAAAAATCTGGTCGATCAAGTGGAAGATTAAAAAAAATAGAACTGTCTGTAATTGCACTGTTAATACAAAGTAGGTTTGAGACATGTCATGAGAGACCTCCCTGTACAGTCCTGTACAATCCTGTCCTGTATGGGACTCTGAACCTGCTGGCTCACTAACAGCACCCCGACTTCTTCTTTGGGGGCTCCTTCAGTGTGACCATGTCATCCTGCCCCTGTTCCTCACGGTCGCTCAGCATCCTGGGGAAGCAAGCACAGACGTACACTCCTGTCAGCGGGTGGGGAGGAGGTGAAGGAGAAACCCCCCCCCCAGCTGTGCCAGAGGCTGTAGAAAGCAGGGGGCCAAGCCTGCTGCCTCCCCGCAGTTCTGCAGTCGAGCCTCCATGTTGTCTGCGCACACACCTCAGCTGAACAGTGAACTAGTACAGCCGTCCCTCTTCACACCACCCTTGTGTACCAGCGGGTTCTCCTCAGGGACAGTGCACCACAGTCCCCCTGTGACCCTCCACCCCAGTCTGAGACTCCCACAAGGACCATAGGACCACTTGAATTCTCCTCTCTGGTGAAACAATCTCATTGCCCAGCCAGACCTGCACTCGACAAAGCGCTCTTGAGCTCCAGCCGGTGTGGCCTGTGACGCCCTTCTCTGTGTGGCTGTGAATGTGGTCAGCTGAGGGGCTCAGGGCAGGGCTTACCTGGCCAGAGTCTCCATGGAGCTCGTCACGTTGTAGCCAGAGGCGGCGCTGCACTCCAGGAACTGAATGCTATATTCCTGTGGAGCAAGCCAGGGCCAAACAGAGAGGGTTGCAGAATCAGCACAGTGTTGCTCTAAAAGGTGCACATTTGGTATCTGTGTTTGGCTGAGGAGCCAGTGGGGTGAAGAATCTGTGGAATTATGACTGAATGCCTCTAATTCAGAACCCCCCCTCCCCAAAAAGTAAATGACACACCAGCATGCCACAACAAATGATGTAAAGTCACGCAGCGATGTAAAGGCATGCAGCACCAAGAACAGTCAGAAAGTGATTCCTCTCACCAGAATAAACCTGCAGAATAAAGGTGACACCGGGAAACGCCCCCCGGAGCCTCTGCAGAACATTGTGCAACTGAACTGCAAAGGAAGGAAGCTGCTCTGATACCAGGGCATCACAGAAGGTGCTGACAGCCACCACAACCCAGTCTAATAACCCGATAAAAATATACTGCTGACTGCTGGGAAGTTAGTGTTGGGTAATTTCCTGTGACAATTCGAACAAAAATATTTTTGTCCTCATACTTATTAATTGTCTTTCCTTATTGGTCTAACAACAGCTTCACACTGAGACAAAGATAATTTAAGACCACAGTTACTGCTACTGCAGCCGAAACCACAGGAAAGTTTCACGTTGCTCTGAAGTTGTATTACTTACACTGTCTACTAAAAATAAAAAGGAAGATCTCAGCAGTTTTATTTCTTTTATGGGATTTACATTTAGAGACTTTAATGTTTAGAATACAAAGCAGATGCACTGGGGCCGGACAATTCTGGTCCAGTGGTTGTCACGATATTAGTTCCCCCTCCTTAAGGGTGCTCCAGCCCTTTCACTCAAGACTTTATTCTCTGCACCTGTTCCCTATTCCCAGCCCACCTTAAAAGCCAGGCGCTGACGCTCATCCGGGCTCTGCATCTGATTTCCATATCGTGCGAGTCCGGGACCTGGAAGCGCCTGGTCCCGTTAAGGTTTTAACCTCCGTTCTCGTTCCCCGTCCGCCGGTTCCGACCCGGCCTTCGTGGTTTTAATTCCGAGTTCTGATGGATCTCCTGGTTTTGGACTTACCCTTGCGTTTTGGATTTTCCCTAAGGACTACTCTCGGATTGTTTGCCTCGGCCACACCTCCCCCGTGCACCAGCGCACCTTGGACACGCCCCCCTGTCTTCAGCCCCGTTTCCCAGCATGACGTTTCCCCAGTGTTTCCCCACTCCGTCGGACTGTGTCGTCCGCATAGGGTCCGGAAAGAACTGTTCGTTACAGTGGTGCCATCACCTACCCTGGCTAGCCGCTCCCCTTCCTGAGGCGGGACTTCCCTTGTAGTGAAGTTGTCACTCTTGTTGCCCAGCAGCAGTATGACAACATTATCTGCGGCTCCTTCCTACAAGAACAAGACTGTTACCATGGCAGCCTCATGGACAGAACCACTCTGGACACACAGTCTCTCAGATGCACATACTGTTGGACCACATACAATGTTGACTCTGGCACATGGAAGAGTCACAGTCTGCACCAGTTGGAAAAATGGAAAAAAGAAAAAAATATTTGCCATTAGATTCAAAAGCTTAGTAAATTGGTCTGTCCAATGAACCCAATAAAGTTCTGGTTTAGATTGTTAATAGCTGTAGACACAACAGCACAGCAGGACAATGATTCGAGACTCCTGCTCAAAATAACTGTCTTCCCAGGCCTATGCTCTCTTCCAGCATTGACTAAATCAGGGTTGTCCGGGGATGTGAGGCCACAGCACAGGTGGATTCAGCTGTCAAACCTCCCAGTGTTGACTCGTACCTGAATGCAGGTTATCCAGTAGCGAACAGTAGCAAAGCTGCGGGCAGAGCCGATGTCATACATGACCACCACTGCGCTGGCCTTGCGCAGGAACTGCTTGGTGATGCTGTGGTACCTATGGCGACAGATGGTGCAGGAGCTCACAGAGAAGTACCTACTTCTTTTTACTTGATGAATGAGAAGCATAAAGTGTCTCCCTTTTGTACATCACAGACTCTTTTACAAGTAAAACACAAAATGCTGCAGGTAATAAATCTGGAGAATGAAGATCAGGAAATCCTGGTTCCTAAATGAAATGTGACAAGTTTTCTGCCTCCTCTATATAAACATGTACAATCAATTGCTATGAAAATTATTTGCTCAAATAAGAGCATTGAAACCTTGAGAATATTTACTGTTTTAGCAGTATGCTGCAATACAATTGACTAAAAATATATTACTTAACAACTAGTTCTAATCCTGTTAGATCCTTTTTCTAATCCTAAACCAATAAGGTATTAATAACATTCCTAACTACTCACTTAGTATATAACTACATAATAACTGCACATGACTGATCTCCAGGCAAGAGTGACACCATTCCTGAGAGTTTTGTACACAAAGAGAACCAGTCACCTCTCCTGTCCAGCAGTGTCCCAGAGCTGCAGATCAATCCGTCGCCCATCCAGGGTGAGTTTCTGGATGCAGCTGTCCATACCTGCACACAAGCACACACATGTGAGCATTGCTCCTTCACCAGAAACACCCCTGGGCAGGCACGAGCAGAGGCGCTGAGGGGTGCTCCAACACTAGCGAAGACACCCTTCACAGGTACCTCTGTGCAGGAAGATGGGCTCAGAAGCTGGGCCGGATCTCTGCCCCGATGAAGAGGACGCCCAGAATACTCACCAATGGTGGCACAGTGGTCTGCGCTGAACACCCCGCTCTGGAACCTCTTCAGGAAGCATGTCTTGCCCACGCTACTATCCCCCACCATAACCACGTTGTAGAGGCGCTCTGGGCCCGAGAGCGGGGGTGTCCATCCGCCTGGGGGGAGACAGGCAAGGCCACGAGGCTCATCACTGGCAGGGATCAAGAGTTGTCTCCCAAATCCCTCTGCCCCTCCCTGTCCTCTTGTATCCAGCCGACCTTCCCTTCCTCTTCTCTCCTCTACACTTCCTCTTTTCACTTGCCCCCATGGCTCTTCGCCTTGCACTGGGACGTTCGTTATTTCCACTTCCTTTCTGCCCCCTCTTCCTTCCCCTTCTTCCAATCCTGTTGGGATGAAGTCCTCCCTTGCAGATTTCACTTCTTTACTCAGTTTGTGGTCTTTTTCCTGGATTACATCCAATCCTTGTCCCATCTCTGTCCCACCCACAGTATGCACCACTCCTTCCTGTCCTGTCTGAGGCGTGCCCACAGTGAGGATCTCCCTCTCCTGTCCTGTCTCAATCACACTCACAGTATGCACCATTCCTTCCTGTCCTGTCTGAGGCGTGCCCACAGTGAGGATCTCCCTCTCCTGTCCTGTCTCAATCACACTCACAGTATGCACCTCTCCTTCCTGTCCTGTCTCAATCACACTCACAGTACGCACCTCTCCTTCCTGTCCTGGCTCAATCACACCCACAGTATGCACCTCTCCTTCCTGACCTGTTTCAGTCATGCTTACAGTGAGAAACTCCCCATCCTGTCCTTCTCCTTCCTGTCCTGTCTCTATCCCACTCACAGTATGCCCTTCTCCTTCCTGTCCTGTTTCAGTCATGCTTACAGTTAGAAACTCCACTTCCTGTCCTGTCTCAATCAGACTCACAGTTTTCCCTTCTCCTTCCTGTCCTGCCTCTGTCCCACCCACAGTATACCCTTCTCCTTCCTGTCCTGCCTCTGTCCCACCCACAGTATACCCTTCTCCTTCCTGTCCTGTCTCTGTCCATTCTACAGTGAGGACCTCCCCTTGAAGTTCCTGTTTCTCCTTGACCTCTTCATGTTCTGATTCTTCTCTCTCTTCTAGTTCCCCTTTTTTCTCTTGTCCATCTTTGACTTTCTCCCAGTGCAGTTCTAGAACAGTTCCTGTCTCAGCTGATATCTCTCTTCCTTTCTCTGCCAGAGACTTTTTGTCTTTCTCAAGCCCTGATTCTCTCCATTCATCCCTTCTTACCTTCCCTTCCTGGTTCTCCTCTTCACCCATCTCCTGCTCTTTCTGTTTAGTTACCTTTTTTCCCTGTTCTTCAGTCCAGCCAGTTTCTCTCTCCACCTTATTTTCAGTTTCCTCCTTGCTATATCTGATACTCGCTTCATCTAGGAATTCTTGCTCTACTATTTTCTGTTCTATTCCATTCTCCTTCAGTATCTCCTCTTGCAACAGACTGACTGTGACTGCAGTCCTCCCAGCTTTCTCTCCCTGGTTCTCATCTCTGATATTCTCTTCTTTCTCGGAAGTTGTCTCTCCCTCTGCTATTACCCATTCCTTCACTGTTTGTACATCATTTGTCCCTTTCATAACCTCTGCTATCTCTTCAAATTCCTTCTTAATATCTTCTTCATGTCCTTCTGTTACCTGTTCATATTCATGCATGTCTCCCAGCAAATCCATAACTTTGTCCTGTTTGTCCACAAATGTCTTCATTTCCTCTTCTTGTTCTTGGACTCTGTCTTTCAGTTCGACTTCCTCTGGTAACATATTTTGACCAAGACCCTCCTCCTCCTCTCCTCGTTGACACTCATCTCCTGAGATTGGCTCCTTTTTCTGGGATTCTTGTTCTACCCATTCTGCTCCCATCTCTTCCCCATCCTGTCCTTTTTCCAAGTCTCTTCCCTCTTCCTTTTCCTGACTTGTCACTTTCACTTTCAAGTCCTCCTCCCATTTATACTCACTGTCTTCTTCTGTTCCTGCTTCTCTGACTGACATCCATTTCTCTTCCCTTACTATGGTTTCCTCTCCAGCATCTTTCTCTGTTTGTTCTTTTTCTTGCTCTTGTGTCCCTGTTATTTTTTGTTTTGATTTCTCATTTTTCTCTCTCTCTTCCACTCTTATCCTCTCTCTTTCTGTTTCATCCTCTTTCAGGATGTCCTCTTCCACATCTGGGTGTTTCACTTTTTGGGTTGGGTCGTTCTCCATTGCAATCTCCTCACATCCTGTTTCCTCTACTGTGTCATCTAGCTTCCTCTCTACTGGATCAGATAATCCTTCCTCTTTTAGAAGACCTCCCTTGATTTCCTCATCTCTGCTGTAATCATCGTCTTGGAGATAGTGTGCTGAAGAACCTGCTTCTTCAATCTGTGCTAGAGATACCACATGCTGGTCTTCTAGTCTTGGTTTGTCTGTCTCTGACTTCACTGTAAGGTCCAGCTTTTCCTGTCTCTCCTTTTCCTTCTCTTTTTGATTACCATTTTGCTGTTGCTCTTCATCCATGTACTCGTTCAACATGTCATCTTCCTCCTCCTCATATCTATATTTAGCATTCCTCTTCTCCTGCTCTGTGTCCTCCATTGTGTCAATGGGGGACACTCCCTCCCTCAGCATCTCCTCCCCTTGTTGAAGTGTTCTAACATTAATCCTTAAAGAGTACTGGTCTAGTAGCTTCTCCATCATTCCTTCCAATTGTTTTTCCTCCTCTCCCTGTTGCGTCTCTTGTTCCATGTGAGATATTGCTCCTTTATTCTGGCCTATAACACTAGCTCCTGCTGCATGCTGTTCTATCCCCTGAGCTGTGCCCAGCAGTTTGGCTCTTACTTTCGCTGCCTCCTGCTTGATCACTGGTTCTACGCTAGGATCTTGGAATTCATCATTTTTTTTTCTGATCTCCAATTCTTGAGTCTGTTCTTCTCCTGCTTTCCCCACCCAGTCATCAGATGAGCCCACTGTAGCTTGTGTGATTTCCTGGACTCCCTCCCCTAAGCCTTCCTTTCTCAGTTCAAACTGCTGTCCTTTCTCTCCAACACATCCGACCCCTAGATCCATACCCCTGTCTTCTTCTACCACTGTCTCCTCTTCCCGTTTATGGAGTTCTTCTCCTGCTCTCTCTGCCAGCTCTCTTCCTCTATTCTCTTGTGTTTCTATCTCTCTTCCTCCTACCTCTTTCATTTCAATTTCTGCTATCTCTTTGTCTCCCCCTTCTCCTCCAGCTGTATTGGGTTTCTCTTCCTCTCGTACAGCAACCTCGCTGTCTTCTCCTTTCTCTTGATCTCTCTTAATTTCTTTTTCTGTTTCTTCAAGCTCTACATTCACTTCCTGATTCATCTCCATCCACCCAGTGACCTTGTGGTATCCTGTCACCACTTGCTCCTTGCTTTGTGTCACTTCTTCTCTCAGCTTCTTTTCCTCCTCCAAGAGTAAAGCATTAGCTTGGAAAACGTCTACTTCTGCAATTAATTCTATGACATCCTCACATTTACTTGCCCCTTCTTCCTCCTCAGTTATTACAATGCTCTCTTTAACACCTTCCTCTTGGCATTTTTTGCCCATCTTCTCTTCTCCAATGCTTTCTTCTGCTCCATCTAGTTGCTTTTCTTCTCCTTGTACTTGTGCTTTTGGTACTAATGCTTCTTTTATTTCTCCCACTTGTCGCATTTTTCCGGATCCTCCATCTTTCCCCTCCTCTGTGCTCCTCAGTTCTTGTTTGACTTCCTTTACTTTTGCTTCATCTCTACCTTCCTCTGCTTGTTTATTTGTAGCTATCCCATCCTCCCCCACAAAATCTACCTGCTCCACTCTCTTTCCCTCTGCCTTACCTGATACCATCTCATCTTTCACTTGGATGTCTCCTTCCACTTCAAGGACTGTGTCTCTATCTCTTCTCTCTGTAGTTTCTCCTTCTCCTCCAGTTTCTCCCTCTTTCTTCATTTCTCCTTTTCCTTCCTCACCTGATGCTCCTGGATTTGTTTGGTTTTCTGACACAATTTCTGACTCTCTTAGGATTTTGTCTTCGTCTTGACTGTTCATTATCTCCATGCTTTTCTCTTCTGCCATGTGTTCTGGGGCCCCATCATGTTCTGTGTCATCTCCATGATTTCCCTGCTCTTTACCTTCTCCTTTCAACACAGCTTCCACCTCTCTCTGATGCACAACTCCTCCATCCTGCTCAGTTTCCTGCTGCATCAGTCCTTCCCTTCTTCTTCCTTCGCCTTCTTCCTCTTCCTCTGTGAGATATTTCTCCTGGAGGTTGTCACCTGCCTGACCTCCCAGGGTCTCTTGATCATCTCTAAGGTGTTCCATTGCTCTTGCAGCTTTCACTTCATCCTGATGTGTCTCCTCTTTCTCCTGGAATACACTCCTGTGCTTCTCTTCTTTCATCTCTACCAGTTGATCAGGATGGTCCTCCTCGTTCATTAACAGTGGTGGTCTTTCATTTTTAATTTCTTCCTCTTCATTTTGCTCATTTACTTCATCAGCTTCTCCAGAAACCTTCTGGTCCTGGACTTTTTCCTCAACCTCCTCTTTTGTTACTGTCCTTTGCAATGTTGTTCCTTCTATGTCTTTGTCCTCTGTCCTCCCTCTGTTCTCCTGCTGTGGAAGATCTGTCCATGATATTTCCATTTCTATCTCCATTTCCCCCAGTTCCTCATTTTCCTGGTTGTTATTCTCTTGGCTTATACCTTCAGCTATCCCAGGCACATCTTTCTGTGATCTGACATCTTCTGTCTCCTCTGCTTGTCCCTGTTCTTCAGCTCCCTTGTTAGTGTTTTCATCTTCTTTCTCTTCAGTCTCTCCCACTTCTCCTTCAGTGCCCGAAACGAAAACTCTTGTTTCTGTCCTTCTTGTTCCGAAGAGTGTCTCCTCCTCCTCTAGTTCCAGGGATGGTATCTCACACCCTTGGTTAAAGTCTTCCACTCCCTGCTCTGTAGATGTCTCCCCCTTGTCCTGTGCTTCCAAAGGCTCCTCTACTTCCTTCTGTGCCTCTGGTTTCCACATTGAAATGTCCACCACTGTTCCTGGGATCTGTGCAGACAGGCTGCTTGCCTCCATCTGCTCTTTCTTTGAAGATTCAGACACCCTTTCCCCTTCTTCTGCATGAAAGTCCTCGTTGTGCAAGTCCTGCTCCTTAAAATCTGTGTTATATTCCTCTCCCTGCACATCTCTCAGAATTGCTGTTCTTTCTTCGTGTCCCCTGAGCTCTTCATTCTTTATCTTCTCTTCTCTTCCTTCATTTTCATTCTCTCTTTCCTCTCTCCTTCTTACAGTCCCTCTTTTCAGTTCCTCTTCCTCCAGCCTGGGTTTCTGATTGTCCAATCGATCCTCTTCTTCCTCAGCTGTATCACATCTTCTTTCTGCTGCAGTGCTGTCCCTTCCCTGCAGCGATTCCATGTTTTGGTCCTCACCATAATCCAATTTGCAGGCTTCTCCTTTCAACACAGCTTCCACCTCTCTCTGATGCACAACTCCTCCATCCTGCTCAGTTTCCTGCTCCATCAGTCCTTCCCTTCTTTCTCCTTTATCTTCTTCCTCTTCCTCTGTGAGATATTTCTCCTGGAGGATGTCACCTGCCTGACCTCCCAGGGCCTCCTGATCATCTTTAAGGTCTTCCTTTGCTCTTGCAGCTTTCACTTCATCCTGATGTGTCTCCTCTTTCTCCTGGAATACACTCCTGTGCTCCTCTTCTTTCATCTCTTCCAGTAGTTCAGCATGGTCCTCCTCATTCTTTACCAGTGGTGGTCTTTCATGTTTAATTCCATCCTCTTCTTTTCGCCAATGTACCTCATCACCCCCTTCAGAACCATTCTGGTCCTGGAATTTTTCATCAGTCTCCTTATTTGTTACCATCCCTTCCTGTGTTAGTTCTCCCATGTCTTTGTCCTCTGTTCTCCCTCTGTCCTCCTGTTGTGGAAGATCTGTTCTTGATATTTCCATTTCTATCTGCATTACTCCAAGGTCCTCATTTTCCAGCTGGTTGTTCTCTTGGCTTTCAACCTCAGCTATCCCACGCCCATCTTTCTGAGATCTGGCGTCTTCGATCTCCTTTGCTTGTCCCTGTTCTTCAGTTCCTGTGTTTGTATTTTCATCTTCTTTATCCTGTGTTTCTCCGACTTTTCCTTCTGTGCCCAAAACAAAAACTCTTGTTTCTGTTCTTCTTGTTCCAAAGAGTGTCTCCACCTCCTCTAGTTCCAGGGATGGTATCTCACAGCCTTGGTTAAAGTCTTCCACTCCCTGCTCTGTAGATGTCTCCCCCTTGTCCTGTGTTTCCAAAGGCTCCTCTACTTCCTTCTGTGCCTCTGGTTTCCACATTGAAATGTCCACCACTGTTCCTAGGATCTGTGCAGACAGGCTGCTTGCCTCCATCTGCTCTTCCTTTGAAGATTCAGACACCCTTTCCCCTTCCTCTGCATGAAAGTCTTCGTTGTGCAAGTCCTGCTCCTTAAAATCTGTGTTATATTCCTCTCCCTGCACATCTCTCAGAATTGCTGCTCTTCCTTCGTGTCCCCTGAGCTCTTCATTCTTTATCTTCTCTTCTCTTTCTTCATTTTCACTCTCTTTTTCCTCTCTTCTTCTTACAGTCCCTCCTTTCAATTCCTCTTCCTTCAGTCTGGTTTTCTGATTGTCCAATCGATCATCTTCTTCCTCAGCTGTATCACAGCTTCCTTCTGCTACAGTGCTATCCCTTCCCTGCAGCAATTCCATGTTTTGGTCCTCACCATAATCCAGTTTGCAGGCTTCTCCTTTCAACACAGCTTCCACCTCTCTCTGATACTCAACTCCTCCATCCTGCTCAGTTTCCTGCTCCATCAGTCCTTTCCTTCTTCCTCCTTCACCTTCTTCCTCTTCCTCTGTGAGATATTTCTCCTGGAGGATGTCACCTGCCTGACCTCCCAGGGCCTCCTGATCATCTCTAAGGTTTTCCTTTGCACTTGGAGTTTTCACTTCATCCTGATGTGTCTCATTTTTCTCCTGGAATACACTCCTGTGCTTCTCTTCTTTTATCTCTACCAGTAGTTCAGGATGGTCCTCCTCGTTCTTTACCAGTGGTCTTTCATTTTTAATTCCTTCCTCTTCTTTTTGCTCATTTACTTCATCAGCTTCTCCAGAAGCCTTCTGGTCCTGGACTTTTTCCTCAAGCTCCTCCTTTGTTACGGTCTTTTCCAATGTTGTTCCTTCTATGTCTTTGTCCTCTGTCCTCCCTCTGTTCTCCTGCTGTGGAAGATCTGTCCATGATATTTCCATTTCTATCTCCATTTCCCCCAGTTCTTCATTTTCCTGGTTGTTATTCTCTTTGCTTTCAACCTCAGTTATTCCAGGCCCATCTTTCTGTGATTTGACGTATTTGATCTCCTCTGCTTGTACCTGTTCTTCAGTTTCAGTGTTTGTATTTTCATCTTGTTTATCCTCTGTTTCTCCCACTTCTCCTTCAGTGCCCAAAAACAGGACTCTTGTTTCTACTCTTCTTATTCCAAAGTATGTCTCTTCCTCTTCTACTTCCAGGGTTGTTATCTCATCCCCTTGGTTAAAGTCTTCCACTCCCTGCTCTGTAGATGTCTCCTCCTTGTCCTGTGTTTCCAAAGGCTCCTCTACTTCCTTCTGTGCCTCTGGTTTCCACATTGAAATGTCCACCACTGTTCCCGGGATCTGTGTAGACAGGCTGCTTGCCTCCATCTGCTCTTCCTTTGAAGTCTCAGACACCCTTTCACCTTCCTGGTCATGTAAGGACTCCTTGTGCAGGTCCTCATCTTTAAAATCTGTGTTATATTCCTCTACCTGAACATCTCCCAGAATTGCTGCTTTTTCATCATGACCCCTGAGCTCCTCATTCTTAGATTCCTCTACTCCTTCCTCATTTTTATTCTCTCTTGCCTCTCTCCCTCTAACAGTCACTCCTTCCGATTCCTCTTCCTTCAGCCTGGTTTTCTGATTGTCCAGTCGATCCTCTTTTTCCTGTGCTGTGTCACTGTTTCCTTCTGCTGCAGTGCTGTCCCTTTCCTGTGGTTGTGTTTCTTCCAGTGTGACCTCTGTCTCTCCCAGTTGTGGCTCTTTGCATTTATCTGAACTTTCTCGTTCCAGTTCTCTTCCTGTGTCAGCCTCTGTTTCTTCTATCTGTTCCTGCTGCTTTTCCTTTAATCTCCCTTTTTCCTGCTCTGTATCAGATAGCTGCCCTGCAACCTCACCCTCTCCTATATAATCTTCCTCATTCTCATCCTCTTCTAGTATGGGGTACAGGTCCTCTCCCAGTATCTCAATTATCTCTTTCTCTGGTCCTAACATTCCTCCCCCAATGTGCCAGAAGATGTCCTCCTCTTCACCTGGGATCTGTTCCTTCTCAAACAGCCCTTCATCTTCTGTCCAGTCTTCATCTTCAGTGAATTCCTGTTTCTCATCCCATTTCTCCTCAGTCCCTCTCTCTGGGCAAAATGTCTTGTCTTCCTCAATCACACCATCCCTGTCTAATCTGTCTTCTTCCAATATTTCATCCTTATCTTTTGCTCCCACTTGTTCACTTCTTATCTCTTCTTCATGTTCTTCCACTTGCTTGTCTCTCTGGCTAACTGATTCTGCAGTTTCTCTCTCCTCATTTAACTCCACTTCCCTTCCAATGTCCCTGTCTCCTCCTAATATTTCCCTTTCCAAGACAGCTTCCCTATCCAGCTCCTCTCCCTGAGCCTGAGTCTCCTTCTCACCTTCCTCTGGCTGAGTCTCTGTTTCCTGCTGTTCCAGAAACCCCTGCCTCCCCAGCCTCTCCCCCAGAGTGTCCTGCATGTCTGCATGTCTGAGCGGTTCTTTGAGAATTACCGTCTTGCTCTCTTTTGTCTGTTGGATTTCATTTTCCTCAGCCTCCTCCCTCTCCAGCTCTGTTATGACCACTGATCCCTCTCCCCGAACATCTTTGACTTTTGACTGTTTAATCTCTGTTTCTTTATCCTCGGATCTTTCGTGCACAACACCCTCAGCCTCTGGGCTGTCTATCTTCCACTCCATTCCCTCTGACCTTTCTGTCTCCTGTTCTTGGTCTTCTGACCTCTCTGTCTCACTTTCTTCAATCTCCATCTTGTCTGTTTCTCTGTCTTCGACCCCTGGCCCATCTGCCTCTCCTTCTCCTCTTCCTGTCTTATCTGTATTGCCCTCCTTAGCCGCACTAGATTGCGTTTCATTTTGTGTGAAGCCTGCTTCTCTCGGCTCTCTCCACAATCCTTCCTTATCTCTGATCTCCCTCATCAGCCTGAATGTTTGCTCTTCCTGTCTGTCTCCCTCTGCTTCCACTTCCTCAGTCTCTGGTTGTAATCTACACCCTCCCTCTCGTTCTCTTGGTTCCTCTCCTCTCTTCATAATCTGCCCATCCTTCATCTCTCTGCTCTCACCCTCAACGCTTTCTTTGTCTCGCTCCCCTTTCTCTTCGGCCTCCCTCTCCTCCTCCCCTCTTCTTTCATCCTCCTTTCTCTGTCCTCTCTCGTCCTCTGTCACGCTGTGCAGACATTCCTCTGTTTCTCTGCTTTCCCCCTTCTCTCTCTCTCTGTTCTCTCCCACTGTTTCCGGGTTTTTCTCCTCTGTCTCTCTCCTTCCGCTCTCTTCTTCCTTACTCTGTGCCCCTCTCTCCTCCTCCCTGGCCTTCTTTTCCTCTTCCTCCCAGAGTACCTCCCCTTCGAGCAGCCTGCCTGTCTGGCTCTGCGCGATCAGGTCAGGCAGAGGATCTTCCTCTATCGAGATCACTCGCGTTCGGTGTCCTGATGTCCAGTCTGTGGGAACTTTCACATCAGGAGGCCTGCTGCAGAGAGAGAAAGGCAGAGAACTATGTAAATCTGTCTCACTGTCAGACTCTTTCATATGGACATTCATGGATATCCAGCTTCCCCAAACACAGTGTCCTCCTTAGCAAACCTTGAGAACATCAGTGCAGTCTGAAAGGATTTGGTGCCATTTCTTACTTTAAAAGCATCTAGCTTTTTTAACAATGCATAAGGCTCTGTAACGTATTACAAAATTGGACTAACAGTCAACAGCCCAGTGCAGTCTTTCTGTGCTCACCTTACACAGTGATTCCAGTGAGTGGAATGTCCTAGCACCTTGTGTCTAAAGAACTACTTTACATGTTCGGGAGGATGAGTAGTTCAATGTATTTTCACATGATCATTGGATATTGGATACAAATCATTGCTGAAGGCCTAGAATATAGGTAACAGTTTTAGAAGTACAGCTACTGCAACATACTAATGGTAGTGAGTGTAGTAGCGTTCCTATTTTGTCAGCACAGGACAGACTCAGATCGTCCTGAGTCCACATTCCACTTTCCACATGTCGCACAAGAAGATGGACCCCGGCTTTGAACAGTCACCACCCCATGCCAAAGGAAGGACATCAGGGTGAAGGGTGTCTATACACCCTGCAGAGTCTGGGGATCTGAGCTACACATGGGCTGGGGGCTGTGCAAGAAAACGGTCACTGCACCCAGCTGCAAAGACCCCTTTAAAAACCCAAATGCAGTCTCCTCCTCACCCTGCAGGGGGCTCCTGTGCCAGGTATTTCCCCAGCTCCGAACCGGCTCTCAGCAGCTCTGCTGGCTTCCTGCAGGATGACTCCTTCTCATCCCAAACTGTGCATTTTGAATCTGCCATCTGGGAAAAAGACACAAAATGGTAGAACAGCCTTCGCTTACCCCTGGGAGCACTCCTGCAGAACTGACTATCCTCTGTTTATTTTTCCCAGGAGATTCACGTTTCTGGGTGTCTCCCTGATGCTCTGCTCAGGAGAGTTCGGCCCTGCTCTTTCAGTGATAAGGGTGAAAGTGCCCCGACCCCTCCTGAAAACCACTGCCCCCCACCACCCAAGTGAAAACACTCCCTGTGGCTTCAGCAGCTTTTACAGCTCTGCTCAGTGCACAATTTACATTGGCAGGTCTGCATCCGAACTTCTCCAAAAGACTCACTCTTGGACAGTGGACAATGTTACACAAACTGAAAAAAAGTGGCTTTGCAGTTTTTATGGGAGTTAAACACCAAGGTTTTAGACATTGATCTTATAATTGCAAATAACCAGGCTCCTACTTCACTAAAGGGCACACTAGTCACTGAAGCTACTGCACTGACCTATACAGTAAATAGACAGTGACCTTGGTCACATCACATCACTCTGTGCATATTTCTATTTTTGAAAAATCGTTTATATTTTGTCAGCCTGCTGTGATAACAAGTGTGTGAACAAGTGTCGGCTTTAAATAAAAATAGATTTGGCTCAACTGGCTGTAGATTTTAAAATGAGTAGCAGTCAGTGTGTTTTCTCACATCCGTGTGGTTTTGTGAGGCAGCGCAGGCACACACAGGTCTGTATGGCAGGAGGGAGCTGCTGCAGATGTGCACAGCCGACAGCTGCTGTGCAGGCAGCTGTTCCCTCAGCCATCTGGTAAGACCCCCAGCACTCCCAGCAGCCCGGGTGCCAGACAGCTCTGCTCAGTGCACAAGGCTGTTCCACCTGTTTAACTGCACGCTTTAGCTTCACTACTTGCGTGGCAGTAATATTTTCACTTCAACCACCAGGTGGCAATATAATTCCACAAAGCTAGGTAACTCATCATTCACTGTATTATACAAGGAAAGCATAACTCGTAAAATGCAATACTGGAACAAGTAAATAAGTATCGTTCTTTCAATAAGATCATTATTATGTATGTTACAGTGAAACAAAATTTGCCTTTTCCAAGCACATGTTTAGCCTTCCTCCTGCTGTTTTCTGATAGCATTACATCCTAAAATCTCTCCCATGTCACTCCCCCTCACCCTCCTAACTGCAGAGGCCACACTCAGTCAGACAACACGACCCTGTCCTGCTCTTCTCACAGTAGTTACAGATAGAACGACACTACGTTACCTCCGGTCTGGACGCTGTCTTCAGCTCCCTGAAGCTTTGCTCAGCATCCCTGAGGCAGATAGAATGTAGGCATCTTTAGAAGTTGAAAACATTTTTCCACGCCATATTTAAATAAAAATCCATTATCTATAATCACCTCTGAGGACAGACAGTCGCACCCTGAGGCTTTCTGATTTCTCTTTGGAGCAGAGTGGGGGTCTATTAAAGGCTGGGCTTCCCAGACCCTTGTTACACAACAGAGCATTTCACTGAACTAAATTGAATTTCTGAGTAATTTCACAATTTTGCTGTGGTTAAATGTCTCATTTAGTAAATAATTAGCTCAATTTTGTAATAGGATTCCTTGATGTCTTGCAAAGTCAAGCATTGTACAGACGCACCAATATTTCTGAATCTGTACTATAGGTGGCACAGAAATCCAAAAGATTTTTTCTCAGGTTCAATCATTCTGCACATGTGTGTGTGTCCTGGGATTGGGGGTCTCACCGCGCCTCTACCGCAGCAGGGAATCTGGGCTGGTGCTGTGCTACGGAGCTGCGCATGTCCCGGACACGGCTCTGCGCCTCCTGCAGCTGAGCACGGATCCTTTCCAGCTGCCCCTCCAGCTCTCGGTTTGTCCTGCGCAGCTCCTTATTCTCTGAGCTGGTCTGCCGCTGCTGGCTGCGCAGCTGGTGCAGACTGTCCTCCAGCTGCATGACATTGACACTGCTATTAGCTTAGGCCAACAAGCACTCTCAGAGCAAACGCACACAGCAGGGATTCACTGAGCTTCACAATGCACTGCATCTGCATTCAACCCAAGGGGACTGCAGAATGTATGATTGCACTCGGACACTATACTGTGCTTGCTCTATGCCAGAAGCTGTCCACAGAAAGAAATCATTGCTTGCCCTGGTGGTTGTGTGTGTTAAGACTTTCCTAATCATTGACCCACAACGAAACCTCAACAACTTTTGGTATTTGCACAACAACACATAAAAGAGATCAGCTGTGTGCCTGGAGGTGAGCCACAGTGCAGACACCAGCAAAATTCCACATGGACACAAGTCACAGTGAAAGATAAAGAAACAGTGGTGGGCATCCAACGATACTCCCCAGCCAGCAGCATCTGAAGGTCTACAATCCCATGTAGTGAGGCACACGAGGACTGACAGCTCCTGTCCCACAATCCCAACAGTCCCACAGTCTCACAGTCCCCCAGTCCCCCAGCCCCACATCCCCCAGTCCCGTAGAGCCCCAGTCCCCCAGTCCACCAGTACCCCAATCCCACAGTTCCAACAAACCCAATGTTCCACATTTTCCCAGTCCCGCATCCCACAGTTGCAACAAACCCAATGTTCCACATTTTCCCAGTCCCCCATCCCACAGTCCCACAATTCCAACAGGCCCACAGCTCATGTCTCACCTGGAGACAGGCTCCTGGACCATCCAGGACTACCACTACACAGAGGTAGCAGCAGGACAGTTTCATGCCACATGGTCCTCCTGCAGCCTCCAACAAGGGCTTGTTCTCGAACTCGTGGCCCCAATGCACCATGCAGAAAGCTGTTAGGGCCTGTCTGAGACCCCATATTACAGGCCCTTAGAAACTGCGCCACTGTGGGTCTCTAGTTTGTTATTTCCTCTCGCTCAGTAATTCTCTGTGTGGTTCGTGCTGTCAGATCACGACTGTGATAACCCAACCTCATGCATAGCAAGAGGAGCTGCTGAGAAAGTGGCTGTTTCACAATGGTCGGCAGAAGTGATCTTGAAAGACTTAAACTATTTACTGATCTCCAACCACAAGAACCCAAGAAACTTTGAAAGGAACTGAAAGCTGTGGGATCAAATCCCAGCTGGGGACACTGCTGCTGCACCCTTTAGCAAGGGAACCACACCCAGACTTCTCCTGCAAACCCAGCTGTACATACAGGTGGCACACAACCTAAGAGGGCTGCTTGCCCTCCTCTCATTTGTAACCTTCCTTTTGATCTTACATGCTCTTTCTCACCTCCTACTTCCCTTCATACACTCTTGGCTTGGACCCCAGCTGGGTATTAACACTATTCTTCTCTCTCCTGTCAGTTTCAGACTGATCCCGCCCTGCCACTGAAGCCACGCCCCTTGAGACTACACCCTCTCAAAACCCGCCCCCAGGCCCCTGCCCCAGTCTTCCCTCACCTCATTCTGGACCTCAATTAGACTTTGCATCTCGCTGGTCTTCTTCTCCAACTCCCTCTGCAGCTCTGTCCTCTGGGTCCGACTCTTCTTAAAGCTCTGCCAAACAACCAGACTGGCTGTCACTCTCCCGATCACAGGCAGCACAGCCGGAATGGAAACCGGTTGTAGTTCCCAGCACATGATGGCTGAGCTGTTGTACTGGCCCATAATTCAGTTCTCTGAGCTAAGGAACATGGTGAGTCTGGACTGAAGAAGCTCAGGAAACTGCTGGGACAACACACCACTGCTAAGAGATAATATACTGTGCAAAACAAGGGAAATAAAGGGCTCTGTCTCCTCTGCATGTTCGACACTGCTGGGGTTTTCAGAATAGTGAAGTGTTAAGAGCAAAGCTCAGAAATGTCTAATAAGAGCGAGCAGGGAAATCAGTGTTTTCAAGGCCAGCGTCAAACATTGTCTCAGCCTGAGTGGATGTAAATAATAAACTCCAAAGCACCTTCACAGGTGTTAACACCAAACTTCACGTTTTGTTAACTCCAATCACGAAATGTGAAAAAATAAAATGTGTATTTGTAGGATTTATGGATTCATGTTCACCCTTCCTCCTCCAGCATAAGAGATTTGTAAACACGCTGTGG
This sequence comes from Lepisosteus oculatus, assembly GCF_040954835.1. Classification (NCBI taxonomy): domain Eukaryota; kingdom Metazoa; phylum Chordata; class Actinopteri; order Semionotiformes; family Lepisosteidae; genus Lepisosteus; species Lepisosteus oculatus. Next base: position 40,553,093 of record NC_090700.1, on the reverse strand, counting down.
CTCAGTTTGACACTGAGGAAGTCTGAGGTGTTAAAACATCAGAACGTGGGAAAACACATTCTAAGAGCTTAAACCCCCCTGTGAAACGAACACACTGCGGCTCAGTGCGGAGCTCTCAAGCAGTTTGATTGTGGGTATCAAGGGGCGCTGCAAACCAACCTCACTGCGCACTCTCTCCTTCTCCTGGCTGATTTGATGCTCCATCTCCTCGTACAGCTGCTGCACCCCCTGGTTGTGCTCCAGGATGCGCCTGCAGAGGGTTTGAGATAGAGCAAAAGAGAAAGAGTGGAAGAGAAAGGAAGGAGAATGGCAGAGAAAGAAATGCACAGAGACAGGAAGAGAGGAAGATCAGAACAGGCTGGATTAGTGGGGGGCTGGATTGCACTGGGTTGCTGGGTAGTAATTGGAGTTTCGTGGCTACCTACAGACTGTCGTGAGGATAGTTTCACTTCTAATAGCACTAAATATTTCATACCAACTTCTCTCTAAGTGTAATTAATAATGTTCTATATTCCCCAGCAGGTGCCACACCCAAACAGCCCTGTAGACCATGGTATGTTAGTGAGGACACAAGTTTTAAGGTGCTAAATGTAGTAGCATGTACATTCTGGTAAACGGGTGTTCGGAGAGACGCACTTTTTCAGCGTCAGCTCCAGGGTCTCCTTCTCTTGTTGGGCTGCCCGGATCTGGGCCGTCACCTTGGAGACAAACTCTTCCAGGTTGCTGAGGAGGTGGGGCTCGTTGTGTCGTAGCTCCTCCCACAGTTTCCAGATCTCTGATTGGCTGTCCATTCAAGAAGGAAAAACAGGAAAGAGACTGAATTTTGACAGGTTGTGGGAATTCATGCTGGATCTTTAGCGCACATACTTCCAAGTTTACAAGGTTATATGCCTACAACTCTTACTCCTGCAGCAGGTTGTGGGCCCCCAGGTTGTCCATCATGGAGAGGAAGTGCTGCCTCTCCTCGTCATCCACATCCTCTGGCAGCACAGAGCTCTGTGACCTGTAGACCAAGGCAACAGGGGTGGATTTCGGATTCTTCTGGGACTCCAGGAATTCTCCTGCAGAGAGGAAGAGTGAGCAAGAGGAGGAGGTTAACTAGTGTAAGAACTGTATAAACATCTGGTGTAAGATTTGCACTACCGGTCCTCTATGTAATGTTCTGATTGGAGCACAACAGTTTGCTGAGTTAGATGACCAAGAGCTCAGATGAAACTAGAGGCCACGTGTCCCTCTGGCACATGGTTCTTACCTGCACCATAATCTCTAATTACTCGAATTACCAATGTGGCGAACAGCAATGAGGAATGTATATTAATGTGCTTGACCACAGATGCAGCTGCTGAAGGTCGTAGTCAGTAAGGTTGCAGTCCCAGGGCTAATAATTTCGGTAGTAATTACAATCTTTATTTAATCACATAATTGATGTAATTATTTGTCAAAACTGCACTTTGGTCTCATTAGCACTGATATAAAAAACTCTCCTGACAGCTGAGACCTTGGATTATTATAAAGACGTGCTGATAGCCAGCTGAGCTCTGTTACTCACGGATGCCTGTGCCGAAGTCCTGGTGGGTGACCAGCCCATCACCATCTCTGTCCAGCCCATCAAACACCTGCTGTAGCTCTCTGGCACTGAGACCCAGCTCTCCGCCCAGCTCCTGGCACACAGGGACAGGGGTCACCACACAGACAAACAGCCAGGGCTGCCCCAGCACCTCTCAGAGCAGTCCTTCTAAGGCACTTTCCCACAATCGTTTATTAGAGGTGAACAAGCTCCTAATACTGCGAAACCCAAAACGGATTTGTACACTCTCTCTCAAATTAACAATTTGCTAGATTAACATGACACATTATTGCACCTGCCACTTATTAGGGAAAAAACTGTAACTTTGCAACCAGATGATAGGTTTGCACTAGGCAGAAGCCAGATAAGAAGCCGCCATCACCTGATGGGTTAGAAGTCTTGGTTTTGGGACCAAGTTTCAGATTAGTCTGAGCCTTAGCAAGTTTCAAGTGTAATTTACACCCATTTGTGTTATTTAAGTATTAACATGGTTCAAACACTGATTTTAATCAGTTATCCAGGAAACCCAACAGGAAGAGGATGATGCTGCACATGACCGGGTTTACTCCTAAGACCAACCACAGAAGCTGCAGCCCAGCACGATACAGCTGAAGATGGAGTGTTTATTTGATCTTTTCTATTATTTCAAACTTCATCGTTTGTGACCCATGAATTCATCTTCCATGAATGGTGAATTGTGCAGCACAGTATTACCATGAGGTAAAACTACAGCAGCACCCTGGGCTTCCTCCCAGCTCCTCTGAGCCTTACCTGCATGTCCTCGCGCGTGATGAAGCCCTTCTCCTCCCGGTCCCAGCTGTGGAAGATCTCCTGGATCTTCTGTAGGATGTCCATGATCTCTGCGTTCTCCTCGCCGCTTTTCTCCATAATCTGCCCCAGACCCCTCTCCCACTTCCCTCCTTCCGAGTTTCCATGAAGTCCTGGCTGTGCGCGGAGACCCCTGCGGCTGGAGCCCATCTTCTTCCTCCTCTCCGCTGGGGCTGCATGTTCACGTGACCCCTCTTCCTCTGCCTTTAGGGGTTTGGAGAGCTCTGCTGCATGGGGTTCTTTACTGGGGACGCTATCCTCAGCGTTCCTTGACAGCTCAGGGTTTAGGGATGGCTGGGAGTCAATCACAGGGGTAGAATCCTGGGCTTCTTGCCTGCCTGTCATCTCCAGGTGCTCCGCTGTAATCATTTCCCTCTCTCCTGCAGCCTCTCCCTCTTCCTGTCCCTTGTCCTGCTGTGACCTCTCAATTACTTCATTCCTGCTTTCCTCTGCCCCTCTCCCCCTCTCTTCTTCTCTCTCCTGCCACATCTCTCTCTCTTCTCCATCATCACTCACCCCTCCCAGGCCCTTCCCTGTCGTTCTGCCCTTGCGCGTGGAGCCCAGCTTCTTCTTCCGCTCTTTGAGAGAAGGTGCTTTGTGCGAGTCTTCCTTTGGAATCTCTGAGGCTTGTGATGGAGGGTGGCTGTGAGTGTGGGAGGTACCCTCAGTTTTCTCTGAGGGAGCTAAGCTCTGTGACTGTTGGGGCTTGTCATCAGAGCTGAGATTCCCAGAATCCACCTTCTGATCAAAGATGTCCGACATGATGGCCTCTGGTGTGTGGTTTGGACCCTGTGGATCTCCTGGTAAGGTTGTGACAGAGAGCTCATTTTCCTCCAGTAGAAGCCCAGAGGTCTGTGATTGGCTGTCCACCTGTTCAGAAGTAGATTTTCCCTGACTATCATGAGGAGTTTGTCCTTCCCCTTCTCTGTACCCAGACTCTGCCCTTCTCCCTGTTGTCTTCTCATGGGGCTCCTTACCCAATACCCCCTCTGCCCTTATCTCCTCTCTCTCTTCCGGTTCTACCTCTGCATTTCCTAATTTCTCACAAGTCTCTCTCTCCCTCACCACATCCTCTAACTCTGCTCCGTCTCTTTCCAACTTCAGACCTACCTCTCCCTCAGCCATGCCTCCCAGAACCTCCTTTGCTCCCTCTCCTGTCTCTTCCCTCAGCTGCTCCGGGCTGCCCTCTCTCTCGTGCCCTGTCTGTTGGCCCCTCCGGACCTTGCGGGTTGAGCCCATTTTCTTCTTCTTTCCAAGATGGGGAGCTCCTTGCTCCTGCTCTTCTGCCCCCTGTTGTACAGAGTGCTTTGATTGATGGTGTAGAAGATCAGGAGTGGTGTCCTTTTCGCTCTCAATGCTATTGGAGCTCTCTGATTGTTTGGTCTGGTCAACAGAGGTGGAGTCCAGGGATTGATGGAGCAATAGAACATCGGTAGCACCTTCAACTTCACCTTCACAATGCAAAGCTCCCTCAACCTTATCTGCATTAGCTGAGCTATCTGAACGCAGAAGTTCTAAGGTGAGGCTTGTAACACGAGGCTCTTCCGGAGAAGCAGGACTTAATGATGGCTGATTCATCCAGGGAACTTTCTGATCACAGATGTCTGACACTGTGGCCTCTGGTGTGTGGCCTGGACCCTGTGGATCTGCTGGGAAGGACGTGACAGGGAGTTCATTTTCCTCCACTAGAAGCCTGGAGGTCAGTAATTGACTGTTTTCCAGTGCAGAAGTAGAGCTGTCATCACTTCTATTGTTCTCTGTGCTCCCTGGTTGATCAACTGGGATGGTGTCTTCAGGTTTGTCGATGTCCATCATGATCTCTGGCTCCAGAATGTGGCTGTTGTAATCCAGTGCTGGGTGGTGCTCCTTGTCTAGTGTCTCATCAGAGTCCTGTGCCTGAGGAGGTGGCCCTGTGATTAGGGCTGTGCTGTCTGGAGGGTTCTCAGGGCTTTGGTGTTGTGGAGTGGAGACCATGTCCTCCAGTTCAGAAATGGTGAGCTGACCTGGATGGAGCTCCAGGGCCTGAGCTGAGGGATGTTCTCTATCACTGTGGACAGAGTTCTCTGATTGGTCTGCATGGTGAGTGGTGGCTGTGTTTCCAGATTCTGAGCCCAGTAGTTGGTGGTGTTTGCCTGTTAATATAGTTTCCTCAGTGGGCACGGGAGAAACTGATTGGCTAAGCTTGGGACTTTTGGGTGGTTTCTCTGGCTCCTCATTAAGCATGGAGGTCTGGGGTTGGTGAAGCTCTAAAGATAGCGCAATGCTTTGGGTGTCTTCTGATGGCAGAGATGTCTCTGACTGATGGAGCACAACAACTGAGGCAGTAGTCTCTCTCCCTGTGTGCTCCGCTCCTCCTTCACTCCTCTCTTCACTCTCCTCCCCAAGCTCATCGGGGGACTCCTCTCCTACTCGGCCTCTTTGTCTGCCTCTCAGGCCCCGGCGTGTTGACCCCAGCTTCCTCTTCCTCTCTGACAGGCTAGAGACCTCATGCTCTGCCTCCTGTTGCTGCAAAGGGGGTTCTGATTGCCGGACCTGGTTAAGAGTTCTGGTGTCCACAGATATCGCACTCGGGACAGAGCTCTCTGATTGGTGGAGCCAGCCAGCAGAGGCTGACTTCTTAGGTTCTGAGCTCTGTGAATGTTTGGGCTCTGTAGAAGCCGTCAAGCTCTCTGATTGGCCAGGCATCGACGTGGGGGTGGAGCTTTTCTCTTTTCCCACTGGCCCTGCTTCCTTGCTTTCTCCCCTCTCTTCCTCCCCCAGTGTCTCCAGCCCCTCCTCCGGCCTCTCTTTCCCCGTGAGGTTCCGAAGCCCCTTCCTGCTGGAGCCCATTCTCCGGCTCTTCCGGCGGTCTGACATTGTGCTCCTGGGGGATCTGTTCACAATCCTGGGGAGGAACACAGACTGGTCACACCTGGACGCACAGCAGGCTCAGGGTTTTCCCGTCTTCATTCAGGCTGGCCTCTAAAAGACGTAACTGGACTAATTGCTGTGCTGAACCGGAACAAGCTGATTTCCACTGCTCCCTTCACAAACTTCTTAAATCTACCATTAAACTCTGCAAGAGCGCGGCTCTCCAAGACTCGGGAGGCAGATCCCTTTCTACAAAGTAAATTGTTCTAAACTCCTTTGTACTAACACGATCTAACCCAGGCATCAACTTTTCACATTCAAATACAGTACGATGTTAAAAACAGGAGCCAGAAAGTTTCAATATTAGAATTCTGTAAGACAAATGACTCAGCGTGATGGTTCTGTTTTTCCAACTCCCACTCAGAACACACCGATTGATGATGACCTTTCTGCCATGTCTGCCGTGTAGTGGCTCCCTGGAAATTGCATTAGTAATATAAAATTTATTACCATGTAACTGTACCATATTATCACTATAGCACCACGGAGATAGAGAGAAACTTTAACACCGCAAAACCCCAATAGTCCCTTATTTCCTTTGCTTCTTTCTCCGTTTTAACATATGAGTTACCAATCAATTAATCTACCCAACAATTAACGCTGTGCCCTTCAGAAAGAGGCTGGCGTGGGGAATGGCGTCACCATGTGAAAGGAACAGGTTAAAAGGCTTAAAAGGAAAGAAAAACACATTTCAGTTGTTCAGCCTGGGGAGGTTAGCACACAGACTAAAATATTGTGGTTCTTCCTCTTCCTTATTTTTTAGCCTGGAATCAACCTCTTGTATTTACAGGTGTGGTGCACTAGAGCCACAGATTTAATAGACAGGCCTTGGAGAAGGATTTCATCAGGGGCTTGAACCCCCTCCCAGCACTCCAGCTTCATGGGTGCAGTGCCAAGCCCAGGGCTGCTTCCGTGACCAAGAAAATCTGCTCGACAGCAGGCAGTCTGAGAGCACAGGGCGCACTGCTGGAGTCATGCTCCTGAAATGACACTAACTGTTGTGTAGTTGTGTTGTGTACACTGCACTCCTGTGTGTAGCTGTTGTGGTTCCAGGATCCCCACCTATGATGAAACATGAAGCCAGCTGTATTCTGTCTAAAGCTGTAGAGAAGCATTAATATTGTGGTTTAGAAAACCAGCCTCATGACATATAAACCCCTTCACCTGAACCTTATCCCAGAAATTCCTGCTCCAGGGAGGAACTGATTGGCTGCTGAGATGCATAAGGAATGGGCTCCTCTCAGCTCTGGGTGTCTCAGGTGGTCTGCAGCACTGTGCAGTCCTGTGACCTGCCCCTGGGCAAGTTTCATTTACTTCAGATTCACTTACGGGGCAATCCTGAAACTTCTCTCTCTCCTGGAACTCAAACAAGCCAAGGGCAGATTCAACGACCGCATCTGCTCTAAACACACTGATCACAGTTTACCATGGTTAACAGTAGTTAGGAGGCAACGCTGAGAAGGAGGTAGTAGATCACAGTGAAATCTTGGCAGATCAGAAGTTTGGCAAAGCATGAGACAAGCAAGATTGCACATGGTAAAGGCACAGTAAAAGTTAGTAATAGGCAGGCCGGTTCCTGGAACAGAAGTCAGAAGTGCTCAGCGAGAGAGAACAGCACTTTAGTTCGGCCGATTTACTGCCTTCAAGACGTGAACAGTGCTTTATATAAAAACCCTTTCTCAGTCCAGCTACGTGATAATGAGTCAGTTGGGCGTGCTGTTCAACGGGACTATGATTGTGCTGCAACAGAGAGGAAAATTGAAGACATACCTAACCTGAAAGGGTCTGTGGCACTCTCCACTCTCCCGAGCGTGCGTGCGTTGGTGTTGGTGTGGACCCTGAACACACAGGGCTGTCCTAGGCTGCCACACGTTTCAAGGACCAAAGCTGGTTCCCAGCTCAAGCCTGATGATGCACTTCACTTATCAAGACCTCTCCTGACGTAACAGCTGCAACCCATCATCCTGCCTCCCTCCCCAAGCTGGAGATGAGAGTGAAGCCAGCGTGGACTCTCACCCGCAGGGCTGCTCTTCGGCTGCGCTCTTGCTCCGGTGTGGTGTGGCGCGGCGCGACGTGGCCCAGCGAGGTGGGTGTCTAGACGGAGCCCGTCGCTGCACTGCAGCCGCCTTCAGACGATGCGCTCAGCGGGGCTCTGTCTTCAAAGTTCGGCTTTTTTTATTGGGTGGTTTTCCTCTACCAGATACCATGGCAACGGAGGAGGGCTTCCTGTGCTGTTTGCCACCTACCAACAGCTCTAGCGAAGTCAAAAAAAAAAAGTGCTAATGCAGCTTCCGCTTTCGGTGAGGCTGAAGTGCAACTGTTGCAGGGTGTCGCGTGTCGTCACCGAAGGTGCTAGTTTATTGCAACGCCAGCTTCTGGACCGTTGGTGGCGCTCTCCCGGGGAGCTGCCAAGACCCAGGGGCTCGGACCAGGGGGGTGAGAGCGGGCAGCAGGTGCCACAGCCCACACTGGAGCCGGAGGTCCCGACACCCCAGGACCCCACACTGGGATAGAGAACCCACTCTGCACCAGAGCCCCGTGCGCACAGCAGCGCCTCGGACCCCCGAGCTGGGCTCTCAGCTGCTGTCGCAATCAGCAACCCCCCTCCCTTAGTCAAGGGCCTCTTCCTTGACACTTTTGCAAGGATGGTTACAAAACCCGGGGTTTCCCAATCGCCACTTCCTCCTTCGCGCAGTCAGCACGAAGCGCGAGGGAGACGCGGGGGGTGAAGGGCGCCGGCCAGAACCATGAGCCCAGGGCCCAGGCCCGGCGCTTCCCGATCCCGTACGCATGAGCCCAGCGCACCAGATCACACCAGCTGCATGGGATCAAACCGTTAAAGTCCAGCACTTAACATGTTCCCCTTCTGTTCTTGACAAATCCAATTACAATTTATTAAAAGAATCAGTAACATTTGAATTTAACCTCAGCTGTTGGAATTTGGTGGTGCCCAGAATGGCAGTGTTCGCCTTTTATTGCACCGTTTGATTTACCTCAAATCTACCTCAGACTGCTGTCTGAACAGATAACAGGCTCAGAACACATTTCTGAAACAAGCAAGTAAACAGCTCACTTACGAGAGAAATGACTTTTGAAATTAAAACAAGCTACAGACAAAATGATACAAATGTTTATTTCACATAACATAAAATAACCACATTTTACAATAAATAAATTTTATATCTTAACATTTCTTTTTTGTTAATCTTCAAGCCCTCTTAAGAATTTTGTACATCATAATTTAAAACAATATTACAGAACAGCTACTAGTGCAATTAGGGGATGCTGACTGTAGAGGGCAGCACTGTACCAGGTCTGTGAATGCAAGGTCCCAGGAGAGGTGGGATCTGAACCCTTGCTCCAGTAGGGGTCTACTGGTCTCCATTACGGGTGAGCCCTGACTGGATTCAGAGATCAGTTTAGCTACTTAAGCAGTGCGATTATTCGGGGCTCCCTGTGAACCCCACCCGACTGAGACGCCCTCAGCTCAGAGTGAACCGAGAGCCTGCTCTGGAGCAGCAGAAGCCGTGCCAGACCAGCACTGGCATGTCGATCCTAGCCCTCCCCTGCTGGAACCATGAGGGCAGACGGTCTACAGGCCCAGTGAATCACAGGAAAGGCCCGAGGGACCTCCTGGTTCACCATGTGAAGGACCCCTCTGAAACACCCCTCCCCTCCAGGAAGACTGGGGTACTGCACTGCAGCAGACTGAGGGCACAGGGAACCCAGCAGTCTAATTACATGCCAGCTCTCCAAAACAGAAAACCACTTTCTAATGGTATCATAATCTACAGCATCTGGATTTAAAGAGGATATAAACATAACCTCTTTGTCCATCACCTCTGCTCACACTGTCCTTACAATGAATTCTAGTGTACTGTATTGCAATGCTTCACCAGCAGAAGACGATTTAAAGAACTAAAACAGTTGCAGGATTCATGCTCCCTCTCATCTGGAGCTGGGAATCCCCGATTTAGAGTTACAGTACTGCTACAGACATACAGAGCACTAACATACCACAATTACAAGCAAATACTCGACAGAAAGTCCACAATACTATTTGCACAATCGTTACTTTAGCTGCTGTGCATACAGGCAAGGCTATAATATATTCCGATTCTGCTCAATTGATACCAAATAAGAGCTTATTGAATCTCCAGCGCTCGCCCATCCCTCCTCTTCCTCCCATCTTCCAATCGAAGTTTTCACGCACATCTGGCTTCCCGAGAGCCGCTCCCCACCGCGTCGGCGGCTGATCAAGGCCGGGGCTGAGCGCCTGAGACGACGCGTTGACGTGTGCTGCCCTTTCTGCTCCAGGACGAGACAAACTGCAGCGCAGACCCTCGCGTTTCTCAAACCCACGCAATTTCAGAACCTGTAGCTGCAGTGCCTGGTACCAACACGCACACAGAGCCAACGAGAATCACAGGAAGCCCACAGACCGAAGAAACGTTTGCAGTGGACGTCAGCAGAAACATCAAAGGGGTCCTGCATCTGCGCAGATTAACTCCTTACTCTAAACAGGACCCGCATCTGCGCAGATTAACTCCTTACTCTAAACAGGACCCGCACCTGCGCAGATTAACTCCTTACTCTAAACAGGACCCGCATCTGCGCAGATTAACTCCTTACTCTAAATGGGACCCGCATCTGCGCAGATTAACTCCTTACTCTAAACAGGACCCGCATCTGCGCAGATTAACTCCTTACTATAAATGGGACCCGCATCTGCGCAGATTAACTCCTTACTCTAAACGGGACCCGCATCTGCGCAGATTAACTCCTTACTCTAAACAGGACCTGAATCTGCGTGGATTAATTCATTACTCTACACAAAATGGCTCGGTTACCAAGGCAGATTGCTCAGTAGTAACATTTCAATGTCCTTCTTCCCAGCCCGAGGGGGAAGGCAGTGCTGGGCAGAGGGTTCAGAGACTCTGGATGATCCTGCTGTCAGCACTGCACTTCCAGGGAATCCCGACACTGTCCATCCGGGAGAGATCTGCTGCCACCAGGCTTCCAGCTCTCGCCTCAGGAGGGCGAGACGGGGGCCCAGGTGGAACAAAGCCACAAACGAGGAGGAGGAGGAGGAGGAAGAGAAGACAATGGTGGTCAAGCAGCTTTGAGTGTCAGATACGCACACCTCTGTCATATTTAAACAGCAGTCCGTGTGAGGAAGTCCCTGCGTGCCGACTGCCCCTTCACTGCCCGGACTTCCGCGGCGTGGCCACCAGCCGCCGCTTGGCCTGGTAGAAATCTGCAGAGGGGAGAGAGGGGCAGGAGAGTCAGGGTCTGGGTGCCAGAGAGCTGGAGCTCTGTCCCTGCTCATTTCAAGAACAGCCCCACAGCACCACTATTGAACGGCATTTCTCACTGCTGCACATTCACAGAGCTTTATTACCATGACCGATGAACTACAATGCTCCCAAAGAGGTGACAATCAATAAGATATTTAGAGACTCAGTGTGCTTTACTGAACTGTAATTTCACAAACTTCTCAAAGCAAACAAGGTTTCATGAGTCCCTGGGCTCCACCTAGTGGACACTCCGAGGACTGCATGTGCATTAAGGGCAAGACTGGACATGTTCCAATCTGATGCAAGGAAAGGCAACAACTTGGCTTTTTCCAAGTTCAACTTGTGGGGAAACAAGCCTGAGAAAAGCAATGGAGCCAATTTTTCTGGTAAACCTGCTCTTTTACGGCCCACAGGTTCCCCACTCAAATGGTTCCTCAATCAAACGAATATCTTTGTAACGGTAGATGTGGTATAAAACCAGATGAAATTTGCAGACTCACTGCACTCATCTCATTACTGCTCAACACTACCCAGACTGCCTTTCCTAACAAAGGCAGACTTCCTACCCCTTTCTAGCAGTTTGCCTTTCTTATTGTTATTGTTGTTTATTCTGCACTTTTACAGGTTCTTAAAATCACCAGTCATTAACAACACTGAATTACATTGCTGTTACAATAAAACCATCCGTGCACACAGTTTTAAATACAATAATTATAAAAGACCTACACACAAATATCTAGATGCATAAAATCCAGTTGCTAAAACCTCATGTATAATGACCCAAGTCTACAGTCCATTCCTATTTAATAATCTACACATATCAGGGATTGGTGATGGCCTACATCTCTCTCTCCGAGATCATGGAATAACCAATTTATTTGAGTTCCTTGTATGGTGACCAGCAATCTCCTTGCAGAAAGGGGGTAGCCGATCCCTAAAGTTAGATTTAATCGGTCCCAACACAACCAAAACTGGCACACATTTGACCTGAGCCTGGACCCCACCTTCCTCCCCCACCGAGCGCCAGTGCCCCCCGTCCTCCCACCTGTGATGTTGGTCTGCTTCCTCTTCAGCGTCTGGGCGGGGCTCTTCTCGGGCGTGCTCTCCGGACACCGGGGCTTCGCCGTCCGCTCCGGGGTGCGGGGCTCGTTCTCCTTGCCGCCCTGCTCGCCCTGCGGCGCCCCCCGCTGCTGGCCCACCATGCAGGTGCGGTACAGCGCGGGCACCTTGGCGCCGGGCACGCCCTCCCACTCGAAGTCCCCGCCCGCCAGCGGCCGCTCGTTCAGGAAGTCGAAGCCCCAGCGGCGCGCCGAGGCCTCCAGGTCCCGGCGCAGGAGGGCGCGGTACTCTGCCTGCAGCTCCTCGCGGTCCACCGGCCCGAACAGGCTCCGGCACACGGCGGCGCCGGCGTTCCCCAGCGGGTTCAGGGCGCGCTTCTCCATGGCCACGGTGCCACACTGCCGGGGACAAAGCGCACAATGAGGGTCACCAGCGGGGCGGCCCGTCAGACTCCCGCTGCACAGCGGCCCGAGCCACCCCGCGTTTCAGCCGACATCCGCGCAGCCGCGACAGACCGCCCTCCTCTCACGGCCCCGAGAGCGACCACTCGGGGGCACCCGGCGGTGGGCATCGGACCCGACAGCTTGGGCAGCCTGTCCCTGGCAGAAAAGCAAGTGCCTGCGGCTCATAAGACCTGGAGCGGATCAGGCTGCTCTGCCACGGGAGTCTGTGCTGCTCCCTCGAGTATTAAGACGAAGATACACCACAAGCCACCGCCAGCCGGGGACTCGACTGTCGTCTCGTAAACATGAAGGACGAGATCGTCAACCAGCCCAGCATACAGATCAACCCCCTTCACCTGCCGGGATCCAGAAGAAGGAAACTGGATGTTTCATCTGGGGGGTGACCTGATGTCTTAAGAGATTCCTCTCAAATCAGTTCCAAGCTGTCTTTTCGAATTTATTTACCGACATTTTAATTCTAAAAGCTCTGTAAGTTTTCTTTAGAAAATCAACTACAAAATGAAACGAAATCCCCCTTTTATGAACAGAAACAGCAATTCACATCACTGGGATTCTCGGAAAAGCACAATGCTGCCTCAAAGTCAGACTGCTGCTTCCCGTTTCTGTGAGCAATTCTCCACTCACAGAAGAGCTCTCGTGCCGATCAGTTCTCCCCCCTGCCTCAGCTGCTCACTTACCATTCTAGCTGTCCCTTCTGGACCACAGAAACGCGCAGGAGCCCTTCAGCACTGAGCCTGCACTCTGCCTGCTAAGCCTTTTAAACCTGCTGGGTTTTGAAGCCAGGCTGGGTGGGACTCAACAACAGCGCAGCGCCAGCAGTGCGAGCTACATGCCTGGACACATTCTCAGAGAGAGCATGTAAGGGCAGATCCCAGCACACAGTGCTGTGGAAATACGGCTACCTTCAGCACGACTGCAAGTCAACAGCTCCTTCCTGGAGGAGGTCCATCGTTGGGTTGGACTAGATTTTGGGGTGAGGTTTCCCCTGTTCATCCCGGGGCCCCTCAGGCCCATTTTTAAGGTCTGAGACATTTAAGTGCCTCTGCTGGGACCCCTGCCCTGCGCCTGGGGGTGGGCTCTGAGAGCAGGAGCCCCGCTGAGAGACAGGGGGAGCTGGGGGGGACAGGGGGGACAGGAGGCTGGGGGGGACAGGAGAGGACAGGAGGCTGGGGCGGACAGGAGAGGACAGGAGGCTGGGGCGGACAGGAGAGGACAGGAGGCTGGGGCGGACAGGAGAGGACAGGAGGCTGGGGGGGACAGGAGAGGACAGGAGGCTGGGAGAACTCTCGGAGCGCAGCCTTGCCCACGGGAGACCGCAGGGAAGACAAGGGAGAAACAGGGAGACAACCTTCCCACTATAACCCCCCAATACACATACACACACATCCTGATCGTCTGAGGATTCTCTCCTTCATTCTCAATTTGTTTTTCCTTTTACATTAATTCAACGAATTACTCACTACACAAGGACAAGGAACATTTGGATTCTTGTTCATTCAAAATGTTGTTTAGCTGCAGATGTCAAGGGGGATTTCACAACACTGACAAAAACAACTGCCCTCAAGGAGCTTCCCTTTACAAATGTGGTACCACCAGGCTGGTCTGTGGCTTTAGGACTATTACTCAGTATTACTCACAGATACACACCGAGTGTGAAGGCAGACAGGACATAACCTCTGAAACCAACTGTTCCCGATGGGGGAGATTCCCGCAGTGGCAGTCAATGGCTGCTCCCTTTTGGCTCTCACCCTGAACCGAACAGGCCTTCTGTTCTCCACCCCAGTGGGGAGCAGCTTTGGGGGGCGAAGACGCGGACCCGAAACAGGGCCCTGACGGGCTCCAGTTCTCCCGCGCGCACAGACTAATACGTCGAGACCCAGCGCTAATCACACAGACGGCCTGCCGATGTGGGCAGGGTTGAGAGGGGCAGGGCAGGGGAGGCAGGCTGAGCGCGGGAACACCGAGTAACAGCAATGCTCGGTACAGAGGCAGGCCGCCCACCGTCACGGCAACAGCACAGCGGGACCAGGCCTCACGCTGCATGCTGGGAACTCTACTGGCCAAGGAGGAGGAGGGGGGTAACTGCGCCCCATGCTGGCCCGGGGAGGAGGAAGAGGGGGTAACCGTGCCCCGTGCTAGCCAGAGAGGAGGATCTATCACAGAGCACATCCTGGCTACGCTATCACCGGTGAGCTGGTGAGTCACTGCAGTGATGTCAGACGGACAGACTCCTGCCTCCATGATTCCAAGAAGCAATAAGGAAACTGGCACAGTGCTGTCATCCCCCACACCCACCCCCACTGCGCGCAGACAGGCCGACCGGTCATGACCCTTTCTGGGGCTGCGGCACGACACAGGTGCGAAGATGAGTCTCCCCACTATAGCACTGCAGGCAACTACCCCAACAAGCAGAAGCAACTCTGGATAAACTGAATACACCTCTCTCACAATAATCCTAGGCCTTGTACACGAACAGAAACCTTTACAATAGTCTTAGATCGCGCAGAGATAAGGCGAGCCAGACTGCAGCGCTCCTCGACCAAGCTGAATGAGTCGACAACTCGATGGATTTCCCCCTCTGCGAGCGAGGAACTGGAGGAATTCGGAAGAAACTGACGTCACGGACAGCCCTTTCTCGAAAGAGGCGGGGCCACCTCCGTGTGAGTCCACAACAATTCAACCGTGTGGCGCGAGAACGAGCGGGAGCGTGATTGGCGCTTCGGCCGCTGACGACACCGCAGGCTGGGCTCGCCCCTCATTCCGCAAGGCACACGTGAGAAGCACGCCCGTGTGCGCGGCCCTGCCAGGCTCCGAGTGGACTGCTCCCGTCTCTAAAGAAGGAAACAGCTCGATCGTGAGAGGAGCACGGAGGGGGACACTGTCAAAACAACCTCCACGGCAGCGAGGTTAAACCCGAATCAGAGGAAGGAACTAAACAAATATAAATAAAAAATGTCTGAATGCTAACCGGTACATGGGCTACAGATCACCAAAAATACACCATCGTTCATGTCTTTAATTGAAATTAAAACGGAGTTTGATCATCTCCCTCCTGTCTTTACGGACCAGAAATCAATCGCGCTTACGCGAAAGGGTGCTTTCTTATTTTAAGGCTCGGTGCAGGTTTACAATGACAATCGTCAATTCGTGTTTCGACCAAGCCCCTTCCAACAGCCCCCCAACACGGCAGCGCGCTGGGCAGGCGCTGCGGACACCTTCAGCAGCACAGCAGATACCACAGCAAGCAAGCACGCAGGAACAGCAAACACATACTCACACTGCGTATGTCAGAGGAGGGTCGATCAGGCAGGAGCGATATCCAATATCCAGGGGGCGACAGGTCCTCTTCTTCTGTAAAGACAGCGACAGCTAGAGAGTCTCAGTGTGCGAATGTAGTCCGCCCAGAGGAGAGTCAAGCCGCGACTGCAGCCCAGGGTGATCGCTCAAGGTCTGGGCTCCCCCGCTCGCCCCCGTCCGCTCTTGTATTAACATCTCGGTGGGCGGGGCCGCCGCCGCGGCGCGTGGGGGAGGGCGGGGCCTGAGCTGGCCAAACACGTTTTTTTACTCCAGTAAACACAGCCGGACACGTGCAGTCGCTCCCACGTTTTCCTTCCTGGGGAGGCGGAACAGTCTTGTTGCGCGGCGAGCCGGAGATGCGATCCGTAATATCCGTACCCTCTTCCCCAGGATTCTTCTTATTGCTTCCCCGATCGACCGTTCGATCGATCCGCCGAACACCCGCCGCTTCTCCCAGCGGTCCCGGTACACTGTCCCTGGTCAACGCTACCTAGTCAGCCTCTTCCAGTAAACACGTTTGTAGGGCTCTGCAGCATACCTTGTTAGGTGAATACACACACCAGTGATATATATATATAAACAGAACAGAGAATGATCCTCTTACATCGTCATGTTTTTATTGTAATCATCTGTAAAGTATTATTGTTATTGCTTTGAAAACACTGTATTTCATCGGCTGTATATAGTTACAGTTAGGCGTCTTAAATGCTTCAGCGCGCTAAGTATTGTTACTTAACTGTACAATTCGAACAGCAATTGCAACAGCCTTACTAGGACCGAGAAAGAAATAGTGGCGCCTCTCCGCCGACGGGGCTCTGATTGGTCAGCAGGCAGCTCCGCCACATAGAGCACCCCCGTCTGCAGGCAGGAGGGGGCGCGGCCCCGCCCCCTACCGAAAAACGCGCGGAGATTTGATCCGGCTCCGCCCGGGCCACGTGCTGACTGAGCGCAGTTTGTTTATGTCAGCTGCACCGGGCAGCCTGGCTGTCCCAGCACCCCCTCCCCTCCTGACTCAAGCCTGGCTCAGTTCCCAGCACCCACTCCCACCTCGTTCTTCAGGAAAACCAGCAGAGACTCCCTGAATGACGAGAACAGTTTGTTCTCAATGAAAGCTGATTGTTTCAGATTTCCCTTGTAGGGGCAGACTTTAATGACATACATGGCTGGGAAAGTTAAAAGTTCTGAATGTATATCCTGTAGCTCTGTTCTCTCGCAGGGCACAAAATGTTCAACGCCTGTACTGCTGTTGTTTGCCTCCTGTAGCAGTAGTGTGATGGGGAGGTTATAGGGACTGTTGTTGTGAGTAATAAGATGAAGATTTAACAAGAAGGCGTGAACTGAGGCACTGACCACTGACACCAGGACCAGTGATTTTGTTTCACGCCAAGGTGGTAGTTTTAGCTGTGAGACTGAGACTTGAAAATGTGTGGGAGTGCGAAACAGGCTGTCTGTTCTTGGTGGCCAAGCTGATATCCTGGCTTCTTTCGTGAAACAGCCAGATGAGATCCTTGGATGGGTAAGGTCCAAGCAACCAAACAAGCTAATTGGACTGCTCGCCTCTTGTAACCTTTCTGGTGTGGTGATGTTCAGGGTGACACGTAGTGGGCGAAACCTCTGGTAACCCTATCTGTACCTTCACCACTGGATCCCCTGACTCTAAGCCCCTGTCCCATGAACTGATATTGCCTGCGCCATGGAAAGCCAGCTCAGAGATGAACGATCAAAGGTTAATCAACTCTCAAAACGACATATGACAAAATTTTAATCTAGCTCGGCTGCTACACTGTTTCTTATCAGCTGTGGTTGTGTAACAGGTGTTTCATTATACGTTCATATAAGGCGAAGTGTTACATCAGATCAGGTGAAACGTTACGGTGCTCTAGTCCAGTAGCAGTTCTGCTCAGTCCAGTCCAGACTTTACAACTAAGTTGAAGAGGGCAGCTGAAACAGTGTTTGATGAAACCTTTCAGAAGTTGCTGAAATGAGTGTTTTAACACAATCAAAAATAATAATAATAATAATAATAATAATAATAATAATAATAATAATAATAATACTGATTGCTATGAAAGAACAGTCCCTTCCAACCACATGAAGGAGGGTCTTTGCGTCTTTGTGTATCTTCTTTACTCTTCGTGAAAAATGTGTGCAGCAGCAGTGTATAGGAGGAGGAGAGAAGGCCAGAGTCAGTCTTGTCCAGGTGCCAGAAAGCGCCTACAGCGGAGAAGGAACAACATGGTTACATAACAAGGGCCAGCTCTGCACTCTGTGTTCCCTGCTATAGGTCTGGTTGCCATAGACACCTGACTCATGGAGCTGTGATGTTATAATCCTTAAGTAACTGTGGAAGAGCGTGCGGGTTTGACTCGCTCCCTCCCCACCCCAGTGAGTGTTCAAGCAGCATGTGGATACTGGGTGAACCCAGCGCAGAACGTGTCAGCATCTCACACAGACTTGAACTGGGTGAGTAACACATGAGCAAATTAAAGACACTCTGAGCACACTGAACAAGGCCTTCCTGTTCTCTTTTTGTTTTGTTTTTTAAAAAAAGGTTATTGTCACCCAACAAGAGTTTTAAAAACTAAGCAAAGTTCGGTAATATTTTGTACTGCATTTTGTTTTAATTTCTAAACACTCCCTTTGAGAAAGTAAAGAACAGTCCCTTTTATTGTTCGTTTTAAGATTCCTTTTCCTGACAGCGCTAGGTGCCAGAGTTCTGTCTAGGATGCTCTCTCACCTTGTGTCCTTTGGGATACAGGTCAGGACAGGCTCCGGGTTGTCCAGACCCTCAGAAAACATCCCCTTCGCCCAACACCTCCCCTGCTCGGCCCTGGGGAGTCTGTGGACAGGAGAGGTGCTCTACCCTGGGGAAGGTACTGGCGAGCTTCACTGCCACCAGGGACATTGTTACTTCACTCAGATCACTCCCACGGCCCCTGCTGCCCCGTCACCCTGTCGAAAAGCATGGGCCGGGCGATGAGCAATTTCAGATAATCAATAATAAAATCCCTAGTAGTCTGACCGAACTGAAATTGCTCTCTCAGGTACCAGTCCCCCACTCACACACTGATGTTATTTCCTAAAGTCCTGATCAATTTCTTGAACAAATTTTGCTTTCAAATAGGCATTTGTTTGTTGACTTTCTAAGGCGCATCGAAACCAGATCTCTAAAGGCACAGTGTGGTTTATGAAGTGTTATGCTGTGCTGTACCACGTCTGTGTTCACACACAGACAGAATGACATGGACATGCTTTTTTAAAAACAAATGTGGTTGCAGTGGCGCGGCTTACAGCCTGGACCAGGAGCGCTGAGGGCAGTTCCTGCTTGTGAAGAGCTGGGCAGGGGGCTGCTGGGCTAGCAGGCACCCCCGCCGGCCCCCTCCCCTTACATAACTCCCCCAGACAGGCAGCCTAGGTCCGCCGGAATGGAAGGAATGTTGAGGGGTCGGAAAGACTTTGGTGATGCCGATCAAACAGCGCGCGCAGTGTTCCCTGTCGTGTTATGGAAGTGTTTGGCTGATGACCTCACTGGGATCAGATGCATGTTCTATAGAAACTGTCTGGAGAGAGGCAGGAGAGGTGGAGCTGCAGTAGTTTCCCCATTGTGTGAGCTGGGAAGCCTTGGCAAGAAAAGTAAAAGAGTCGCTTTATTCCTCCTCTCTAATTGCAGAGTATCCTTTTTCTTCCTTAATCCTGAAATTCCAGCATCATTCCAGCACCTGAAGTAGTTCCCAGGACAGTGAAGGAAGTGGAGGAAGTTACCTATGAAACATTTACGTTTGTGAGCTTCAAAATAAATTCAAACTTCCTGCCCACGCCTATTAATACCACGACTGCTACAGCTTCTGCTTACAATAATGAATGCATACAACAATTTAATCCCATAGGACCACAGAAGGCTTCTGTGAAGGAGGGGACCCATTCACTTAACCAGCTAACACACAGCAGTCCCACTGCATGGTCAATGAGGAGAGAAGAATTAAGATTGAATTAAAGAGGAACTTGAGGTTGGCTGTTTAAGACCAGAGTGGAATTTAGGCAGGACACTGGGGTAAACACCTCTACTTTCCAACCAGACATCTTTAATGGCCAAGCAGTCTGAGAAGAGGGAAGAGTACCAGCTACTAAATTGGTAGAGGGTACAGAACAGATTTTAGAAATTAAACACAGGGACCTCTGATTAGGTTGGAGCAAGACGCCTGTAAGAAACACAGTACCCAGCCAGTCACTGCTGGTTTGTCATTTTCAGATTTTCAAACAGACAATGGGCCGCAGCGTTTTTGCAATATGAGCCTTGGTTTGTACTGTGAAAGAAATGCAGATCTTTTATATTTTTAAGTGCCAGGTTTCAAGTTAAATGGCAGTTGGCGTGAGCATGAAATGTGTGCAAAGACGAAGCAGAGCTCCATTTGAACCCGGGCTGTACTAGAGGTGATGGCAGTTCTGAGGCCTTTGCCAAGGCAGAGCTCAGCCTTGTTTCACCCTGCGAACGTGCCCAGCGAGAGCCATCCTGCTGGCTGACAAGCCAGGCGATCACTGCTGCTGCAGTAAGAGAAGGGTCACCCTGTCTTTTCTGCTCCCCCAAAAAGCTGCTGGAGCCCAGGCGACCCATCTTAACAGACTGTGAGACTAAATCACGTGTCACGCTGCCTTCATTGAAGGCGTGGGGGTCCCCACATGATAGTAACGATGTATTGTGTTTTATCTTTAAGTCATCAACACTTGAGCCCCAGGAAGGGAGTTGATCTTATTGCTTTTACATAAGATTGGAGAGCTCCTGATCTATAAGAAACCTGTAATGGCTCCAGCCAGTAGGGCCGAGAGTCGTAGCTCTGATCAGTTCCTGTGAATGAGTGAATGACAGTGCAGTTGTTACCTCATACTATCAAGTGCTGTGGGATTTGAAATGAACCCGTAGTCTGAGGAGGGCTCCAGACAGTGAGGCACCAAAGAGGGATGAACACCGCCCGGCCAGTCCCGAAGACGGGACAGGCTGAGTCACTGCCCTCCCAGCCCGTGACTCAGAGTGTCGTAGGTAAACAGAAGACTTGGTAGGTGTGAGGCAAGAGGGGAGTTTCAGGTATTAAGATTCCTGAAAGGTATTGAAAAGAAAGGTACAGTCTATTGAGAAGGACAGACCAGGGACTGTCCTATTTCAGCACTGAAAACAGGACCTGGTGCCACAAGTGGACTTCATGACAGGAAGTGTTAAGGACTTCTCCCTCTTGTTTACTGCCACAGATTTGCAAAGCATTTGTGCTGTGCTGGCCATTCACCCACTTTGCTTCCATGTGGACATGTTTGCCAAAACTTGAATACAGTCATGGAGGAAGGGTGACTGTAAGGGATGTTAAGGCACAATGTCAGGTTTCTGATAACCAGTTCTGGGAGCCTATAACAAGACTTTGAGGGAGCCAAGCTCTTCCCTGACCTCCCCTGGAAACCCACTGCATCACCCTGCTCTCAACAGGAGACACCTGTCTTGAGGCCACAGTGCTGGGAGATGAACAAAAAATCATAGTAAACACGCCAGCAGAAGGATAGCCCAGGGTCCTTGGTACCCGTCTGTCAGCTGCAAGTGCTATCCACTTTTCTGTAGGACAGCAGGCATCAGCAATAACCGTGAAGCCCAGAGCACCTGCACAGTTAGCAAGAACTCTGCAACTACTGTCTTGTCTGGGGAGAAAATGATTCATCCGTCTGTCTTACTAGGCGCCGACTGCCTCCTCTCCTCAACCACGGCCCCAAAGGCAGAGTGAATGGCAGGAATTAAATCATCTTGACCCTGTTCTCTCAGCCCCAGGCTGCTGGCCTGCGTTATTACTAGAGCATCCTGGTCTGATGCTGAATTACCCGCCAGGGAATTATGCATTATTACCTGTAACAAATAAGAGCACATCATCCTACAATAAAAAAACCAGCTTCAAATAATGCAGAGAAGGTATGGGAATGTGGAAGTAAGCACTGCTTACAGTTCTCGAGTCCAAAAGGGGGAACCTTATGTGCAGAGTTTGCATGTTTTGCCAGCACATCATAAACCTCTGGCTGATGTCCTGGAAGAATTATGCGGAATGTCAGGACAGTATTAGGTTAGTTCACTGACTCAATAGTTAATTCAGCACATATCTGTGTAATCTGACCATTGGAGATTAAACATCTCTGAAAAATATGAATATCCCCAATTTCATAGGTTTACTGCCTCGACCACAACTTTGTTTTCTTTGTCACACAGCCTTAACAGAAGTTTGCTTAGTGGCTGAAGAGGCCAGGTTTGGAATAATTCTGATTTGAGTAATCAGGACGATTGGATAACAGACAGGAACAGCCTGCCACTCCTTGGGTTGACAGACATGAACTGCTAGGGCCCACAAGGCACCAGCTCCCCACCCCTGAAAAAAAAGCTTTGACCCACACAAATATGCCATGATGAGGAAACCCAGTGTGGTGAACATCTCCTCAGGAGGTAAGTGTGCTCTGTGGCATCTACAGAATGAACACTACAGTAGACAACCCTCTTACTAAAGCATGTGTTTGTCAGGAATTAATGTACTTCATTCAAAACTTGAAAGACTGGGTGCTAGGAATAGTGCTTCACATTGCAAAGGATTTTGATGCGCTGTACAGATAAGGTTGGGACTCACTCCAGCTCCCACTCTCCAGGGCACTCAGGTGCTGTACTGAAGAAATAAGGGCACGGAGCCTGAGGGGTCTGACAGGATGAAGGGGTCTCCATGGGATTTACAATTACAGTCTCAGCTATACAGCTCTTCTGTAACATATCAGAACTACAGCAGCTCTGATTTGAGTTCACAAATTCCTATAGTGGGTGACATCAATAACAGCCATTTCACAACTATTGCTGGTATGAAGAATAAACCCTGACCTGTAGCTTGCACTTACAGCTAATTGCAACGGTCTGCCTTAAGGATTAATAGGTTAGGTGAAGACCAAAGCCTTGCACATGTGTGCATTAAAAATATGCACAAGTTTCAGCTCTAAATTCCATTAGCATTCACCCAAGGAATGTAGCACTGAACTGACAATGCAAGTTAATAAATGCAGAGCATACTCCACTCCCACATTAAGATATTACCAACATCCCTACACACCACTGAAGAATGGGACTTAAAATGGATTTTTCTTGGGAAACTCCAATCAATAAATAAGGATATGTAAAAACTGAACATCTTTTGAAAATGGTTCAATCACTCCACTTTTACAAATGGAAGTAAAAGTATTGCTGTGGTCTCCACACTCCAATAGAGCACATTAGATATATCCCCATTCCAAGGATGGGAACTTCACCATAAAGCAAGTTTCACATGAAACTGAACATGCCACCATTTTAAAGTCTTAAGCAAATTTATCAGCAAGATGGACTAGAAATTTCAGGCACCTATTATGGAATAGTGCCCTCTTGTGGAGAGATTCTAAACAATATTAAGAGGACACAAAGGAACAAGTAATGGTTTATTCCATGCTGAAGAGAGAAGAAAAAGTTTCAGCCGTGGAGTCTTCTTCAGGTGTCACACGGCCTATGCATGCAGATGCAGCTACCCACCTGAAATATTAAGGACTACTGATAACATTCATCTTAAGGTCTTTTTAAAAGAGCCTAAATGGTGTATTACTGCAGAAGTTACATTTGCAGCACTACTGTAAACTTTCCAGTACTGAAGATAAAAATTAGTTTCCATATAAGGCACTGCCACACCAAATCCATTAAAAGCTGGAACATTTAAAAATCTTACTCTGACATATAACCTTAAGGTTACAAGATCGCAAAAAACTGTAACCATGTACTCCAGAACCCGGACAACAATTCTGTAGCCAAATTTTTAATTCAAAGGTAATTACAAACAGTACAAATAGCAGAAACAAAAACAAAGGATCAGACCGTAACAAAGTTTATTTCTTCATTAATCCACAAAAGGATTCTACTCCTCCTTTGCACACTGAACAGCAACATCACCTTATAGGTGAACAGCGAAGTGACACAGGAGGACAGACCAAAAGAGCAAAACCAGAACCGTTCTTCCTCCAGTGGCTCCTTAACGACGGCTACGCCAATGCATACTTCGGAAAACGGAGGACAGGAAAGACTGCAGGAAACTTTCGGGTTGTTGGCTACAACCTCCCCCTCTACACTTCCACTATTTAAGAAGGAAAGCTCCTCGCATCCCTTCAAAATTGCTCATTTTCTCCACAAGAGATGAGAAATCTAAACCCGATTAACCTTGTCCCAATAAACCAAGAACAGTACTACGATGCTGTTCTTAGAAACATACTCTCCTGCCCCATCAACCCCCCCCACCCAGAGGTCATGCCTGCCTTACTGCCTGCTCCACACCTTCCAAATCCCACCCACCCAATTTTTAAATTGATGCGCACACAACCACTTTAGGAAAACATTTTAATTTCTATGCAAGGTGAATGGAATGGTACTAGGAGACTGAACATCTCACAAAATTGCTATCACTGGTATTTCCTCTGTACAGCACAGATCTCAAAACAGCTCCCACTTACAGACACTATAGTAGCTTTTACCTTGCATGTCACCAAAAAAAGCAAACTAAACAGCTAAAACAAATCTTTAAAAAAAGCACATCTAGTTTATGGTAAATAAGGGATGACCACGGTGTTTAAAAATTCCACTGTCCTTCCGTTACTTCCTTTCGGTAGACCTAGAACGGCTGGAGAGAAGAGAAAAACGAATCATTTCCAGTTGATCCAAGAAAGATGAAACATGCGCCTTCAAAAAACTAAATGCGTTATAATCTTTACATCCATGATTGATGTCAATGCTAATCTTAAGAACTTTTCAAGAAAAACCTTTGGCGTTTACTGAAAGACCAGTAGCAACTTATTACATCTTCACCCCTGACCATGAAATTAATTTTAGTAGTGTTACTAGTCTTGCAGATTTCGGAAAGCAAGTTTTGATAGGAGTGACAAAGTACACGTTTTATACTAATATTGTAAAAATGAAGGTAAGCATAACATCTTTCCCAAAAGAGCTTGGCCATATGTATGGCAGCTCATAACAGTGCTTAAAAGTTTGTGGGTTAATCCCCCTCAGGACTTTACCAGAGCTATTTGGGAAAGTTGCCGTTTTCTCTGGAGATCCCCTGAACATCATTCTTGCTAAACACCCCTGGTCCAAGATACTGGAAGGCAGTCCTGGTTCTTGTAAATGATGTACAGGACCTACAACTAGCCAAAATGACTCCATACTGAACACTTTCTATGAAAGAAAAGTTGCCAAGTGAGCAGCAGCACAGGCTGGCACTCCCCTAGCCCAGCAGGAGGATAATCAACACCTACCTGCGCGATCTGGAGAAGGAGCGTGAGGGTTTGTGGTTCCTGTCCCGAGACAGAGATCTTTCCCTCCTCCTGTCTCTAGAGAGAGATCTGTGGGGGGGGAAAAGTAACAGGTGTGCTGCACAGTCTAGGAAAGTTATGCACTCTGGAATAGCAGACAACAGTACTTCAATCAATGCAGGAAAACCAAGCTAGTAGAAGACAACCTTTCAGGGCTCAAGCTACCACTCGTTTCAAACAATGCAAGACACAGGGGCACATCTGATTGCCAATGTTATCTTTCTAAATAGACACATCCTACTGGAAATTGATCAGGTGGTTCGGCGGGAGAGGTCAGGAAGATTTGTTTCTCACCTGCTACGGCTCCGACTGAAACTCCTCCTGCGTGGAGATCTAGAAGTTAGAAGAACAGCATCACACAGAGGCTCCCTGCAGCTGTAGTCCACTGCACCAAGCCTTTCACACTGCAGACCGACCCCAGCTCCCTCTACACCCTACCACCTAACGCTCTGCCTGGCGGACAAGGCCAGGGCTCAGCCACAGCTACTACAGGGCCTCTCTGGCACTGAAGTGAAGCAAGGACAGGCGGGTTTATAGCAAACAAGAAGGCACACTGGCCACCACAGGGCCCTGCATTTCTCCCTTAAGAAAAGGGAAACCTCAAACCTACTTCTGAATCTTCAATGCCCAAATGTGGAGAGTCTGACCTACGTGCAAGTGCAATTCATTGTGGCACTCCAGCTTCTGTCCTATGAAATTTGGCAGTCCTTCGCATACAGTAAGAGAAATACTTCAGTACTAACAAGAGCACCTTTTACTCCCACAAACTACACAGCTTTCAACCAGGAAAGTCTAAAAGGTGCTTCTATGCTTTACTGAAAAAAAATCCAATGAAAATCCACTAATCAAAATCCTGCAAAAACTAAGCTTTAGTGGAACAAAAAGAAGAATGGAGGACAGCAGGAAACTACAGCCTTAACTAACAAAGAAACATCTTGTGCACATACCCAGCTCAAACTGTACTTTAAAGCAATTCTTGTCCACAAGGTAATACAAGGAAAAAAAGTGATCTGATTAATTTCTTACCTCGGTTAATTTTACATTTACCATCTTTACACTTTAAAGGGTGACAAAAGTCCATTATTAAAAACAGAGCAAAATCTCAGCACACTGATAAATTCAAGACATCAACATGTGCCTCCTAGAAGTCAAATTAAGCTGCTCAGCCCTGGATGAAAATGGACAATTATCCACCTTTAAAACTACCTAAAACTGAACTAATGCCAACCTTCGATTAAAAACAAGTTTAACAAGTCAATCTTGTCATGAAGCAGCTTACTCTTTTAAACTGTAACCAGCAGTAAACTGTATTAAGCAGGAAAAACTTACTAGTCTTTTGGTTTTCAACAAGCTAGAAATGGCGAGGGATGCCACACTGGCGGCCAGGAAGGTAGAATTTGCAGAAAAGGATTTGCCAGATGTTGCGAGGTGTTTAGTTGGTTGGCGGATGGGGGCTGGCTGTGGATTTTTCCTGCTTTTATTGGTTAGCCGAGGGCTGCTGCTGTAGGTTGTTGTGTAGACATTTGGAAAAGTAAACAGCTGATTGGTCGGGAATGTGAGGTAGGCCGCTGCCGATTGGGTTAAGGTTGGAGAGGAGGCTGAGAGAACACAGCATGCTCAGGAACCAATGGGCGGTGCAACCTGACGACTGGCCATGCCTGGGTCATGTGATACGACACCAGCCAAGCTGATTGGGGCACGCTGGTCAGTGGTCACATGACGCTGAAAGAGGGCTAGTTGACTGACTCAGAGGGTGGTGAGAAGAGGCATGATGGTGACTCTGCAACGGGGTTCATTTTTATTAATATAGATGGTAAATAAAAAAGCAACCTTCAAAAATGAAAAACAAAAGCTATCATTACAACCAATCTAGCATTCTCAAACTTCCCCCTTTAAAAGTTACGGCAAAGGCCAACAAGAATAGAACTGGGCTTTCTTGACAATCTTCCAATCAGAACTGAATCAGGGTTTGAAGAGGAGTGCAAAAGGCCAACATGGACATGGTTTCTGATCACACCTACATTTAACAAGTTCTTTATATCAGCAAGTAGATATGCAGCAGGTTTCACAAACATTCCTAAGTGCTTGAACTTAGGAAAACAAGGTCAAAATTTGGGGTTTAATATAAAAGAAAGCTAAACCAAGTAAAAAGTGAGAAATCCTGTAGAGATTTTACCATTCACAAAAAAACATTTGGGTCAAGTCTACAATATAAAATGTTTAACAGTATTAATTTCCTTTAATGAGAAATGCCCAGTCCTATTTTACTACACTGAATTCTAAACTGGTTTTAAATTGACCACCATTAACCCCTCCCCAGATCCCCACCTTAAGTCTCAAAACTGACCTTCCTAATTAATGATCTAGTCTCACTGTTAAGTGACTAACAATGACAATGAGGATGAAATTGCATATTAAAAACAGCACTTGCATGCCCCTCCTATCAGCAAAATAAAGGAGACAAGACATGTTTATCCTACTTCTAAAGCATTTTCCCCATCTGAAACACTCAAGCCTATAAGGACACTGACCAAATTGTCAATTTAAGACTATGCAACAAGATGCTACAGGACATAGCACTGAAGGAACTATAATCTTGGGAGAGAAAAAGGTTAAGTAACTTTGCATCAAAGTCCGTTTAGTAAGAATTACTTTCCAAAACTGCAAAGGATTAACAATTTAAGGACCTAAATTGTTTCCCTCTAGTCAACACGTAACTAGACTAGCTCGCTGACGGACAGGGTTAATACCTGCGTCTAGGTGGCGGACTGCGTCGGCGATAGTCATCCCTTGGGCGCCGGCTCCAGGAAGGCGGCGGTCCTCGGTTTCGTGTTCGCTTCTCCCCATTGGACAACTCAACTCGCACCCGGCAACCACAAAGCGTCCTGTGGACGAAATGCCAAGACACTGAATTAAGCCACAACACATGGCTACCATGGACAACAGGAACTCCTAGCCCCCTGCCAACACTTGTGGTCTAACAGGGCAAAGACACCCAAAACCCAGCAGCCTTATCAACCCCCCACCTTAATGGCAACAAAATGCTTTACATAAAGTGCACCCACACAACCACACTGCTGGGTAACATTGAAACAAATACCTTGGAACCCCAGAAAAAGTGCTGTACTCTAACTCGGCCACCTGATCAAATGGCACCCCACAGCTTACTGATGCCTACATACACTCAGGAAATAATCACACAGCTACAAAGCACTGAGAACTCCTCAGGTGACCATAAAAATTAGTTAGGCATGCCATACACGCATGACTGAAAATCTTGTCCATGGGAAGGGAAGAGGTGTTAAGGTCAGCCACGTCAGACAACCCCTCTGGAGAATGAGCCGAGTCCGATACCTTCCGTCGAGCTCTCGCACAGCGTCCGCAGCATCTCGCGGGTCCTCAAACTCCACAAAGGCAAAGCCGGGGGGATTCCGGGCCACCCACACGCTACGCAGTGGCCCATAGTAGCCAAAAGCTCGCTCTAGCTCTGTCTTGTTTCCATTGTTGCCAAGGTTACCAACGTACACCTTGCAGTCAAGAGGACAGTCTCTGTGCATGGTGGGATCTGGAAAAGAGAACAAAGGGCACCGCTGAAAACCCCCCAAAATGATACTCGGCGGTGTAAAAATATTGCAAAGCACAGAATAGCACTAATCTGACAAATGAAACGGGATTTAATGTCTTTAATTTGAAATGATCAATTTGTTGGGGGTGGGGTGGGGAGGGGAGGGGGGGGGCAGGAGAGAGAAATTGAAAGAAGTATTAAAAGAAGCATTGGAACACTTAACATGCAACTGTCCCACTTAACACCTAAGAACACCACCAGGTTCCCCAGCCAGAGAACCCCTGAAGCAGCTGCTTTTCATCCCCCCCCCAAAGGTGAACAGACCGAAAAAAGCTACTTCAAGCACTTTCAGGCCAGTAATGTGGATGCAGGGTTTTCATTTTTTTTAAAGCAAAACGTTTAATCTGCTGTGGGATGGGAGGGGACAGGGGCACATGGTACTATAGTCTTAGCTGTAGCATGCAATGTATAAATAAAGCCTTGTATTTACCTCCCATTTCAACAGGCCCCAATTTTCTAAACACTGAAAGAAGAATTGTCTAGTTTTAATTTTCAAGTCATTACACATTTGCCAAACATCAAATCATTGAAGATCCACATTACATTATGCTTACAACAGAGCAAGTGATAAAACACCTAATAAGACTTGAAATAGCCTAATATGAAAATGCAAAACTCTCCACGAAAGCCGAGCCCACGGCTTTTTCTCTGTGCAGGGGAGGTGGGCAGACAACACGTATTAAGCCAGATATTCACCCCCGATCCTGGAGGGTGAGTTTCTTCTACCTTCACTGCACCCGAGATTCTTGACTACTGAAATCACGGTATATATTTAAGCAGTGAGTATTTTCAGTTGGCTATAAAAATGAGTGCAGCACATGGCTACCTCTGAACTAGGAGTAACACCCATCGGAGCTAAAATCACCGAGCATGGAGGACACCCTCCCACTCCACTTTGGCGGAGTGACGTCAGCCACAGAGGGCTCGGGTTACCTGCCCGGGGAGGTAAACGTCTCCCCGCGCTTTGAATCAGTCACCCCAATACAGGAATCCCCGTCCAGGTCTCAAGAGTCCCAATCCATCAGATTCTTTCGGTCACCTCAAAATTACCATTAATAATCCCATTGCAGATGGTTCAGCACGTGATTTGCTGTTTGAGTAAACTACCTTGCACAGATTCAGTATTCAAAATCGATACTTCGTGATGTCCACCCCCCACCAAGAAAAAAAAACCATGCTCTCGGATATTTTATTCCGAGTTACAAAAATGCATCAACACCTGAAAATAAAGAATGTAATCGAATGCCCTAGCCGTGAGTAGTTTAAATCAAACTGAGCTACATTATTCGCAAAGAGGCCTACACACGGCTAAGATTAAATTCAAATCAGTAAATTGAGAAAAAAAAAACTTACCTTAAAAATAATATCCCTATAAAAAGTAACACACCCCTTTACCTCGTACAGGCGCCTTTGTTCATTGTTAAAATGGCGAATGCTGCGTGCAAATGCACACCGCTACGATTAACCTACTTTCCTAAAACCCGCGTTTCGGTAACAAGTAATCACAGTGAGCGTTTTGTAAGTATTTTGGCGGTTAAGAAGACGCTCTTCGTCATTTTCTGTACAACCGTGGACCGAAAACGATAAGCTTTGTTACAACGAAGCCGCATGCACCGGAGAACAAAGATGGCGGCCACAGTCCCTACAAGCACAACCATTGCCGTTTCGTATTGTTGCAAAACAAATACTAGAGCACACTAAAATGGACTTTTTTGTTTGTTTTTGTTCAAAGCAATAATTATTATATAATCTGTGAAGGCAGCGCCTCCATCACTCACCGATTTATTTTATGAATTGTTGTTCTTGCCGTGCTCCTCCGTCTCTCCCTCTCCCTGACGCGCTGCTTCTCCTGACGGGAAACACGAAATGGCGCCTGGCCGGAAATTCTAATTTATACTGCGCCATCGGTTTGCGCCATCACGCCGAGACGATATGCGATGAATCATGACGTATAATCGGCTGCGACCTGCTTGACGGGAGTATAGTACTGAATTTCAGAAAAAAAGTACTGAATTTCAGATTATTTGTGCCTGTGTTTTGGTGTTTGGGAGTTTAAGAGTTTAAGTTCCCCATTGAATATTTTCCTTTATCAACTTAAATGTTTGTTTTCATCTGTATTTGTGCCACAGTCAAGTAAAATATTATTACTGAACTTCAAATAGTCCATCCAGAAATCCACAAAGGTCATTTTCTGACAGAGTGATATATAAAACAAGCTCAGAGCATTACTCAAAACTGTTCAAGCTGAATTTACGTCATTATTCGGTGACTCATAAAAGTATACAGATTTGGTAGAAGCAGATTTTAATTTTAGCAGAATTTTGGATATTTTAATAATGCTTTCTACTGTACTGGAACTATAGCCTTGTACAGGAATTGTTACACAAAACTAGTTTGAATTGAAAAGGGGCAATTTAGCCAACCGAACCCATTTGTTAGTTAGAAACTAACTGATAGAAGGATTTCAACCAGTTGTTTCCACAGAAGCCTGGGTATCAGCTCCCACGTGGCTGGGCAGCTTGTTCCATACTCCCCAATCCTTTGTGTAAAAGAGTGCCTCCTCTCCTCAGGTTTCATTGCACTTCTGCATAGTTTTCACTTGTGTCCTTTGGTTCGTGTTTGTGTTTCAGACAATAAGAACTGAATATAGATCAATTGCTAGGTGAGTTGGTGTTAGCTTCAAGGGGAAAAGGCATTTTTGATGACGGTGTCTGCAAGCAAATGTAAGATCCAGGGTACGGAAGATCCTGCTGGGCTGGGTTTTGTGGGGAGGTGGGGGGTCCTGGAGTCTGGGGTTATGGAAACGGGGAGGTGCTGTGGCGGGACTAGAGAGGTCTGGAAATAAAGACAGGGATACGAATCAGGCCCCTCCAGGCGATGCTGAATTGAGGGGAATGATTGTTTGTTCCACCTCCTCTCCCAGAGCTGTGACGAGCCTGGGGGTGGCGCTCTGTTCTTGCAGGTGGAAGGGCTGCCTGACTGGTTGCTAGCCTGTGGCAGTAGGAGCTGAAAAGAATCCCTTTTGTAATTGCAGAACAAAGGGGCCCCTCAGCCCACTGGACTCAGGAGAGGACTCTCTCTGGAGCAGTGGAGCAGAGCAGCCGACCTCCGAATTGTCCCTGGTGAGAGCGATGCAGCCATCAGCACTCTCTCATCAGCTGTGCTACATGCCTCGCAGAGGGATACCGGCCAACAGGAGGCCATTAAGACAAGAAGTGGTAATCAAGAGGTCTTGGTGCAGGCAGGCCAGCACCATTCCTGGGAGAGATGGTGTAGGGTGTCTTCAGAACCACCTGGGAAACCTATTGAAACCTGCAGAGCGGACATCTTAATTAGGACCTCTGAAGAGGAAGGTTGGGTTTTGTGCTGGAAGTTGCTATCCAGTTGTTTAGTTATTGTAAAGCTCCCAGGCCATGGCATCTTAACTGCACGGGGAGCTGTTGTGAGTCCTGTTATTTTTAGCTAAAGAAAAGGTTGAGAGCTCTTGTGCCTTTGCTTCAGACAATGAGCTTCTCCACTGAGCCGCTGCACAATGGCATTCCCTCTGTGGTGAAGGTGGTAAACCTGGAGCCACTGACACACTGCTGCCTGGCTCTGTGTTTCCACTGCAACAATACCTATATGAGATCCCACCACTGGAGAAGACCTATTTGAGACCTATTTGGCGTATCTATCTTACGCATTTACAAAAACACACACTGTCATTTACAATCCCATCGACCTTTTAAAATCTGTTTTTAGTTTTCTGATTTTTCTTCCAGGGAAGAGAGTGTCTATTGAAACCAGGCAGCGTGCAGGGGAAAGCTGGTGCACTCTCTCAGTCCAGCCTCATCCCCAATTCAACACCATGTTCAGCCTCGCCGTGTGGCTCAGGGGTGCTCAGGTACCAAGAGATCGAACGCTCCTGGATCTGAAAGGATTTGCCTGAGCAGCGCAGCACATCTGCACAAAACCATTCAGCAGATAAAAGGGGAAAACAGAGGGGATTGATTTAAAAGTACTTCAGTCTAGAAGATTAAACTAGAAAGCAATCTCTGACGGTGTTTCAAAATTAAAAGGAGAATGCATAAATCACCTTAAAACCCTCCTGATAAAGCTGATTGTGTCTTCCGACTCAGCCTCTTGTTAGCATTACAATGGGCAGGGTGGGGGATTAATTCGCCAGACAATGGCAGGTCCTCATCACCTGCCCCCCGCACGCTGGCACTGAGCTGGGGGACTGACAGGAGGATGGAGGAGAGGAGTACCCTGGCGATGATGCAGCAGGTGTCAGTGACACCTAGTGGGCCCCCCCCACGGAGGCGCTATTGTCCTCTGGCTGAGGGCTGGGGTATTAAAGGCAGCAGCTGGTACCGGGCTCAGTTACAGAGCGACAGGAGTGCCGGACCGAGGAACCCAGCTGACAGAGCAGAGTGCCCCTGCACGACCGCAGCATCTGTGCCCCCCGGCAACGCTGCGCTGTGAGTACACCTCCACACTGCCTGCCGGTCTGTCCGTCTGTCTGTCTGTCTGTCCCCCTGTCCACCTGTCCGTCCGCCTGTCTGTCTGTCTATCTGTCCCCCTGTCCACCTGTCTGTCCGCCTGTCTGTCTATCTGTCCCCCTGTCCACCTGTCTGTCCGCCTGTCTGTCTATCTGTCTCCTGTCTGTCTGTCTGTCCGCCTGTCTGTCTGTCCGTCCGTCCGTCCATCTGTCTGTCTGCCTGTCTGACATAATTTTGGGACACACATGTTTTTTCTATTTTACCAAAGAAAAAAAATACATGGCAAATTACAATACATTTTTTGAAAATCTGTTTTTTGTGATGTACCTGTGCTATATTATTATGAGTTGGAAAGACAATTATGCAATCGCAGAACAGGAGACTGCAGCCCAGGACAGATTGCATTGCTTAAACTGGGGTCTCTCAGTCCTGCCGCGCTTTCAGTTACATCGCTGAGCCCTTAATTGGCCTAATAACAGGACTAATTGAGATTGTTGTGGTTGTTGTTGTTGACTACGGAATTTGCCATTTTAACTGCTATTTTTCCAGTTTAATTAGTTAACGGACTCCACTCCACTAACGCAGTGAGCTGGGTGAAGTTCTGACTTAGAAGAACACATTGCTGGTTTGACCTAAAACACTGGTTTTAGATGCTAGATAAATAGTAGAGTCATACAGTTTTCACCAAGACAGATCTCTGCACCTTGTCTTAACCAGCATGTTCTCCTTTTTTTTTTTGGTGTTTATTTCTTAAGAAATTGCTTTATTTCCTTTATGTCCAGCCCCTGCCTCTGAGGAGCCACAATCCAGCTGGGTTTACACTGTGCGTCACCCTTAACGGACACAAGGAGGAATTTCATTTTGATCACTTAAGCAGGTAATTGGTCCCATAAAGTAAAAATAAAATCCTGTAAGTCTCGAGGATCTAAACTGTGTCATCGAACGTCGTGCATGTTCCTGGCGATCCCGAATCGCTGATCCAGGGGTGAGTTATCCGACCCGGTGGACGCTGGCTCTCCAGGAGCAGTGCTCTTACACACTGGCTTCACTGACCGGGCACCTGGCTCTGCCTAAGGAAACCATCAGTGTGAACCACTGGTGAGCGATTGATTACAGGCGAGGGAAGTGCTGAGCTGAACTGCTCACTGATTGTGTCCGATTGTGTGCTCTAGGTCTCCTCACAGCTCGGAAGATGCTCCGGCCCCGGAGGGCAATCCAGGCTCTGATCGCCGTGGTCTGCATTGTCTTGGCTCTGGCGAACTCCCAGGAGAGCGAGAAGTAAGTGTTGTGCTGTTTCAGCTGCGCAGGAGGAACACAGTGGCCTCTACTGGTCTGGACTCTAGACATTGATTGGCCCATTAATTAACTGATTAATTAATGTATTAATAAGTAAATAAATAACTGTATTAATGGGAGTTTGCTTAGGAGCTGCATAAACAGCTGCACTTCATCTGAGTCAGAAACAGCTGGAAAAAGGTTTTAAAGCTGTTTGTTATAACAATAACGTTCCAGAAATTAACGCATTTGTTATTCAAGTCATTTATCTGTATAGCAATATAATTGCTTTGTAATTCATGGAGAACTACAATCTCACTGGTACTTTAAATGGAGGTTACATACTGCAATACAACATAGAGACGACCAAAATCGCATGGCAAAGTTCCTGACGCGCTGCGTGAGTCGCAAAGCTCAGTACCGGTGCTTCGGCGCTTGACAGCACGCGCTGCAGAGCTGTTCTAGGTCAATAGGCGTCATCTGGTGGAAGATGAAATAAAGTGCGGTCTTCTGTCGGCGTTGTCGAAATTATGCTGCAAGCAGTCCGGGTGCATTTTGGTCTTTTCACACTAGGGGGCGTCCAATGAAGTCAAAGTCTTAAGGTGTTGAGAAGCCGAAGCCGCTCGCCCCGCCTTTGCTTATATTGTTGAGTCGTGCAGTGATGAGTGAGGCGTGCAGACCCGTGCTGCGGGCAGTGGGGAACGGGGTACCCCCGACATGCCGAGGCGGACGAGGTGAAAACGGGGCGATAAATGAGCAGTGCGAGGAGAGGTTCACTCTCGCGCCCCTCCTCCGCCGCTGCGCTGCTACAGGCGCCGAAGAGCTGAAGTGTGACTAATAACCGTCCGCGAAACCGCTATCGCACCCGCCTGGGACCGCTGCTCTGGGGACACAGGGAGGTGGAGTGAGGGCGAGATAACACGGAACTGGGGGTGGATACATCAAATGCACGAGAGACATGCTAACGAAGCACCTTGAATTTAATTGAATTGATGAAAGCAAGAGATAACATTATTAATCGGAGCCCGACCCACTGAGGTCTGCACATGCGCTTCCCGCTCCGCCCCCCACCCCCCTCCGTACCAGCTCTTCCCGGCCGTGCTGCACGAGC
Source organism: Lepisosteus oculatus (assembly GCF_040954835.1). Taxonomy (NCBI): domain Eukaryota; kingdom Metazoa; phylum Chordata; class Actinopteri; order Semionotiformes; family Lepisosteidae; genus Lepisosteus; species Lepisosteus oculatus. The sequence goes on along the minus strand of NC_090700.1, from coordinate 40,517,798 downwards.
CGCACGCACTGCCCGAGCGCGCTCAGCGTGTCCCCGCAGCTCGAGGGCAGGGAAGCGCAGTCAGCTCGTGCCCAGTCCCGCACGGACAGCGATTTGACAAGGCGCGCGGACAGGTTTGCACGTCTTGGAACACGTGGTTGGTAAAAACCCAGTGCAGCGTGGACAGGGTGCAAACCACGTGTTCAGTCAGGGAAACGATATAGAAATACGACAGAGATGATTTTTTAAGCGCATTACCCCGAGGCTGAGAAGAACAGGGCTAGGTGGAGAAGATCTCCCCCGTTTTTATATAATCTGTCCCATTTCTGAATTACCCAAAACAATCCCTTTTCTAATTGAGACTCTTAATATAACCAGGACAGCTACTTCTGCTGATCTTTGTGTTTTCAGAGAAGCAAAACCAGTTTACACCTTATCTAAGTAATCCTGATTGATTTTAAAAGGTGTTTAAACATCTGCAGGCAATGGAATGAAGCCAGTCATTGAATTACTTTAAACTGGATGTAAGTGAGTACATGTGAGTCTGCAGCTCCAAATCTGTTTTTGTAGAGCCAGATTAAAAGGAAGCTAAAAATCCGAAGAGAGAAAGGCTGAAGACTTTGGGAGTGAAGGACTAGGGAATCAATCAATCAATCAATTAGATTCTTATATTGTTGCACTTTCAACCCAGAGCATTCTCAAGGCACTCTACAAGTTAGAGTGCGCCAGCAATCAGTGTGTCCTCTGCAGGCGGGGGAGTGATCAGTGTGTCCTCTGCAGGCGGGGGAGTGATCAGTGTGTCTTCAGCAGGCGGGGGAGTGATCAGTGTGTCTTTAGCAGGTGGGACAGTGATCAGTGTGTCTTTAGCAGGTGGGACAGTGATCAGTGTGTCTTTAGCAGGTGGGACAGTGATCGGTGTGTCTTTAGCAGGTGGGACAGTGATCAGTGTGTCTTTAGCAGGTGGGACAGTGATCGGTGTGTCTTTAGCAGGTGGGACAGTGATCAGTGTGTCTTTAGCAGGTGGGACAGTGATCGGTGTGTCTTTAGCAGGTGGGACAGTGATCGGTGTGTCTTTAGCAGGTGGGACAGTGATCGGTGTGTCTTTAGCAGGTGGGACAGTGATCGGTGTGTCTTTAGCAGGTGGGACAGTGATCGGTGTGTCTTTAGCAGGTGGGACAGTGATCAGTGTGTCTTTAGCAGGTGGGACAGTGATCGGTGTGTCTTTAGCAGGCGGGCTGTGACTGAGCACCAGTACATGCACGACAAGGGTCGGGCCATGCAGAGCCTGAAGAGACTCATCTGGCTGTCCAGCGCCATGGGGGGTCTGCACACTGCCAGCACCCGCGACCTCAGCGACCCCAGCGACCCCAGCCCGGCGCGGGACCCCCCTGCTGAAGAGGGGGCGCACGGACCCACCACCTGCCGGGGGGAGGCCCTGCGACTGCTCCTGTCCCTCCTGGGCAGGGGCTCCCTCCAGGCCCTGTGGAGCGCCCTGTACAAGCCCCACCTCACCAGCCTGCAGGACAGCACGGACCACGGAGACGGAGAGAACTAGACCCACAGGGCCAAGCAGCTGCCAGTTTCATTGATCTGTACCGAGACCTTTGTATATTTGTATTTACAGCATGCATCCAGTGGTAATAAATTTGGTCTAGTTTAGATTTCTGACCTCTCTCTTGTGCAGCGGTAAGCGCAAAAGAAAATGTCGGTGTTGTGACGTATCCCTGACACACGTTTCTTAGTGCTGGAGCGAGATGAAAGCAGAGGCAGGTATAGCACGAGCCACAAGACAGACTGCGACACCGCCAGTGCTGCACTGCGGCCTGCCGGGCACTGATGTCAGAGAGGCCCTCTGTGCACAGAAGAAGGGCTGACGTCCTAGTCACCCGATTCTCTCGCTCAGACCCCCAAGAAAGACCTGGAGAGCAAAGCCCCCCCCCCCCCTTCTCTCTAGGGTCTCACTCGCTTGGCCTCTGATCACCCCAGGGTGATCTGTGGACTGGCCGCCTTCTCTCAGCTCACGATCGTCCGTGTGCCCCTGTCCGCTGTCCCCTGTCGCAAGCACGGCCGCTTCAGCTTTTTCAGACGAACCGGCGGAGTAGACGGCGGCTGTGGGAGAAGACTGCCTGTGCCAGAGGCTTTCTCGGGGGAGAGCTTCAGGAGCTCGGAGAGAGCCCCGGGGCCCCAGGAGCTCGCAGGGAGAAGAGCAAGCACTGCTGACAGCAACACTCTCTGAGATTTCCGCACAGCTTCCTTTTCCAAAGGCCCTACATACTCCTGCTTGACACATTTACACTTCGCTGTATGAATAGGATGCTTTTGAATCACAACTGGATTATTGTAGAGCTGTATTGGGTTTGATAAGCCGATTAAATCTTCCGCTTTGGTGAAGTTCAAGGCACCTTTCTGACAGCTCCATGTGCCCATTTCCTCCCCTCACCCTGCCTGCAGACGAGGCGTTCTGCGTGAAACACACGAGCGAGCAAATAGACATTCTGTACAGGAGAAGATTCATACTGTATGTACTGTCGGGTAACGTGATAAAAAATAAAATCTGGTGGTTACTTCCGGTGCAATTGGACCCTGTCTTTTAGGACTTTTTTGTCTCTTGTTTCTGTCAGCTTCCTGTATCACCTTCCTCGTACCACATTGCGAAGGCGCCGAGTCCGAACGGGTTACTCAGAAAGTGTCAGAAGATAAAGCCCAGTGGAAGGAAATGAAACAGATTGGATGCTGAAGCAGCTTTCTGTGTGTCTGGGTTCTCTCGTTGCCTTATCTTGGGGGAGCGGTATGAAGTGACAGAGCGATGGGAACCCCTTGCTGCCTCCTCTTGTTGTGCCCCGAAGCCCAGCACCCCAGCAGACCCAGTGAATAAAGCAGGCGTTGTGCCCTGTTGCTGGGGGGTGTGCTGTGGCCCCAGTGCCGGCGTGTGATGGCATTCGCCCGCAGTTTGAGAGTGGTGCCCTGTCTTTGCCTCCTTGTCTGGCCTTCTGCTGCCCTCTGCCTTCCTGTGCCTCAGCCTCACACTGGCGCTAGGTCGCGCCAGTTTGGTGAAGACCTGGAACCTGTCGGCTTTTACAGAAAAAAGCGCCTGTGTGTCTTTTACGGTACTTCATGTGAAGGCCGCGTTGTGTTCTGATGGAGGTGCCCTTACAAGCATTCAGTCCAGTCAGTCTGCGTGGCACTCCTGCTGATATTCCCCTGCTTTCAGAACGCTGGTACCATGACATGTTTCCTAAGGGTCACACAGAGGATTGCGGAGGATTATAGAAGCCAGGAATAATAATGCTGGAATCTGGTGTTTATGGAAAAAACATGTTCATTTTTTCCATGTGCAGAATGGTGTGTGTGTCTGTGTTAATGTGTGTGTGTTTGTGTGACAATGTGTGTGATAGTGCGTGTTTGGGTGAGAGTGTGTGTTTGGGTGAGAGTGTGTGTGTCTGTGTGACAATGTCTGTTTGTGTGAGAGTGTGTGTCAGTGTGAGAATGTGTGTGTTTGTGTGTTGTGTCTCTGTGAGAATATGTGTGTTTGTGTGAGAATGCGTGTGTTTCTGCCAGAGGATGTGTGTTTGAGAGTGTGTGTGTCTGTGTGAGAATGTGTATGAGAGTGTGTGTGTCTGTGTGCGAGACGGTGTGTGTTCATATACTTCTTTAACTTTCCATTTTTTGCAGGCATCTAAATGAATGTATCGGTTTTGCATCCACGCACTGGCCGAGCCCGTTCGGACTGCGGTCTGTGAGTTAGCGCACTGTATTTTCCACTGTTCCAGGCACTATTTTTAGCCTTTGAATGAAAACTCTCAGCACACTTCCCACAGACAAATAGCTACTACGCGGCTGCTTTTTTTTATCAGATTAGTACAGGACATGTTGTACTACTTTACTTCCTCACTGCGGTGTCCTGGACTGAACTCCTCTCTCACGTTTTGTCCTTCTTGCTCTCAAACACACAGGCGGCGCCCCGCTATCTGCAGAGAGACAGAAGGGGGAGAGGGGAAAGACAGGCCACAGTGCCTGGCTCCTCGAAGCAGGACACAGGCTGTGCTGCAACTGGATTTCACAGCTGTAGCACTGAGACTGTCACACTAACAAAACTCCGCAGACAGCAAGACTGGCTGCTTGCATTTGTCAGAAGAAATTAGTAATGAGCACTTCCTTCCTCTCTGTCTGTGAATGCAAAAGTGATACGGTAAAAACAGACTCCGTAATTGTTTTGTTTTTAAACCTCGATTGCGCATGCATATGAAAGAGTTGTGAGAACAATTAAGCAGTTCCAGTGACCTTCTCCACAGCTGAAATAACTGTCTGCAGCAGGACCCTGCGTCTCACTCGGCGCCAGCAGACAACCTGTAATTGTCTGTTCCAGTCTGAAGGCACACCAGGGCTGCAATTGCATGCAGGCATGCTTTGGTCCCTGCTTGAAGGACATGAGCGCTGGCGTGTGTGGCTCTCAGACACTCTCAGGGCCGATTTCATCACTTCTCACACAAGTAGTCGTCTAGCAGCCCGTCACTAAGGAAGCTACAATGCATGGTCTGCACACTCGTCCCACACCTGGGAGGGAGGCTGGGGATCTGGTCAAGCAGTGGAATAAATGAAGAAGTGGCTTCTGGGTGTTTGTGCAACATAGATTTGAATTTCTGAGTGTTCACTCAGGCCAATACACTTGCAGGCAATGCCTTCTCTGCCATGTGACCGCCGTGGGCACAGGTAAGGATCGACTGTTTCTGATCAGCGGGGCTGTGGGTCCCAGCTTTGTGGTTGCATCTGAGTGGAAACACTGTGTGTCACTGCAGTGCTGATGCAGGGTCAGTGCACCACTGGGACCTCCCTGGTCTGGGCCTGGTCTCCAAACAGATCAGAGCGCATGGGAATAATTGCTGGGGGTATGAGCCTGGGGTCCTCAGAGACAGAACCTGTCTGTGTTTTTAGACTAGGAATGTGTATCACCCTGACCATGCAGCAGGCAGTGTCGGGGGAGAGCTTGCTCATTTGTATATAACATAGAAAGAGACAGAGCATGTACTGCGCAGCTGTGATGAAAGCTCCTGAGCTATTTCTGGTTGCAGTTAGTAAATGCACGGAACACAATGTAACTTATGTCAAATATCATCTGCCCACGGTGATCTCACTCGGGAAAGTGATGGTGATGTGTTGAGTCTGTGTCCACAGTCATTTATTTTAATCAATCACAGAGGTGTTTTTCTCCCCATGCCCTCCAAGACAGTTCACAAATTTAGTGCCAAGAGACCAGTGAGATTTCAAAGGTGCTCTGCATACTTTGTACAGTACTGAAGAACATGCCGTACAACTCCTCTTTACAAACAGAGCACTCACAGCACAATCATGGTGAAACACAGTACACACGAAACGATCATGGTGAAACAGCACAGTCATGGTGAAACACAGCACGATTACAGTGAAACACAGTACACACAGCACAATCATGGTAAAACAGTACACACACAGCACAATCATGGTGAAACAGCACGCACATGGCACGATAATGGTGAAACAGTACACATGGCACGATTATCGTAAAACAATGCACACTGCACGATCATGGTAAAACTTTGGGAGAAGTGTAAATGAATTTTGTATTTCTTATTATTTTGAATTTTTGTAATTGGCTCAGCTGGACTTCCTGAAACAGCCAGTGGTGACAAACATTCAGGGTATCGGATCGGCATCACGACCTCAGGTCAAATACCGAGACCATCGGAATGTCACTAAGAGTGTGTCACAAACCGAGTGTGACTGTCCCCGAGGTAAGACAAAACTGTCAGAATGTTTTCCGTGGTAAATTTAACAGACAAGTAAAACATTTTGACACCCCATTGCCTACTGTCAACAAGGAGCAGATTGTCCGAGATCACCCAGGGAAGGTTTTCTAAAACCTCCCTGAACGCGCACCCCGGACCCCCAGACAAGCCGCTCGCAGCGGCCGACAGAGGCGGGACACCGGCAGACTTTGGAAGAAACTGCAGCCCGACAGCAGGCACAGAGGCGATCCTCTGCTGGTGAACAAACAAGACCCTTCTACTGCGGTTTCTCTCTCCCAGAGAGGAAGAACAGCGAGACGGGCGAAACGTGAAAACGATTTACAGGGCAGCAGTATGTACAGAACATTTTGCAAAGTTCTTCAGCTAAAGGAAACTGATTCGTACTACAGTTATCTGTGTTTTAGTATCCATGATAAATATCCATTGTACTGTATATAGAAATTACACGAGCGCCAGTGGCCCCGCCCCTGTCTCGCGTCCACCTGTACTGTCACTGTGCTTCACGAGCACATTCTGTTCCAGCTCCGCTTGGCTCGCGGCCAGACTCGCTGCACAGCAGGCTGCGGCTGCGCGGTGCTCGGTGAGGGAGGCTGCGGGGGGGTTGGGGTGTATGCGGGGGGCGGTGTCATGTGGGTGGGCTGTTGGCTGGGCGAGTATTGCCCTCCAGAGCCACCCCCCCCCCCCGACGTACACACCCACAGTCACACACACTTCCACAAATATACACACACTTTAACACTTCCACACTCACTATCACACTAACATACACACACTAAACATACACACGCTCTCTCACTCACACATACTAATAATCACACAGTCTCACACACTATCATAAACATCATATCATGTACACACGCACACTCACTCCCTCAGGGCTCTGGTCTTGAGTTGTGAGTTCAGATGGGACACTGTTACTGCCCACCCCAGACAGGAGTTCAGCTCACACTGGAGTTTGTTCACTGAAGATGAAAGGCAAAGGCCCGAAACACTTGAATTTGCTTGTGGATTTGAATATAATGCACATACTGTCCTTGGTTCTGTTCAGCGCTGGAAGCTGAAGTCTGGAATTAAATGCCGCGTAAAAACACAGGGAAGCGCATCCGTGTCTGGAATGGCAACAGGAGGAATGAACAGTCATGCCGAAGCTGGAAGTAACAGAAAGCATGGTAGAGAAGTGGCTCTGTTATTTATAGCCATTTCGGTTCCTTCAGTTCTTGTCTATAAAGACTCAAGCCCAGAGAGCAACATCTTGACACTCCTTTGAGCCGCTTGGTGTAGCGGCGCAGAGCAGTGCGCAGAGTGGCTCTCTAGGGGGATGGTTTAGGGGGATCAGGGGGATGGTTTGTCCCTCATGTCTAGCTAGTGGCAGCAATAGCTGTTTGTTCCGATCAGGACTCCCCCAGTAAGTATGGTCCCCAACCCCACCTCTAGAGCCTGCTTTGTGTTTCAAGGGAGACCTTAATCACTGACACTAATTGATGCCATTAAGTGATCTGCTTGCTTGTTTGGGGTTTTGTTCACCTGTTTCTGCATTCAGTCCAGATTTTAAACATACCTAGCTTCTTCCAAGCACGTCAGCACACACAACATTATGCAATCTGCCCCAACATGTTGAATAAGATTTATGAGAACTTCCATTGAAAACAGCTCTTACTAGCTGGTCGATCCACGTAGAACAGATGCAGGTACGAGTGGCACTGTATCGGGCACACCACACAGCGGGTATGGCATTGTATAAGATACGCCCATAGTAAGGGTGACATTGCACCAGACACAACCACAATGGGAATGGCACTGTATCAGACACACCCGTAGTGTGAGTGACACTGTATCAGACAGACCCGTAGTGTGAGTGACACTGTATCAGACACACCCATAGTGTGAGTGACACTGTATCTGACACTGTATCAGACACACCCGTAGTGTGAGTGACACTGTATCTGACACACCCATAGTGTGAGTGACACTGTATCTGACACTGTATCAGACACACCCGTAGTGTGAGTGACACTGTATCAGACACTGTATCTGACACACCCATAGTGTGAGTGACACTGTATCTGACACTGTATCAGACACACCCGTAGTGTGAGTGACACTGTATCTAACACATCCACAGTGTGAGTGACACGGTATCTGACACTGTATCAGACACACCCATAGTGTGAGTGACACTGTATCAGACACACCCATAGTGGGAGTGGCATTGTAAAGACATGCCCATATAACAAGCATTTCTTTCTTTTCCAGAAGTAGTAGTAATGAACTTTATTTTATGTGGTGTTATGAAAAGTATCATAGCAAATGCAGTAGGTGTAAAAAAAGAAAACAGTTATATGGATAGAAAATGACGAAATAAGAAACACAAGCTGTAAGAAGTGCAGCAGAAGATAGATGGTCGTTAAGAAACTGGGAGGAGACTGACTCTAATTTAAACACAGTCTCGATTTAAGTAGGAGTCTCTGATATCCTTAGGGATAGACTTCCAGAGCTTTGGGGTGCAGCAAGAGAAGGCCCTGTCACCCACAGAGTGAATACATACAGTATAGAAGCCCACAAGGAGGCAAATGAAGGTGGCCAGGTGGGGAAAAGACACATAATAAATTAAACAGGCTGGCTGGCTGGAGAGGAAGAGCTGAAGACCGAGGAAGAGCTGCCAAACCATGGAGAGCACGAGGAGTTTGAAGTCGATTTGAAACCTTATAGGAAGCAAGTGAAGGACTCCAAGACCAGTGAAATCTGACCTCTTGCATGCAACCTGGACAGGTTTGGGGCTGCTGAAATCTGAACGTACTGGAGTTTGTTCAGTGTGGATTTAGAGTGAGGATGGGTTTGCAGTAATCAGTTCTAGAAAGAGAAAATTGAGTTGATCAGGCATTGGTACTGGGGGGAAACGAATTTCAGTTTTAATTTGTCCGTTCAAGAGCTGATGACGAAATGTAGAAAAGAGCACACCCAACGTCAAACTGAAATCAAGCGGCCTGTGTTTAAGAGAGGCCACCTCTCTTAAACCTGGGGTCTCCCTGGGCGGCCCCCAGAGTACCAGGCTAGATAAAAGCGATGGGAGCTGACGAGGTGTACCTGACTGCTGGCAGACAGGCTGCTGTTATTCTCAGGGCAGGCTGTGTAATTGCTCACTGTCGGACCAGTTTGCTGTGTAAAAGCCTGGCAGGTGCCTGTGCCAGCCATGCTCCACTTAATAGAGCCTGTCATTAAACCCCCTAAAGTTAATTTCTACTCCTTTAATAAAAACAAGCTTGTTAAATGGAAATAACAGGGCAGTGCAGTTTACATCTCCTGTTGGCGGCTGGTGGTCTGTTGATCTGTCTGGCTGGCAGAGTGTCAGTGATCTGGAGAGGAAGAGCTGAAGACTGAAGATGAGCTTCACACTCACACTAGGCTAGGCTAGGCACACACACACTCACACATACTTACATTCACTTACACTCACACTCACACACTTACACAACTTAACACTCACACACTCACTCTCACACTCACACTCACTCCCACACACTATTGTATTGCTCTGTTTGTGGGCTCTTCCCATTGACTCTCACTCTGTTTTGACCCAGGGGTGAAAACAGACCTGACACATATATTTTTGTCTCATTTAATTAAAAGGAGAGACGCAATTGTGTTTCTAATAACACACTTTCCATTGTGGAAACTCACAGAGACACACACTCACTCACATTCACCCACACACAGAGACATACACACTCACACACACAGAAGAGGACTTTTCTTGTGCTGCGCAGTAAGACAGCCTTGATTGTGAAGAAGTCCTGCCCAGGCTACAGATCTGTCAGCTCTAACGTGCGGCTGAAGGGAACTGGGCCAGTAAGGACCCTCCTGGGCTCTGTCACACTCAAGGGTAGTGTGCAGGGATCCGGGTTCTCCAGGGGCCACAGCAGGGCTTTCAGCTGGGAGAGTGGGCTGTCTGCTCCAGCACTGTGGGGAGCTCTTCTCCCTGACAAGCAGGGCTACCCTGGAGCTGAAGCTGGAACAAGCTGTCAGCCTCCTGACTGACAGGCTCCAGGAGCAGAGCTGTGGTCTCCTCACTGGGCCGAACAGGCCCCCCAGCTGAATTAGGTCAGCCGGCAGAGCTCGAAGCAGACAGGGGAATGTCCTGAAGGGAAACAGCAGCACGCAGAGGACCGCAGGACTGCTCCTGGAGCTGCTTAGCACCCTCTCGTCAGCTGCCCAGAAGCTCGTTCTCATCTGCAGCTCGTTCGGTGGTGTCAGGACAGAACGGCTGCCACCGTGCACAGGCTGACATCAGAGCAGTGGCCAGAACCTTCCCAGCCCAGAAGCAAAAGGCCCGACACATGCTGGTTGTCATGGCAGCAGGCCCCCCACCCTCAGTCCCATCGATGGGGCGGTTATCAGTCCTTGGGCACTGGACAGCGAGACAGGCCCAGCTCAGACCCGGACACCCCCGACCAACTGCTTGCCTACGCCTGCTGAGATTTCAGCACTTTTGTGTATATCAAGAACATACAGTGTGCTCTATATAGCGAAGCAGAAAGAGGAGGACACAGGGGAACGCAGAGAAAAGAAAGTCTCGTCTCTGTGAGTGCAGACCCATGCTGCTGCCAAGCTGAGCTCACAACGTGTTCCCTCGATGGACACGGCTTGTTTTTAGAAACACACTGGCGTCTCCTTTTAATTGAATGTGCCGAAAATATATGTGTCATGTCTGTTTTCACCTCGGGTTGCGTCTGGAGAAATAAAACCAAAACAAAATAAGAGTCGTTGGGAAGAGTGAGTGTGTGTTTGTGTGTAAGTGTGTGTGTTTGAATGGATGTGTCTGCGTGTGAGTAAGTGTGAACATATTTACGTGATTCAGTGTTTGTGTGTGTGAGTGTGAATATGTGTGTTTGTATGTGAGTTTGTGTGTGTGTCCTTTCAGCTGTGTAGCAGTTACTCTTCATGCGGGAACTTGCGCGTCCTTGAGGAGAGAACTCTCTATCTCAAGAACATGTCCACAGGAAGAATCATTTCAGAACAAATGAAAACACCCTGACCTCTTCAAAAACTCGTGTTAACAGGAATCAGCTGTGCTGTTTAATAATAATCATCATCCATCACAAACCAAATTATTCCACTTAGATAACACACGCACACTAAAGGCCATAACTATATACTATAAACACACAGACCAAAAAGAAACACAGCGGTCCTGATGTGAACTCTCAGCTTTAAGCTCCGTGTGGGGCCCATGCCAGCAGTTATTAGAGTTCTCTGTCTCTTTCTTGTCCTCTCTCCTGCCTGTGGGAGAACTGCTGGAATAGTGATCACAGTGCACTGCAGCGAAGCATCATCAACTGCAGTTTTCTCTCCCAGCACCTCGGCATCAAGGTTTCCCATGTTAGGGGCAGATACTGTGCAGACTACCATGGTGGACATTGCACTTTGTACTGAGCCACAGCTGAAGGACTGCAGATCCTGTAAAGTTAATTATATTACTTCTGTCCCAGTCATTCCTGGGCCCACAGTCGAAAGCTTGTTTCCTGAAGACGGTGTCCGTGCTCCGATGCCCCGCCAGACGAGCTCCGTTTCTTTCTCCAGTCACGCTGGACTCTTTCAACCAGCTTGGCGTCAGTGACCACGCAGCTGGTTGATATGGGCAGACTATATTCCAAAAGCAGTGAAACGAATGCAGTGTAGGAATGCCTGGGGAAAAAACCTGGGGAAAATCTGAGACCTGACTGGGGGTAAGGAGTGTATCCGAGTCCTGGGGGACTGTGAATCAGATCAGTCCTTCTACAGGGATATCCTCTTTGAATCATCCGTGGCCTAAGACCTGGAGAAATCAACACCAGAGTAAAGAGCAGAAGGAGATTAATTCTCAGGCCAGAAACAAGTAGAGCCTGAAGAATGAGCTGTTCCCGTGCAGTTGCATAGAAATAGAAAATCGCACAGAAAGCAAAGCACAGACTGAGTATTGGGGGTGATTTATTTGGGTATATGAATGGCTGGGAGGGGGGAGCTCATTTTCTGAGGCGAAAAAAAACACACTGTATATGAGGCACAGGGGACCCCAGCTCTATTTGAAATATTTAAAAAGTAAGAGGTTGATGGCGGACAGGCTGCGGCCCGCGGAGCCCAGCTCGCAGCTCGCTGGCTGGCTGGCGCGCAAAGGGTTACAGGTCAGGGTGTCGATGAGAACACAGTGTTCCCATCAGCGCAGCTACGGTACAGCCTGTACATTGTGTTACTTTGTGGCAGCCATCCAAGACCTGCCCTCGGGTTTTTTTTTTACACCGCGGCGGCTCCCCTCCCACCGCCCTCTGCTCCCCGCCCCCTGCGTGCGCTTGCAGCCCGGCGTGCGCGGCCAGTGCAGGAGATGGGCTGGCTGCCCGCGAGACGGCTCATCCCCGCCGCTCTGACTCGCCGCCCGGCGCTCGTTCTTCTCAGCGCCAGTGAATGAAGAGCTGCGGGTCCTCGCGCCAGCGGGCAGGAATCTTGAGCCGAGACTCGCCGAAGTTGCAGCGCGGAGAGACAGACAACGGTGAGTGGCTTCGCGCGTACCCCAGCTCACTAGCGAAGCAGATATCTGTTACCTGGGCGTATGAGTACCTGAAAGGCTGGTGCCTGTGTTTTTGAGGCGTACATGCCGTGTGTTGGTAATTGATCTCTGGTCTCCGCGGTGCGGTCTCTGAAAAGGCACAGTTGCTGTGTTGCTGTTGAAATTTCTGCGAGAAAGCGCCGGGCTGAAGCCGCCCAGAAAATCCCAGTGATCAGCGATTGTTGTAATTTTGTCGTTGTGGCTCATTAGGGGAAAAAAGGGTATCACCATAGATACTGATAACCGTGCAGTAAAAGACATTAACAACACGATTATTTTTACTAATCACTACTCCTATTTACCGAATAATATAATAAGAAAAAACTATTTCCCTAAAGCAAACTGTACGTTATGTTGAATAATTCAGTGCCGTGTCTGTGTAATTTGACTGGTAGAAAAAAAAAAATAAAAGCATAAAAGTAACGGTGTATTTTTAGAGAACACCATGTAATATACATTAATTTACACTGTAATGTTATAATATAATAATATACAGTGTCTGTATTCCAAGAGCATTTCTGAGTCCGGCTCAGCTCTATTCGCCTGCTGGAATTATGGAAACCAATTTAGATAAACAGTATCCCCTAAACTCAGAGAACATGCTGTTCTCAATCAACGTAGCCACTGGGAATGTAAATACCTCTCAATCTACATCAACAGCGATTTGCGGTTATATAACGGTCTCAGTTCTCGGAATCCTATGATAAAACACTTTGAAGAAGATAGCGGCTAGAGCGGTATTCAACAGTGTCAAATGGGAAATACAGCGATATTCTCGCAGGTCGGATATACTTCATGCACGGGGAGGCGGCGTGTGCGATTTAATGATCATATAACTATTTTAAATTAGGTTTAAGGACAAAGAAGATAAAAAGTTCAATTATAAATTACTATACTTAAGGCGCAGATTGTTGGCAAACTACATTGACGCGCTCTTGACTGCGATAAACGGATCTGAATCGCTAAGGATCCCGTCCTGTCGGTTTCAGTGGTCCTGAGCTTCTGTCCAGGCTCTCCTGAGCGCGGTACGCTGGCCTGCGGCGCTCGGGAGACTGTCCGGCGAGCGCGGTTCCCGTCACAGCCCGACGTGTCGGATTCCCAGAACTCACAAGCGGAACCCTCGTGCGTCCTCTCGCGCCACAGCACGTCTCCGCTGGGACCCGAGACCTTGGCGGAGCTCGCGGGGACCGGCGCGAGCTCGCCCTCGCTACGAAGAGTTCGTCACAGCCCGTTTGAATGTGGTCATTTTCTGTTTATTCCGAAGTGCAGCAGACGTTCACAGAACCCTTAGCTTTGACAAAAATGACCGAAATCTTTCTTATATAAAATACACGTTATTAAACACGCGTGCAGTTTCTCTGACTTATTCTGACTAATTTCTCATTATTATTTTATTCCTTTTGGTGAACAAAATGACGGTAACAGCGATATGGTACAAACTGCAGCTCCGCTAACATAAATGATAGGTGGCTCAATGACATACATTCAACAAGTGTGACTAAAATAAAGTAATGCACACATAGTAATATTAAACAGATACACATAGCAATGCGTGGCAAACAGGCTGTTACGTCAGATGGTTTGTGTCGGTAGGCCTGAAAAGCACCGAGTCCATTTTGTACCCTGGTGCTCTGGCTGCCGGAAGGAGACGTGCTCCGGGACCCAGGCCTGGCCCGTCCGGCCTCCGAGTCACCGGTGCGTTGAGTGAGATCTGAGGAGAGCGGCTTCTCACTTTACTGTCTGAACTGCCCGGCTGGAGACGGGTTCCAGCATTTTTTTTTAAAAAAGGAACAAACACCACTTTTACCCATTTACCGGGCCCCTCTCCCCCCTGAGACTTTTAATTGAGAATACATTTAAACTGCTTTTTAAATTGAAAACAGAGGCAAAAATACAGAAGTAGAGCTTTGCGCAGTGAAATAGAGGACTGAAAAGGGAACCAAGAGGGGAACGTGGGGGGTGTTTAAGAAATTCAGGGAGTCAGGGTGTCTAGCTCCTGACCAGAGGGTCCCAGGTTCAATCCCAGGTAGGGGCAAGTGATGTAGCTTGTTCTAATTCCTTCCAGACAGCTCAGACTGCTTTTCAAATGATTGCCGGGGGTTAATCCATCTGGGGGTAAGAGGCTGGCTGCATCACCCCCCCTTCAAGTGTCGGATGGTCAAGAAAAATGGTGCCCTGAAAAGGGACCTACCTACTGTGTGAGGAATACAGGGGGCAGATCATCACTGTGTGAGGAATACAGGGGACAGATCATCACTGTGTGAGGAATACAGGGGGCAGATCATCACTGTGTGAGGAATACAGGGGGCAGATCATCACTGTGTGAGGAATACAGGGGGCAGATCATCACTGTGTGAGGAATACAGGGGACAGATCATCACTGTGTGAGGAATACAGGGGGCAGATCATCACTGTGTGAGGAATACAGGGGGCAGATCATCACTGTGTGAGGAATACAGGGGACAGATCATCACTGTGTGAGGAATACAGGGGGCAGATCATCACTGTGTGAGGAATACAGGGGACAGGTTCTGTAAGAGACAATCGGGTGATGAAAAAGACACACACTGTTGGTAGTACAACAGCAGAAACAAGGACTCTGAGCTCTCTGAGGGGTTTTGGACTTGTCCTTTGAAACCACTGTGGTTTATCTGTCTGGGACAGTCTCCCTGTACTTCTTTTCTAAAACAAACAAACATGTTGCTCAGGATTTCTGCAAAGAAAGAAACCATTGAACATGTTATTGGGGCTACAATGAATTTTGGAAAATATCCTAGAGGGCACCATCATAAATTCCAACATGGAACGCTGTGTGGATCTGCTTAATCTAGAGCAAACAAAGAATTCCCGAAGGCATCCTGCAGGACACTGCGCAGGAATCTGTAAGGATGTTGTCCTCAGATTTCTCTGATGGACTTCTGTATCCAATAAGATTTTGTTCTGCAGTGATCTTTCTGTGTGTGCAGGTGCTTTTGAGCTCTTACAGGTGTATATTTGTGTGTGAATGCATGAGAGTGTGTCTGTGCGTGTGTGTGTGTGTACATGAGTGTGAGTTCATGCAGGTATGTGCAAACGTGTGTGAGAGTTTCTGTATGTGTGTGCTTATTTGTTTTGTGTATGTGGTGAGTGTGTGTGTATTTGTGTGTGAGTGTATTTACGTGTGTGTTTGTGTGGTGTCTCTTTGTGTATTTGTGTGGTGTGTGTGTGTTTGTGTAGTGTGTGTATTTCTGTAGCATGTGTGAGTGTGTGTGTGTTTGTGTGGTGTGTGTATTTGTCTGCGAGTCTGTATGTATTGGTGTGTGGTGTGTGTGTGTGTGGGCTGAAACAGTGCATTACGTATCAGACTGCTTGGCCATGAAGTCCTCTGCCTTCCAGAAAGCCATTATCTGTGGAATGTCTCTGTCCTGCGTCCATGTCTGTTCTCACGGGCAGGTTGTCAAGGCTCAGAACAAAGGAGCCACACACAGACCAGGGCTCCGGCGGGGACGGTGCCCACTTAGTGCCCAGATTCGCAGTGTTGTAGCTTTTCAGTATGACTCCACATTCACCGGCGTTTTTCTCAGTCTCTTCTGCGTTCTTGCTCTGCTCCTCCTCTTCCTCCTCACTGTGGGGTGCAGTCTCTGGGTCAGCGAGAAGCGTGAGCCGCTTCCCGTGCCGGACCGGGACACCGGGGGAAGCCGGGATTTTGGGCTCTTCCTACCCCAGCCGATGCCGCAGGCATCCTCAGCGTGTTGGGCACTCGTGAAGGAACGAGAATGTTCTGTCTCTAAACCCCATTGTGTTTTTTTGACTTCTTGCTGCACTCAGCCACATGCAACTTGTGCCAGATGCCTTCTTCTGACTTAGTTCATTACAGCGAAGACGCAGGGCTCTGCCAGGAAAACCCAGGAGCACAGGAACACGATGTTCTGATGCGTCACAGGTTTCTGCTTGTTCTGGATGTTCAGTTCAGTTTGTCTTCATTGTCTGTCGCTCTTTTCTGAAAATATTACACTGAAGCCAAGATATCCCTATCATTCCTATGCACATTTCTATGCATACATGTATATTAAAACTATATTTAGCTCTCCAGGTGGGCAGCTCCGTCAACATGTGTAGGCTGTGAAGGAACAAGTAATAGGTTTATTCCATGCTGAAAAGAGAAGAGAGAAAACACAACGTTTCGGCTGTGGACCCTTCTTCTTCTTCACATGAAGAAGGCTCCACAGCCGAAACGTTGTTTTCTTTCTTCTCTTTTTCAGCATGGAATAAACCTATTACTTGTTGCTCATATTTAGTTCTCTCTGCAGCACCTCCTGACGCCGGAGTTACGGCCCTGAGAGAGTCAGTTGCTGCCCGCGCCTGTCTCCAGCGCCTCCAGGGCTCGGCCTCGCAGGCCCTGGTCCCGCATCTCGCCTCCTGCACCCCGCATTCCCCGAGGCCGTGGTGCCGCTCGATCGGCCTCTCTCTCTCTCACCCGTTCATAAAAAAATCGCCTCTTCTTTGAGCTAGAGGTGTAAGCAGGGCTGAGATTAGATGTTGTGGGCCTGCCGGCCTGTCGTCCTTCCCATGTGTGCGCTTTGAGAATACTTCCACGTTCGTCTGAAACTGTAGCCATCTTCGGGTGATTTTCCTGACCTTATATTAAATGTCCGTGACGGCGGCTCGCGGGCTGCAGCTCAGTTCAGAGTGAGCTCACGTGAAGCCGGGGCGCGAGCCGGTGTCATATTCCCCAACCCTGTTTGCGCTATTTCAGCTCGTGCAGCAGATATCAATCACGAACAGCGTCTTATTACAAAGCGCTGCTGTTTTATTTATATAGTCAGCTCACCTCAGGGTCTGAGGAGTGAGATGGGGGAGCCCGCGGTGTGCACGTGCGCGTGGCCCACGCGCTCAAGGGGACCTGTCTCTGTCCGATTCTTGTCGATAGGGCTGCTAGTTCAGGAGCACCTGAGCCCGCAGACAGCAGGACGGCCTCGACGTGCCTCGGAGACGTGTCACAGCACGGCTTGAAGGAACAGTTTGTGCAGAATCCGACTATTACATTTAGACACGCGGGATTCAAATTCTATTTGCTGCTGCATAGTAAGGGGTTTGCCTCAAAACGGTAATAAATTAAACTGAATTAGAATCAAACGTTCTTTTTAATCTACATCGAAATTATTTGCGTTCATGGGCTAGCCTGGCAGCTGTTTATTACTGTGAAGGTACTCGGTTTTAGAATTGAGCATTACAGCACTCCAAGAAATATGAAGGATATGTTAATATGTTCTTTTCACAGATTTACACAACTGGATACTCTGTAAAGAAATGTAACGAACAAAAACTTTTTTAGGATCAAAACAGTGGTGTCCTAACAACAACTGAACACGAAATTATATTACGAAATGTACCCGCTTTACAGTATTTTAATATCACGTTGTTCATGCCATAGTACATAATACATAATTACGCAGCTATAGAAAATTCGTAATTAAAAGTAACCGTTGAAAATGCGACGATTCAGAATTCAGTAAGATAAAGACCAGCAAACGATCCGACACCTTGTGCTACAGGACACCCGACAAATGGAGAATTTGAAGTCCGAAGATGAGACTGTTTTGAATAACAATAACCGGCAGCGTGTGATATGTTTCTGGATGTCATTTTCGGGTATTTTTGCGTGTTTACTGGAAGCACGCACACACGGATTCGTAGTACCAGCGGAAAATTCATTTCGCAACACTTGTAACCGAACAGTGCTGTGGTGGGCGGGATGGTGTGACATATGAGGTACCTTACAGCCAATGATATACGAGAAGCTGCTCTGCGGCGTGGTTTGTTTTCTGATTGACGTGTGTTTTGAGCCAGTCAACTCAGTAGTGCAGAGGCTTGTCCTTAAGTGTTACAGATTTCCAGGATTTCATAACTGGTTATATATTTCAAAGAAACGTGATTGATTTAGATTGACTTATTTTCGCAGTAGGTGTCCAGGTTAGAAAGGGGCTTTTAATTTTATTCCGGAGAGCAAAAGAGCGATATTTTACATCGTTTTATTGCAATTATAACATTATTATAATCCTTATATAGTTCAAGTATACCCGAAGAAGGCTCCACAGCCGAAACGTTGTGTCTTTTCTTCTCTTTTTTTAGCATGGAATAAACCTTTACTTGTTACTTTAATCCTTACATAGTTGATTTAATAAATTATTTATCACAAGCATTTCTTTACAGAATATGTAAAGCAGATACATTTGGCACTAATTGCATTCGGGGTTTTCAATAAGCTCTTCCTGTCTTGTAAAATAAAGCGACATACTGTATTTGTAAAACAAAATGTAAGAACTATGAACTTGTCACACCCGAGTATACCTGTTACTATTCTTGTCTTGAAAATGTATTTATTTTGTTATAAGTATCATTACAACGTTTTGCATATTGACAAAAAATGAGCGTCACAATGTGTTTTCCATCATTTTTTGCTGGGTGCACTAGAGGTGGGCGATGAGACTGAAGGGACTGTAGCCGCTGGAGCTGTGTGGGGGTGCGGCTCGCCAGCGCCTGGGGAAAGCGGTCTGGACTCATGAGAATAGTGAAAGAGACAGAAACGTGACTGGTGCCGGTGTGGGCTAGGTTCGGGCCCGGTGGTGCAGCAACAGGGTGAAGAGGTTTCCTCTCCACGGCGCTGTGCGCTTTGCAGTGACTGGGGCTGAGGTCAGGAAACTGCCGCAGATCAATCTTTACAAAACCTTTGAAGTCAGCGGGTAGGACGTGAGAGCGCACAAGACTTGTCCAGTGCGCTTTAACCTTGATTTCAGATGCAGCTGGAATGCATTGCCTAAAAATCTGAACCAGACCTTCTCCGCGAATTTTAGACGCTCAGAAAGGATTAAGCGAATTGCTTCTAATAAAGGGGATTTAAGGCTGCTGGCGTTTTCCAACCACGAGACGCGCTGTCACCTTTTGGGTAACTGGCTTGGTGACGTCACGAAGGTATTCTGTGCTGTTCTCTGTAAATCACTGCAGCAGGACTGAAAACAGAGCGTAGACTGACACCGACTAACGACCCACTGACTACTATTCACTACCACTACCACCGACTGGAATATTTTCTGCACTGCATACGCACACTGTTGTTTACTACTGTATATTGTACACTTATTCACTTTCTATATAATAATAATTGCTTATGCTTATATAGCGCTTTTCTGGACACTCCGGCCAAAGCGCTTTACAGGTAATGGGGATCCCCTCCACCACCACCAATGTGCAGCATCCACCTGGATGCTGTGACGGCAGCCATAGTGTGCCAGTACGCTCACCACATATCAGCTATCAGTGGGCAGAGAGCGGAGTGTTGGAATAAACCTATTACTTGTGTGTTTAATTTGTCGTGTTTTTAGGAATTGTCGTCTTCCCCTGTCTGTAGACGAAGGGAACAAGCGCGAATAAAAATATCAAAATACTTGTTACAAATGGCAAATAAACTGTGAACTTGAACGGAATTTAAACTGGTCAATCTGATTTAGCAATTGGCGCGTTAGAGGTCGGTCCGGCTTCTACTCTAGGACGAGTCCGGAAACCTATCGGCAGGCTTCTCAGGGCTCCAGAGGGATCCGAGCAGGCGGCTCTGTCTGTGTTACTGGTTTCCCAAGGCTGTGTTGTAATGTATGTACGTCAGCGAATGGCATTTTTTAATAGTTCCTTCCTGTGCTGTAACATTGGGCAGACTGTGAAACGTGGCCATCCCGCGTGTTTGTTTGCTGGCTGGATCGGATGGAAAATACGCGAATGAAGCACTGAGAGGCCGGAAAGACAGAGGTCCCGTGCCAGTCGCAGGTCTTGCCTTCGGGGATCAGGAATATTTACCTCCTCAGTCCCTGTGGTCATTGTAATGCAAGTGAGCGTCGACAGTTCACTGAACACCTCCGCAGGTCTAGAAGGCGGCGCTTATTTCAGAAATGAAATGCAGAGGATCAACAGGGACACGAGCGACGTGACGTGATTTCCACCTGCTTGTTTCGCCGGCTCGCGTGTTTGCATGGGGTCGCACGTGCTCACGCATCGCGTCTCTCCCGGCAGGAGAGCCATGACCACGGACAGAGATCTCCTCATGGACGGCCAGGTGCCCGCTGCCACCATCGCTGCGCAGGGCATCGACATCACGCCCAAGCAGGACCAGGGGGTGTGTAAGGTAGGTGGCGGAAGGAATGCAGGGAATGTATCCGTGTCTGAAGACTGAACACGAACAGGACAGGCATACAACACACAAAGGAGACTGTAGATCCCTGTTCTTCATTATGGCACATCACAATGAGCTTCTTGAATATGCACCTGGTATAACTATCCTAGATTACATCAGACACACAAATTTGATGAAATTGATTCAGACATCGACAGCTCACCACTTCTCTTTTGATTAAAAACTTAGTAAATATGCTTTATAGCATAAAATTGCATTATATTAACATCCAAGAGGATGATGTTTGCAAATTGCAAAATTGTTGTATGAGGACTAAGGAGATCCATTTTGTTTCTGACACTGAGGTCAGCTGGTCAGTTCCAAAATGCACATCTGTGGTTTATTTCTTCATCTGATTTAGATCACCCATAATTGTGAATTATTTAGGCTGTAGATATTATTAAATCATTACAGGGTAAATGATTGTTGCTTTGATGTGGAGGGGCAGCCGGTGAGTTAATGGAAGAAGGCAAGCTGGCGCCTGTGTGGGATGTCAGTGCCAAATGCGGAGCAGATCAGGGTGATCCAGCGACAGGGGAGACAGCAGCTCTTCCTGTCCCCAGCACAAGCAGAAGAGTCTCAACCTGCACACGGGCACTGCCAGTGCTGGAAAACAGACACACTATACTGCACTACAAATTCAATTACTGCTTTTTCCACATTTCTTCAGTTATGATCCAAAGCTAGAAATCTACTGAAACAAAACAGTGAAGCAGCTCTCAGATCTTCCAGAATGAATCCAGCAGTTTAGTCTGGGATTTATCACAGAAAATCGTCACTAAGTGGAAGATAAGAGTTGCATCACACTTGTGACCCGCTGCCAGGATGAAGACACGGCAGAGTCCACTCCTGACCTGCTGCCAGGATCAAGACGTGGCAGATTTCATTTGTGACCCGCTGCCAGGATGAAGACAAGGCAGAGTTCGCTAATGACCTGCTGCCAGGATGAAGACACGGCAGAGTTCACTAATAGCCTGCTGCCAGGATGAAGACACGGCAGAATCCACTCCTGACCTGCTGCCAGGATGAAGACACGGCAGAGTCCACTCCTGACCTGCTGCCAGGTTGAAGACACGGCAGAGTCCACTCCTGACCTGCTGCCAGGATGAAGACACGGCAGAGTTTGCTCATGACCTGCTGCCAGGATGAAGACACGGCAGAGTTCACTAATGACCTGCTGCCAGGATGAAGACACGGCAGAGTTCACTAATAGCCTGCTGCCAGGATGAAGACACGGCAGAGTCCACTCCTGACCTGCTGCCAGGATGAAGACACGGCAGAGTCCACTCCTGACCTGCTGCCAGGATGAAGACACGGCAGAGTCCACTCCTGACCTGCTGCCAGGATGAAGACACGGCAGAGTCCACTCCTGACCTGCTGCCAGGATGAAGACACGGCAGAGTTTGCTCATGACCTGCTGCCAGGATGAAGACACGGCAGAGTTCACTAATGACCTGCTGCCAGGATGAAGACACGGCAGAGTTCACTAATGACCTGCTGCCAGGATGAAGACACGGCAGAGTTCACTAATAGCCTGCTGCCAGGATGAAGACACCGCAGAGTCCACTCCTGACCTGCTGCCAGGATGAAGACACGGCAGAGTTTGCTCATGACCTGCTGCCAGGATGAAGACACGGCAGAGTTCACTAATGACCTGCTGCCAGGATGAAGACATGGCAGAGTTTTCTCATGACTCACTGTCAGAATGAAGACATGGTAGAGTCCACTCCTGTCCCGCTGCCAGGATGAAGACATGGCAGATTTTGCTTTGACTGCAGGAGTTTCTAAGAGAAGTCCAGGAGGAGGTCAGCCCTAATCTTGCCCCCTTCATCCCACCTGCTCTACACATCCCACTTCTTACTGCACAGCTCCCCATGGCCCTGCTCGTCTTACAAAATTCCAATGCTTCCACGAGTCAGATTTCCCCAAGGTGTCTTCACTTCACTGAAAACTCCCTTTTCAAGAAAGAAAACTTCTTTGCAACGTCCCTGTGCATTTTGAAATGCTACTGCTATTCTTACAGTTCACTAGGCTGATGGGACATGTATTTTATGTCCCTAGTCATCACAATCTAAGAATTCTGCATTGGCATTATGGGGTCTCTGTTATTTCACAAGCTACTTGTATCACATCGTTACAGTGGCTTCATTAGGATCTGACCAAACTGCTAAACACTAGTTGGACCTATTATTGCTGCTATAAAGTTACCTGTGAGGAGGGCAGGTAGCAAGTCTTATTTTTCTGAAAACCCCCTGTCTTGTGGAATTTCCTGTTCAGGTGTACCAGAAAGTTTGTGTCGATAAGGAAGACTGATTTCAGAGTCTGTGTATTTTCGGACTAAGCACAGATCTCTCTTTATTGGGCAGAAAACGACATTTCCACTCTGAGCCCTGTCCAGTGGGGTGAGATGGGTTTTGGGTCTGTTGTGCACCAGCCTCATGGTCTCTGTCGCCCCCCGCAGGTGATCAAACGTCATGGCGAGGAGGGGGAGTGTCCGATGATCGGTGACAAGGTGTATGTCCACTACACGGGCAGGCTGCTCAACGGCAAGAAGTTCGACTGCAGTCTGGACCGCAAAGAGCCCTTCGTCTTCAACCTTGGCAAAGGTACCAGGAGTGAGGCGCATGTGGCAGCTGCCTGTGCCGTATTCTACACAGGACAGGCTGGAGATGGAGACTGATGGTTTCCATTGCTCACAGCAGTGGAACACTGGATTTGTTCACAAAATGGTTTCTATTAAAATTAACCCTTTTTTTGGCATAGGTTAAGGATTATAATATTACAAAGGTACAAGGTCAACCCTGCTGTATGACAGTGTTATAACTATAGTTTTTCTTATTTCTAGTTGCACAGTATAGGTATGAAAAGCACGTGTGTCTGACATAGTTGCCCCTATTCTGCTGCAGATTGTAGATGAGAGCTGAGGTGTCGCTGCTGGGGACTGTGATACCGTGAAGGAGTGCTGAGAGCTGATTGGTTGGGAAATTAGCCTTTTGCCCATGACTGGCTCAGTCTGCCTGTGTTCTCTCCACAGGTCAGGTGATCAAGGCCTGGGATATCGGGGTGGCCAGTATGAGGAAGGGGGAGCTGTGCCTGCTGCTGTGCAAGCCAGAATATGCTTATGGGGCTGTTGGAAGCCCCCCTAAAATACCTCCTAACTCCACACTGGTTTTTGAGGTGAGTCAAACACATCATACTTCAAGGTGAGCCTGATGAGCATATCCTACATTTTTAAATTAAACGACTGATGAATCACCTGATAAAAGAATACATTTAGGTTCATTCAAGTTAAATAGCACAGCAAACCTTAGGTAGTTTGTTTATGTTTCTATTGAAGAAGTCTGAGCTGGTGTGTAGACGATAGCCTCAGCCAGATGACTGGAGGTGTCTGTTCTGTGTACCAATCATATGGCTTGTCCTCGCAGGTGGAGTTGCTCAGTTTCAAAGGGGAGGAGCTGACTGCAGATGGGGGTGTGGTCAGGAGGATCAAGGAGAAAGGTGAGGGGTTTAACAACCCCAATGAAGGCGCCACTGTGGAAGGTGAGCATGAGAGAGAGGAGAAGGAAGGAGATGTCTTGCACAGCTGGAGCCAGTTGTTTCACCACTTACGGAATCCCAGTCCATTATGGACCTGACACAGATGAAAACCCGCGACATCTTGACCATTAGGCTCAGTCAGCTCTTAAACACTTACTGCCCGATCCACTTGGGAGACCCACACTTGTTTAGATTTAACAAGCCCACCCTCTAATCATAACTTACAAGCCTCTCTGTGGCAATCGCTTCCTATTGCCCAGAGAAAAACCTCTGTTGAGCACTGGGATTGCAATTTGTGAACGGGGATGGGTTGGAGCTTTAATTGATACTATTGAAGGCTATCATCTTCAAAGTCATGTTGACTCTGAGATACCGAACTCATGTCTGTTGATGGGCCAGAGCTCTGGGACACCAGTGAGCATTTGTGTGTCAGTGACAGAACTTGGAATTGTCTCTAGTGTTGTAGAAAGCCTCAGACACGTGCAGCATGGAATCTGTTGCTCCTTGACTGACCTGAAAAATCTAAAAAAATGGCTGGGTTATCTAATGTAGGTGTGACAGATGAGGCACTCTTCACAGGGAGGGTGTGGAGGAGGAAAATAATGGTTTTCCGGATCACATTCCCGAGCGGTTG
This sequence comes from Lepisosteus oculatus, assembly GCF_040954835.1. Lineage (NCBI taxonomy): Eukaryota > Metazoa > Chordata > Actinopteri > Semionotiformes > Lepisosteidae > Lepisosteus > Lepisosteus oculatus. The sequence continues at coordinate 40,493,088 of NC_090700.1, read as the reverse complement.
CTGCATCCTGTGTGTAGGAGGCGCAGCGCTTGGCTCACATGTGACGAGACTTGTGCAGACCAGGAAGTCCGGGCTGAGGTGTTTTTTAAGCGTCGGCCTGCTGTGTTTTCTCCCACAGTGCACCTGGAGGGCAGCTGCGGGGGACGTGTGTTCGACTCGCGTGACGTGCGGTTCGTGGTTGGGGAGGCGGAGGAGAAGGGCGTGCCCCTGGGTGTGGACAGGGCCATGGAGAAGATGCAGAAGGGGGAATGCTGCCTGCTCTACCTCAAGCCCAAGTGAGTGGCCATGCTGCAGGGCTCAGTTCCTGCCTACAGGGCGGTAACAGAGGAACACAATTGACACTTTCCCTGCTGAGGAGCTTGATTTCCACAATTCTGTAGTAAATACTTTCTTAAGGAATGTTTGGTTCATTAATGCATGACAGATCACAATGGCTTTCTCTCTGTAGTTAATTTGAAATGTGTGTATCAAACGAACCAGAGGGCACTAGGTCCAGTTTGAGTTTTGGTGACAGTGACAGCGTGCGCTGGTGAGTGACGGAGCAGTGTGGGATGGCTGCACTAACACAGCCGATGATCAGGCTGCTCCCCCCAGCTGGAGTAACATTCTTTCCTTGTAACTGTGTCTCAGGTATGGGTTTGGAAAAGAAGGAAAACCTGAGTTCAGCATCGAGCCGAACGCGGAGCTGGTGTACAAAGTAACATTGAAGGATTTTAAAAAGGTGAGCCATTGGATGAGCTCTACAGAGCTGTTGAAGAAAACCCTGCTGCATAGCTGCATGGTGTACTAGCTGAGGAAACCTGAAGAGAACTGCCTGATTATGAAGAAGAAATATGGGTCCTTTCCAACATATAGCTTAGTCACTGCCTGAGCAGAAAGTCCAGTGGTGCAATTAAAATGGTTTCTCATTTAGTTTGATTCGTTTCCCCACCCTTGAATTCCAGATGAGACAGGCCTAGGTGCATGCACTGTCTGTACCCAAACAATGCTGTCATCTCCCCTGCAGGCCAAGGAATCCTGGGAAATGGACCTCAAAGAGAAGCTGGAGCTGTCAGCCACTGTCAAACAAAAAGGAACACAGTATTTCAAGGTAACCGAGCCCAAGTCGGGGTGGCACGGTGGCGTAGTTGTTAGCAGTGCTGCCTCGCAGCGCTGGGACCTTGTGTCCAATTCTGGACCTGGGGTGATATCTGTGTGGAGTGTGTATCGTCTCCCCATGTTCATGCAGGTTTCCTCTGGGTGCTCCAGTCTCCTCACACAGTCCAAAGAGATGCTGACAGGTTAATTGGCTTCTGAGAAAATTGTCCCTGGTGTGTGTTTCCCCTGTGATGGACTGGCGTCCTATCCGGGGTGTACCCTGCCTTGCACCCGTTACTTGCTGGGAAAGGGCTCTGGCTCCCCTTTGACTTTGAATTGGTTGAAGTGGATAGAAAATGGATGAATGGATGATCCCAGGTCTTCAACCACATAGATATATTTAAGATGAAAGCATTTCAAATTTTGAGGAATTCGAATAAAAGCACGGGTTTCTTTGATATTTTGTATATTGTAAAAGAATAGAATGAATACACCAAGAGTACACTAGTCAGAAGACACGCAGTGCTGATCCTAGTCCTGTACTGCAGGCAGGGAAGTACCTCCAGGCGGTGATCCAGTACCAGAAGATTGTGTCTTGGCTGGAGATGGAGTACAGTCTGGAGCAGGAGCAGGAGAAGGCCGTGCACGCCCTCATCCTGGTGGCCCAGCTCAACCTGGCCTTGTGTCACCTGCGGCTGCGCGAGTACTCCCAGGTTGTGGAGAACTGCAACAAGGTACCAGGCTGGCCTCTGACTCCCCTTCCACATGCTGCTGCCCTCTTTCTCTCTGCTCAAACTCTGACCTCTGTCTCTCACTCCCTGTGCCTCAGGCTATGCCTCCCTCCCAGCCTGCGGTTCAGTCCAGTTCTTCTCCCCTCGGTCCAGTCGATCATGCTATGCCTCTGTCCCTGACAGCGGTTCGGTCCAGTTCATCAAATATTGTACATCAGTCCCAGTGTGGAGTTCAGTCCAGGTTATGACATACTGTCTTTGTCCTTGCCTGCAGTTCGATCCAGTTCATCAAGTGTTCTGTCCTCTGGTTGCCCGCGGTTCAGTCGGGCTCTTCTGTCCTCTGTCCTCTGTCCTCTGTCCTCTGTCCTCTGTCCCTGCCAGCGGTTCATTCGGGCTCTTCTGTCCTCTGTCCTCTGTCCCTGCCAGCGGTTCATTCGGGCTCTTCTGTCCTCTGTCCTCTGACCCTGCCCACAGTTCAGTCGGGCTCTTCTGTCCTCTGTCCTCTGCGGTTCAGTCGGGTTCTCTCTCTTGCACGATCTGTCAGCGTGTTTAGAGGACTGGGAGCCGCAGGTAGAGGCGCTAACCGTGGTGTGTTTGTCTGGCCGCATGGGCAGGCGCTGGAGCTGGACGGTGGGAACGAGAAGGCTCTGTACCGGCGCGGGGAGGCGCGGCTTCTGCGCAACGAGTTCAGCCTGGCCATGAGTGACTTCCACCGCGTGCTGGAGGTCAACCCCGCCAACCGGGCGGCGCGCGGGCAGATCGCCGTCTGCCAGAGCAAGATCCGAGAGCACCACGAGCGTGACAAGAAAACCTACGCCAACATGTTCCAGAAATTTGCTGAACACGACGCCAAGGTAGGTGGCAAAGTAGTAAGCATTACGGCCTCACAGTGTACGGGCCCTGGGTTTAATTCTGGACTTGGGGTGCTATCTTTGTGAAGTTTGTATGTTCTCCCTGCATTCACATGAGTTTCCTCTGGGTGCTTGGTTTCCTCCCACAGTCCAGAGGCATGCTGGTAGGTCACTTGGCTTCTGGGAAAATTAGTGCTGGTGTGTCCCTGTCTGTCTTGCATCCCATCCAGGATGTATACTGCCTTGCGCCAATAGCTTGCCAGGATAGGCTCCAGCACTCCTGTGACCCATTACTGGAATAAAGCAGTTAAAACGTGGATCTGGGACCTGTATTGCAATTCCATTGTCGCTTTGCAGTATGACAGCCAGGGTGTGATGTTAATGTATTATCTGTCTTTACTGACTGGTGACATAGAGGCTCCCGAGGGGCTTGGTGTGTCTGTTACCCTGACGGCGGTGTGTCCTTGTGATGTCCTGCAGGTGGGGCGGAGGAAGAAGCATGCGGAGGAGTGTGGTGGCGAGGCTGGCGAGAGCGGAGAGGGTGGAGAGGGCGGAGAAGCTGGCAATGTTGAGAGCCTCAGTAGCCCGGGAGCCAAGCGCCGCAGGAAGAGCATGGAGAGCCCGTGAGGCAGGGGCAGGGGGCAGACTCAATGTGTCCAGCGTCCCCCGGGCAAGAGCGGGGCGCGGGAGGAGAGGTGACGTGCCACTGACAATCCCACAGCCCGCTGACACAGCTCGCTGAGCACGAGCTGCCGCCCTCGTTGGGAGGGGGAGATCTGGCTGTATTGGCATTCCTACACGGGGCAGAACTGCCATGAGCTTGCACATTGCAGAGGGGCCTTAATTCCTGACTAGTCTTTTGTTACTTTTGTTAAGGCTTTGTCCTCATTACTTTATTGCCATCACCATTGTTATTATTGTTGTTGTTTCTGTTGTTCCCATTAAGCTGATCGGCACCAGATACGCGCTGACATCTGTGCTGTCTCCAGCTGGAGCTCCACAGAGCAGGCTTGTCAGGCACCGCAGTGCAGTTTGGCGATATGGATACTATGAAGATCGGCCCAGCTAGGGGGCAGTGTTGGCACATAAGCATAGGTGGCTTGGACACATGCTGCAAGGGAGGGTGGCAGGACTGCCACCTTGGACACTGCAGGAGCCTTGGACCGAAGTATAACTGACTCCTCTTCCTTTGAGGAAGAGAACAATGTGGGAATGTCGGGCTCTTCGGATGGACACTGTCGCACCCCTCAGTGCCACCTTCAACAGCTCTGAGTACCTGGCCTATCTTCAGAGTGCAGGCTCCATTCGGGGGCGCCAAGTGTATGACACCAGGACCGGCACCAGGACCTTGCCTGCAGCCTTGTCTTTGACTGCGGCTCCTCCGTACTGCAGAGGAGGTGTCTGTCTGGAGCAATAGGACCTTTCTGGCAGACCCAAACCCCTTGACGGTTTGCACTGTGTCAGGCCTGGGTCAGGCCTTGCTGCCTCTCTCTCCCAGCGCACAGACAACGACCCCTCCTGGGGCCGTTCACCCCAACATCTCTTCACCCCCCCGGAGGAAGTGTGTGTGGTTCCTCGCAGCCCCCTCAGGAGTGGAACAGCCCCCCTCCGCCACAGGACAGCTCCCTGCTGGTCCGTCCGGCTCCATGCCTCTGCCAAGTTTCCAGGAAACAGGCACAGCTGTGAGAGTTAAAGACTAAGTCCATCCTGTGTCTGTATGTATTTTACACACCATTCAAGCCGACTGAGTATTCCAACGTGGAGCAGAGGCCACGTCACCACCAGCTCCAGAACCGCCATGTTTTGGCGACTACAATTCCCACAAGAAGGGGTCGTTATCAGCAGTCGTGACTGAAACTAGACCCATGACCCAAAGCTGTCTCCTCCAGCAATTCAAACCCTCTTACCTCTGAAAACGTGGTCTGTCATGAAAAACGAGTGACTGATGTGTTTATTTATTTCTGATTGTCAGCTAAGCAGTTATGTTTTTTTACCTCCAGGAAAGGGCGAAGAGGTTACTGTTTATCATTGTACTGTAGCTGTATCCGTGGAGACAGCCTTGTCAAGAGTAGCTCCCACCCTTGTCTCTGAGGCGGCTTTTGGAAAAAGTGGGACGCCACCCTTCACATGCAATGTACTGTGCATCAGGGCCACACAGAGGCCCACAGCCTGACTTGAAACCCCCCTTTTCCTGGGGCAGCGCCGAATTCCTAAAGCCTTTAAACCTTTTTGTAACAGATGAGTTTCAGCTGAGAGTAGGATTCATTTCCGAATAGCCCGGTTCTGTCTGGCAGTTTAATCTGCAGGTTGAGAAGATGCATAGTGATCAGGGGAAGAGTGTTTATGGGTGCTATCTCTCTTGGGTTGAGACCTGACTGCCTGAGCCCAGATCAGCAGAGAGGTGGCTGTGCTCTTTGAGGGCTGTGAGTGTGATGAGGACTCTGAGAGAAGGGGTCTAGAGTCCCGCATTGACACCCCCTGTGATAAGAAAAAATAGGGGCTTGTCCTCATCCAGAAACCTTCGCTATGAACTCCACTCAGACACCCTTTCTTAAAAACATACCAGTGTTATCCAGTTGTGTTTCTGCTCATTTTGGTTTGCTCCTATTTTGGGACAGATCCTGATAACTGCTCCTTAGAATCTAGGGGAGATGCAGCAGTCTGTGCTGCAAGCTTATTGTCCAGGATGTTAAACTTAACAGGACAGTCTCTCACCGCTGCAGGCATCACAGAAATGTTTTATTACCGACATTCCCTCTGCTTCCTAACATGGCTGACCTGTTCCTGTTATAGATTCAGAGCATTATATAAAACAACATTGAGACAAAACGCACCTGGATATCACTGGCCAGGCAGAAATATCCTAAATCCTAAACCAGCAAAGTGATACCAGGGACTCCAGCACCTGATCGTGCTATTCTAACGTCGCCACATGCTAGGAATGGAAATGACATTGGTAAAGGTGGGACACAAGGGGAAGAGTCTGGGAAGCAGGTTCTCCACATTCTCTCCTCCATTCCCATGGGTACAGCTTTTCTTCCAAATCATTGTCAAGTACGCTGACTGACCTCCAGACCCTGTGTCTGAGCTTGTAACGTCTGTGGCTGGGCGTCAGTTTGAGTGGGGACGATAAGGAACAGGAGAAAGATCACTAAGAGGTAGACTGCACTCAGCCAAGCTTGCACGTTCTGCAGTTAGTAGCTCATTGACCCCAGGATCTCATCTGGCTGTGTCAAAAAGTCAGGGTACTGGCTTCAGCCCTCATGGCTGGCAGCGTGTTCTTGAAGTCGGTACCCTGGCTTGTTTCAGGAAAGGGCTGCCAACTGGCCGGACATTCTCCTGTCATTCATGACCTCTCTGCTCTTCCTCATGTCCTTCTGCTCCCTGCTCAGACAGACCACAGAGGTCACAAACTCGGACACTAATTAAGCACGTTAAGCGAAACGTCCGAGACCACTGAGACTGAGTCACACTTCCAGGAGGTTTGCTCTGCTTCCCCCTCCCTTCTTCTGTTGCCACAAACGAGCTCTGTGGCTCTATTTGCCTCCAGACTCCCGGTTTCAGTTCCTGCCCCAACTCGGCCTCTGCAGATGAAATGACCCCTGAGTGTGCTTGGGTTTGTGGGACAGGACAGGGGTCCTTCAAGGCTCAGGGGGCAGAGGAGATCTCCAAACGTGAAGCCTTCGCATAAACAGTTGTGAGACTCAAACCTGCAGGCCAGCAGTAGACGTGGTTTGGGAAGAAGCTTTTCATTAGTGTGTTTTTGGGGGGGTGGACTCACAGCCATCAGAGGTGGGGGGACACATGCACATCCCTGGACCCTCTTCAACCATGTACTGCTTGTCATGTCCAGATGGGAATTAATGCTGAAATTCTGGGTGGAGAAAGTACTCAACATGATATATATATGTATTAGAGGGACTCAGAACTACTTTTTCTTTCATTAATTGTTTTTTATGGAGTAATACACCTGAATAAGTTAGCCTTTTATTTTGATTTTAATGATCTGATCGTTTTGTTTAATTTGTTGCATTCATTAAATTCTTTGTCAGTATTACCCTGCGAGGACTAGTTGAATTATTTCTTTAAAGATCCATTGCCCTGTTATGACCTGGACGGGAGGATCAGTGTCAGTGTTTGCTGTACACTTTCACAGTCTCAGCCAGTACGGCTCACACATTGACCTGCCTGGGCACGAAAGATAGGCCACTCAGCCCACCTAGTTCATTTGGTTTCCAGTAACTAATGGATCTCATCCAGCCATTCCTTCCAGTATATTGGCTTCGAGATCATTGCTACTTAGGCAGTGCTAGAGCCCCCTAACCCTTTGTGGAAAGAGCTGCCTCTTGTTCTCGGGTTTAAATTTCCCATAGTTTCTACATATAAAGGGGCTGGCGATGGTGAAATTGTCAAGGTTCCTGGAGGGTCTTAATGTTGTAAGCTAGTCACGTCAGTTTGCTGTAATCCTAGACAGGTAACAGAATAACCCCTTGACGTGACTGACAGCTGGGATCCTAACATAAACAAGACCATTACTGCTGGAGTTCTGCTGGGCTGTAGAGCTCACCGTGTGCCCCCACCTCCTCCTGTGTGCCCAGGTTGGCCTTCTGCCTGGCACAACCCCCCACATGTGACTAATCTTCCACTGCACATAGCCTCCCAGGATTGGCTGCAGTCACAAGGCCCCGCCCCCTTCCCACAGCCAATGAAATGGAATTACACAGAAACAACAAGGAGGCACATTCAGGATCTGGAGAGTGTTGTGGTTATAGCCCAACTACTGCATTTTAATTTGTGTAGAACTTTAATTAAGATCACCTCTCTCAATCTGTGAACCAACAAGCATCATAAGCTCCTAGATTTTTTTCAGATTTCCAGTACAAGATGACAAAGTTTCTGATTTATTTAGTAATTTGACTCAAATTACAGTAAATCATATAATGTTTTACAGAATGTCTTTATATTGCCTTCATTCTAAGGATTTTCTTTATTTATATATTCAAATATTGAATATACTGTACTGTATAGTTCAATGCAGGATGAATTCACAAAGGGAGTTTTTGAATACCTCTCTTTGTCAACTTTAATGTCAAGGTTACACTTTCAGACAGTCTAAAAATACAGCCTTGCTTGTGACCTTTTGAGCAACTCCAGGGCCAGAGTGATGTCACCCCTGATTTAACCCTAGCTGTAACTCGCACTCAGGGTGGTGCTGGAGGTAAGAGCAGGTTTCGTACACTGTAGAATTGATCCATCTGTCAGTCCAGCAGTGAAGTGAAGAAAAGACACAGGTGAGCTCTCCTCCCCATCCCCTCCCAAACATTCACATCGGCTAGAGAACTCTTTAATTTAGGTTAGTAAAGCACCTTTTAGTGTTGTAGGTCTTGGCACAGAGGTACTTTCAGGTGACTTAACACCTCCATGCCAGGCTCGAGTCCAGCGATGTCACTGGCTCAGCCTACATAGGCTCAGCTTAGTGTCAGTCTCCCAGGGACACTTCAGTATGGCCGCTCCTCCCTGTCCCATCTTGTCTGATTGGTGCGATCAATACTGATCAATACGTTCTCCTCATAAGCCTGACTGAGCTGTAATTCTGGAGTTACAGTTTTCAAATAGATAAGGGCAGTGAAAGCTCTCGGCTGTAAATGATGCCAGCGATGTTTTCTTTAGACAGGACTGTTTTCAACTTTCCATGGCCACTGGTGAGCCTGGCTGTATTGTGTCTTAGTGTTTGACAGTCACTGTGCCAGATACACTTTTCGTAATAAAGGCCGCAGCCTCGGCTCTTCCTGGGATGGAAAAAATAACATCATCTGAATCATTTGGCACTAGTCAAAACTCAGTTACCACACACCTCAAAATTGTGAATTAAAGCATACAGCCTCAGCAAACCCTTGATGAGCCCTGTTGTGTTCCAGCACATAAGGAGTCATAGGCAGGGGTTCTACAGAGGTCCAGAGTCCTGGGTGAAGTCTGTTGGCCTGCTGTCACCATGTGGAATGCACTTCCCAGCACACCTGGAGGGGTCAGCAGTCAGAGGGCAGAAGGCTTCCTGCTGCTTCCTGGAGAAGAGCAGGTCTTCAGAGGGCTGGCAGAGAAGGTCCAGTCTCTGCATGGGCCAGGATAGACACACAATCAGAGGGCGGGGCATGGGAGGGGTAACAGGAGGGGATAGGGCCTTACATACCTCCTACTGGCCCTGAAAATGCTCTTAGTCACATGATCCTCTTTTGGCATATTTATTGCTGTGAAACCTACACACTGCTGTACTACACGGGATGTGAGGCAATGTTGTATGAAACAGGATAAGCAAAAAGGTGCTGACAGAGTGCTTTGTTAGATCTGTAGTTAGATAGCTCATATCACTGATGACAGAGATTTGATGACAGACACATCGTACCACAGATTTTGGAATGGACATGTGCTTGATGCCTCCTGTCACAGCTTACCTGTCTCAGTGTCCCTGGGGTCAAAAGCATTTTATAAACCATCCAGAGGGGGACCATGAGAGTGGACGAGAGGGTGAAGTACCAGCCAACCGCATAGCCCCACCAGGGGTACTCATAGGTGTTATTGAACTTCAGAGGCGTGTACTTGACCAGGGAGAAGATGAAGGTACCCTAGGGACAGAGACGATAGGTGTGAGACAAGAGCTCTGTGCAGAGGGGACAGGTGTGAGAGAGGAGCTCTGTACAGAGGGGAGAGGTGTGAGACAGGAGCTCTATGCAGAGAGGACAGGTGTGAGACAAGAGCTCTATGCAGAGAGGACAGGTGTGAGACAGGAGCTCTGTGCAGCTCTACGCTCCACTGGTGACACTCACTGTGCAGATGACCGGGGTGATGTAGAGCCAGCAGTACTTAATCAGAGGCCTGGGCCGATAGCCAATCATGTCCTCAATGTTGTCATAGAGACGGTCAGCACCTGTGGAATTAAGTCCAACAATTACTCTAACAAAGGTTGTAAAGGGTAACCAGAGGAATTGAAAAGACGAGATCAGATAAGAAAGCAGAGGGATCCTGGTAAAGCCGTCATAGGGAGGCAGGCAGAGCGATACGGGTGAAAGATCATTCTTTTAAATTCAGTGTTTGGCCACAAGGGGGAAGAACTGAGCCGGCGATGGAGCCGGCGATGGTTCCGCCAACAGTGAGTTAACCTGGTCAGTGCCTGGCTGCAGGAGCACTGGGCTGGAGAAGAAAAGCAGACAGGAGCTGCAGTGTGACCTCTGCACTCACCGTACACCCAGCCGACACACACAGACTGCAGGATGGCGATAAGTAGGATTGTCATCCCGCTGCAGGCGTAGTAATCGAACAGCTGGAAGACATACATCCCTCCCTGTCGCAGGAGAGAAAACAGGACACGGTCAGTTTCCCCTCCCTCCCTGGCAGGTCCCAGTGGGCTATCTCCTGTGGTCCCTCAGTGCCAGTTACTCAACACAACAAGCTGGGGTGTGCTGCTGGAATTGTCCTTTGTAAACATAAGCCTTTAATTGTTATTTAGCAGTTTTACACTTTAGTTTTTATTCTTCTGGTATTAATCCTATTTTATCAAGTGTACTGTTTAGTTAAACATTCATAGTTTTTTCATTTAAATTATTTTAAAAGATGTTTGGCATTCTTTTTTGTCTGCACTGCAGTACTCTTATCTGTTTCCTCCTGTTGATTCTGAGAGCTGTTTTTCCCTCGTGTCTGTAGCCTGGTGTACTTTTCCACTGTTTTAGAAACTGGGCAGCTTTGCAGAGTGTTCTCTTCTTCCCAATAATTAAGTCAACTGTATTTTCTTAGACACAAACCTGGGTTTGTTTTTAGGAAAGAGCTTGTCTTGTGCCTTTAATGTTTTTTTTAAACTATAACCATCTCTTCTGTTTACTCTGTATCCATGTGCTCCTAGTTCACAGGCTGAGAGCTCAGCCTTGTTCCATCAGCGCTTGCTTTTTTAAAATGATCAAACCTAATTTTAGACTCAGCCTCTAGGTAATAAAGTCAGACACTCCCCTGTTCTCTAAGCCCACAAGATGTAAACAGAGAAACTTGGCCGTGTGCTATCGTTTTAAAGCATGGATATTTATATATCTATAAGAGCTGTGTAATCACCTCACCCACAATTCCAGCCAAACACAGGATGCCTCAATACAAACTATTGCACTTCCCACTCCCTGCAGGCCAAACAGCTCTGCGCCCTTCACAGCTGCCCTCACCTCTGTGACCATGGGCAGCCCGGCGAAGAAGCTGACCACACTGATCCCCAGCAGCAGGATCTTCCGGCGATGCCCTCTGTGGAAGAATGAGGGGTACAGGTCCGAGATCGCTGTGACCAGGGACTCCAGCCCGACAAACTGAGGGGAGGGAGACACAGAGGTCAGAGAGACTACTGATAGTCACTACGTGTCTGTCTAGCAGGTCTGGGATGACAATGAGAATTGCACAAAACCAGGGTGCTGATGCAGGAGAAGGCCAGGCCTGTCTTACACATGTACACATGTACAGGACAGGGAGAGGAACTTGCTGGAGGTGAGGGCGTGGAGCGAAGGGAGAGAGTGGACATAAAACGAATCCCAGATCCTCCACAGGCCACGTCTTGAGCCAAAAGGATCAGAGTCGAGAAGGGACCCAGAAGTCTCTGTCAGGCTGAAGAGTAGCAGAAAGTGTCCCTACCTGGCTGTCCAGCCCCAGGAGGATGATCATGAGGAAGAAGCAAGCGGCCCAGAGCTGGGGTAGAGGCATCATGGCCACCGCACGCGGGTACACAATGAACGCCAGACCAGGACCTGCACACGTGCGCAGAGACATCATGTACACATAGAGGCAAGATCCTCCTAGCAGCAAAGTGTAGTTTAGAGCCTCTGCTCTGTCTCTTTATGAGCACCTTACCTGACTCAGCCACCAGCGAGATGTCCACTCCCTGCTCATACGCCATGAAGCCCAACACAGAGAAGATGGTAAATCCAGCCACAAAGCTGGTACCACTGTTCAGGAGGCACAGGTAGACGCAGTCCCTGGGACAGGAGAGAGGCTGACTTTAGGTGGAGGTGGGGGGGCTCATCTGGAGACCCACTAATGCTCTTTGGGGGGGATATCTCCTCATTCATTAGAAATCCTTCACAGCTCCTCCTAAATTGCTCACATGTTCTGGACATGAATCAGCCAAGGTGCGTGGGGGTTCACAAACAATTTGTAATGTTTTTTTCCAAAAAGTATTTTATGAGAAGATAGAAAAACAGAAACAAAATCTGACTATTAGTGTGTCCTGATAATTAGGATACCAAAGCAGAGATCTTAATTACAGGCCGGCATTCTGAATGTATCTCTCTTTTGCATTCTGGGATTTTATCACCCAGCACTGCCCCATCCAGCCCTCTCTTGGTCCATGAGCACCCTCACTTGTAGCAGTTGTTGTTGTACTTGTTATAGCTGCCCAGAGCCATCAGACAACCCAGACACAGGGCGTAGGAGTAGAAGATCTGAGTCCCTGCGTCCATCCACACCTGCCACAGAAATAAAGACAATGCCATCAGGTCTTTACTTTAGGTTTTACCTTGAGGAAATCAGTGTGAAGGATTTGGAGCATAAAAACAAGAAAAGCAACATTGTCTTCAACTGAAAGATGAAAACATGTTTGCTTAATATAGTTTTTCAGATCACATTTCGGCATTTTCTGCGCAAGGCTACAGTAGAGGCATCAGTCAAGCAGGTATCTAGAAGTTCCATTTCTGGAGAGTCTCGTCTGTTGTACAGACAGGTTCTGGGCACAATGTAACTATCACCACCAGCAGACGATATATAATACTAACTCTGAACTGGGAATACCCTGAGAATAAAGTCCAACCCAAGACTAATCTTCTGAGATAAGCCTCACCACTGTTCCTTTCCTCAGCCCAGACTATAAGCATGCGTGCTCTCATGGGCTCAGGACTACCTGTGGGTCGGCGAGCCGGGCTGGGTCAGGGTAGAGGTAGAAGATGATGCCTCCAATGGCTCCAGGCAGGGTGAGTCCTCGGGCCAGCAGCACCACCAGCATCACATAGGGGAAAGTGGCTGTGAAGTACACCACCTGAGGGGGAGAGAGAACTATGTTCTCAACATGACAAAACCTGATTGTTTCTCAGAGAATTTCCCAGAACCCCCCTCCCCCTCGAACAGCAGGTAGTTTCCCCCAACCCTCACCTTCCCTGTGGACCGCACACCCTTCCACACACAGAAGTAACAGATGACCCAGGACAGCAGGAGGCACAGCGCCAGCTCCCAGCGCAGGCTGCCCACCTCATCAATCCCACCGGAGATAGTCAGCACCCTCCTCCTGCAGGGAGGGGAGAGGTCAGGACCATCTTTCCAGCTTTATTAAGGGTCTGGAGCTGCTTTGCGCTCTGTCAATACTTACTCCCAGAACTCCTTCACAGGTGAGGTGGCATTATCCAGGGCCGTCCAGTTAGCTGTCTGGTTCTGCTTATCAAAATCCATGCAGGTGTCTGTTGGTTTCGAGGAAGAAGGAATGAGTCATTGTAACCTTATTTTAGACTCCCTGTCTACTAGTGACTTTATTCCAGATCTCCCAATCCCTCTGGTGATGGCATTCTAGTCCCCTCCAGTGTCTGTGTTCTAGACCTCACTCTCTCGCCTCATCTCCCTGGTGACGGTGTTCCAGACCTCCCAATCCCTCTGGTGAAAGTGACCCTCTCCAGTGACTGTGTTCTAGAACTCTCTCTCTCTGGTGATTGTGTTCTATATTCCAGTGCCTGTGTTCTAGAACTCTCTCTCTCTCTCCCTCTCTCTCTCTCTCTCTCTCTCTGGAGATGGTGTTGTAGACTCCATTGATTTCTTTGCCTCTTACTTCCAGATCAGTGGTTCTCAATTTTGAAAAAACAACCCACACCTGTGTTCCAGGTGTTTCTGCAGCTGGCCCAGGGCAGCTCGGCACTGAAGGAGGAGAACAGGTAGAAGAAGGCCCAGGCCAGGATGATGATGTAATAGATGGTGGAATAGAGGACAATCAACTGACCCCCATAGCCCAGTCCTAGACACGGAAAACAGGGGATTTAAAATGCCAGTTTAATGACTGAATAAACACACTGCAACTTAAGAAATCACCTCATGTGGCTTCTGTTAATTAAAAGTACAATCTCGGCTCAGCGGCACGCAATAATTAATGTCTCCTTAGTGTAAGCTACCATTTTTATACGTCCGCAGTAGCTAATCCATACCACCTCCTAAAAATGAGATATTTTGGCATCTCCTTAGCCCATAAAATATTCGTTTCAATACAGTCATTTGGAAACGTCAGACATGCTACTTCTCAAAGGTTGGCTTGTATTCACATAACACATCAGCAGATGTGTAGGTATTGTATTGTTCTCAGATATTTTTACAGATGACTAATTCATTTAAAACGAGTTTGTTTAAATTGGCTTAAAATATGTAAAATGCTTGCCTTGAAAAGACATCCAGGCAGGACTGCAGCAGGTTATTAAGGGTGTGCTTGATTTTAGAGCAGGGGGTGGCAGATAAATGGGTGAAAGGTGAACAGATCAAGGTTTTCCACTGCCTGACAGGCCAAAGCTGCCGGAGTGGTGTGTCCGGGCTCGGTCACAGTGTGACAAACAAAACTCATTTTTTGTCTTTAACCCTTGAAAAGCCCTGCAAGCTTGTAGCTGTTATCTCCGCTAAACAACATGTAGGAGGAAAGCAAAGCATGACCCAGTACACCAAAAGGTCAGGCATGTGAGCAGAGGACTCCAATCTTCAGCCTTTCACAATGTAGGGCTTTTGGCTTGTTAGTGGGACACCCTGTTCTCCCTTAAACAGTGTGCAGATGAAAGTGGTGAATACCTACTTACAGAAACTAATACGGGATCCTTCTGTTCACTCTGGTAAAGATAATTGGCTTAAACAGGCCTTTCCTAACACAAATGAATGCATTATCAATGCATCAATCAGATAATGATTAGATTGATTAGGGCTGACCATACCAAAACCCAACCATGGAAGTAATTGAAAGCACCTGCTGTTTGAGCACTCCTGGACTATGCACACAGCCGGTACCAAGTGAATCTGGATGAAAGCCCAGATGCCCACCTTCAAACAGGGGGCAGATCTTCCTCCAGCCAGTGATGCCCCCCTGGCTGGTGTACTGCCCCAGAGACGTCTCCAGCAGGAACAGGGGGATCCCACAGGTAAACAGGAACAGGACATAGGGGATGAGGAAGACACCTGCAGGATGAAAATACAGTGTTACTCCAGTATCACTAAATTGACCTTCCTGTGCTGGAGGAGCTGGGGACCAGGGAAAAGCAGCAACTAGTAGCTTGCGAGTAAATACAGAATAGAAAGTAATGCCATTCTGACCCACAGCCAGGCTCCATGCTATCAGTGCTGCTCACAGTCACACAGTTAAGCACACTGCAAGCTGCCATCTCAGCTATATTAACAGTCTCCTTCTCACCTCCTCCGTTTTTGTAGCACAGGTAGGGGAACCTCCACACGTTGCCCAAACCAACAATCTGTCCAGCAACAGCCAGCAGGAACTCCAGCTTGCTTTCCCACTGGCCCCTCTCCTGGATCTCCTGTCCCGTCGTGGGCAGGGCAACATCGCGCCTGACTGATGCAGCAGCACTCTTCTCCATACTGCTCCGAGGACAGGCAGCGGGAAAAAGACAGGAAAACACTCTCTGATCAAGCATGCGCTCTTCTGTGTGGCTTCCGTCGCAAAACCCTCCCAGTGTTTTCTGTGGCATACCATGGTCATTTCAGAGCTGACTGTGGTAAACAGGAGTAAAATATCGATAAAGCACAGAGAGGAGAGGTGAATCAGCACCCCTCTCTGGACGGACGTTAGCAGAGCTGTCCCGTTGGGTTGGATGCTACCCCAGGAACCGCCCCGTGATTTGGAGACTCTTGGCTGGCCACGTGGTGAAGGCTGAGATTGAGCGGTGATGTATGTGATAGTGGCAGGCATTAACTTCTTTACTGATTTAGTAAGGCACAGAAAAACAGTGACTGACCGGCTGCTTCCGTGGAAACTAGAACAGGAAGAAAATCCACCTGTGGCCCAGCTCACTCCTCCGGGGTGTCCCGCAGAGCACTCCTGTGAGCTTCAATTGCCAGTGAAGCAGACAAGACGTAAAACAAGATATTTCCGCTCCCCTCAAGCTCCCCTCCCTACCCTCTGGCAGATATCTGCCTCCCTGTCACTCAGCCTGATAAGGTTATCTGAGCACTGCGGGGGACCAGGATCAGAGACCCAGGCTGATGTTCAAATACGTCTTTTGTGTTCCCAGCTCCTGTGTGCACTGCAGGGGAAGCTGCACTGCCCAAATCTTTAGCCAGGGTAAGATTGCCTGGAGACCTCAAAAAGAAAGAAAGTATTTGGCAGGCATAACTTTTAATTTTCTTGAAGAAGTATACTCACATTTTTTCTACCAGTTCTGGTTTTGTATCTTGGAAATTGGGCTCAGTATCTTTTGATGGGGCTTAGCCGAGTCTATGCAGCAGTCGTTCAAGCTGAGCCCCATCCTTCCACAGGGGAAGGGGGGTCCATATCCAAGTATTTTCTGCTGTTAAAAGATCCTGACTTCTTTTTCAGTCACTGTGCTGAGCCAGGGTTTTAGATGTGCAATTGTGTACTTTAGAGAAAGAAAAGAGCTGTAAATACTACCACACAAAGTGTTCTTTTAAAAGCATGATACCTACTCTCAGCTTTGCATGTTCAATGTAATCTTCCTCTCAGCCACCTGCTAACCCAACTCATCAAGAACCAGAGGGGTAAACTGGTTAACGGACCCTGCCAGTTTCAGTCAACCCACTTCAAAGTGTGCAGACAAGAGCAAGCAAGCATGTCCATGTTCCTGTGCCAGTCTCAGCCCACTCCACAGCATGCAGAGCAAATGCCAGCCCACTCCACAGCATGCAGAACGAGCAGAAATGCCCTTGTATCTACACAAGCCTCAGGCAGGAAGTTTGAGGAGAAAGACTCTGCAAATCCCCCTTGCTAAAACACTCTCGTGCCTGTGACCTTTGGCCTACATTCAAGAACCGAAGCGAGTTTTAAAACAATGCTTTCAGTTTGCTATAAGCAGGTCAAGGCACCGGCCACATAGCAGGAAACTGAAGAATAGTCAAGAGCAGCAACAACGAGGAACGAGAAACAATCACAAGAATGGACAAGAACATGAACCTGAGGAGAAACAAGAGCTCAGTGCAAGTACCTGCTGTAGGCTGGAGGTGTCCAGGAGTTTCACTGGCTGGAAGTCTGGCTGTGTTAAAATAGCAGCAGAGAGCTGAGCTGCAACATGTCCCCCGGCTCCTTCTCCTAGCCTCTGGCACAGTGAGTCTGATCATCCATGTGGGAAGTTGTGTGCTAATGTCCCAGTGTGAATGCATGTGTGTGTCAGTGTGTGAGGCGGAGCCACCGAGAACTTGCAGGGCTCCCTCGGCGCTGCAGGCACCAGGAGGAGGGATTAAAGCCTTGATCGCCCCCCTTTCCCTGAGCTGGGGCCAGTAAGAGCTCATTGCAGGGCTGTGCCACCCTGCTGAACTTGGCAGCTGGCATGACCGCCCTCCAGGGCTGTCCCACAGCTGCTGACCATGATTCACTATGAAATTAATAAAGCCAGCGTGTGCCACAGAGCCCGCGCCTAACAGCTCCCAAATTAGACTGGGCTTCTCTGAACAACCCAGAGTGAACTGCTTTCTGGTCACAGCCTGACAGTGGACAGTTCTGGACGACTGCACCTTTGTCTCTGTGCGGGCTTTACTTTCTCTGTGCTCCTCCCTTTTGGACCAGAATCTCATTTTGTCCACTGAGCAGGAGCTGTCAAAGCTTGAAACCCATTATCTGTACTGGATCAACGAAAGCGTTCTGTAACAATGGGACACTTTTGAGTGTTTTAGATTATTACAAAGGACAGTAGTGAATTTATTATTCGCAATGATCATAGCAATTGTAACTTAACCATCCATCCATTTTCAGCCCCATTTTTCCCAGTCAGAAAATTAACTTACGTTTAAAAGATTAAAAGGTTTTCATGAAAACTGTAACGAGACCAATAATATCGACACTAAATCTGGGCAAGCTGATCTGTGTCACTCCACCTGCTCTATCCACAGAAGTAAATAATCAGCTCCAGCAGGTGAGTCACTGGGGTGTGACTGAAACTCTCCTATAGGGACAGAAGACTGCCACTGCCTGGACTCTCTGTCTCTGAGGCCTCCTCACCACTGCACTGCGCCCTGCCCGCTCCATTGCAGCGATCGGTTACCTTTGTGCAGGTCCTGGTGCAGCACAGCCTTCACACCACAGCGCTTCAGCCTGCTCCTCCTGGATTTCCCCCTGCACACGTCCTGTACCAGAGTCCAGGCGGCTGGCACCGACAAGGCCTTTATAGGGAGGTGGTGACATGAGTCGCTGGCATGACCCTTGGCAGAGCCCGGATCCTCAGTCCCATGGACCCAGTCAGGCCCGGCCCGCTTAACCAATAGGTGCTCTGATGGGTTACTGCTCTAACTGCGCGGGGAGTTACAGGTTGACTTATAAACCTCCCCATTCTCACCCCGGCCAACTCCAGCCCTCGCTTCCCATAGGCCCGGCTCCTGGCCTCAGGGAGACGCCACTGCAGGCTCCAGCGGTTTCACAGCAGCCAGGGGAGGAAGGAAATCCGAAGTGCAGGTAGCCAGACAGGGACACTAGGACCCACGTCTCACGCTCTTGATGTGTTGCGCAATAAGAGCCGGCAGGTCTCCCCTCCATCCTGCTCTGTCGCTCTCCATATTCCTAGCTCACGCCTGTCCAGTGGAAACCTCAGCACCTCCTCTGCTTACCTGCTCATTTCCTTGAGCCCTCTGTGCTCCATCACAAGGAGAGAAGTGCTGTCTGTCAGCAAGCCTGAAGCATGGAGTATAAAAGTGTTGTTGGTTCTTACTGGGTTCTGTCACTGTTCAATGCCTACTGCGTCTTACAGACATGAGCAAGCTGCTCTCCAGTCATGAAGAAAAAACAGATCCCCTTACCCTGGCAGTAATCAGTGACAGACGACGTTCCAGGAGAGAACTAGTGCAGTTTAATAACATGTTCTCAGCTGGGGGGGATTAAACTTTAGGAGTTTGTAGGTGGTTACAGAAGAGCTGTGAAACTGTCCAACATACAGAATGGTGCTTTCTGCCATAATACAAAAAGTAAGCAGATCCTGCGGTTCATGAAACATCTACAGACTAATCAGATCGGCTAAAGATTGAAGGTTTGAAGATTTCCTGCTGTGGGAAAACTTGTGACTTCAGGTTTCAGAATGTAATTGAAAATGTACAGGTTTTAAAGATCCTCAGAATTATCTAAAATGTAATTATATTGAATACCTGTATTTTCAAGGACAGTTGTCTTGAGTATAACACATTCCCACATCATCTGTACAAACCGACTGTCTGTCTGTTCGAATTTTGTATTATTTTGAATATTTTGTTTTATTTTGATAAAGTATTTTTTATTAAGCAATCATACAACATTGTAGGCTATTATAGATTAAATTGTCAAAAACTTTTGTAGCAATGAGAAGAATAGTGGCCAAAATCTTAAGAACATCATAACATAAGAATGTGTATAAATGAGAAACACTATGATTGATTTCATATTTCAGCAGTTTGTTGAACGGCTCGTGCCTAGCTTTATGTAATAACTTGGTCGGGTTCACAGACAAAACCTTATTGAATGTCTTGAAGGTGTGTAAGTTTCAGTGCACATAAACACTTCTCGGTTAATAAAAACAAGAACTCAGGCTTCTCTTCAAGTCACTATGTCAGCACACTCTCTCCAAGCTTTTATCTCCTGATCCTGTGTGTGATGTGTGAGTTTCTAAGTCACTGTCACTGGTTCTGTCCAGCACTGGAGTGTCTGAATTTTAACTACTTTTACACTACTTTCAGGAATGTTTTTCCTCAAATTCTTAATCTTTTCATTTTTTTAGAAAGAAGAACTGTTCTTTTTAGAAAGAAGAACTGAAATGACTCTGAGACTCTCCAATTTTACTCTAATTCAATCTAAATCAAAGTTTTTTTATTGCTTAAATTCCTGAAGCAGTACTGACAATGTCAACCCAAATCTATTTTACTATTTTATTTTGTTTTACTCTATTGAACAGTGAACAGTGAACACAAACTCTATTTTAATTTGCAAATTTACACACTACTAGTGCAAAATACCCTGAGATACTAAAAATGATTTATCACAAAGATCAAAAAGAAAAAAGAAAACAAATGGATATTGTACAGAATGTTAGAGTACATAAATCCAGTAAATCAAGAAAGACGAGTGGTACAACTAAATGAAACCAAACGAAAGTGTAAAAGGAAGAGACATAACCGATCAATTGTACACATCTCACTGGCCTTCCCATCTCTCTCTTTATGGTTAGACCACAGATTTTCAACCACACCTCACAGGAATGCAATGAAGGTGAAACCATTTTGCACACCGCGCTCATCTTGTGCAATCACCCGCAGTCCTGTCCCCACAGCCAGCATCCAAGAGAAACATCCGATTGGGAGGCCGGTGGTCACACTCCTTTCACAAACTTCCCCAATGGGGTGAGGGAGGAATTCCATGGCCGTGCAGGGCAGCTGTCCTTTCCCTGACTGGAGCAGAGTGGAGAGAGCTGTCACTGTCCTGCACCTCTGCAGAACCGGCGAGTCAGCCCTCGCCAGCGGTCTGTCGTCTCCAGGTACCAGAAGTACCTGAAGTACCTGATATGTATCATACATGTATCATACGTATATACATACGTATATCATATGTATCATACATGTATCATACAGAGCATCCGGGAAAACAGACAGCCTGTGTTGTGGGGCCCAGTGGTGAGGATGTAGGCAGTGGCACCATCATCTGAAATGGCAGCTCACATGGATGTGTTGCCCTCACGCTGTCCTGGTCCATTTACTGAGGATCTGTGTGCGATAAGGTTCCTGCCATGTTGCCATTGTCAGGCCCTGATTTAGAACATGGTGCACTCTGGTGAACCTTATTTCATTAGAGATGTTTGCCTGTCTTCGCCTTCCTCTTCCTCACTCCCTGGACCCGGCAACTTACACACTCACATTTGGACCCTCCTCCTCTTCCAGCTATCTGTTCCTGCTCCATCTTTCAGCAACACCAGCTCACTGGTAACTGGTTGATCATTGGTGGATGGCTTCCTCTTTCACACATCAGGCCATCAGGCAAAGTTAGGAATCTGGGAGTCACACTTGAAATCTGCTTTCATCCTTGCAATATTGCCCACATTAGGCAATTTCTATCAATGTCCGATGCTGAGAGCCTGATTCATGCATTTATAACATCAAGGCTTGATTTCTCCAAATCTTTACTCTAGGGGCTCCCTACCTCTCCTCTCAACAAGTTGCAGTATGTCCAAATCTCTGCAGCTAGACTACTAACTCACATCAGACACTGTCAGCATGTCACTCCTACACTTAAGTCTCTACATTGGTTGCCTATAAAATCATGTATTCAATACAAGATCCTCTTACTGACTCTCAAGGCTCTAAACAATCTGGCTCCATCATACATCTCTGAACTCCTCCATGTTTACACTCCCTCCCGTGGGCTCAGTTCAGTTGAGGCCGGTCCTCTGCTCACTACCCAGGAGTAAATCACAGACTTTTGGTAAGGGGGCCTTTTCTGTTGTTGAGCCAGTGTTGTGGAATGACCTTCCTCACACTCAGTGAGAGACAACATCTTTAATTCTCTTCAAATCTAATCTTAAATCTCACCTTTTTACCAAGGTCTATATCTGACGTTTGCATTTTGAGTGAACACAATCATAAATGATATTGTAACGCTTACGGCCGACAGGTACTGTGTAAGAGCCGGCTTACCAGAGCAGGTGACGTCATCGCCCTTCCCTGTGATAGCATGACTACAGCTAATGGGCTGTACAGAGGTCTCTCTTTGGCTCACCGGGCTGGGTCCCTATAGAGTGTCGCAGGAGTCCCGGGTTCAAGCCCCCGACAGTGGGGGGCCGACCTAATGCGGCAAGGGCGCCCGCCAGGACCCCCGTTGCGTTACAATATAGTGTTTCGCCATCCACGCTACTGTTGTAGGGCGCTGTTTTGAAAATCTAGATAACCTTTCAGTAATTGCATTGAAGCAATTGAGAAACTATAATAACCTTATCGGAAGGTTTTGGAATCTCTTTTGTGTCGGTCCGCCCCCTGGCGCAGATATAACGTAACAAACACATTCTGGGATTCAGGAAGTTCAAAGGGTCGTTTTGTGTTGATTGAATACTTCGGTGCTTCTTTTCATGTGCAAACTGTTTTTTGTAGCTTTTGTACAAAGAATATCGGTCATCACAGCGGTTTTACGTAAATTTTATGGACAGTACTTAACCACTAATTTATGGAATCCCGTTTCCGCCAGGGCTTCTATAGCTGTTAGGATAATCTTGTGTAAGTGCAGTTTTAGTTACGATAACGCTGGTGTGGATTTATAAATTATGAATAGAACAGTATTTAAATGCTATTGTTACACCTTGTTAAACGCAAAAATGTTTATTGCTCATTCATTCTGTTCCCTATTCTTGTTTAAAGAAATACGTGTTGTGAATTGTGGTTTTTAAAAGTGAAAGTAATTCGTGATTTCGTCGTTTTAAAAGTGTTGTCAGTCCTTTCTGTGCTAAACTGTGATTGAAGCAAGCAAATATAACAGTAGTTACTAATAAATACTTTATTTTTGAAATACTGTATATATGTCTGAGTAAAATACCATATATCCCTTTTTAAGATGTTATCCATCACAAAGTTTGCGCTTTTTGTTGGGGAACACTGGAACTACACCCCGCTGTTTCAGTGTTTTGAACACTTCAGTTTTCAAGATTAAACGTCTCTTAATGTTGTCTTTAAAATGATATTATCCATTTGAAAGCGTGTCTGAACCGCTCCTAATCCTTCCGTCCCGTTTATAAAAAACACGTTCGTCTTCGGACTTCAGTATCAGGATACTGCACACTGGGAGACTAATTCATCTTCTTCAGACTGCTCTTTGGTGCCAGTTACAGACTGGGCATGTGTCTGTATAGTAGTGTGCGTGAGTAGTTGTTCCTGAGTGAGCGCAAAGGTGCTTTGTAGAAATTCCATATACAGCCAATTGCCATGAGCTGAGCAAGTTTCTCTTCTCTTCTCCAGTTCTTGTCATTAACCGGAGACACAGAAGCTGAGGTCCTGCCATGCTGCTCTGGACCCTGACTGTGTATATGCTGCTCTGCAGAGTCAGTCTGAAGACCCAGGCAGGTAAGAGAGCCGTCCTGCTGACCAGCACTGTCCAGGGCTCTCTGCTCTTACTGTGGGCAGCCCAGTACAATGCATAAGAATTAAGTACTTTCCTGTACTTCAGTATATTCTTTTTAAAGAACACACAAGCCTTCATTATAAAAACAACTTAAAATGGAATAAAAAATAATTTTCTGCTTTTCCTATCAGAAAATGCATGAAATGAAGACCAGCTTATAAGAGTGAAAGTCTGCTCATTAAATGAAAACGCAGGCAGGAATTACTACATCTCGTATAAATGAAGACCCTAACATCGGTTTCTCGTATAGCAAGGGACTAATGTATGTTTATTGTCAGTGAGATATAATGTCTGATTTACATTCTCCAAGTAGTTGATTTCAGAACACATGAGGTCAGATCCTATTCTACCACACAGATACAGGTCATACTGTGAAGTCAGCCGGTGTGAAAATCAAATCAAATCCTTAATGTAACTCTGTTCTCCACCAATTGAAAAGTAGGATTAAGTATAAGGTTTTGAATGTGTTTTCTTAATTACTCTCTTACACTATCCTGGGTTGTGGTAACAGCTGTTTTGTCTTGTGTCCACAGATGTTCGCGTTGTTGTCCCGAAGTCCTCAGTCACTGGCCCCTACCAGAACAGCGTGACCCTCCTCTGTATCTTCTCCAGTAACGGCTCTGTCCCCATTGGGAATGTCTCAGTGCGCTGGGAGAAACAGCCCAACATTACTGTATTTGCCTATGAGAACGGACAGGAACAGCCTGATATTGAGAACCCAGCCTACAGAAATCGCACCAGCCTCTTCTCTGATGTAACTGTGGGCTCAGCCTCTATCGTGCTGGTGGACCTGTCCCTCTGTGACGCTGGGACATACACCTGTCGAGTGGGGAGCCCTGACCGTGGCTACGGGGAAGGACAGCTCACCCTCTCTGTGGCTGGTGAGGATTTCTATGGGTTTTTATTTTTCCCTTTCTGTATGTGAGTTGAGAAGGCGGCCACAACCATAGGCAGACTGAAGAGAATGTAACACTACACTGAGCATTGTGTACGATACTGGCTGTTACATTGTAATACCTGTTCATTCTATCACAGTTCCTCTCGTTGTTCCAGAACAGCCTCTTCCTGTCGACTGTGCGGCAGGGCTGCATAGCAGTGCATCCTTATTGCATTGTTAATGGGACATTTTTAGTATGTTGAATAAAGGTTGCAGAAAAAAAATCTATTTTATTTATTATTATATTTATTTATTTAAAAAGATTTCTGGATACCATATCCAATATTAAAATGAAGGAAGGCTGCAAGTTGTATTTCAGCAAATGGGCAGAACTATGGTGTTTCATAGAAGGCCAATAACCTGTTTCATGTAGACTGGTGCAGGTCTCTGAGATTTCCCTGCACTGATCACATCAGTCCTAAAGTTCTTCATCTTCTCTATGTTCTTATAGCAAAGCCACTGAGCTACAGCTTCAGATTCAATGACTATGAAAGCCTCAGCTTCCACTCCTCGGGATGGTATCCGAAGCCAGTGGTTTTCTGGACTGACGAGCTCAACAGGAACATCACGGTCCACATCAACATCACTGAGAGGACAGATGGGCTGTTTGAGATCAGGTCCATCCTGTACTTTCACACTGAATACACCCAAAAGAAGATCTATATTGTTTGCAGAAACCCATTTACTGGAGAGCAAGAAATAAACATCTTCCAGCAAACAGACAAAGGTATGAATTTGTAGATACAATAAATATGTATTTCTGTTGGTCAGAATGCAGATCATTGAAGCATTTCTCTTTTACTGTCTCTTTGATATGCTTTCCTGTTTTTAGAAATACTTGATTGTGTCTGCAGCCCTGTTAGTCTCTTACCACAGCACTTGAGTGGTTGCTATCCTGTTAGTAGTGAACTACATAAAGAAATTAGAAGAATAAAAGTTTTGTTTCATTAAAGAAGGGATGAGAAGATGAGAAGGGAAGTTGCTTTGGTTTATTCTATCGTACCAGCAGGTCAAGATCGAGGGAGTCAGGCTCAGATACTGGTGCAGCCAGATTTTGTTTGGGTTTCATTGCACCTGAACTCTCCACTACATACTTGTTCTAATTATTCGTATTGTATAGATAACAGTGTCCTTAACGAAGGCAATATTTTGAGTAATCAGTTGTGAAAACCCTCAACACAAATCTCAGAAATCTTGTGAATGATTTCTTTAGTTAACTTTTTAAATGGCTCTTCAGGTTAGGACAGAACCAGAAGACACTAATTTCAAGAACTACGTCTGAGACCTCCGGTCAACAGTTTAACAAAGTCTTGTAGGAATGAATTCTCTTCATCCCTGTCGTTCTGTCTGTCTCTGTACCTGCAGGGCCTCCCCAGCGTCCCCAGTACACCAGTTATGCAGTGGGAGGAGCCGTAGCTGCAGGAGGGATGTTTGTGCTTCTTCTTCTTCTTTATAAAAAACTGAGGCATCACAGGCCCAGACAAGGTAAGAAGGACATAAGCTCTGACCACTGTAGCAGACTGGGCAGGGGTGTACAGCACAGCACTTTCCAGCTTGTATAGTACAGGTCTAGTAGGTATATGATGCCAAATACTGATGTTGGGGCACAGCAGGAGAAGGCCCTGTCGCCCCTAGGGTGTAGACAAGATGAGGGAAAAGACAGGAGACTAGAATTAAATGATGGTTGTGAGCTGGGGAGCAGGACGATAGAAACTCAGAGAGGTACTGATGTGTCAAGCCATGCAGAGCCTTACAGGCGAGCTTGAGCATTTTGAAGTCCACATGAAATCTGACAGGGAACCAGTGCCAGGACTCCAGGATAGGAGTAGTGTGATCACTTGCACTAAAACTGGTCAGGATCCTGGCTGCCAAACCTTGGACATACTGAAGTTTGTTTTTTAAATGTGGATTTAGATACAGTAATCAATATGAGAGAAAGGCTGGTGCTGCTGTGTTTCAGGCCCAGGTGCTGGTGGAGCCAATGACTATGAACCACTGGACGTAAATTACCAGCATGAGCCAACAGACAGTAAGTGTGACTGAAATAAACACCACAGACTACCCCTCCCACCTTTAACAGTGTCATGCTGTCGAAACATAGCCCAACTCTTTAATTTACTGAATTATTTATTGTCCTCATTAAGAGTCCTTCATTAAGGCTGGTAGGGGTCTCTGATTTGGCTCCTGTGTTATTAGGACAGACATGTTTCCTCTGAACCTGTCAGAACGAAGATTAGGAGCTGGAAGTGTGTGTTGTGTCTGTGCCAGTGCTGTGTGGCAGTGTGAGCTGTAACTGCCCTGAATTAAACACAGATCAGTGACTCCACTGTCTTAACCCACCTGTGTCTTAACCCACCTGGATCACTGACAGGTGCTGCTGTGTTTCAGGCTCAGGTGCTGCTGGAGCCGATGACGATGAGCCACTGATCAGAGGAAATCGTCGGCGTGATTCAATAGACAGTAAGTGTAACTGAAAAGCACACAGACTACAGCTCCCACCTTTAAAAGTGTCATGCTGTAGAAACCCAGTTCTGCAGATACGGAACAGCTCTCTTCCTGTTGCCCGCTGGGCACTCTGGAACAGTGCTCTCTAGCTTCTGTGGGAGTGAATTATTCCTGATTTGCATGCCCCTAAATCATTCTCACTCCTTCTGTATTGAAAATAATGAAATATTTTTTCATTTATTGAATATTCAAATATTGAAGAATTCCCTTTTGGTTTATTTCAGCTCCCCGGATAAATATGTGATGAAGAAGAGTTGGAGGTCTCAAGAGAGGACAGTGGCTGTGTTAGTATTTTAGAAGAAGATTAAGAATTTGGACACTTTGTGAGCTGGATTTCTGGAAATATCTGAGGAGTTTTGTGCTTTAATAGACTTCTAATGCTATGGCCCATTGGCCCCTTGCTGTCAGAATGCTGGGCTGTTCCCCCTCGTACAGCACTGTACAATAACAAGGAATAAAGTCCAGTGTCTTGGGAAGCTCAGTGGAACTGTACTGTTGCAGGTTACCTAGCAAGAAAACATCACTGATCCATTGGAAGGAGAGGAAAGCTTTCTGCTTTTCTGGTAGTGAATTTAAAATACCTTCCAGCTGTTTCTTAAAAGTGCTCAGGCTTTGGGTTTCAGCCACTGGCCAGACACCCACAACTCTTAGTTCTATAAATGAAACTCGGAATACTTTGGTGATTGTTTTTTATTCTCTGTGCTTTAGTGTGTATGTTAAATAGAATTTGTTAAACATGTTTGTCGATTTGATGTAGAAAAATCACATCCCTGACTTTTTACTGACGTCCAGTCTGGACTGTACACACTCCTCCACACACACCCTTACACACAGACACACCTATACACTGATCTTGCTGTGATTTCATTTTGTAATTTTGTATGTATGTTAGGCAAAGTAAGGATTGGGAGCATTTTTTAGAATATATTTTTAATTGTTTTTTTAAAGAAAAATGCTATTTTTGTACTTGAATAGAAATAAATTCCTTAAACTATCTCCTGGGGCTAGCTCAAGTGCATTATCAGTTATTTTCCTGTAATTCTCTGTTATTTATTACACACTAATACTATCAAACTTATAAAAAGATGCACAAGATTATTAGCAGCACTTAATGTTGGGGAATTAATATGTTTATATAACATTTTATAGGAACAAGTAATAGGTTTATTCCATGCTGAAAAAAAGAAGAAAGAAAACACAATGTTTTGGCCGTGGAGCCTTCTTCAGGTGTGTTGTAAAATATAACATTTTATATTTTGTTATTTCTTCCGGCATATTTGTATGTTTGTGCATGGTATTCTACTTCACGCTGGGTCTGTAAAACCCAGTTTATTTGGAATATATTTAATTTTCTTTCACACTGTAAAATTTCCATATTCCCTAATAAATCTTTCCCAATTAATCCTTTAGCATATCATCGATGCGGTGTCTCCCTGCATGTGATTAATGGAAGTTAACATCACAACGATATTGTTACGTCACTCCTCATACAGAATGATGGGTACAGCTCAGGTTATAAACTCACTCTGTTCCTTCAGTTCATTAGCAAGAGCTGATGCAGTTAGACCAGACCTGCTGATCCAGGGCACCATTTCCCTACTGTGGCACTTCCAGTTTTCGATCCTTAATTGCTTCATTAACCCAGGTACTTAAGGATTAGCTAAAAAAGACTTGGAGTGGCTGGAGTCCAGAAGTCAAGGCTGCCCAGCCCTGGCCTACATGCTATGACGATGACTGTAATATCAGCCCTTGTGTGTCTGTTGGGCACAGTTCTCAACCCCTGATCCACAGACCCTGCTGTAGCCTCCAGTAACATATCCGAGTGAATGGTTTCCTGCTGTGGACCGCTTTTTAACCTACATGGTCCTCAGAGGAGGAGGAACTTCTAGAGTTGATCCCTGGTATGAAAAACTGGAATCTAGGATCAGACTTATGAGTGTGGAGGAACAGTGATTAATATTCTATGACAATTAATATCAGTAGATACTTAACTATACTGAATCTAATACCTGAACTGTTACCTACTTGTCTCCACTGAACAACAAGATTCTGAAAGTACATCAGGAATAGATTTGACCAAGAATTAGATTGATAAAACATGGCCTGATTTCTTTTATAGAAATGTCCATGTACAGTACAGTACATCTATCTTCAGAAGGTCTAGGTTGCAGGCCTAAATGGCTGCAATAATAGTGTTTGCTGTTGTGGCTGTAGGACACACTACAGGCAGAGGGGAGATAAAAAGAGGATCTATTGTGATATATAAGGATCCTGTATAACTTTATAACTCTATAATAAACTAGTCTATGTTACGTCTTGAGAGTCTTAATTCTTCTGTGAAACTATCAAGAGTTGTGGGTTCTCCACGCCTGAGCCCAGAGCTCCTCCCTGCAGAGCTGTGATCCTTTGAATGAGATTTACAATCGAGGTGCTGACTCTCCATGGTCATTAAACATCCCAGGGTTTTTCTTGAAATGAGTAGGGGTCCAGCACAAAGAGCAGATTCTCTTCCGGAGGGGGCTCGGTGTGGTCACACACAGGCACAATCTGGACTCGAACTCAGAGACAGCGATGATGAAAAGCACCATGCAGGAGGTTGGAAAGTGT
Organism: Lepisosteus oculatus; assembly: GCF_040954835.1. Taxonomy (NCBI): domain Eukaryota; kingdom Metazoa; phylum Chordata; class Actinopteri; order Semionotiformes; family Lepisosteidae; genus Lepisosteus; species Lepisosteus oculatus. The sequence goes on along the minus strand of NC_090700.1, from coordinate 40,464,057 downwards.
TTCCAGGGGTGGGCTTGTGAGTTTCAATGGGATGAAAGAGGTTTGAAGAGCCCAGGAAGTCGTTCCTGTTAAAAGCTTAAACTTCTTTGCGAGCTGCACAAACCAGAGCAAGAGCTCTTGGATTAAACTCAATCTGGACTGATTCATACTAAATAATTATGCACATAGTAAAATCATCTCCATTAAAGCTAAATAATCCACTCATAGACTAAACTATGGCCCTGTGAGTGTACTAAATAAAGCTGTTTAGAAAACTGATGAAAACCAATAGATTAAACACTTGTTCCTAAATACACAACTTATGTGAGAAGCTAAATGACCCTGCAACTCACAACTGGCAACCCACTGAAGCTCAGCAGGTGTGAGCCTGGTTGGTACCTGAATGGGAGACCTCCTGGGAAAAACTAAGTTAGTGGGGCCAGTAGGGGGTGCTCATCCTGTGGTCTGTTTCAATCCTAATACCCCAGTATAGTGACGGGGACAATATACTTAAAAAGGATGAGACGGAAAACAGAGGTCCTTTCTCTCTGTGGTCCTTAAAAATCCCAGGGTGTCTCTTGGAAAGAACAGAGGTGTTACCCCTGGTTTGCTGGACAGATTTCCCACTGTCCTTTACCGATGATACCTCCTATGGTTTCTCACTATCAACTCGCTTCATTACTCTGCTCTCCTCCCCTCTGATAGCTCATGTGTGGTGAGAATACTAGTGCACTTTGGCTACCACATCATCCAGGTGCGCTGGAGGAGAGTCCCCATTGTCTGTGAATGCCTCTGAATGGAGTATCCAGAAAAGTGCTATGTAAGTGTATTATTATGCTGTTCGCTGTTTTACAAACAGTATTCCCGTTTATGTCCAGCAGAGGGCGGGCTAGCTCTATTTTTCAAGTCGTTGTGCTCCTGTTCTAACGGTGCTCAAGTCGGTAATTAGACCCGGCTCCTCGCCCGAGGGACACGCCGCTGCAGGCTCCAGTAGTTTCACCGCGGCTTGTTGAGCAATTTTATGTTTCAGTTCCATATTAAATCTTGACGGAATTCCAACAGCATGAGACTTCCTTCTTAATGCTGTATTTTGTGGGTGCTTTAGATATTCAAACTAAAACTCGTATTCACATTCTACTGATTATACAGCAAAGGGAAGTATTGGTATTAAAAATGTTAACTTCTCAGCACATTACAACCTCAGTCATCAGCCCCCTGGAAGGGTAGAAACCGGAGGATCTCGTTAGGGCTCTTTCAGGGCTCCTGTGCTGTCGTTTTACTCACTGTCTGAGCTCCCCCTGTGGTGAAACACTGGGCCCGTGAGCAGCAGGCTGGACAGCTCTCCAGCAGTCCAGGACAGGGGCCAGGAGGAAGTGATCAGCTGCACCTGCCCTGCCAGTCTGAGCCAGTTACAGACTAGCTGTGTGTCGCTATAATAGTACAGTAAGAGTGAGGACTTGTTCCTGAGTGAGAGCAAAGGAGGTTTGTAGAAATTCCAGATGTTTCTGTAAGATATGCAAAGTTCTCTTCCTAGAAACTAAACATGAGAAACACAGAGCTGAGAATGTGTGCCATCAGGTGGGATCAATCAAGCATGTAATACTTATAGACATTTTCAGTTCATTAAAAAGAAGAGGAAACAGATTTGGCTGATGCTGCAATTATCACAAAGCCTGTGAAAAACTGCAGTTGACACATAACAGGACTGTGGGGTCTGAGGCTGGTCAGAACTGGCAGCTCATGTGATACTGGGAAATATCATAGCTCATGTCAAACACCCAGCCCTCTGGCATGAGCTGAGCAAGTTTCTCTTCTCTTCTCTTCTCCAGTTCTTCTCATTAACCAGGAGACACAGAGGCTGAGGTCCTGCCATGCTGCTCTGGACCCTGACTGTGGCCCTGCTGCTCTGCAGAGTCAGTCTGAAGACACAGGCAGGTAAGAGAGCCGTCTTGCTGACCAGCACTGTCCAGGGCTCTCTGCTCTTACTGTGGGCAGCCCAGGACACTGTCCCTCATGGTCACTGTGCTGCTGGACACGCTGATAGTGCAGGTCTAAATGTGACCCTGACCCTGCTGACCAGACACTGTGCAGGGCTCTCTGCTCTTACCATGGGCAGCCCAGGACACTGTCCCTCATGGTCACTGTGCTGCTGGACAGAGGTACACTGGAGACACTGCTGGATTAGTAAGAATATTGGTCCTTAAAAAATTTACCCAATACTACTTGTTTACTGTTTCCCATTGGAAATATGCTTATTATTAACAGACTATCCTGTGTTCTCTCTACTCTGAGTTCATGTTTCTTTGTTACTGTGTTAAATGAAGGAAAAGGCTTCATTTTTGTAGACAAATGGATCGGGTTTATACAGCACAGTCAGAGATAATAATAAATATATCTCTTTCATCTCCACCACCTCAACATCACAGGAGAGTCCAGTATCCTGGGTTGTGGCAACAGCTGTTTCGTCTTGTGTCCACAGATGTTCGTGTTGTTGTCCCGAAGTCCTCAGTCACTGGCCCCTACCAGAACAGCGTGACCCTCCTCTGTATCTTCTCCAGTAACGGCTCTGTCCCCATTGGGAATGTCTCAGTGCGCTGGGAGAAACGGCCCAACATTACTGTATTTGCCTATGAGAACGGACAGGAACAGCCTGATATTGAGAACCCAGCCTACAGAAATCGCACCAGCCTCTTCTCTGATGTAACTGCGGGGGCTGCCTCTATCGTGCTGGTGAATCTGTCCCTCTGTGACGCTGGGACATACACCTGTCGAGTGGGGAGCCCTGACAGTGACTACGGGGAAGGACAGCTCACCCTCTCTGTGGCTGGTATGTTTTATGTATTGAATAGGAGTTTGTCATGTTGCTGAAGGATCAGTGATTTGTTAAGATATCAAAATTAATCAATATTATATTTATAAAAATAATTTCTGTTCTCCTGGGACTTCTCTACAAATAGATAGTGCTCAATAATTTAAAATAAATCCATAATCATTTAAAAAAAGATTAAAAAACCTTTATAACACAAAGTTCTCCATGTTTCAAAGAGTGTGCAGTGAGGATTAAATAAAATTGATATTCTCCTATCTGTGTTTTCAGCAAAGCCACTGAACTGTACCTTCAGTTTCCAAGATTACAACAGTCTCAGCTATCTCTCCTCTGGCTGGTTTCCTGCACCGGTGGTGTTCTGGACTGATGGGGACAACAAAAACATCACTAACAGCAGCAGCACCAGCTTCACTCACAGAGCTGACGGGCTTTACGACATCAATTCCACACTTCTCTTGCACAATGTGTTCAACATTATGAGAATTTATATTAATCACATCAACCCATTGACTGGCCAGAATGAGACGGTGGTATTTCAGCAGGTCACTGCAGGTAAGAAGTCTACGATGTGTGATAGTAAGTCAGGGATGCTGTGTGAGTCGGATTCTGTCTGTATGTGTTGCTGTATCTCGAGACTCATAGTCCAGGTCTCTGCACCACACTGTCCGCACTGAGCGGCTGCAGTCTGGTCACACAGGGAGGAGGGCTCTGCTTCTCCAGTCCTGCAGGGATCTCAAGGTGCTGAAGGCCATTCTGCTGTTGGGTCTGTAGTATAGCTGTGTCTGGAACAGGCTGTCGGACCCGAGTCCAGAGTGCCCAGTGTCTTCTGGTTAGAGTTCCACCCAAGCCTTCAGTCACACAACTTGTCTAATTACTGGTTTAACTGCACAGTGGAATTCAGAGGGAATGTGGGAATAATCCCCAGTAAAATAAAATTGAATTAGGAATATTAATGAGGGATTAGGACCTGAGAATCCTTGTTTTAACCCACTTGACTGAGAGTTAAACACCTGGCTGTCGGAGGAGGGAGTCAGGAGTTGACCAGTAAGAGCCACACAGCTGGAGATGGGCTGGAAGAGGGATCATGGGATGCTGGGTTTTCAGAAAGTGATGTCATGAGAAAGAGAGTAGCAGAGGTGCAGGAGACCCTGGTTGCTCTCATCCATCCCGAACCTTAATTAAAAACCCTGCTACTTACCAACTTACTAACCAGACTAAGTGACATGGGTGTTATGAGTAAGTAGTTGTAAGAGACTTTAAGAAAAATGACTATGCATGTTTAAATATGAAAATGATTAGGTTTATTGTACAATGAATTACTCAGGCTGGAGCAAATGACAAGAATCTAGGCTCCCCAGGAGTCTGTTACTCCTGGTCTGGAGTTTCTTACAGTTATATAGAAACAGACTGAGGTGTCTCTTTGTCAGTGACGCTGGCTCTGTTCCTGTAGGTCCTCCCCAGCGTCCCGACCACAGTGTTTATATAGTTGTAGCAGTAACAGCTGCAGGAGTGCTGGTTGGGATTGTTATCACTGCAGGAGTTTGTTACATATGGAGACAGGACAGCTCCAGACAAGGTAAGAACATGAGCTCTGACCACTAAAGCAGGAAGGGGAAGTGAAATGTATCTGCAGCCTATTTATCAGCAACTCACTGTCATGACACCTCATCAAGACAGGATACAGGGTCCCAGCAAGAACATGAGTTTTTTTCATAAGGAAGAACATTGTCTGCTCAGTCAGTAACAGGCCCATCACTGGGCTGTGCTGTAGTGACACAGTCCAGTAAATACAAGGTACAGTGCAGCAGGTTACAGAGAGGCATTGCTGCTGTGTCAGGGACAGCAGGTTTAACCCTCAGCACTGGACTGGGATCTGCTGTGGCCACAAATCTGCCTGGAGTCTCACACACACAAGTCCATTAGAATCGTCAATTTCTTAATTTCAATGTCAATCCCTTTTGTTTAACCGTAATCCAAGTGAGTGCACCAAACTATAATGATCTTTAAATTAATATCTCAATTTAAAAACAATTGTGCACATCATACCTGCACAGTTTTAGTAGAGTAATTTGGAGTTTTTCATACAAGGACTAAAATATTTGTGTCATTTTTACAGTCATTCAGAACAGTAATGTTTCCTCTGAAACTGTATGAACAAAGATTAGGAGCTGGAAGTGTGCGTTGTGTCTGTGCCAGTGCTGTGTGGCAGTATGAGCTGTAACTGCCCTGAATTAAACACAGATTGGTGACTCCACTGTCTTAACCCAGCTGTGGAGAAGCTCCTGCAGAGAGACGGGCTGGATCACTGACAATTGCTGCTGTGTTTCAGGTCCAGGTGTTGCTGGAGCCGATGACAATGAGCCACTGGACGTAAACTACCAGCATGAGCCAACAGACAGTAAGTGTGACTGAAATAAACTGTTACGCATTCCACTCGCGTCTCTGTCCCGTCTTGCATTCCCACACGCACACCCTTTAACAAACACTCGTGCCACAAATACAACACCTATCACCGTTTACTCCTCTCACTATTTTAGCTCTCCTCTTTTCTCACTTCCCTGCTCATTATTGCGGATACTCATCGATCTCCCAAGTGCGCGTTATTCTCTTGCTTAAACTTCGGTATTTGATCTCCTAGCCTGCTCCTCGTTTTCAACTTCGCCTTGTGATTTGGATTGTTGCTTCCTCGTTGTCTCTCCGTGTTCTGACCTACTCGCCTGCTTCCTGGTATTCTTTTTTGCTTGCCGATTCGGCTTAGTGTTTCTCTCTGTCTCCTGAGTCCTGCACTGGATCCATTCACCCTATCAGCCCCATTCTGACATGAACACCACAGACTACCGCTCCCACCTTTAACAGTGTCATGCTGTAGAAACATAGCCCAACTCTGTCATTTACTGAATTATCTATTGTCCTCATTAAGACTGTTAGGGGTCTCTGATTTGGCTCCTGTGTTATTAGGACAGACATGTTTCCTCTGAACCTGTCAGAACGAAGATTAGGAGCTGGAAGTGTGTTATGTCTGTGGCAGTGTGAGCTGTAACTGCCCTGAATTAAACACAGATCGGTGACTCCACTGTCTTAACCCAGCTGTGGAGAGACTCCTGCAGAGAGACAGGCTGGATCACTGACAGGTGCTGCTGTGTTTCAGGCCCAGGTGCTGCTGGAGCCGATGACAAAGAGCCACTGATCAGAGGAAATCGTCGGCGTGATTCAATAGACAGTAAGTGTAACTGAAAAGCACACAGACTACAGCTCCCACCTTTAAAAGTGTCATGCTGTAGAAACCCAGTTCTGCAGATACGGAACAGCTCTCTTCCTTTTGCCCGCTGGACTCTCTGGAACAGTGCTCTCTAGCTGCTGTGGGAGTGAATTATTCCTGATTTGAATGCCCCCTCTTCAATCTCACTCTTTCTGTGCTGAAAGTAATGACGTGCTATTGAACAATTCCTGGTTTGTTTGATTTATTTTAGAACCCAGAGTAAATATGTAATGAAGAAGAGCTGGAGGACTCAAGAAAGGACAGTGGCTGTGCTTAGAAGATTAAGACACTGTTTGAGCTGGATTCTTAAAAAGCTCTGAGGGCATGGTTGTGTGGTCCTGTATTTATTGACATTTTCATGCACTTTTTTCAAGTACTTTTTCATGTTCATTCCCTTAATGGCTGCAGTAATTGTGCTTGCTGTTGTGGATGTAGGACACACTACAGGCAGGGGGGGTCTCTCCTATGATTTGTAATGAATCTGTTTACCTCATAACTCTGTAATAAAATTGTCCAACAGATATTGAGGTTCTTAATTCTTCATTCTTCTGTGAGACACAAACAAGGGTCAAGGGTTCTCCACTCCTGAGCCCAGAGCTCCCGTCCCTCCACACAGAGCAGACTGTGTTCCTGATGGGGCTCAGTGTGGTCACACGTGAGCAGAGTCCAGACTCGGGCAAGTTTCTCTATGAGCAGGAAAGGAGAACCATCTTCTTCCCGTTAAAAACCTCTGTTCCTGTCGACTTTAAGAGGCCACACATCAGCCTCAAAATAGTGTTGGTCCTTGGTAAATGTGTTTCAGCAGTGAGCGGTGAGGAAAGTTGTCACACAGGAGGGTGGGAAGGCTGTGAACTTTCACAGGAAGATAGAATGTGTTTCTGAGGTTGAGTTTGTGCGTTTCTGTGGGGTGACTGGGGTTTGAGCCCAGGAGTGTCATTCTTACCAGCTTCAACTTTCATTCAACTACATTTGCTCTGGGACTGAACTCAGGTGGACTAATACGGACAGATAATCAAACACAGAAAAACAGCTCCTTTAAAACGAATTAATCAACCACTGTGGTATTTCGAAATGCCCAGTGTTTATGGTTTGCTCTTTTACAATTGTACTGCGTTCCCACGTATATCCAGCAGAGGGCAGTCTAGCACTAGTTTTAAAGTAGTTGAGTTCCACTGAGCTAGAGGAGCTCCGTGAAGCTGGCCCCCCTACTGACAGCACAAACGATGAAACCCACCTCATTCGTTAGTGCTACGTTTGTGCCGTTGAAAGTAGAGTTTGTGCTGCTTTCGTTTCCGAGATATAGCGCCTTGTTTTTTTTTTCCAAGTAATCACGTGACTATCTACAAGGACGTTTACAGGTACGAACAAATTCGGTACTTTGCAGCTTTTACAGGAATTACATTTAGGGAGGAGTTACCATGTTAGTTCATTGGGTTAGGTGTTTTCTTTTAATTTTTTATAATGTTCTCGAAAATATATTGCTTTTGTACTCCTTTCATTGGTGAAGAGACACCAGTTTCCAAATTACCGCTGTTACAACTCGAGAGCCCATATTTACATTTGTAGGTATTAGTTTCAAGATCGATATAATTTAACAATAAAAAACAAAATTGAAAGCACGAGCATAATAATATAATTATCATAGACTTTACATTTCATTTACAAGTACAAAGCAGAAGGTGTTTCCCCTACCTTAAATATAGAAAAATATTTCGAAGAGTACGGGACATTGTTTATCAATAAAGACGTTAAAAGAAGCCGATGTAGTTATTTTGCAAATAAGTAAAGCATTTTAGAAATAGGTACTCATTGACAGTAAACAAGCCGATCTTCCTGGCGCTGCTAGCTTGAACAGCTCTCAGACCCGTGATTGGCTAAACCCCCGAACAGCTCGAGCCGCGATTGGGTGAAGAGTGAGAATCGATACTCTGATTGAGTAAAGCGCCACAGCGGAAGTTCCGAGAACATGTAGATACATAGGTGATGGATGTACTGTAGCCCCGGTTAACCGTGTGTGCTGTATGAGCACGCTGGATAAACAGTAGCACATCCAGTGGTTTCCAATTACTAATCAATCTAAGATAAGCCGCACTGAGGTCAAAACTGAATAGCAGACAAAGAATGTCATGGCATCCACAGCGCGTTCACGACTCCGATAGCATGTCACAATAGGAGAACGTGCATCACGATCACATCGGGATACCCATTGCGACTGGTGCATCACTGTCATGGCGCCACTGATCTTTTATTGCGATATGGCATACCCCCGACTAAACGCCCACCCCCATGTCGCGACACGGAGTCCACATATCGTGATATGACAAACACCCCCGCGCCCATGTCGCGACATGAAGCTCGCATATCGCGATATGACATACTCCGGTAAAAATACCCCGCGCCCATGTCGCGACATGAAAGGCCCTATATCGCGATATGACATGCCCGGCCAACACGCCCACCCCCCGATGTCGCGACATGGAGTCCATATATCGCGATATGACAAAAAATTTCACGCCCATGTCGCGACATGAAGCCCCTATATTGCGATATGACATACCCTGACAAAATGCTCCGCCCCCAGGTCTGGACATGGAGTCCATATATCGCGATGTCCTATCTGGGTATATCATGTCCTGATATGAGATCTTTGTTGCAACAACGGTGCCAGGCTGGCATGGAAGCAAGGCACCAGTTGTGATATACACTTCCGCGATATACATGGGGTCCCCATCATGATATGCAGCGGAGGTCTTATCGCGATGGTATCCCACAGTTACGCGTTGGGCAACAGCGTGTCATGTGCTTTAGAAAATAAAATCCATAGATCTTACAATTGTAACGCTAACGGCCGACAGGCACTGTGTAAGAGCCGGCGTACCAGAGCAGGTGACGTCACCGCCCTTCCCTGTGATAGCAGGACTACAGCGAACGGGCTGTAGAGAGATCTCTGTTTGGCTCACCGGACTGGGTCCCTGCAGAGTGACGCGGGAGTCCCGAGTTCGAGCCCCCGATGGTGGGGGACCGACCTAATGCGGCAAGGGCGCCTGCCAGATCCCCGTTGCGTTATACAATTATGGTGATTTTACATACATTATAACCACAGGTTTATGTCATAGATGGTTAAAGTGTTGGCATGCGTCATGTCTTTGTATTATTCACATCTAAGGAGGCTCATATGTTTATGGATATTGAATGTTAAGGGTACGAGCTAAACTGTAACAGAGCGCTTGAACTCGGCAGACGGAGTCACTGCAGGTCAAAAGTCACTGTGCATGGTCACATGATCACTAGAAAAACAAGGCGCTATATCTCGGGAACGAAAGCAGCAAACGTAGCACTAACGATCGAGAGGTTTCCCTACGACATTGTAGGTGGACTGAGTGACGTCACGACCCCGAAAAAACAAGTCGCTATATCTCGGAACCGAAAGCAGAAAATCGCTACTTTCAACGGCACAAACGTAGCACTAACGAATGAGGTGGGTTTCATCGTTTGGGCTGTCTGTGGGGGGCAACTTCACGGAGCTCCACTGAGGATGTCGGTGACAAAGCCATTAAGCGTTAAGCGGCTCCACAGCCGAAATGTTGCGTCTCTTATCTTTTCAGCATGGAAAAAACTTATTTGTTCCCTTTCAGCTACCTACTCGTACTTAATTAAGCAAGAGTGACGATTTCCTGAGAATCAGCCCCTTGTTGCACGCGCCATTAAAATGAAAGGCAGCTGTGAGTTCGAGAGTAGCTGGAACGACTTACAGTCTTTATATCCACCGATTCCATCGCCTCGAAGTATTGTTAGTATCCTTTACGTATTCTTGCTTGAAGGGAGAAAGTCTTTCAGAAGTGCTATCAATAAAACATTACTAATAAGGCATTCAGAAACGACTGAATTACAGCATGTAATTTATGTGAACTGCATGTTTATTACTTGTGTTGAGAGGTTACAGCACTTCGGTGCATTGGCATGTGTGTTGTATATACACCCATAGTACATACTGTATGAAGCATACACAATATACTTCCACAACAAACACACCCCAGCTAGGTACCACAACACTGTCCAGAACCGTTTCCCTGCTTCAGAGATGCTGTGGTCAGTAGATCAGTACATCAGATCTGATCTGGTCTGTGTTGTGTTTTGAAAGAGTTTCAGGGGGGTAGCTGCATCAGCATGCACAGGCTGAAAAGGAACAGGTAAAGGTTTATTCCATGCTGAAAATAAAAGACATGCAACATTTTGGCTGCGGAGCCTTCTTCAGGCGAAAGAAAAGAGCTGATCGGGCTGGTCAGACTGCGGTGTCACGCCGAGATGTCCGTGTCGGGTCTTGTAGAAGACCCTATGCGATGCGGTAAGAGCTGGAGAAAACAGAAGACGTGGTATGGGAGAACACACAGGGGTTTAACAGTGCACAAAATAATAGTGACAGCCCGTGAGACAGTGAACAAGGGAGACAAAGAACGGCATCCAAATCCAAACAGGTCCAAAGGCAGGTCAGGGCCCAGTCCAGGAGTCCAGCGGCGGGTGATCCATCCTGGGACACGACAAGGTTAAAATCCCCGGGAGGGGGGAACACACGGACAGACAAGACATGGAGGTCCAAGGGTGACGGGGCGAGATCCTCCAGACCCCGGGCTCAGGAAGTGGGAGGGGTCGGGGATGAGGCCTATGCCGTCAGGAGACGGATGTAGGGTTTCCTGGTGCCAGGTGGCGCTCACAACATCCTTACCCTAATGATGAGCCCCGAGGACTGGAGGAGCTGGTCTTTAAATAATACACCTAAGAAGGTACACCTGGGGAGTTAGCAACAATTACAGGAACAATAACAGGAGTAGTGGAGCGCCCTCTAGGGAGGGATGTCAGGCGTGACAGCGGGTGACCAGGTCAAGCTGAAGGAAGAGCCAGTCGGGCCATGAGTGACCTACCCAGGCTGAGAGAGAGAGACTGTCAGTCAGCAGGTGACCTGGGCAGGCTGCGAGAGGGATGGTCAGTCCACAACCCAGTCGGTCAGGCTGAGGGAGAGCACATCACAGCACGGATCAAACAGCAATATCTCACACACTGGGACACGCACACACAAACACAACATAAACTGGAATGCTACATAACTCTAAATAGACAATACACACTAGCCGAATACTTGACCAACATAAGTAACAGCGAAAAGAAACAGACCCTGACGAAGTACAGGCTCAGTGACACAGCCTGGCCATAGAAACTGGGCGACCTGGCTGCCCATAGAGGACAGGCTGTGCTCCCACTGCCAGCGGGGAGAAATACAGACAGAGGTGCACTTCCTACTGCACTGTGACAGATAGTCTGGGATTAGAGAAACATTCTTTCCCAAATTCACAAATCTAATTCCAGAAATCCCACACCTGCCAAAATCACAAGTCCCAATCCTACTGGAAAAGGGAGGAGGGACAGTTGAACTGGCAGCCCAGTATGTGATCTCCTGTCACAGCCTGTCTGTATTATAAATGTCTTTAAATATCTGTAGATTTTTATTTATGTTCATTGTACATGTTTTGTTTTGGCAACACTGATCATGCCAATAAAGCATCTTGAATTGAATTGAGTTGTGACCTGAGGGTGACCTGGTCAGGCGGAGGACAGCCAGTCAGGCCGCGGGAGACCTGGTCAGGCCAAGGGCAGCCAGTCAGGCCGCGGGAGACCTGGTCAGGCGGAAGGCAGCCAGTCAGGCCGCGGGAGACCTGGTCAGGCCAAGGGCAGCCAGTCAGGCTGCGGGAGACCTGGTCAGCTCTGGAGGAGCGGTGGCTCAGTCCTGTGTTGGACAGGTGTCATTTCCTCTGGCCCTCCTGAAGGCTGTGAGCGCTGTGTCTGCCCTGCAGTGACAGGGAGAGAAATGACTGGTGTGTGTGGGGACGAAACCATGGGAACAGGAAACTGTAGGTGAGACATGAGTGTGGGTTGAAGTGCAGGTCAAAGGCGGCTGGAAAATCACACTCATATGTGTCTCGATTGACACATACAGCGCACACGAGACACACGCTTGCACACACACACACAGCGCCTGCGCAGAGCCAGACGAGCCACCTGCAGCGGAAATCCGGTTTCCTTTTGTGGAGGAGCCCGAGCAGAGTGAGACAACGTCAGCGGGTCGGGAGATCAGGCAGGGATGCCCTCTGGAGCTCAGCGTGGCAGAGGGAAGTCTGACGTTTTTGGTTTCAGATTGAGATTGAAGTTGTCGGCTTTCACAGGTGAAAAACAATCAAACGACAGCTTTGCTTTCTGAGCAACGGGGGATTCCCTTGCAGTATCACTGCCATTGGGTTTTTCTCTAAGCTGTACCAAGGCGTGTAGGGTGTCAGGATGGTGTTGTGACACAGGATGAGCTGCAGGGTGCAGGACAGGGCCTCCCAGCTCCCATCAGCATGAGATCTGTCTCCAGTTGTAACACCCCTGAGAGCATGGCACGCCCTTCCCGCATACTAGAGCACCAGTCCTTAACTTTTACTCTAGAAGACAGGAGCCCGCCCACTGTGAATGTGCTGGTTCTTTTTGTATACTGTCCACATTGTGTGAGCTGCCTCTGTCCAGATCAGCTTCACGGATGCCTGGATTAGTCACAGCAGGAGCTCGGCCCCGCCCTCTCTCACCGCACGGCCTGCAACATGTCCTTCCCTCTCTCTCCCTCTCTCACTGCCCCCTCGCCTCCTTCGCTCTTTTATCTGCTGATGCATTTCAAGAAACTCTGTGTGTCACCATTTTCAGTTTACCACCACCCAGTGCTCCCCCAAGCCCCCTTCATCGGTTCCACCCCCACAGGAGACCAGGAGACCGCTGGCTGTCAAGAAAGGAAGTGGAGTCCACCCACAGCTGCTCATAACGCCCACACCAAGCCACAACCCCATGGCCACACGCAGAGACGCCAGGACTGCTCTTCTAGGGCCTATTTGCAGGCTGACGCAGCACAGACCTGAGCAGACCTGTACAGACTGAGCAAACCTGTGCAGAGCTGTGCCAAGCTGTGTAAACCTGTGCAGTCCCAGCGCAGACCTGTGCAGACCCAGCACAGACCACTGCAGACCTGTGCAGACCTGAGCAGACCCAGCACTGACCTCTGCAGACCTGTACAGACCTGAGCAGATTTGTGCAGACCTCTGCAGACCTGAGCAGACCTGAGCAGACCTCTGCAGACCCAGCACTGATCTCTGCAGACCTGAGCAGACCTGTGCAGAACCAGCACAGACTTTTGCAGACCTGTACAGACCTGAGCAGACCTTTGCAGACCTGAGAAGATCTGTGCAGACCCAGCACAGACTTCTGCAGACCTGTACAGACCTGAGCAGAGCTGAGCAGAGCTGTGCAGACCTGAGAAGAGCTGTGCAGACCTCTGCAGACCTCTGCAGACCTGTGCAGACCCAGCACAGACTTCTGCAGACCTGTACAGACCTGTGCAGGCCACGTGCCCCTCCTGCCACTGACGAACTTAGCTCTCAGCACAGCACCCTGAGTGAAAAGGCCAGCAGACTGCTCAGTCTGCAGTGATGAGTGTGGAGTTGTCTTCCATTCAAAAAATCCCAAAGCTCTTCACAAAACACAAGGAAAGACTTCATCTTAGACCTCAGCTGGTTTGTTTCTGGGCACTGCTGTCCTGGAAAGAGTCTGAAAAAGAGTGACCTGGATAATTCTGGGTCACAAAGTGTGCTTCTAACTGGTTAAAGCAAATGAGCTCTGTAAGGGGTGGATTATAAGTAGACTTGATGAATAAGCCACCCCGCCCCCCCACGCCTGATCTCTAATTAGACCAATATTTTGTTTTGACACAAGAAGAGCTGTCCCTGTGCGTCTGCACTGCCTCTTCACCAGAAAGCGGAAGGAGTTGCTCGGTGTTGTGAGAAATCGGATGATATAGTTCAAAGACCTGGACAGTTTTATATATCTGTGTCTCAGTAGGAAAGACGTGGGAGAAATACTATGCAGAGATAACATAAACTGAAAAAGACATGACAGATGGCAACGTTTCACAGCGGGCGTTCGCCGTTTCTATTACTGTTAATAACAGGAAGTGAAATTTCACCAAGACAGGAAGTGGTTGCAAAGCCCCCACTTCCAGCTCTGGGCTGGTTGTCAAGGAGCTGCCTGCCCCCGTAGCAACCACCAGAGTTTGTGGTTCGGTGCAGGGCCGGTTATCGCTTTCATCGTTCTGCGGTTTAGCTCAAACACCAGAACATCAGCCCGTGCCGAGTCTGAGCAAGTGGAAGAAAAATCCGGAGGTGTGAGCGATAAGCCGGAGAGCGGCCATATTTGAGAAACAGGCTGCATGTGGCCGGTGGGCTCTTGGGCTCAATGCAAACCCCCCCCAGGCTGAGCCAGTCAAGCGCCGACATTCTCAGAACTAAGCTGCTCTGGCTGATCAACGTGTCTCCAGAGCTGGAGTCCAATACTGATCCTTAGAGAAACTGTTTAGAATGATTTGAGCACCGTGTTGCATGTACTCTTTTTAAAGTTCACTGTGATGCAGAGCAGAACAACACCTAACTATGTTGAAGTGCAGTCCGCCGAGACCACAGAGAAAGCACGCCTGCTGTGGGGGATTGCACTGTCAGCTCACAGTTCCAGGGTCCCGGGTTCAGTTCCAGTTCCGTGTCTGTATGGGTTTCGGTCAGCTGCTCTGGTCTGCACTCATGCTGGAGGTACATGAAGTAAAACACCCCTGCCTCTCTGGGATCCCTTGGGAAGTGGTTGGGCAGGATTCAGGAATGAAGAGCTGCCGAGCAACTGCACAAGAAAAACAGGCCACAAGGTGCCCCTGACCTTTTTGACCTTCTCATGTCATAAGGTTCATTGAGCCAGTAGGGGCTTTGTCGGTCAAGAAACTGGAGTAAAGTTTAGTTTGGAAGGGTTTGTTGTGTAAGAGCATAATGACCCTCACCATTACTTTCTGGGTCGACTTGTGCATTGCACTCTTCACTGCACAAATCCCACACCGCACTGCGGAAATAGTGCTGAACTGCGCAATGTAATCCACTTCCTTCAGAACCCTTGTAAACGGCCTTAGACAGATGCAAGAGCCAAACAAAATAATCACCCCGAAGCTGAAAACAGAAGGAATGCAGATTGATTGTCAAGTGGTTCTCCGCAGGCTCAGCCTGCACATAAGCTGAACAGCGGTGCCGTGTCACAGCAAAAGTCCAGAGCAGAGCAGATTACTCACAGCGGAGAGATATTACAGGAGATACTGCTGCTGTTAGCACTGCACAGTCATCTTCACGATCTAACTGCTTCTCCCAGGCTGCCAGTAATTCCCTCTCATTTATGCTGCTAATTAAAATAAATAAAACTGATGTCAGATATCACTTCAAAGCACAGCAGTACTCTGTTAAAAGCCACCTATTGAGATCTGATATTGAAGAGTTCTGTACTGGAGCTCGTTAGAACTCGCCAAGGGGAAGATTTCAGGAAAAGAAGCAGGACTGAGTGTGCTTTCTGCTGAATTCTCCTCATGGGCTCCCAGTAGCTCCGCTGAAATTCCTCCCTGAAGGGGAGAGAGGCAATATTGTATTCCTGCTCTGTAATTTCGCTAATGAGCCTTGGGCTCGTTAACATCTTCGGTAATCGGTTCTGCTTTCTCCGTCGCTGCCTTTTGATGATGAGAAGGGGAAGTTTGGTTTGCTTTCAGGCTGCTTCCTCGGCACATGTCAAATGACATTCATGCTGGCCTGTCCCAGAGCCGCAGGGAGACATCCCAGTCAGTTCGGGAAACTGCAAAACTGGCAGAGACGCACAGTTGCCCGAGTTGGAGGTGAGCACAGTCTCCAGTCTGGCTTCAGAGGAAAATCTCTCCTGTCCTTAAGGGATGCAGGGTTTTCTGGTAGTCCTGGTGTCCTTCATTCAACTGTTTTAACCCTTAGCCCAGGTGTGAAGCATGTTCTGACCTACGTGCCCTCCAGCCCTGGGGGACTGGTACTGAAGATCTGTAGGGAAATTCGATCTGCTGGGAATTGAGATATTTCCTGAGGGCAGACAGAGTATTACGTGCAACAGGGGACTGGGCTGAAAATCCTTTCATCCTTTGCACAATCAAACGTACTGGTTTCTGACTCACTAATCAAGCTGTTCAGGGATGGGCAGCGGCCCGGACAGCCTCCTGCAGGCTTCCTGGGTACGTTTGACACCAGTCACGTCAGCCACTTGCACTGTCAAAAGAAGCAAACCGTGTTCACATGAGCTTTGTCTCTGCAAGAAAGAAAACTCGTGAGTTTCACTGCACTTAGGAAATGAAGAAATAACAGAATTTTATCTGGTGATCGTCACTATCCAGTTCCTTTAAAGGAGGTATAGCTGCGCACGTTGTGTAGAATCTGAGTATGCAGGAAGAGCCTGAGGAGGAGTCTACAACATTCAGACAGCCTTTGCTCTCAAAATTATTCTGTCTGGAAAAATGGTTACATTAGGTTGTCCTTTGATCATGAAAGCTCATTTATTTACTTACATTTTTCACGTACTAAAACCATTTTTTCAAGCAATGAATTCTTATACTTAACCTGATTTGTAACAAAATAGACATAGTAAATAAATGTTGGCAAAGTACAATTTTTCAAAGGCTTTCCCATTTTCACTCACAGAAGAACCTGAGTTCTTGTTGTTGACAGAGAGAATTGCACAACATCTTGTACAGAGAGTTGTTTTTCTAGTCCTCCCAGTAAAAACGTTACGTAAAAACCTTTTACCTTATCCTCCAGCAGCAAAGAGTCTAACGTGTAACACTTCAACAGTAATGCGGTCTCCTTATTAATTTATCTGTCCAGTGACAAGACTGACCGGACATTAATTAGACCGCTGCAAAATGATTCTGGTGAAGACTGAAGGTGTTTGCATTTTTAAATGCATCACTACAGAGGGCAGGGGATTCAAAGCCGCCCATCCTCACCCTGGTCCTCGGTTCACACCTGCTGGTTTTTGTTCCAGCCGAGCTCTCAGTTACATCATAAACTCTGAATTGACCTAAAAACAGGACTAATTTGAGCTCTGTCATTGTTTTCAGTTCCTGAACATCTTGCAGGCAGCTTGAGAACCTGGCCCCTCATATGTAACTTGGATCTCCAGCTCTGGAGCAGAAACCAAATTTGCAAAGGTTCCAACTTGATAATTCAAGTAAGGATTGAATTCAATTAGGCATTCAAGTCTTCAGTTCATACCGAGTTCATCTGGAACAGAAATGTACAGGTTTGAGGGACCCCAGAGACTGTCCTGGATATTAATTTTTGTCACCATGTTATAAGCTGTACATGTCTGTCACCACTGAAGCCAGAAACATGTTTGTTGTAATTAATCTGTACTAGAGCGCACTGACATTTAAGAAAATAAAGCATAAGGACTGAATGCAGACCATTCTTGAATTGCTGGTTCTGTTTAGTCAGTGATGAAACTGAGCCTGATTGCAAATTTCCACTTTTTATTTAGCAGCTGATAAGACATAAAGCGCATGTTGACCTTGGAGCCAAAGAATAGTTCAATTAAGCAATCAGATCAGGGGTGGGACAGGTGAAGGGCCGCAGAGGGGACTGGTAAGTGCGTGATAGGGCTGACACAGGGTATGCTCAGCCGGACTGTGTTCTTCATTCCTGAAGAGCAGCAGGCAGGATAATCCTGTTTTCTATCAGCTCCTAGCACGAGAGCCCGAGGCTCTAGACAAACCTGTCAGCACTGTGCATGCGATCAAGCCCGGGCAGCAGTGTGGGGGAGCGCTGGGGGCCCGGGGGCCCAGGGACTCAGGACAGGAAGGTTGTAGGTCAGATTCTTGGCTGAGGGGAGTGACCCTAGCTGCTTGCTCTGACTGCTCCAGTATAACATCCTGCTGTGCAAATGGGTAGAGATTTTTGCTCTAGATAAAAATGGCTAATGAATTACCAATGAAGTCAGAACTACCCGTCTTTGCACACTGACTGGGCCTGACCAGCACTGCACCCCTCCCAGAGCTTTTGTAAGACGCTGTTGACACTTGGGTGGAATTAGCTCTTCACTGCTTATATCCTCTGATCACAGCAGGACCAAGCTCAGACGACAGCATTTCCGTCTCTGCAGTCACAGAATGACAGGACAGGGAGAGAGCTCACTCATTTCCAGTTAATCACCATTCTTACTGGAAACCCAGCTCTGATTTTCACAGCAGCAGTAACCCCAGCAGGCTGTCTGCACGGCGTGCTCTCGGGGCCAGCACGAGCTCTTCTGGTGCACGACAAGAGAAGTGCTGATTGGGAAGGTTTGGTAAATTTCTCTCTTTTTTTCTCTTTTGCTGGGCTCTGACATTCAGTGCGGCGATCAGATAAAAGGGGAAGGTGTCCTGCACCCACGCACCCTATCACACTCCCAGTGATCTGACACCCACTCAGTCAGTTACTCACTCACACCCACTTGCTCTGTGTCACACACACACTCTGGTCAGGACTGTCTGTGAGCAACAAGTGGTGCCTTCTCCCTGGCCTCTCGCTGCCAAGCCAGCTGGGCGTGGGGAGCGCAGCCGACCGGAGATCTTGCCCCAGGTTCGAGAGAAGTCCAAGTCACCGGAGGGAATGCCCCTGCATTCCCAGGCATTGTGGCACAGCACGGACCCCAACAGCCCCAACCGTGCAAAGTGGGATGGCAAAGCTTTCACACACTTGTGCCACACTTTGGCTCTGTGTACCATAGAGCTCAGTGCACAGAGAGCTGTAGTGAAATGAGGGCGACAGAACAAAATCATCGCAAAGCAAATAAGTGACGGTGCAGACAGGGTGTGATCAAGGGAAAAGACTGGGAGGAGTGGGCTCATGTACAGGAGGTGCTGTGTGTCCTGGGCAGGCCTGTCCCCTTGTGTGCTTTCTGGTAGTCGAGCGGGCCTGTAACTGGGGGTCTCCTGCTTTTCTGGAGCACCGGTTCCACAGAGAGGCTTTAAAACAGTGCGGCACATTCTAGGGGTGGGAGAGAGTTAATTATGTTTCATTTTCCTGCTCCTAATTACTCAGTTGGAAGTGGTTTTCTTAACTGCTGGGGGGGGGCCCTGACAGTAGAGGACCCCTGCAGCTTTCAGTGCAGTTTTCTGGCTCCCTGTGTGCCCAGTGCCCCGCAGGGCCCTGGCAGGCTGCAGGCAGCCCTCAGCTGCGGGCGGGTGAGGTGGCAGCGCAGAGCCGGCTGGCAGAACGTGGGCCGGAGCGTGTGTGGGAGGCACAGGGAGGAAGCAGCTGAGAGGCGAACCAGAAGAGGCTCTCATCAGATCAGCAGCTTCCTGAACACACAGCCTGCGTTTTTTTTCAACTGCACACTCATTTCGCGCTGAGGCTCAGCTCCGGTGCCACCGAGTCGGAGCTCTCCTGGCTCGCAGCTCGCTCGCGAAGAGGATCGAGGGATGAGGGGTGCCATGGGGAGCCCCTGACTGGCCAGCCTTCAGGTGAGTGCGGAGCTGGAGCAGGACTGGCTGGTTCCCGGCGGGTCTGAGCTGTAACCCTGCTGTCTGTGGCTCAGGGCAGCTCACACAGCCCAGGTCTCCTCTGGCTTTTAGACGGGCTGCTGTATGGGGAGGGGAGAGGGGGGCTGCACGGCGCGACACTGGTTTCTGATGCGACTCTGTTTTGGCACTCCCCTAGCCCGGAGCGGACGGAGCTCCCTGCCGCTCGCGTGTGTCCTGGTGGGAAAGGGTGGATGAGAAGGAGGGTATTGAGGCCCGACCGGACCGGACCCTGGGCGCGGAGCAGGAGCAGCAGACGCAGAGCAGCTGGGGAGAAGTTGAGCAAAGAGAAAGACGCTGAAGAGGCAAACTTGGCTTTCAAGTGGCGTGGGGAAAACCACCAGGGTCTGGGACGACAGCAGGAGCTCCCGGGACAAGGTAAGGTGGAGAAGAGGTCTATTCTGAACACTGACGCTGTGCTGTGGTAGTTCATGTTTACTGTCTAGTAATTGCGATGTGACTACAGCAGTGTAAGGACTTACCAGCGAGCAATGAAAAATCAAGGTGAAAGAGGAGAGGAATCGAGGCCAGGACATTTCTCCCCTCAGGCAGCAGCTGGTGTTGCAGAAGATGCCGCATGTTTAGATGGCTCTGCAGACACACGGTCCTGGTGCAAAACTGCACGATTTTGCAGGCATTCCTCCTTTGGGAGGCAGTAAGACAAGCCCCTGCTCTTGCTGCGCCTCGGAGATGAAGACCTCTGTGCAGGAGTCGCTCCGAAGATTTACCTTGCCCAGAGGTCAGACATCACCTCAGAACTTTTTAAGTGTAATAATGAAAATGTCCTGAATGATGACATTGTTAATGCCGAAGGCAGCCCATGGAGACGGCAGGGGGTGTGGAGGGGCACAGCTCTCTGTCACTGGGACTGAGCCGATTAACCCCACCAGGGACAGTCAGGGACTGACGTTGGGGCGGCTTGTATCTGGAAGAAGTGGGGTTCAGTTCCAGCGACAGGTACCTTTCTGTATGGAGGCTGCATGGTCTTCGTATGTGTGTTTGAGGTCTACACTTACATTTCACAGTCCTTCATTAGTCAGGCACTTTTAACCCAAGCAGCTTACAGCCAATTTCTCCTGGCGTTCCTCATCTTCAGCCAAAACGTTCGGCTTGCGAACCACAGGAGAAAACTACCTGGACATGTCCAGACGATTATAACACCGCTAACATCTGTACAACGCCTCTATCATGTCCCCAGGCCAGAGCAATGGAACCTGCTGCTTTTCATTCCAGCGGAGCTCGTTACTTGGTTGAATTCTTGACTGAATTAGCAACTCGCTTGATTTGGATTGTTTGCAAGTTGCTGATCTACTTAGGAACTGGAGACCACGGTCACATATGAAATGCAATAGTTAACAAACAACTTAAAAAAGTTAAAAGACAGCTTCCAGCATGTTCCTGACGTGAAGACAACGACGAGCTCCAGTCAGTCCTGTGTTATTAGGGCTCGGGGGTGTAACTCTGAGCTCAGCTGGAACTGGACCCTGCAGGTGTGGAGCTGCCCAGGACTGGGGATGGGACTGCTGGGACAAAGCGGACAGATGAACTGAAATTCAGCCAGGGCCTCAGGATCCATACCCTCTCTCTTTCCGGTTGCCTCTGCAGGCAGGCAGGTACCTGGGTTAGAAATCATATGGCAGTTCTGGAGGGAGCCCAGCCCTGTCAGCGGTCAGGACAGAGGTCTGGGCTCACAGGCTCAGTTACAGTACAGGGCCCAGGCAGGAAAGAGCCTGTGCTTAACAGGATGTTACACTGGTGTCGCAATGTTGCCACTGACTGTACAAGAAGAGGTAGAGCTTCCATCCAAAAGCCTCAAAAGTCCAATTTCTCTGTCTCTTGCTTTCCTGCCTGCTGTGCTCGCACCTGGGCAGAACCCCTGTGCTGGTACTAGTACTGCGCTGACGATGGCACCTTTTCCCAGCTGTTCTCAAAATGGATTTTAGCAGAAAGAGAGATATAGGCACCGGCTCACACCATGCATGACATTTAACTTACAGATCTTTTATGTACCGTTTGGCTTTGCTAGGGTTTGCTTTGCATCCCTGTTTTGCGTTCTGTCGCGTGCTTTGCCTGCAGCCACGTGAGGGTCCGTTCCTGAGCGCGCCAGCCCTGCCTGTGGCTCGGGGCTCCGCACGCGGCTGGGAGAGCGAACTCTGCGCTCGGGTTTTCTCGCGGGGGTCAGAAAGCGCTCAGAAACACCGGACTCGCAAGACTGTACTAACAGCTCATGTATCAGTGCTGTTGGCACGGGGATAAATCATTTGACCTCCAAGGTTTGGAGGAATGGTTAGGATTCCGAATGTAGTCTTGTAAAAGGACTGGGCTGTTTCCATCTCCGGAGCGAGGCGCAGGTGCCGGCTCGTCCCCAGTGCAGAGACAGTGATGTCAGTAAGAGGAGTGTGTTTGCTGTTACTTCTCGGCTCTTTCTCACGCTCAGTGACATACAGATGTTTCGTTAAGGACGGCTGCAAAACACTTCATTTCACATGCCGGGCTGAAAGCCGCGGTGCCACCAGGCTCGAGGTTGCCTAACGTGTGCGTGACGTGACAGACATTCCTGGCCTCTGCGCTCACCTCCCGAGCCTTCCTCCACGCGCCGCAGTCGCGTTTAGACATGTGCGCCAGCGCGGGTGTCTTCGGGCTCAGGAGCTCTGGAAAGGCACCGTCAGTGAGCTGAGCGTCAGCGAGCCGGAGAGAGGTATTCGGTGCGTGCCCGTTCCTGCACGCGCTCCCCGCGAAGCCGCATTCCTGGCGTGTGTGTTTCCCTGCGCCTCCGCGAGCCGAGAGCCCGGGTGCACGCTGGCAGCGCAGAGCCGGGATGGCAGTGCGGGCTCGTCTCAGGTGAGTCCTGTCGTCTCCCTGCCCCCCTCTCGCCTTGTAACAAGGTCGTGCTGTCGGTCTGGGACAGTGGAAGGACAGCGGGGAGTCCCGGAGACAAGGCGATAGCAGAAACGACTCCTTCATTCCAGCTGTTCTACGAATTTAAAGACGACTTGGCCATCGGACTGTCGGTATCCCCCGCGAAGGAGTTTACTATGATACCGTGTGGTGCTCTATTCTGCTTTATTTCGCGAACGCCACGTGAGATTAAGTGGTATGATTACTGCTATAGTGTAGTGTAATTACATCGTTGCCTATAGGTAAACTTTAAATATATCATTGTAAAAATACAAGTATTATAGAAACCGTGGCACGGCGAGGTCTTAACATATAAAACTACAACTGTCATTCAACCATTTGAAAGCGGCACCATAGTTTTCTCCGTGTAAATCCTGTAACTGTGTGCACCGCGCCTCTCTGAGCTCAGTCCTCCTTGGACATCCGCTGGCGAGCTGATCTCCCGCGGCCCGGCGCGCCCCCGAGTCCTGCGGGACATTCATGCACCACATACAAAACACGCGGGGAAGCATCACTTCAATAACAAAAACAAAACAACGTCGCTGTGTCAGATTGCGAAAGCGTGTAAGACCACGGGCTGTGTTGAGGCGTGTGAGGAGTGAATGTGCTGGGCGGTGCGGTTGTGTGTGGGGACGGTGTGTGTACTTCCCTGCGGTGTCGGGGTGCTCAGGGGCTCTGGAAGACAGTGTTGGGGTTTGGGGGACACTGTGATACTGATATTTGGAGGAGCCTGGATGACTTCTCTCACCTGCAAGTGTGTGTGGAGTTTCAGTGTCTGTCATCTCCCTCCCTCTGCTCACCCCTGCCCTGTGCCCTCTCCTTCCCTCTCTCTCTGCAGCGTGGCAGCGAGGAGCTGAGTGCCCCTGGGTGTCGGCCCCCCACCCCCCCGTCCTGGGACGCACAGCATGGTGCTGCTCTGCCCCGCCAGCCCCCCCGCGCACATGGACCAGCCCACGCCGCCCCCCCCCACCACGCGCAGACAGGCACGCCTCCAGGAGAGGTGAGGGGCCCGCGGGGCCGCAGTCGAGGGGCAGCCAGGCTCCTGTGGGAGCCCACAGGGTGCTGAAGTGCTGGTGCTGGGAGGGGAATGGCTCAGCCAGCAGAGCGGGGGGCACTGTGCTCCCATTTCCACGGAAGACAGGAACCGAAACGTTGAATGGGAGTTCAGGCCTCCGCCCAGCTCTCCTTGAGGGCTCCCGGAGCTGGCTGAGCCGCCACCCTGCCGCTACAGTCGCAGTGACCGCCGATCTTCCCGTTTCGCCTTCTTCCGCGCCAGTTCTGTTAGTGTCTCCGTTCCGGCCGTAGTTTCTGTGCCCTGTCTGCTCTGGGACTGGGCCTGAAGCCGGTGCCCGCTGCGAGGACTCTGGGGCCGGGGCAGGTGGCGGGCGGAGAGCCTGTCCCGGAGGAGGCGGCTGTTGCTCGCCCTCGGCTCTCCCACCGTCTCATGCTGCTCCCTGGCAGAATAATGTGGTGCCCCCGTTAAGAAACGCGAATGAGCCCGTTAGCGCAGGCAGCCCCCAGCGAGAGCGGACCGTAGACCTCGGGTGTCTGTCCTGACGTGCTGCTTCCAGGTGCTGGATTCCCGCTGGAGCAGCGGGGACGGAGTTCTCCCGCGCAGTCTTGGTAGTGACTTGTTAGCTGATCCCAGGGTTTCTCCCACTGTTTCCCGAAAGAACCCAGGGAATGGGCTTCAACAGCATGGCTGGTTTGCTTGTTCAAGACCCCCACAACCCTCTGTGTAGACTTGCCTCCTCTTCTCACAGGAGAGTGTTTCGAGAGACAAAGGATGGGGTTAATTAGCAAGCTCATTAGTAGTAATTAACACAGCCAGCAAGTGCCCCCTTCTTTTGAAATTTGCCGCAGACAGCTCGCGGGGTATTGGGGCAGTATTTTCTGGATGGTTTTACCAGGCTCAGGCGGTTTTTCTGTCTGTGTCCCCCATGACGTGCGTCATGCCTGTGCCTGTGCCGTGGTTGGACTGTGCTCTCCTCTGCCTGCCTCATGGCCCTGTCCCAGTAGGCTTTGCTGTGGGTGGGATAATTGGGACACAAGCTGTAGGACGGTCAAACGCCTGAAGCCTGGTGCCCCCCCTGACAGTCTGCTTCTGTGCACACGTGTGTCTGCAGGAGGGGCTCCAACGTGTCGTTGGTGCTGGACGTCAGCTCTCTGGGTGCCGTGGAGCCCCTGTGCTCCATCTCCACACCGAGAGAGATCACTCTGCATTTCCTGCGCAACACTCGACGCCCGCTGACAGCCGCTGAGCTGCAGGAGGCTGCTGCCAACACTCAGGAACTGTCCCAGGAGTACCTGGTACTGAACCCTCTCCTGTCCGCTGTGATCACTCTCTCCGCTGCTGTGTCACTGTCTGTCTCTCTGCTGCTGTCTCCCTCAGTTCAATTCAAGAAGCTTTATTGGCATGACCAGTGAATTTCAGTGTTGCCAGAGCATATAAAATTAACACAACATCTACAGACATTTACAGACAGCTCTCTCTCTGAGTCTCTCTTTCCAACTGCTCCTGTCTCTCTCTGTCTGGGTCACTGCCTGTCTCTCCGCTGATGTCTCTCTCTCTCTGTCTGTGCCACTGTTTCTCTCTCTGCCACTGTATCTCTCTCTGCCACTGTTTCTCTCTCTGTCACTGTGCATCTGTCTGTGTCACTGTGTGCCACTGCTTCTGTCTCTCTCTCTCTCTTTCTCTCTCTCTCTCTCTCTGTGTCACTGTCTGTCTCTCTGTCTGGGTCACTGCCTGTCTCTCCGCTGATGTCTCTCTCTCTCTGTCTGTGTCACTGTTTCTCTTTCTGTCACTGTGCCTCTGTCTGTGTCACTGTGTGCCTCTGCTTCTGTCTCTCTCTCTCTCTCTATCTCTCTCATTGGTGCCTTTTTTCTCTTTCCTTCTCCTACTATCTGAAAAATCTGCCTGTCTCTCTGTGCCCGCACAGTCCTGTCTGTCCTCCTCCACCGAGAGTCGCAGGGCTGCCCCAGTGACTCAGCCTGCAGCTCTGGGTGCTCCTGCAGCAGCTGGGGCTCAGGTTCTGCTCTGTGGAGGGGAGAGGCATCTTCCTGCCATGAAACCCAGCTCCCTTTGAAAAGAAACAACAGGTGTTGTAGCATGATAGGCAGTGGTCCTGAACAAGTAATTAAATTCAAAGCTGTGTTTCCTTGTGTCTGCACCAGCATCCCCTTCTCTGCCCTCAGCAGACCTAGCCTCAGATTTTCACATTTTCTCTTGCTTCTGAAAGTCGTTGCCGAATTTGGAAGATGCAAATCTCGGAGAAAACTATGTACAACGTTTTTGCACACATGGATTAGACAAGTGAGGCATGGTGTATCTGTGGTGGCAGATTCTGTCCTCCAGCCCTGCAGCCCGTCTGCTAAGCGCATGTCTCTGTTCTCCACAGAAAATCCCCCCAAACTTCGTGGACCAGGCGGAGCTGGACATCCCCGGCCATGCCTTAAAGGACAGATACAAAACCATACTGCCGAGTGAGTGAGAATGATGCCGCTCACTGCCTTCTGGAGATATTAGGAGCCCCAGTGAGGACCAACAGTAGCAGACAGTGCCCCAGCAACTCCCACATCACAGCCCCACTTCCCCAGAACAGGCCTCTCAGCTCGGTTCTGAGAATTCAGCTCTACATCCAGGGTCCCCATCACAACCTTACCTGAAGCTGTTTCTGCTGGTGGAAAGGTGCCCAGATGTTTTAGAAACTCCTGGAATTCACTCTGTGTCCCAGTCAAGTCACTCCTGCTGTTTACGGGGGCCAGCTTTGTGTGCCACAGGTTCCTAATATATTGGCCAGAGGGTGTGCCAACAGTGAAGTTTCCTTCGCTGCTCCATTCTGCATTAAGAAGGGGCCAATTCCCTGGTGATATTTACAGACAAAAGAGAGCAGACACAGTAAAAGGGCTGATGTCAGAGGTTGAGAGGGCACAATACTCTGTTAGCAGGCATGTTGCTGTGTTTCAGCTCAGTGGCTGAACAATCCCAACTCTCTGGGAAGTCTCCTTCCTATATTCTGCTGTGTGTCGTGGGTGGATATTCCATCACAATCGCTGCTTCACATCTGTCTCACAGTAATTCATTAATTTCTGTTGCGGTGGTGTTCCTTAAGCATTGCCCAGACATGAAATTCATTACTCATCATCCTTTACAGATGAGAGGAGGCCATTCGGCCCACATTGATTGTTTGCTGAGCTGCAAATCTGAATCCTATTCAGCTGCATCTTAAAGGATTCAAGGGCATCAGCTTCCACAGCCCTGCTGGGCAGCTTGCTGCAGACCCCTACCTCCCTTGGTGTAAAGTGCCTCCTGTTTTTGGTCTTGAGTACATGCCCCCCCTGTTGCCACTTGTGTGTCTGTAGAAGCTCACAGGGTCTGGTACTTTGAAAGTCTGAATGGAGTACCCTCCCCGACAGTCTACTCACTGTGACCTGTTTCTTTCAGACCCCCAGACGCGGGTGTGTCTCTGGAAGCCAGGCGCAGAAGGAGATGGGGAGACCTACATCAACGCTAACTACATCCGAGTAAGAAGGAGGGGGATCAGACAGAGATCAGCTGAGGGGTCACTGCCATCACCACTATGTGCACCCTGTATATTTGAGTATATATTCAAATACACTAATGAATGTTTGAATATTCTACATCTTACACTAACCTCAAACTCAGTCCTAACCCCAAATCTAACCCCCGTCTTAATTGTAACCACAGCCTGAACCCCAGACCTTGTTTCTGTAGGAATACCGACACCATAGGTGGTAGTTCATAATCATTCACAATGTGTTCTGAGACCAGGGCAGACCCACACTGCGTACTCTCATATGGACAAAAGAGTCCACATATGTCAAGATCTTAACCTTGAAAGTATATTTGAGATCTATTCTAATATTACAGCACTGTAACCCTCTCAGTGACCCACGCCCCTCCCTGGCCCTTGGCTCAGCCTGTGCTCTGTCGCCCCCTGCAGGGTTATGATGGTACTGAGAAAAGCTACATCGCCACCCAGGGCCCCATGGTCAACACTGTGTGTGACTTCTGGGAGATGGTGTGGCAGGAGAGGAGTGCCGTCATCGTCATGATCACCAAACTCAAGGAGAAGAAGGAGGTGGGGGAACGTTGCATTTGTTTCTAACTTGTAGTTTGTTTTCTTTTTATTTTGTTCTGAAAACAAGAATGTCCATGTTATATAGCTCAATGTTGCATGTGTTGGCGTTATTGTTCCATTTGTGCCTTGAAAGTTCAGAAAATAGCAAAATAAATGACAATTTATAAGTGCAGGTTAATCCTTGATGTCCACGGTGACAATATACAAAATCCTCTTAAAGAAATAAAGGATTAAGGCAGACAGATGTCAACTGGGGTTGAAATAATGTCTTATTTTTTCTCTGTGCTGTGCTGCAGAAGTGCGTCCTCTACTGGCCAGAAAAGACAGGGACGTTCGGCAGGTTTGAGGTGACCGTGGACGAGGTGAAGGAGTGTGACAGCTACACTCTCCGAGTCCTCACTGTCAGAGTAAGTCAGGGCGGGGGTCCCCCGTGCACCCCAGTAACGGCTACACTCTCCGAGTCCTCACTGTCAGAGTAAGTCAGGGCGGGGGTCCCCCGTGCACCCCAGTAACGGCTACACTCTCCGAGTCCTCACTGTCAGAGTAAGTCAGGGGGTTCCCTGTGCACCCCCAGTGACAGCTACGTCTTGCCATTCCTGAAAGCTGATGATAATTACATGGCTCACAGGTGCAGTCAGAGAGTCGTCAGGTGAAGCACTACTGGTACTCCTCCTGGCTGGATCACCAGACACCGGCCTGTGTCCAGTCCGTGCTGAAGCTGGTGAAAGCAGTGCAGGAGAGCCAGCGGGCCCTGTGCTGCCCAGGCCCCATCATCGTTCACTGCAGGTACTTCTCCTCCCTATGCTACAGCCACAGCAGAACAAGAGTTACTCATTTACACATCACTCAGCACCTTCCACATAGATCACCAGTGCGCATACTGACACATCACACAGCACTCTACCACCAGCCAGAGCACCAGTGTGCACACTCACACATCACCCAGCACCTTTCACACAGTCAGTGCACCAGCGTTCACACTCACGCATCACCCATCACCTTTCACACATTCAGTGCACCAGTGTGCAGTCTTACACAGCACCCCATACCTTTTATACAGTCAGCACACCAATGTACACACTTACACAGCACCTAGCAACTTTCACAGTCAGTGCACCAGAGTGCATACTTACACATCATCCAGCACCTTCCACACTGTCAGTGCACCAGAGTGCACTCTTACACAGCCTGATCTCACTGTGTGTGCGTATGTGTGCTCCTCAGTGCAGGGATCGGACGGACAGGCTGCTTCATTGCCACCAGCATCGGCTGCCAGCAGCTGGAGAAGACTGGCGAAGTCGACATTTTGGGCATTGTGTGCCAGCTGAGAATTGACAGGTGTGTACCCTCCTCTTCCCAACCATACATGAGAGAAACATGTAACACTGCAAAACAGGAGACGACTGCTGTGTTAGTGAGTGCTAGTAGATGCCTATTAGTGCAATATGAAGGATGAAGGGTATGCATTAGTAATTTATCACTGGCAAGGCCTAGTCAGCCTTTATACAGAGATTAATATTCATGTGCCAGATGCTGGTGTATCATTCCTGTACAGCTAACACATAAACTGTGGAATTGCAATAGAAATTCTGAAGATATGCACTTTGTAAGTAAGTTTGGTGTATTGAAAGCCCGCGGGCTTGCTGTCCGTGGCCGCCTGGCTGAGCCAGCTGTTCTGTGCCCGCAGGGGCGGGATGATTCAGACCAGCGAGCAGTACCACTTCCTGTACCTGACCCTGGCCCTGCACAGCCGCCAGCTCACCGGCACGGGCCCGGAGCCGCGCTGAGCCTCCGCCCCGCCCCACCCCGGCCCCCGCGCGGCTGGGGTCAGGGTGTGAGCCGTGAGCTGCAGCCGGGCCCGTGGCCGCTGGCCTGGCCGGACCGGGAGGACTGCACCTGGCGTGTCACTGCGCTGTCCGCGCCTGGATGGAAGCCGCCAGCAGGAGATCATGTGACTGCTCCTCTTCCTCCTGAAAACTGCTTCCTTTTATTTATTTCATTTTGCTGCTTTGTTCCCTCCACCCCCTGCCCCCGCCCTCGCTGTCACCCACCTCTCGGGTCTTTTGCGATAGTATACTCCTTTCCTCTTGCCGGAAAACCCACTTCACCTGTCCCGCTGTCCATGAGCTGGGGTCACCCCCCTTCACCACTGTGCTGCTGCTGAGGGGCGTCGTGCACGTGGGAGATCAGGGCTCTGATCGTACTTAGGGGGGCTTAGTTTCATGTAAGGGGTGCAGGGAGGCTGATCGCTGGATGCGGGGCCGACAGGCTGGCCATTGCATACCGCCGGTGTGGACACTAACACAGCTCCCCTGGGTAATCAGCAGCCCCCCATCACGCCTGGCCTGTTCTGCTTGTCCTTATCGAGCAGGACAGCCCTGGACTGAACCCTCCTCCCCAGACCTCCACGAACAGCGCCTGAATGTCTTTACCTGCAGAGCCGCAGAGACGCTTGTTCTCTGTTTTTCCATGAAGATTTCTATGGAAGGTGGCTTTGGGAACAGAAGAGGAAACGTGAAATCCAGGCGTGTCGAGGCGCACACACGCGGCAGCCACAGGGCACCCTGCATGGGGACTCCAGCACCCCGAAACACAGGGGTTCCCCCTGGGGCGGGGAGTGTGGTCCGGAAGCCTTTCCAGTGGTTTTAACTTTTCTAACAGAATGTTTTATACTTCACCTGGTGTCAACACAGGCGCAGGATTTTCAGAACTGTGAATTTATGTGCCGTGGAGACTGCAGACTGCAAGATACGTCATGAAAATAAATCGGTAAATAGAAACAAGGACTGTGGTGAATTTGTGTTAGAACAAACTATTGTATTTCTTAATATTTACCTGAACGCAGAAGGATTTAGACTGACAGATACAATAGTTAGACAGGTGATTCAGTCAAAAAGAAGTATGCAAAGGAACAAGTAAGAGGTTTATTCCATGCTGAAAAGAGAAGAGAGAAAACGGAATGTTTCGGCCGTTAAACCTTCTTCAGGTGTGAGTGAGGTGGCCCAAGTCACCTTCTTCAGTCTGAAGAAGGCTCCACGACCGAACGTTTTGTTTTCTCTCTTCTCTTTTCAGCATGGAATAAACCTATTACTTGTTCCTTTGCATCCTATGCATGCTGACGCAGCTACCTAGCACAAAAAGAAGAATGTACACTTTTATTTAAATTTCTTTATTGAATGTCATTCACAAATTAGTGATATCTTAATATCGTATCATAATATTTTGTCAAAGAGTGTTGAACAAGAATTCTTCCTGTTGAGCAGATAAAGATTCTCAGTTGCATCACCCTGCAACACCGCTGGTAGCCCCCCTGATGCTCAGCAGGTGTGAGCCTGGTCATTATCTGGCTGGGAGACCTCTAGGGAAAAACTAATATTGCTGCTGGAAGTGGTTAGGGGGCCAGCAGGGGGCGCTCACCCTGCTGTCTGTGTGAGTCCTAATGCCCCAGTATAGTGACGGGGACACTATACTGAACAAAAAGGCACTGTCCTTTGGATGAAGATGTAAAACCGAGGTCCTGACTCTGTGTGGTCATTAAAAATCCCAGAGTGTTTCTTGAAAAGAGTAGGGGTGTAACCTTGGTGTCCTGGAAAAATTTGGCCTTTACCAATCATGGCCCCTAATAATCCCCGTCTATTAACTGGTTTAATCACCCTGTTCTCCTCCCCACTGATAGCTGGTGTGTGGTGAGCATATTGGTTCACTATGGCTGCTGTCACATCATGGAGGAGTGTCCCCATTACCTGTAAAGGGCTTTGAGTGGAGTGTCCAGAAAAGCGCTACAGTATATAAGTGTAAGGATGTTGATGATGGTGGTAATAGAATTGTTTGTATGGTCAGCCTCACACATGTAGTGATATCTCACCTAGGTCAGTGCAGGTACAAAATGAATTAACACATGTTGTGTTTGCTGCGCTCCTGTTGTGTGCTGAGGTCTGTCTCCCCATTGACCCTGTATTGGGTGACGTGGTGAGAAAACGGGTGGATGGCGTGTTTGCTGTAGTTCTCTTTTCAACAGTTTGCCACAGTGCACGTTACAGATTGGTAATGCCATTAGCAATAGAGCAACAAGTGAGGAAAACAAAAAACCAAGCAAGAGAAAAAACCTCTGAGAGTCCCGGGCCTGATGTCCCCCCACCTCAACCCATGAGACTGTAAATGAAGAAATGTGTAAAATCCAGTCTTGTACAGAGGATCTGTTCTGACAGACCTTATGGTGCATCTGCTGGCCTGAAATTAGGTTTTACAATTCATTGCGTGATTACTTACGACATTTGTCTTCCGTGTGATGTCACGTCCAACTTGGTCTTTCGGTCCTCCAGTAATTAAAGACTGAAAGCGCTTTGCGGAGGAGATGGTGTACAGAATAGACGCCACTGTGTAAGCAAGCGCATCTCCGGCAGAGGGCGCTGTCAGGTGGACCCGGGAGTCGCGGTCACCCCTGCGTGCCTTCTTTGCCCAGGCGAGGTTTTCTTCAGGCGCAGTCCCGAGTCAGCTGGGCATGGATGCGAAACCACACCCAATGAGGAAGGACGAGCCGCAGGGAGAGAGAGAGACGGGCAGGCAGGAAGGGAGGCTGAGCTGTCTGAGAAGGACCAAGGGAGGAATATTGATCACACGGGCCAGGGAGAAGACGAACAATCGCGTACTGAAATTGAAGAAAAGGGGGATCCCTAGGCTACGTGTTCCGACAATAAATATTTCGTTTCTCCCTCCCGTTTCGCAATCCCGGTGGAGCGACGCCGCAGCCGGCTCAGACAATAAAACCCCGAAACTGTAACCTCATCTTCCGACCACCCCCCGACCCCCGCTCCGCGCCGCCAGCCGACTCTCCCAAGATGATCGCGCTGTTCAACAAGCTCCTGGACTGGTTCAAGGCGCTCTTCTGGAAGGAGGAGATGGAGCTGACGCTGGTGGGGCTGCAGTACTCCGGCAAGACCACCTTCGTCAACGTGATCGCGGTAATTCGGGGCTCGGGTGGCTGATGTCGCGCGTGTGCGTGTAAGTGTGTGTCAGCGGATCTGAAGGGCTGGCGAAGCGCGGCCGGGGGGATGCTCCGAGCTCCTAGCCGCGGTTTAGCGGCGCAGATCATGGCCGTTTCGCTGGTGCAAAACTGCAAACAACCGCGATGCTTTCGAGGACACGAGCAAATGGCTGACTGTGAATGTCTGTGCGTGTTCTCGGCTCGCTCTGTGTGCGCTGTGATTGAGCTACACTGGTGGTCGGGGATCGCACGGCCGTGTCTTTGCGATAATGGTGGCCGGGGTGTTTTACGCTACTGTAGCTGCGTTATGATGACTGAGGCACCCCTGTAGCACAGTGACGACATGATGTGTCACCCGTCGGGATTTCAAAACGCTCTCCCATCAGCGTATCGCCAGAAGAATTAAAACCCTGCAATATTAGGTTTTTTTAGTCTCGAGTTTATACACGGAACATAAGGTGCCTTCTAAATATGTTTTAATTCCATTGTATCGAAATCATAATATATACACATTTTGCTTCTGCTTCTATACAGTAAAATGGGTATTTGACATTTTCTTTACTTTGTAGTCGATATCTGCCAGTGGAAGGCGGAGACGGGCGATCCAAAGTCAAGCACCAGAAAAGTCGAAGTCGTAATTATCTCGGTGTTTTTGCCTCCTAAATAACATATTCGGAGCACGGTCAGTGGTCGTGGATGTCCTGGCCTAGTGAGTGGGCCCGTGCTGTGAGGCAGGGCAGGGGGTTACTGGATAACTACATTGACCGATAGACTAGGCCCACTGGTGGCTGTGAGGTTTTGGTGTAAAATAAAGGCTTTTGATCAAAGGCTCTGGAGGTCTGAATCTGGGTGCAGTCCAGGCCGCTGTGGGAAAGCGCTGTCTGCTGGAAGTGTGTGGGTTTTTTTTTTACAAAGCTGCGTTTCCTCACATCTCCACGTCTTGCATCTTTGCGAGTTTAACGATCAGGAGTGATGCACTACCGGAATTAGTTCTTAATCCTAACGCTGTGCGGCTCGGGAACGCACCTGCGGGACGGGAGCGGTGCTGCGGTTCAGTGCGGCATTCTTGACCCACTAACTTGTCGCGCGCAATCCGCAGCGCGTGAGGCTGGAGGAGGCGCACCTGCGCCCCGCCAGCGCCGCTCCCACCCGCGACAGCGGGGCTCCGCGCAGGAGAGGCAGCGGGGGTGATGTCAGACGCAGGGGAGCAGGAGACACAAAGAAAGAAGAGGAGGCTCTCCGGCCCGTCCTGACGGCTGAGCTGCCTGGACCGGACAAAGGCGCGTTGAAACGAGGGGCGATTCCAAAGCGCTGGCAGGGGCTTGTTGGCAGTGTTCTTTTTATTTTACGACATGATGAACTTTGAGTCACTAAAAGTCTAGATCAGAGCTGGCCAGGTCCAGCACTGGTGGGGGGCAGGGGTGCCGGGTTATTATTCCATCCCAGCTTTCTGTTACTGACTCTCCCTAATTGGACAGATTAATTGTAATTGTGTTTTATCAGGTGTATTCTTTTTTATTGTTGTTCTCATTCTGTAAAACGCTTTGAGAAGCCACCTTTAAAGGTGCTATCTAAAATAAATAAATATTATTAATATTATTATTATTATTATTATTGTTCTCTCCAGGACTGGATCTGTCTGGTGCTTTAAAGAGCTCTGTTACCCTGGTGGCCTGTGGTCAAGTCTGGTGAACAAAGCACCTCAGCTGCTGACTGACTGAGGTGTTTATTGTGCGCACACTGTCTCTTCTGTGGGCAGCGACTCAACTACTGTGCTAGGCTGCTTGTACACATTGCTGCCTGGCACCTAGAAATTAAGTTAAGATCACTTTATTGGCCATATACAATTTCTTGCATTAGTTTTTTCACATGCCCCAAATTGCTCTCCATGAGACGCACAGACAGGGAGAGAAGCTTGGGGTCAGAGCGCAGGGTCAGCCATTTGTACGGCGCCCCTGGAGCAGTTGGGGTTAAGGGCCTTGCTCAGGGGCCCAGCAGAGCAGGATTCCTCTGCTGGCTGCAGGGTTGGTACCAGCAACCTTCCAGCCACAGGCGCAGATCCTCAGCTGCAGTGCCACTGCTGTGGTAGAGGTATTAGTGGAAATACCTCTTGTACTTGGAAATACAAACCAGCGGGAAGGGAACGGGGGGTGCTTCTTTACCCAGAGGCGGGCGGGGGTATGGAACAAGCACAGCCGGGGGCTGCTGGAGCTAATAGTGAGCTGGGAACAAGCTAACAGCCGAATGAGCCCCCTCCTATTTGGAGGTGTGCTGTATCCTTTCCACCCCTGGTTTGGAATTGCCTGAGCGCTGTCCTGGGGTCCCGGCCTCACTACTGCTCAGCTCCGTGCCCCCACCCCCACCAGGCCTGCAGCGTCGCCCCCTGCCGCGGGCTGGTGGGGGGCAGCTGGCCGGCAGCTGTTCACTCACCGCAGTGTCGGCACAGGGCAGACCATTCCAGTCTTCCTCCTCCAACGCACGGATTTGCCTTGAAAAGCCGCTCTTGATGGAATGGCTTAGAGGCTGAGGTGGTCCTGGCCTCAGCAGCTAGCTCACGTCTCTGGGCTTCGGGCCAGGCCCCAGTTTTCGGTCTTCATTGGCGTGTATCAGGCCCCGGGAGTAAAGACCGCTCTCGTACCCGAGCTGGAGACCAGAGCAGCATGGGCAGCCGGTCCCAGTTTGTGCACTGTTGTAGTATTCTTTGTTTGTGCGAGAGGTCGGTGCACAGCCAAGTTTTCATTGGTTGTTGGGGGACTGGCTGTGTTCAGGGGAGCCTGGGGGGGTCTGTCTCAGGCCTGTGTGCTTCGTGTGTTAGTGGCTCCAGCTAGTGCAGGGTGCACCCCCCCGGAGCAGGGTAGGAGCCCCGTCTCCTTGTCACATGGCTGGGCATCCTGGTCAGCCAGTGGCCACCCTGGGGAGGGAGAGGCGCCGACTCTGGTGGGAGGTGGGTTAGAGAGAGAGGGAGTCGCGTGAAGTTGGGACGTCCCGATGCAGAAGATCGCAGGGTGGAGATGCTGGTGCAGCAGGACAGTATTTTTGACCAGAGGGGTGTGGAATGGCTTGTGAAAGTAGTGGATTGTGCTTTTCTTCAATGGCACAGGTGCAGTACCAGTGTGTACGCCTGTGTCTGCACTGAGAGCCGATTCTTGCAGCTTTCCAGCAGTGCATCCCTGCATTCGTGCGGCTGCACCTGGGACCCAGAGCTCTGCTGAGGAGGCTCCTCCTGGCCTTCAGCTGGGGGAGAGGCTCCTCAGACAGTCCCATCAGGACATAGAACCGAATGTCTCTGCGATCACAACTGTGGTTTTATTATTTGTGACTATTGGGATTCTATTAAGTTAAGGATGAGAACACATCCTTTTCTTCCTCTGTTTAGTTTTATTTTTTTCCTCAAAATACAAACCTGCTCTGTTCTGTGTACCACCACTTCTACAACACGTTAGAGATGGGCACTTTGTACATCGCAAGCGGTTTCCCTGGCAGGGCCTGAGTCTGTGGGAAAGACATGGACAGCTCTGCTCCTCATATTTATGAATGACTTGTTTGCTTACTGTGGTAGAATTTTACAAATAATTAACTCTCTTTCTCTTTTCTCCTCTCCCTGCTTGTGCCTCCTGCTCTCTCCTCTCTGCAGTCGGGCCAGTTCAGTGAGGACATGATCCCCACTGTGGGGTTCAACATGAGGAAGATCACCAAAGGAAACGTCACCATTAAGGTCAGCAGGCAAGCATGTGGGTCTTTTGTGTGTGTGGAGTGGGTCTGGTCACTGTACAATAATACATATAAAACTCAGAGTAGAAGAAAATATATATATAAGTATGGGAGCAAATTTTGCCATTAAAATGTGTACTAGCAGTATCATTAGAGGTGTGCACAGCTGTAGTGTCTAAGAGTTGTGAATAAGAGGGCATGAAGAACTGCACTCATCGCGTTGTAACTCTAGGTTCCTGCAGTCCTTGAGACGTCTTGGAGCTGCACCCTGCAGTGCTGTGTATGCAGGCAGCAGAACCTTGAAGTGCTCTCTAAATCTCACAGGGAGTCAGTGCAGATTGCCCAGGACTGGAGTTACTGTATGCGCTGAGGCAGAGTAGCTTGACTGAGCTCACTGCAGGACAGACTGAGGCTTGTTTCATTTCAGACTCCAGTGGATACTCCAGTAAGATATTACTGTAGTCTAATCTCAATGCAATGAAAACGTCTATCACATTTTCCGCAGTTGTAATTATAATTTCTAGTGTTACGCAGATTTAAAACAGGCCCTGTCTGAAGCTTAAGCACAGCCTACAACAAGTAGTGAGAAGCAGGCAAGAGCCATGAGTGTCCTCTGTTGGGCGTGGGGTATCGGGGGTCCCCTGGGACAGTGTTCCTGATGCCTGTGTTTGTCATGCAGCTCTGGGATATCGGCGGTCAGCCTCGATTCCGGAGCATGTGGGAGCGTTACTGCCGTGGGGTCAGTGCCATCGTGTGAGTACCTTCTCTGGCTCTCCACCCCCCACCGCAACGAATTGAGCACACAGCTCGTTTCTGTTTTGTGAGTGATTTTAAAATGAAGGCATTTGGTTTTCATCATCCAGCCTGGTTCCCAGACGCTGTGAGTTCCTAGGTGTCCACTGCATCCTTGTGCCGTCCTGCTAAATCCCTGCCCCGCACCGGCACGGATTCAGCAGCAGGGGGAGCTCACGCTGCCTCTGGGAGTCTGTACCCATGTGTGTGTAAGGTGGCTTCTTGACAGGGGACTGATTTTGGTGTCCTCTCTGTCTGTGAAGGTAC
The DNA here is from genome assembly GCF_040954835.1 of Lepisosteus oculatus. Taxonomy (NCBI): domain Eukaryota; kingdom Metazoa; phylum Chordata; class Actinopteri; order Semionotiformes; family Lepisosteidae; genus Lepisosteus; species Lepisosteus oculatus. The sequence continues at coordinate 40,426,794 of NC_090700.1, read as the reverse complement.
ATGGTAGACGCGGCGGATCCTGAGAAGATCGAAGCCTCTAAGAACGAGCTGCACAACCTGCTGGACAAACCTCAGCTCCAGGGCATTCCGGTGAGTCCTGGCTGCACTGTTTCAGAAGTGGTTTTCACCTTCACCCCTCGTTGCTGTGCTCTGCTGACGTCTGGAGGGCCCCCTGGACAGGCACACTCACCCACAGAGGGTCTTCTGGACTCTGCATGGCTCGCAGGCTGGGGCCTGGCAGGAGCTGAGCTGTGCCTGCTGGTGGGCACCTTGTACCGGCAGGGTGGTAGTGTGTCCATGGTGCACGAAGCTCCGAGTCTCTAATGGCATCGGGTCTCTGCAGGAACCTGGAGTTACATCACTGTTATCACCCCATCATTACCAGTGCTAAAGACGATGAGCAGAAAACTGGCCCCTGGGCTCCCCCAGGTGGCTCACCGCTGACAAAGCATGAACGTGGGTTCGAGCCTGGGTCATGGCACTGCCCAGCTGTGAGTGGAGCCACTGGGCGGAGTGGCGGCTCTGAGGCTAAGGATCTGCGCCTGTGGCTGGAAGGTTGCAGGTTCAAATCCCGCAGCTGCTCCATTGGGCCCCTGAGCAAGGCCCTTAACCCCATCTGCCCCAGGGGCGCTGTACAATGGCAGACCCTGCGCTCTGACCCCAAGCTTCTCTCTCCCTGTCTGTGTGTCTGTGTCTCATGGAGATGAATTCCTGATGCAAGAAATTGTATAGGGCTAATAAAGTGATGTTATGTTATGTTACGGGCAGGGTGGGAATAATCAACCAGTCATGCTCTCGGTCTCACCAGCATGAGGTCATGGGGATTGTAGGCATAAAAACCCACAATCCCATGCAGGGACAGTAAAATAAAAACCAATAAAATGACAGTGAGGCTGCACAGGCAAGAGTGCAGCACCAGGGCCGAGCCTGAACGCCCGGCCCTTTAGAATTAAAGTGTCTAATACAAGACATACTAGTACAGGATGTGAGGCCTCGGAAGTGAGTGGTTTGAAGTGCTCAGGCCATCCCTGGATGTGAACCAGTGAATTTAAACTGCCTGTGACAGATCAGCCAGCCAGCCAGCCAGGCGGCCTGTTCCCAGTGTGTGCCGCAGTGGCCGCCTCTTGAGTGACAGGCGCAGGAACGTACACAGCAGCAGCGTGTGGGCTCAGGCCCCTCCCCCTTTCTCCCTTGAGCCTCTAAGCCTTGAGCCTCCGAGATGTCAGGTGTCCAATCAGCTTCAGGGGGGGGGCGTGGGGAGAGGCAGAGCACAGATGTCCTCTTAGGTCCCACAAGCCAGATGGGGAGTGATCTCTGTGGGGATTAACAGGGGGAGCAACTGTAGATGTGCAGAAATCCACAGGGACACTTACCACTGTTGTGGACAGTGAGTGTGGTAGCACTACCAGGGGGGACTGGACCGGACTGTGAGACGGGTCACGCAGGAGTAACAGCTGAGTATGGCAAGGGGAGATTGAACTCCTGCCGGGCAGTGTAGGGGGATCCAGCTGGTGGAGGTGATCACGTGCAGGCAGCAGGCCAGCTGAGAGACTGGGTGGCAGGATGCCGTGAGCCCGGCAGGAGAGTTCTGATCCGTGCTGTTTTGCCCTTCCAGGTCCTCGTCCTTGGGAACAAGAGAGACCTCACTGGCGCCTTGGACGAGAAGGAGCTCATCGAGAGAATGTGAGCACTGGCGTTTCGGCTGTTCTTGGTGTTTGTGCTGTGGGAGTAGGGGTATGGAGTGGGAGGGGGGAGGGTTTGAAACCCTTAAACGTGCTCTCTTGGATCTCCGTGGACCTCTTGACGTACTGAACGTGGCTGCCAGCACGCTGGTTCTGACTGGGTCCAACCTGGGCTCGAGACAGACCGGAATCTGCTCCAGTCATTTTCTGCCATCAAGGCCAGGTGCTGTTGACCAGTCCGACTGCGGCAGGCATTTAATAGCATCCAAGCAATCAAGCAGTATATCCCGAGCCTGTGTTGTGAGCAGGAGCTGGAGTCATATGGCTTTGCACGGCTTGATCTTTTAAATCTCAGCCCTACTCGACTCCTCTCTTGTTTCCACTGCTTCATAAATTTAAGATTGCTGTGGGCATAGTGTCAGACTCTTCCACAGATCTTCAGCACTTATTTAGTGCCTGTACTGACGCATCTCACCCATTACAAAGTTATTGCCTCCGATCGACCGGGTATTGTATTTGTCTGCGTCTGTTTTGTAAATCAATTCCGTATCACTGTTGGTCTACTTTATTGTTTTTTTTTTTCATTTTTCAGCACCAGTTAGTCTCAGACTCTTCTGATCCTACTCTCTCTTTCTCTTTCTGATAGGAATCTCTCCGCCATCCAGGACAGAGAAATCTGCTGCTACTCCATCTCCTGTAAGGAGAAGGACAACATCGGTGAGGCTCTGTCCCCTGCCCCTGTTTCGACTCGTCATTCTTCTCTGGCTTCCCTCTCCCACACTCACGCTCGCTGTCTCTCTGCAGACATCACACTACAGTGGCTGATCCAGCACTCCCGAACCCGGAGAAGCTGAGACCCCGAGGAGAGACGCCCCTGGTGACATCATCCCGAAACCGCTGCCCCGCCCCCTCCGTCTGTCTTCGTTCTTGAAAACTTTTCCTCCTGAAAGCAGCCCCTCCCTTCCCCTCTCCTCTGCCAAGGTCTCAGTTCTTACAAAGAGGGTTGGAGCAACATTATTTGCACTGTTAATTTTTTAATATTCTGCTTTTTATTCTAAGTATTATATTACCTTGATCAGTTAAAGTGTCAACTGAAGAAATTGCTTTGCTAATTATTTTTATTGTCACGGTTCTCGTCGTATTGTTAAACACAAGCCCATGGGTGTGAAAGACGAGGAAGATGGGAGCTGTGGTCAGTGGTGACGCAGCCGTCGTGAAGAAAGAATTGTAAATATATCTTTTCCCCTGGTTTGTAAGCCCAGGTCTTTAGAAAGAGAGGACAACAGACAGACAAGGTGCAGCTGGAAAGAGAGGCGTGTTGGGTGAGGATGAGAGTGAGCTGGGGTTGGTGGCGGGGGTTAGGGGGGCTGTAGAAACAGGACCTGCCTTCCTGCAGGAGACTCCATGACGCTTGTGAGCAGCTCGATGACTCCTGCTGTCTGAGGGTGGCTAGTCATGTCTGTGCCAGAGCCGGTGGACTGAGTGATCAGCAGATTAGATCATCGCGCAGGTGATGACATCATCAAGAAGCTGAGTGATCAGGTGATTAGATCCTGCTCTCATTGGACGGATCTCTCTCAGCCTATCGGAATTTAAGGTTTATTGTTGGAGCTTCGGGGCCTGACCACTTAGGAGTCTCATTACAGATAATGCACTTGTTGCCCACATTTTAAGCGTATTATTTGTTTTCATCAGTTAATTAAGTTTACTGGGAGTTTGCCAGCGACTCAATCCATACAGGGCTTGAACGCCCCTCTGATGGGTGTAAATTAATGTTTACAATGTGGCGGTTTTATGAAGCAGTTACTTTGATGGTATGTTTTGCTTTATGAGCCACAAACAGTTCTGTGGCTGTAGGTGAGTGGGAAGGGAATGTGATCGACCGCCCAGCAGCTTTTTCCTGGAGAGCTGGTACGCTGTCTTTCTCTGTGTGACTGAGGAGTCTCTGGAGGGACTCTCTGCTGATCCTCAGTGCCGTTGACTCTCATGCTTAGAGCGATCTCTAGTTCATTGAGAAGGAAGGGAGTAGTTAACCTTGCACAGTATTTATTCTCCTGTGCTCCTCTGCTGTCTCTGCTCCACTGCTGCTGCCCAGGGCAGTCTTTGATGCCTGATAGCCATGTGCAAGGCTGGATAAATAACCACCCTGAGAAACTGAGGTTTTACTGAGAATCCACTAATGTGTTCTCACAGCATTCACTGGTGAGAATAAATGGGAATGGCTCTGATTCAGTGTTTGAGAGATTCTTGATCCCGTCCTGCGCTCTGAAGCTTCCAGCCATGTGGTGTTCACGGTTTTGACCCATGGAGACAGGAGAGCACGTGGGCGGGTTGTTGGGTGGACACACACAAACACACACACACACGCGTGTCTGCGCATGCAGCGTTCAGGTGAAGCTGGAGAGGTTTTCTGTGATGTGTTGGATTTCTCTCGCTCGGCCTGATTGCAGAGGCTCTGTGCTGGGCAGCCGTGTGCAGTTCTTCTGGTCACGGGGCCTTTCCCTGGTCCTGACCCAGTACAAGCTTCTCTCTGCGGTGTTGTCTTTGTCCTGGTGTGAAGGTTTAGGTGCGTTTACTTCCAGGCCTTTGTGAAAGCGTTCTTTTTGCAGTAAGCGTTGATAGGTGGGGTTAAGATTGCCGTCCGTCTGCAAGCCGGTCCTCTGGCCTCCGACCCAGGTGGGCCCCTGAGCCAGAGCGGGCAGCAGGCTGCTTTCTCTCCCGGTGCTGATGCCACCGTGATTCCCAGCTGCCAGGAAACGGGCAGTCTGCGCAGGAGGAGCGCCAGCCCTCGCAGCTCAGCCACCGCTGCATCTTTCTTGACATCATCACCAGCTCAAGGCAGCAGAGGAGGGATAAACCAGACTAGCTTAACCTTATTTCACCCTCATTACATCGGGTACACCGTTCTCCCAGGTGTGGGAGTGTTTATGACTGAGACACAGGATGTCTGTGGATTCCAGGTGCTGGAAATCTGTGGTCTAGGTAGTTGTTGCTTGGTCCTGATGCAGAAGCTCTAGAAGCTGTAAGAAACAGGATGCTGTTCCGTATGTACCCGTATTGAGCCTGGAGTCTCCTGTTCTGTTCCTGGGCTCCATGGTCCCGCATCTGTCTGCTGCCACTGTCTTTTATGAATAATGCAACCAAGTGATCAGTTAAGACTTGGTCCAGCAGATCTGATTCCTGTGCAAGCTCTGCAGGATGAGCATATCTCAAATTCCAGGAAGGGTTCTCTGTATTTTCATTTTCGAGGCAGATTTATGTCGAGGCTGTTTTCTCACGTTGAGGGGTTCTGCCCATATCAAACCCATGCTGTCCGGGCTCCTCCGCCTTTCGGACTGGGGCCGGACCGGGCAGCTGAGCGAGTCCGAAGCAGAATCATCTCGGTTCCTGAAGGCCAGCGGACTGCAGCTAGAGCACTGAACACTAAATCAAGTTGGGTTGGGTGAATCGCATTAATAAGTCTGTGTCTAGGAGCATACAAGCTGTTACAAGGGTACATTTCTTGAACATTGTACTATTCCAGCTCCTGCCATGGCCAGCGCCTTGTTTACTAGTATAAAAACCAGTCCAGTTCGTATTCCCAGGCTGCTGAGCAAATTCAGGTTTTCCTTTTCCGTGCTCGCCTGTCCTCTCCAGCTCCCCCTTGTCCGTCGGCATCGGGACGAATCCAGACAGCTGGTGATGTTTTAACACCTCTGCAGTGTGAGCTGCTCTTCCAAAACCAGGCTGGTGCTTCGATCCCGAAGGGGGGTGGGGTGGGAAATCTGTCAGGCAGGGAGAGCGAACCTGGCCTGGTTTCGGCACAGGAGATCACGGGAAATCGACGTTCCTCTCTGGGAACGCTCGGTGCAGCCCTGCTGCGAGACACCGGTCCGAGCCCGGCAGGGATTTTCCCAACTCGGAGCCGAGGGCAGCAGGAACTGGGCCCTCTTGCCCTCTGTTGTCTTTCTGTTGCCTTCTTTTGTATCTCGTTTATTTTTGCACGTTTAACACTTCGGAAATGTCTGCTGCCCTGACTCTGCAGGACACGCACAGTCGAATTTCCTTTTGTAGGTACGGAAGAATGGTACATTGTTATCATGAGTAAAGTAATTCATGTGTACATTCTTTTTTTTTTGTTATGTTTGATAATTGTTATATGGTTTTTGATGGACTTTCTTGTACATAGCAAACTTTAAACCAAATAGCTGTAAAAGAAGAAATATTAATACTTTGTGTTACACAGAAAACCTTGTGCTTGCTGTACTCTGCCAGTCTCTCTTGGCCTGGGGGTCCCCTGAGAGTGAGCACGTGTGCGAGTGCCCTGGGGTGCTTGAACGTGTCAAATGGCTGACGGCGTGCCGACACTTTTCCACAAGGGTTCGCTCCCGCTCGGACAGAGGGCTGGGGTCAGCTCCCTGTCCCTTTGGCTTGATGCTCCGCCATCTTTACAGTGGCCTGGACTGAGGAGAACGAGGAGGGGAGCTTGTGATCTTAGACAGATGCGTCCCTTCTCTGCAGCTCGTGCTGGTCCTCTCTGGCGCGCGCAGCAGGGACGACGCTTGAGCCACCTGATCAAGGGCCACTAGCGCCCAGCCCTCCAGGTGGCGCTAGAGCTGCCTGGAGCTTTGTGATGAAGAGCACCCTACCTGGGCCTGTTAAGCAGGGGAGGCGGAGAGGGAGCAGGGTGTAAGACTGACCTGTATGTTCTTCATGCATGCTCGCTTGACAAGCCTGACTGAGGGGCGCAGTGTTACAGTGGGTTTCCTGTGCACCACGCCCATCGTCCAGGCCTGCTGCCCAGTTTCTGAGGGCCCCAGCCCCATGTCGACACGCGGACCGCACTGCCCCATGCAGCGCTAGGAGAGGTATTGCACTGACCACTCTTGGGGCAGGGAATTAGAGTGCTGCTGGCGAGTAACTGATCTCCAGCTCAGAAACAAAGACGTTTCCATAAAGCGTTTGGCAAAGACAAGCCATCTTTCCTGGACGCGTTCCCTCCCAGTTTCATTCCCCTGCCTGCCTTCGGATTGCTTTGTCTAAGTGTTTTCTCCAAGTTCCTGTCGGACAACTGGATTGTTGTCCCCGTATTCCCAGTTTGGTGGCAGGCAGGGGTCAGAGGTGCCATTGGATTGCCCCAGCATGCATCACTCTGGGCTGTGCCCTGGTCTGAAAGCAGTCGCGCCTCTTTTGGCTGCTGCAGGTTTTCTTTTTTAACATTTTCATGGATTTCAGTGATAAATGTTCCCTGCAGTTTCATTTTATTGGCTTTGATTATGTTGGTTTTTAAGATGAAAGAACATCTCTTTTTAATTCAGTAACACGGTCTGATATAGCAAGAGAAATGGCATTGAGTGTTTCTGTAATTACATATTTGAAGAAAAAAAGCAAAAAAATGAAAAAAAGCCAGTTTGTTTTAACTCCTGTTTATATTGTCCTGCCAGTGGTAACTGTACTGTTGCTATTGTTATCTTGAAATAATTAAAAATGGTAAATAAATGATTTCCCACACAGTACAACAGCCTCTTTTCTGTCTCAATACAGTATCGCTATATTGTGTAAAGCTCCGCCTATGTAGGGGGCACAAGCAGGCTCTGTGCAATCTTTGTGTGTGCCAGTAGAGAGCAGCAGATGCTAAGGGAAAGAGGAGCAGGGCTAATGAACAGAGAGCTGTTTTGTTCTCCAGTTGCTGTGAAAATAAGAGACCGTTTTTCTTGATCTTTCCTTTTATCCATATATGGGACAGTAGGTGCAGTGTGATTGTCGTGGTTGGGGAGAGAGGGAGGAGCACAGATCAGGGCTGTGATTCTGCCTTCAGAGACCAGGAGCTCCTGGCTGCATTCTGGGGCTTCAACAAATTCAGGAGGGCTCTTCTGGTTTGTCCAAAATCCTGAAAATTAAACACAATGGTTTAATTGTTTCCCGTAGCACTGCTGAAACGCAGGCGTTTTTAAAGAAAAGTGCTGCCTTTGAAGAATCTTTTCCTGACTTTGTGAATTCCACTTCGGACAAATGATTTTAAGGTGCTGTGTATAAGCAGGTCCTTATGAACTGCGGTGGCATTTCTTAAATCTTTGTTTACCAGCTGTTTAAAGGTGGAAGAGCACTTAAGCCTGGCTGTCACATTGACACAGCTGTCTGAGCTAAATGTTTGAGCTGAATGTGTTCATGAACTGTCTTGTGTATATTACACTTTTGCGTGTTGTAAATAAGATGCCAAATGTTTATGATTTTTCAGCTACAGTGCCTTCAGAAAGAAGTCAGACCCCTCCACTTTTTTAACAGTATGTTGTGTTGTAGACGTATTTCCAAAATGGATTGAATTGATTCTTTTTTGCCATTAAATCGACACACAATACCCCATAATGACAAAGTGGAAACACATTTTAAGCAAGTTTTGCAAATTTATTAAAGATAAAAAAACTGAAATCTCCGATTTACGTAAGTATTCAGACCCTTTATTCAGTACTTTGTAGGACCACCTTTTGCAGCGATTACAGCTGCCAGTCTTCTTGGGTATGCTTCTACCAGCTTTGCACACCTGGATTTTGCAGTTTATCCCATTCTTCCTTGCAGATCCTCTCAAACTCTGTCAGATTGGACGGGGAGTGTTGGTGAACTGTAATCTTCAGGTCTCTCTGGGGTTCACGTCTGGGCTATGGCTGGGCCACTCAAGGACATTCAGAGACTTGTTCCGAAGCCACTCCAGTGTTGTCTTTGCTGTGTGCTTCGGATCGTTGTCGTGCTGAAAGGTGAATCTTCACCCTAGTCCGAGGTTGTGTGTGCTCTGGAGCAGGTTTTCCTCAAGGACCTCTCTGTATTTAGCTCCATTCATCTGTCCCTCAATCCTGACCAGTTTCCCAGTCCATGCCGCTGAGAAGCATCCCCACAGCATGATGCTGCCGCCACCAGGCTTCACTGTAGGGATGGTACTAGCCAGATGATGAGCGGTACCTGGTTTTCGCTAGAAATGGAGTTAAATTGTTGTCTCATCAGACCAGAGAATCTTTTTTCCTCATGCTCTCAGAGTCCTTTAAGTGCCATTTGGCAAACTCCATGTGGGTCATCATATGTCTTTTACTCAGGTGTGGTTTCCGTCTAGCCACTCTACCATAGAGACCTGATTGATGGAGTGCTGCAGAGATGGTTGTCCTTCCGGCAGGTTCTCCCATCTTTACACAGGAACTCTGACGCTCTCTTAGAGTGACCATTGGGTTCTTGGTCACCTCCCTGACCAAGGCCCTTCTTGCCCAACTTGGCTGGATGGCCAGCTCTAGGAAGAGTCTTGGTGGTACCAAACTTCTTCCGTTTCCCAATGATGGAGGCCACTGTGCTCATGGGAACCTTCGATGAATTGCCAATTTTTTTATACCCTTTTCCAGATCTATGCATTGATACAATCCTATCTCAGAGGTCTGCAGAGAGTTCCTTGGACTTCATGGCCTGGTGTTTACTCTGCCATGCACTGTGAACTGTGAGACCTTATAAAGACAGGTGTGTGCCATTCTAAATCATGTCCAATCAAGTGAATTTGCCACAGGTGGATCAAGTTCTAGAGACATCTCAAAGATGATCAATAGAAAAAGATGCAAATTAGCTCAACCTGGAGTGTCATAGTAAAGGGTCTGAATACTTATATAAATGAGAGATTTCAGTTTTCTATTTTTAATAAATTTGCCAAAATTCCTAAAAACATGTTTTCACTTTGTCATTATGGGGTATTATGTGTCAATTAATGGCAAAAAAGAATCAATTCAATCTATTTTGAAATAAGTCTACAACACAACAAAGTGTGGAAAAAGTGGAGGGGTCTGAATACTTTCTGAAGGCACTGTACTGTACGTGTGTTCTACAGTGGGAATTTAGTACCAGTTATGTTGCCCGAATAAAAAATGAGCTGGTTAAAAGCTATCAGTGAACTGTTTGCTTCATAATTACACCAGTCCAGTACTTTTTAACTGTTTAGGGATCCAGAAGGAGCAGGGCAGTGGCCAAACTATTCCACTTGAGAACTGTGTGAGCACAGAGCTCTCGGCCAGCTTTGGTTCCTGATGTGGAAACTCCGAACATGCAGCCCCAAAGACTCGCTGTGTGCCCCCCTATCGCAGTGAGCTGGGCTTCAGAGGTGGTCTTCCCAGCTCCCCTGGTCCACCTGCTTGACTTCGAGCAGCTTCTGACTTCAGAACTGGGCAGAGCCAAGCCGCGGCAAGCTGTCCTGCTGTCCTGCGGAGACTCGGCGCTGCTGATGTCTAGCTTGTTTGTTTTGCCCTGGTGAAGAGAACAGCAAAGCTCCACTCCCCACCCCCCCAGACAGGGTCCGGCCCAGCAATGGCAAGGCGCCAGGGCTGCTGGTTCTGGAGAATCGGGCCAGGCTGTGGAGGAGAAGGGGACACTTTAACGAGCCTGTTCTGGTTCTGATGACAAATCCTGAAACTGCGAAGGCACTTATTTTCTCCTGTCCGCCGATGCGTTAGTCTGCATTACTGCAGAGACATGATTATCACCACTGAAAAGGTCACGGTTCTTCCGGGAGGGGGCTGCTGGTTGTCTGGAGGTGTTCCCAGGGCCCGGAGCAGGGAACAATGGGGCTACATTACCAGCGCTGAAAGGATATGTGTCAGTTTTCCCAGCTGACTGCTCTGTTGCGACGCTGCAGTGAATGTAAGATTAAGCCAGGGGCGCAGACGCTGACTGTGGGCGCTGAAAAGGGCCTTTCTCCCTGACAGCAGGCCCCAGGAACTGGCTGAACACTTCCTGCCGAAGCCAATCACAGTGGAAGAGCGAATCTGCATCTCCGTCTGCGCCCCCCCCAACCCCCCCTCCAGGCCATTGTGCAGTGTGGGAGCCCCTTTCAGTGTTGTTTGCATACTTCAGGGAGCCTGCCCTGGCCCTCGAACCCTCGCCATGGCAACGCCAAGATCCATTCTTCACCGCTTGCCAGCAAATCCCAGCCCCTCCCCCCCAAAAAAACCCACTCTTTCCCCCCCCCACACTCACAAAAACACAAGACAAACATTGTCTTAGTGCTGGAGTTCTCTCAAGGGAAACAAGCAAGGCTCCTATTCATGGGCGGAAGAAGAGCTGCCCCAGGACTGTGGGACTTTCAAGACCTATTACTCCGCCCTGAGTGAGCTCTGTACAAAGGGGTCCTGTGTGAAACCCACACAACAGCAGGGCGGGGTAGGGACAGGTGAGACAGCCCGAGAGAGACAACAGCAGGGCAGGGTAGGACCAGGTGACACAGCCCGAGACAACAGGGCGGGGTAGGGGCAGGTGAGACAGCCCGAGAGAGACAACAGGGCGGGGTAGGGGCAGGTGAGACAGCCCGAGAGAGACAACAGGGCGGGGTAGGGGCAGGTGAGACAGCCCGAGAGAGACAACAGGGCGGGGTAGGGGCAGGTGAGACAGCCCGAGAGAGACAACAGCAGGGCGGGGTAGGGACAGGTGAGACAGCCCGAGAGAGACAACAGCAGGGCGGGGTAGGGGCAGGTGAGACAGCCCGTGAGAGACAACAGCAGAGGTGTTTGGAGCACAGGGATTTCAGAGAGAGGTGGAGGCGAGGAATCGGGTAGCAAACACAGGGGGCTGAGTGTGGCCTCTCCTGTACAGTATAGAAGGGGAAGATGCCCTGACTGGACACTGCACTTTCTTACCTGCTCGTGCTCTTGGGCTGTTGGCTGTCCAGTTCAGTGCCGGGAGAGGGGCAGGAGTGACGGTGACCCTCAGATGGCCCTGTGGCAACAGACAGCAGGAGGCTCTGCAGGAGAGCTGGCTAAGTATTAGCAGTTCAGTGTCTGTGGTGCAGTGTGACTAGTTTGAGTAACATGATCTCAGTGAGGAAGACTTTACACCACAGCATGGGCTCCAGACCAAAGACCTCAGTATGGGCTCCGCTGACCTGAATTAGGGCTCCAGACCACAGTGTGGGCTCCAGCGACCTAAACCAGTACTCCAGACTGTTGTATGTTGTATATATTTATAAGTATATATACAGATGTCGGCTAATAATTCTAACCAAGAACTCGATCACTTAATTGAACCAACTATTGACCCAACTTTAGCCAGTAATTTAGTGAGCTGGGGATCCTGGGAGCAGACCTGGAATGCTGGGATCCTGGGGTCTCTTGGGGTCCTACCTTAACTGTATTTCAATGAGTAGCAAAGCACGTCCGGTCACAAGTTGTTGTTTTGCACAGTTGGGATTTATGGAGATGTTGAGAAAATATGAAGATTGTTGGCTTTATTTTGTCCTGTTTTTGAAGCAGGGAAGGAAATGGAGCAAACAGCTGATGTGGGAGCTGGACTGATAGTGATTGTTAACAAGCAGTAATGACAGTAATGAGTTTCTGAGCCCTCTAAAGAATAAGGGGTTGCGGGGTGTCAGTCTTCTCAGCTCACAGTTCCTTTCCCCAGGACAATAGAAGCCCCAGTTGTCTGGCAACAGGTCCAGAGTCTTTTGGGGTGCTTGCCCAGTCTCTCTGAGATGAGCTTGAATTTCAGAGAGGAGTAACCTAGCAACCCAGTTCTTGTCCCCAGGGGCTGATATTCAGAGAGAGGCCCAAGGATGGGTTGGGGGGACAATGCAGGCGCTTTGAAAGCAGTTCCCTAGCTGGAGCAGACAGGGCTCTGTGGGTGTACAACCATCTGAGCGGCGCACTGAGAGGCAATTCACAGCGTCCTGGACAAGACCTAATACCCGAGCGCTCGCTCTGCAGTCTGTGTGTCCTTCCCTCTGAATTCCCAGCAGCCCCTGGGCGCCTGTATACAGAAATGCAACACGGGCCAAGCACCAGGTGTCCCCGTTAATAACATCGCTCAAACTATTAGCTAGGCTGCTGCAAGAATTCATAAGAAAAACAAAAGGAACTTTTGTTTAAACTTATTTTTCTGAGTGTGTACTCCTACAGTATTTAAATACCAATATGCAACCCACAAATACTTCATTGAGAACATGTGAGGAGAGGATTTAAAGAACTTTTAATTGTCACAGTTATAGCTGTTGTATCATCTGACAGAAAGGCTTTTCATCCCCGTATTCCAATTTTCAGAGAAATGTCAAAAAGAGAGAGGAGCAGCCGTAATACCTAGCATGTTGTTAAACTGCAAAATATATTTACAACAAAAACTTACCGATTCACAAAATTAAACCCCACTCCCCTTACAACGCATACCCAGCTCCCATAGAAAATGGAAAAGAAAATATATATCTTTTGCTACTTTTATATCGAGTTCTAATCTACATAGTGCTTAGTTGAAATAAAAGGAAGACAGAAATGTTAACAAATTCAAAGCTTTTCAAGGTAAATACAGTATTATCACAATCTCCTGTTGGGTCTGGTCTGGCCTGGCATCTCCAGCCCAGAGTTGCAGCTGAGACATCAATCACACACCGCCCTCTGCGAACTGTGTGGCCATCTCGTACGGGGGTGAGGAAGGAACATACCCCGTATTTTGAGACTTTGTACAAAATGCCATGGGGCACAAATTTCAGCAGATTTAAAATGCAAAGCAGTTCAAGATATTTCTCAGACTTTAAAACTTGGTGGGCAAGCGTGGAACCTCAGGCGGTGTGGCTGTCTCCGGGGTGGGGCGAGGAGAGCAGGAAGCACGATCGGAACAAACTCAGTGCCCGCGGGTGCTATCTGGGCTGTGGCGTTGCTTGCTGACCTGGGCCTGCTGCTGTCAATGTATCCAAAGAGGTGCGCCTGGGAGCTGGTTTTGACTGCAGGCTTCACGCTGGAGCAGCTGGGCAGAGGCACAGTTTATCACCAGTCAGACAGATGAAGGATAAAGAGCCTGCAGCTGAAACAAAAGGTAGAATTCCAGGATTCCTCCTGCTGGGGTGGGTGTGTTGCTGAGCACTTACAGTTTGTTTGGCCTGGGAAGGGGGGGTGACCGGACCCCCGAGTGGACAGGCTGAGGCTGGGAAGTTCAGATGGTTCAGTCCAGTTGTGCTTCTTGTCTGGGCTGCGCTACAGAATTGAGGGAAGTGGCACAAATGCTTAATGGCTATTTGTCAAGTATTGAGTACAACAGCATCAAAAAGACAGAAGCCCTTGAAACAGGAGTTTAAAATCATTTAAGTTTCAGTTCTGCCTCTGTCTGGCCCTCTTCTGTTTTAGCTCTTTCTGGGTTATTAAAATAGCAAACTCTTCTTCTACAGACCATGGTGGGTCCTGGTGGCGCCATATTTTTGAGAAGTGGGCAGTGGAAGAAGGAAGAGGAGAAACAGGTTCAGACTGAAGAGGGCAATGAAACTGCCTCTGAGCAAAACCGTTACTCTCCACCGCCAGCAGGGGGGACAGATTGGTGGCTGGGGAGATGGCAAACGAACGTTTCTGTCACAGCTCTTGGAGTGAGATGGTTGGAAATGACACAGTGGCCTTGCGGGGTCTCAGTGCGTGGCTCAGAAGCACACGTGTGTACTCAGGAAGACGGCACACGCAGCATCCTGAATCCTGACCAGACTGCTAACCCAAACCTCTGTCTATTTCCATCCTTGTACCAGGCAGCTGTGCCCTACCCAACGAGTGTTCATGGGTTACTGTGGCGCTGCCGTAAGGCCCTGTAGAAGCAGTCCACTCCGAACGGGCTGCACCACCGCTCTGCTCAGGATTGACAGCAGTGTGTTGAGTGGGGACTGAGCCCGCAGCTCTCAGCCCTGAGCAGCGCGCCCAGAAATTCATGCTGCAAGAAACAGCGGTGAAGCCAAGCAGGAGAGAGGGAGGTTAAATCCGTGAGGAAGCTACAGGGAAGCCCCGTGCGCAGGTCCCAGCATGCCCAGGTGCACAGCGAGCGGCGCGGCGCGGCGGGCCTCAGCAGGGCGTGCCGAGCGCCAGCACCGAGGCGCTGTCCCTGGGCTTGTCGAAGAAGATGGAGGAGGACACCTCTGTGGTCTTGAGCTTGCTGGCGCTGGGCCGGGCGGCGCCGCGCTCCGGCGGGCCGCAGTCCTCGCAGCAGCAGCAGCAGCAGTCCATGAAGGCCTGGCCCAGCGCCCTGCACAGGCACAGCAGCAGCACCGGCGTCACCGCCGACTTGACGAAGAGGAAGAACTGGTTGACCAGGGCCAGGAGGGCGGCGGTGTGCCGGGACACCTCGGAGGAGAGGTAGGCCAGCACGATGCTGCAGACGTTCTCGGGCAGCACACAGGCGCCGTACACCACCGCCAGCGCCACCACCGTGCAGTTCAGCTGCCCGTCGCACGGCCCCCCCTTCCTGGGGGACCCCCGGCTCTCCTGCTTGCGGGCCGTGCCGCTGATGCGCCTGGTGATGAGCTGGCACGTCAGGGTGAACAGCATGGGCAGGCAGAAGTAGCAGCCGAAGTACCACCACATGCGGGCGTCGTGGTAGGTCAGCACCAGGGAGTAGACGGACTCCGGCAGGCTGGCGGAGGGCCTCATGGTGCACGAGTCGGCCAGCGCGCCCGTCACGGGGGAGGCGTCCTGGCTCAGCTGCCACAGCAGCAGCTCGGGCACGGCCAGGATCATGGAGCCCACCCAGATGACCGCCAGCTTGGCCAGGATGGACTGGCACTGCTCCACGGGCCGGGTCTTGGGCTGGGTGCTGGTGGCGGCGTGGAACCGGTCGATCCCCAGGGCGCACAGGCTGAAGGTGGTCACTCCCAGGGAGGTCATCTGGCGATGAAGGGGGAAACCGTTTGAGAAAGCCGGAGCGGGCTTGCAGCAAGGTGGGAAAGGCAGGACAGCGCGGGGGGGGGCACCTCAGACTCTCACTCACCCGCCGCTCGAGCCACACCCCTCCCTCGAAGGAGACACGGCTTTGACCTCGATCGGCCTCACAGAGTGGAATTAGGAGCCGTGAGCAGCAGGTGGCGGGAGGAGTCCCAGACAGGGGTTTTCATCTCTGCCTTTCAGCAGCCTCACGTTTCATAAAGAAAGATCTGAGTTTCACCTCTGTGTCTCCCTGATAATTCAGCCAATGTAAAGGTCTCCACGCAGCAACAGAAATCGTGCGTTTTGGTCCCTGTCCTGCCTATTATCACGAAAACGCCAATTGCCGTTTCCACAACTCCTGGTTAAAAATAATATCTCATTTAAAAGCACTTTCAAAAGACTGCGTAACTAGATTTTAATGTAATGCCTCTGCAAACTGAACTACCTTTGGACCAAACCATGATTATTTGATTCATTCACGGGTAAAATAAGAGTGTTAGAATACACGCCCGAGATGAGAGTAGTAAAAGCCAACGCGTCATCGCAGCCGTGACCCGGGCACTCACCTCGAGATACGGCACGGTCTTGCAGGACAGGTCTCCGAGGAGCCTCGTCTTGGTGATCTCGTTAAAGATGACCACGGGCAAGCAGAAGAACAGCACCAGGAAATCCCAAAACGCCAGGCTGGCTAAGATGCAGTTCCAGGCGCTCTTCATGTAGTAGTTGTGCCAGACGACGCACATCACCGCCAGGTTTCCCACGATGCCCACGGCGAAGACAATCAGCGACAGGAACATGACGGCGTAGGCGCTGTACGAGCTGTCCGTCACGGGGTACAGGGGGTTGTGGATACGGGTCGTCCCTTTCTCGGCGGAGGTGATGTTCCCGGAGACTTCGGCCTCCGGGGAGCCGTCCTTGAAGAGGTCTAAAGGCGTGCCCGCCCCGCTCACCGCCGGCCGGAAGGTGCTGGACAGCTGCTGGGTTTTAGGGGTGGTGAAGAAGTCATTGGGGTCGAAGGGGCGCGGGTTCCTGTAGCTGAAGGGGAACTGCTGATCCCGCTTTCTCGGGCTCCCGTCCTTGGCGCCCCGCGGCACTCTCTTCCCGGCTCTCCTGAGGCTCGAGTCGGGCTGTACCGGGATGGATTCCCGCTTGGGCGAATCCTCTGGTATGTGAGCCGCCGGAGACGATCCATCCAGCCCGACAGGCGACACAGCACCTGCGAGCCCCTGTTCCACAGGCTCTTCTCCCACAGGCGGCGCATCCGCACCCCACTTGTCAGCCGCGTCCCTGGGCTCGGAAATGCCTGTCCACAGCAGCAACATGAACGTTACCGTCGGAATCATTGTGTTTATTGGAGAAAGTAAAGAGTCACCACAGTTAATACGACATTAAGGAAGATCGCAAGCTTCAGAACAGCATGGATTCGTCTTTTTTTTAAACAAAAAGCCTGCGTCTTCCCCGGGAGAGAGGCTGCTGCTGGTTTATTTTCTCCTGGTGTCCATCCTCCGTCCCGATTGCGCCGCAGTCACCAGCGCGCGTGACTGGCTCCCCTTCTTCAAAAGAAACAAGGGGGCGTAGAAAAAGCCCGTGAACTTTCATCAGCCCAAAACCCGAGAAAAAGAAGAAAGTACAGCATCTGGGCCACCTTGTGGACGAAAAATAACACTTTAATTGCATTTGTTGATCTGCGTTGCGTTTCCTGCGCTACTCTTGTTATAATCAACTAAGGTCACATCAAGTTTGTGTACCTTTACCTTTGCGGATCTAATCCACAAGTGTCAGTGAGGTACTGACGACCTCTAACCCCCCAAAGTGAGACACCCCAAGACCCAGGGAGCTCCGGCCCACTGCAGAAGTTGGGGACACCAATGTCCCATGTCCCACTGTTTTTTTGCTAGTCTGTGATTCCAATATTAATAATCCCTTGCATTTTGTAACTCTTTTTATCGCGCTTGTCGTGTAGAGGAGAACCCGCAGATGTGCTGCCCCACAGGGCCGGCGCCAGGGGAAAAATCTGTAGGGGGGCGGTGATATTTCGGTTGAAACAAAGCCGTTGCAACGACCCAAGTGAAATCTCGCAACCATGCCACTGATTAGTGCTTCATGATAGAAGATAACGACGAACAATCCGATATTTAGCGATGATGTACAGTTTCACGTTCATCAGCACTCTCGCGGTTATCATTGCCTGGAGTGACAAAAGACCATACACGTTCAGTTTTGCAGCAACATCGACGGTTACGAGTTTCTGAATCGTTAAGAAAAATAGTTGTAAAACCAACAGAAAGCACAAACGTCTACAACTACAGTCCTGCTTATATAACGATTGTAAGTGTAAGGATAAACTACTGCAAGAAATCGGTCCCCCTGAGCAAAAGTAATAATGTTAACACTACCACCCCAACACACTTCCTATCCCCAGGACCATTAACCAGAACTTTTCCATCCTACAGGATGATCCCTCCATTGGGGCCCTCTTTTCTGATCGCCCTATCATCTCATATCGCCGACCACCTAATCTGCATAACCTTCTTGTTCACAGCTCCCTTGACCGCCCTCAACAACCATCCACACCAGGCACTTTCCCTTGCAACAGAGCTCGCTGTATCACCTGCAAGTACACAGCCACCACCACACTCATTCAAGGCCCCTCAGGACAATTCCGGATCACCCAGATGGCATCTTTTACCTCCAGCAACCTTATTTACTGTATCTCTTGCAGTAAATGCCCAGCCATCTACATTGGAGAAACAGGAAGGAGACTCGGAGACCCCTTCAGAGAACACGTCAGGGCTGTGAAGATTAAAGATCTCTCCAAGCCCATTGTTTCTCATTTCACCTCTGACGGCCACGACCACACTAATCTCTCCGTCTGTGTTCTCAAAGACGGTTTTCGGAACTCATACATCAGAAAGACCACCGAAACTAAAATTATTCTGCAGCTAGGATCACACATTCTCCCTTCCCTTAACGACAGACTACTGTTCTATTAAATTTTTTTCATTCATTGGAAGTTTCATTTCACACCTCTGCACCCATTCTGACTTCACACCTCTTGATTGGCCTCTCTTTCTGTCCCCTGCTCCCGCCTCTCACTCCTCCTCCCTCCCAACCTTTGTTCTCCCGCTACTTTACCTTTGCTTCTGCCCTGTCTCTCTCACACCTGAAGAAGGCTCCACGGCCGAAACGTTGTGTTCTCTTTCTTCTTTTTTTCAGCATGGAATAAACCTATTACTTGTTCCTTTGCATGTTAACACTATGTCATATGTGCCGTTCCTGGACGGATAGCCCTCCTGCACATCATACAGTACGATGTAGTAACTGTGAATTCGGGGTTAGTGTAGTTATCTGACCAACTATTTTTTAGGGCGCAAGTTAAGTAAGCGAAAGTGTACAAAAATCCGTTTGTCCACAACTGAGGGGGCGGGACAGTTCAGTTGAGGGACCCAGCAGCACAACCCAAGACGAGCAAAAACAGACATCAGAATAAACTCAAAATCAAAATAAGTACAGCAATACAAAATAAAAAGAGTTAGGTGTGTGCAAAACATGCTCATAATCACTGTAAAACAATAAAATATGTGCGAATTGCGCATAGGCATATGCAGATTTAAAGTACCACAGTATAAACAGTATATTAATGCAGTGTCCAAAAAACACATGAGTGCGACATGCTGTCCATAGATGATCACATGAAGGGCTAGCAGTCCTAGCGTAGGGCAGCGTTATACACCCTGAAGGACCTGCGGAAACGTTCCCTTGATCACCGTAGCTGGAGCAGTCTGTTACTAAATGGCCGAATGGGTCTTGCTTTGGATGAAAGCATCAGTCAACCAAGCTAGCAAACGTTTTATTCACAAGTTGAACTAAGAAGGTGAGACGGTTTATACGTGAGAAAGGATGTTGTGCGCAGTTTTATTTGTTGTCCCTCGGCAAGGGCTTCAGGAAACAGCTGCCCGTCTTGTTCGAGACACCCACAACCCTTTGTGGAAAGTGTTGTTTTCAGTGCTAAAGGTACATCCAACTAGTTTTAATCCTGGGTCCTGAAACGGCCAGACCACTTCTAGGATTTAGAATACTTGTATCACGAGATAAAGATGCTGTAACCTGTTTCTGGCTTTCAGACCAAACATGAATTCTGTTCGTTTTTAACTCTTTCAATTCACTCCTTACAACCCAACAAAATCTATTTATTTTTTTTGTAACATAAAATCTTTCTTGGATCCTCCAGCAGCCGGGGATACTGTTGGCAGAGCGCGGCTACCGGAATCGCTGGGCGCGTTCACCTGCGCTGTGCGCGTGCACCTGCACTGTCACGCACCCGCGCCATCATCCCTGCTCTCCCCGCGAGTGCACTGACACAGACAGGGCAGCAGGCGGAGGCAAAGGGCCGCTACAGTTTCCACACTGGGAAGTAGTTAAGGATTTATCAAGGCAACCAGTGTCGGCAGTGCTGTGGATACTGAATGGGTCGATGTGAGCTCTCTCCGAGTAATTCTTGTGGGTTTATTCAAACATTGCACAGACCCTTGCTGTGATGCCCTTTCAGTTGGTCCCTATATTTAAAATTTATTTTGATACCTTTTTGAGAATGTTTTAATAATCTTTTTTGTTGATAAAATACCTAGAACCTATACCTGCATTTAGAAATTTGGAACAGGAGGTGTTTCTAACACAGAGGGTTGTGGGAGTGTGGAACAAGTGGAACCACTCAGATATGTAGCTGAAACTGACACCCATGGCTACACAAAAGATAATTTGTTTCTGGATGTTGTGTTCCAGTTGCATATACAGTATGGGTCGCAGTGTCTACAGTCTACACCAGCTTTCACAGTTTTCAGCCTTTATTGCCTTGTGGCCTGAAATCAAAAGGGTATCTATTCACATCAGAGTGAAGAGATTGACACAGATTCAAGTGAGTGCGTCCTTCTTCCATTAATCTGGTCTCACACGCCCAGCTGGTCATAAAACGAAAGACCTCCATATCAGTCATCTGTAAACCGCAGAGGAACCTCTCACTTCTCTTTTAAATTCGCTCTGAACACAAGAGTAAACAGCATGTGACTCCTCCTCGTGTGTCAGGGCAGCAGCGATGTCATCCCAGCGGTTGTGCAATTCCAGCAGGTCTGATTCCCCGCCAGCGCGGTGCAGCAGGAAGGCCATCAGCTGCTATGAACAGAATCAGGAGACGTCCTGGGACCCGAGCTCGGGTGTGTCTCAGTCCCAGGGGTCTGGCCTGTTACAGAAGGTGCTGTTTTTATACACTGTTCTATTATTAAACATGGCGCTTGAGTCAAACTCAGCCCCCTGCCATCGACCCTCCTGTCTCCATTCGGACTTTTAGCAGTCAGGGGCTCTGGTCTTAGAACTGGAAGGTTGTGGGTTCGATTCCTGCATGTGTCCACCCTGAGAGAGCTCCTTCACTCAGAGTGCTCCAGTTAAATGCCCAGCTGGGGATGCCCGTCAAAACACTTTCTGAAGTTCTACAGGAGGGTTTCAGAGGAATCTGAAAGCAAGGTTGTGACACCTGTGTACTGAAGCCAGAGGCTTAGACTCATTGGGAAGATGCCCGGCTGTAGAAGTGTGGTCCTGGGGTCTCCCAGTTGTAGCAGACAGACACGTCTCAATTAATTCATTTTCTCCCGCAGACTCGTTTTCCACAGATTCCCCCCGTCTGTGATGCTGGTTCTAGCACAGCAAGCTGTCGACCGGGCTGCAGCCCTCATACAGGGCTGCAAGGGGTCAGCAAAGAACGAAGCTGGAAGTGACAAGTCTGGGGACTTTGAACACCTGTACTGTGGCTTAGGAGGTCAGGGTAAGTCTAGCTTGGCATGAGCGCGAGAAACATAACTGTTTTACGTTATTATTATCGCTCTTGCTTTTTTGCCCTATCATCACGTGAAAAGCAATACTATATTTTTCTTGTTTATGTCAAATTTTTCTTTACGACGACTATAGGCACTTTGTTAGCTTGTCTTAAGAATTAACTCAACCTCTCTGTCGCATCCTGGACCAGGGGCCAGTGCGTCTGCAAGCTTTCATTTCAACCGAGCCTCTAAAAAAAGAGCTAAATTCGCTCACTTTCCAGCTCTTCAGAATAATAAAAAAAAAATCTGTAGACACACGAGCCCTTCAGGATCTGAACCGGACAGCCCCGGTGTTTATAATTTTAAAGCTCTTATTCATCCGCTAGAGAAAAGTATTTGTACAGTTGCCAGAAAGGGTATTTCAACATTAGATTAGCCATTAATTAAATACCTAACGAGGTGGGAATGCCGTCAGACTCCTTCCACTGTTCTTGTATTACATAAAATTGGCACTACGAGAAACGAATCGGCTTTGTTTTCCCTAACTCTACCCCGGCTTTGTCCTCGCTTCCCGCTCTCAGTCCAGCCGGTTCGACCGGCTGCTGTGACGAGTTATATAACCGCCTGCAGCCCTGCGCGCATTCCTCGGCTGGGGGCCGCATTTTCCACTTTACTGTATGTATATAGTCTCAGCTGTAATAGCAAAACACGAGAAAGAAAAAAAAATTCCCCTGAGGGGCTTGTCCGTCCGGTGAGGCAAGCGGAAGCTTCAGTATTTTTGTAAATATGAGCCCTAGTTGAACCATCTTCCCGTCCGACAAGGGCTTGGTGCTTACGGACACTCGAGTAGACACAGTCACATATCGGAGTAAATAATTCACCATTACATGGTCCTTTACATGTGTATCCATAAGCGATAGAGTTCCCGTGTGTAAAACTCGTTGTGTCTCAGTATTAGTGCACTGACGAAGTGGGAGGGGTTGTTATTGCTGGTGTTGCCGGCTGTTGTGTCAGATGATGTCGATGTAGTTATTTTGGGGGGAAATGGTTCTCTCTCACAATTTGCGACTGCAGTCCTGGGGCAAGCACCCCTTCAGGTGTGACCGGTGGGGTGGGGCGGTGAGCTTGTGGGCGTGAAGTCAGGTCTCCGGAATAACACAACAGGGAATCAGCCACATGAGCTAAAGGAGACCTCCTTCAGCCCAAGCAGCTGATGTCCCTGCTACGCGCAGGGAGGGCGATGACATCACCGTGTCCAAACTAGCTCCGCTACACCGGGTCTTACCTCTTTGGGGACAGACACCCCAAATCCTCTCAGTTGTCCCCCAGTCCTGTTTCCTTAGAACGGCCGTTTCTCACTGTGGACTTTTCTCAGCCCTGGGGGCAGCAGGACAGCAGTGCGGAGTGCAGTGGAGCTGTCCGCAGGCCTGAAGTAATGGGGTACGAAGCACGTGAGAGCGTGGCAGGGCAGAACACACTCAAGGCAAGTCAGCCCAGCAGTGCAGTGCGCGTTTGCCACAGCTGGCTGTCGAACCACCAGGATGTACCAAGCTCTGCCAGGAGCACTGCGCAACAATGGCCCTGGGGAGGAAAGACCAGGAATCTCCTGCAGATCACAAGCTTGATAAGGGGCAGGGAGAGAGATCTGCTGTTACCTTGGGCCTGGGAAGCTTTCATGCCGGAAGAGCCTATGGATTTTAGACATCTCCTGTGACCATGAGCAGCTATCCTCTGGGAATACCCGGCATGCTCCAGGGCTGAAGGCTTGACTCTCCTGTCGGCAAGCAAAAACTCATTCCACTTGAGATAGGAGCTCAGCCGAAAGTGCTGGAGTTCAATGAGTTTTTTCAGGGACCTAATCTGATCAGCCGATTAAAAAAAAAAACGTCCTGGAAGGAAGGTGGCTGGCAAGCTGAACCAGTTCTCTTGGTTTTCCAGTAAAGCTCTGGTCCTCATTCCTGAGATACTGAAGCATCTCCCCACAGGTGGCAAGAAGTAGGCGGCAGGTTTTCAGTAACCAGACGAGTGACTGCTGCACGGCAGCATACCAGGCGCCCTGGAGAGCAGCGGTCAGGCAGGGGCTGGACTCTGCAGCCACACCCCCTAAGGGCACCGCTTGTGGCATCTTGATACCCGATTGCACTGCCATCGTCACTAGCTTTCAGAGGTCAAGGTGGCTGAACTGAGAGCGCTGGTCAAGGGAATGCCTGGTACTGTGCCATCACTGAGGTTGGGCATCATCACATCCTCACACGTTAGGAGGTGCTCAGAAGAACCCACCTGGGGCGAGAGACTGAGCTGCGTTCTCACAGCTCTTGGCCACAACACGCCTGCAGGAGAGTGTTTTTGACACGCAGGGCTGAGTGTGGAGAAAATAGGTAATAAAAGTCTAATAAAATATGTGGCTCAATTAAAGGGATCAATTAGGTTTAGTAATTAAGATTCTAGCTGGACCAAAACCCAGAGCAAACAGGTCTTCCAGCACTAAGGCTGAGTCCCATAGCTTTAACACAGCCAAGACCCTACCTGTGGCACCAGGGCTCCACACGCTTCAGTGCCTGCTGGTTTCCCCTCCAGCTGAGCTCTCGGCTCCTTCATGGAGCTCAGCTCCTGCTGCTTACATTCTGTCACGGGACAGAGTTTGTAGCTGTATTCAGCTTTAGAAAGGTGGAGGAGGAGGAACAAAAGGAGCACTGTGTATAAGCAAGTGGATCCCAGCAGCCGGGTGCAGCAATGCAAAGGTCAGGACCCTATGCAGACGGTATAATCTGGAAGTAAGTGGAATGGACATGGGGAGGAGACGACAAGGAACTGGGCATATAGACAAACGGGGGTGTGACGACTGTGCACTGGTGCTCGGGGGGGCAGGGCCATGGCGAACAAGTCCAGAGGAGTCCAGGAGGTAATCCAGGGTGAAGTCCAAAAGCCCAGAGCCGGGTGATCCATCCAAGACAAAGACAAGACAAGGTTTAAAAACCGGAACGAGATGCAGTGCAGGGATGGGGAATAAAAATGGGTCAATGAGGCCTGGACTCAGATGGTCAGGAAGCCGTGGTGAAGCTTA
Organism: Lepisosteus oculatus; assembly: GCF_040954835.1. Taxonomy (NCBI): domain Eukaryota; kingdom Metazoa; phylum Chordata; class Actinopteri; order Semionotiformes; family Lepisosteidae; genus Lepisosteus; species Lepisosteus oculatus. The sequence continues at coordinate 40,402,589 of NC_090700.1, read as the reverse complement.
TGCTGTCGGATCACTCCTGGATCGCTGGTAAGCGGGCTTCCAGGCGTCCGTCTTCCACTGCTCAGCCCAGAATAGTAAGAGCGTCTGGCTTAAATAAAGAGGGGTTGGATAGGAGGCAGGTGCACATAATCAACTCAATTTGTGAAAGATCCAGAGCGCCCTTAAGAGGAGGGATTATGATTGTGACAGGGTCACCTCCCTTCTGTTCCCGAAAACCCAGAAGCAACCAGCTTACATGATAGAGTACTGGGTGTGGAATCATCTCTCTGCATGTGTTCTGGGCTTCAGGGGTGCCCATGCGGAGAAGCACGTGCCAGCCGGCCCCATGCTGGCCTGCTGAGTTTCACTCCTTCACCATCAGCTGACCCCTTCTGGCATGGGGGTCCTCCACAACACAAGAGGGGGCGCTGTGGGTGTGTGCCAGTCTGCCAGCTGAAGGAGAGCTGGTTGGCGCCTCTCGTTCGAGTTTCACCAAATCAGTTTGTTCCATCGGGGGGAATGCTTTGGCTCTGGGGTGGTTTTAACAGGAACCCCCAAGAGTTCAAATCTGAGCAGATGTCTGGAGTCAAGTTTCAACTTCTACTTAAATGCAGGTCAGTGCTCAGGAGCCCCGGGGAGACCCCTTCCACAGCGCCCTCTCTTGGGAAGTGTACCCCATTGGCGCAGCAGCCAGCTCACATTAGGAAAGGAGGGCTCTGGGAATAACGCAAAGAGAAAAGAGGGAAGATTTATTTTCAACCATCTTTGTAAGTTTGACAGGTGATGACAGCCTGCATTTGGAGCAGGGAGGTGTGTTCCTTGTCCAGGGGGCACAGGTTTTGGTGTAGTGCTCTGAAACTCACCTGATCAGAGGGTAGTGTGATACGCCCTGCTTTTCGATCTCACAACTCCCCTCTCTTTGTCTCAAGCTGCTGTTTACTGGCACAAGGAAACTAGCTTCTGTGAATCCTGCCTCCACAAAGGCATGTCCCTAGGGCTCATAGGTTTAGGAGCGGCCCTGTCGGATGCGCTAATAGTTTATTTTTAATTTTATAATAAAATAGATTTTTTTATTTTAAAGAAAGTGTTTTGACGTGTTTAAAATCTTTCCAGGTTTGATTTTTGTCATGTCAATAGAGCCAAGCTAGGGGTGGCACGGTGGTACAGTTGTTACCATTGCTAGAATGGTATCTGTGTGGAGCTTGTCTGTTCTCCCCTGCCCTTGTTCAGTGGGTTTCCTCTCATAGTCCAGTAACACACTGGAACAAGAAATAGGTTTATTCCATGCTGAAAAAAAGAAGAAAGAGAACACCCTCTTTCTCTATCTTGTGTTCTCTTTCTCTATCAGCATGGAGTAAACCTATTACTTGTTCCTTTGCAGCCTACGCATGCTGACGCAGCTACCCACCTGAACAATAACACACTGGTAGGTTAATTGGTTACTGGGAAAACTGGGCCTGGTGTGAGTGTGTGTGTCTGTGTTTATGCATGATGGACTATGTTGGACCAGTGCCCTGTCCAGGGTACCCCACCTTGTGCCTGTTGTTTGTGGAGACAGGGTCTGACACCCCTAGGACACTGAGTTAGAAGAGGCATTTAGATAATGGAGGGATAGATTGCTTAGAACCGAGCTGCGTTTTATTTACGTAAACCTGCGAATTGACCTGAGTGCTGCTGGTGAAGCCTGCCATGAAGGCTGCGTCACGTCCGGGTGTTACTTCCGGTTCTTTATTAGCTACAGCGAGAAACACGCAGTGTATTGGCGACTTTGTTCACTGTGGGCTTCAACTAAAAACAATGTCTCTTACAGACAACAAGGAAAATGAATGGGCCGCTCACAGACTGAATATGTCGAGAAGTGTTCAGTGTCTAAACACTGTGAGTGTTAATACGTCTGTGACTGCCAGCATAACTAAACCACAACGAACCCTACGGAGAATTTGGAAGCTTTGGTCCAGAGCTAATTTCTTTGAAGATTATCGAAATTCGTCTATGGGTAGAATATTGAAAATATATTCCGAAATACAGAGACGATGTCCCTCAGGCCTGCTTATACATGTGTGTACTGTAAATCCGTATCACTCCCAACAGATCCGTTCTGTAGGGCTCTTTGATAAAACGTGTGAAAAATGACCCCCGATCAACGGAGGAGGAAAATGAAAAGCGTTAGCATTATTAACGACTGAGACGTGCTTCATAAGTCCTAGGATTTTGATGGTTCTCCAGAAGACAAGAAGAAAGGTGCTTTGAGAGTGAGTGTTAATAACGTTTTTAATCAGTTGTTCAGTGATTTGAGATCTTTTTCCTCATTAATGTCACCACAATTTCAAGTTGGTTTAGACTGATGTTAGGCTACATGATTGCTGTAGCGGCGCTCTGACTTATTTCACCCCAGAGCGTGAAGGTGTTAGAAAACTAAAGTACAGCATTAAAATCCCGACCGCGATGTATAATAATTTAAACTGCTAATTCAATTATATGAAAGTGTGGCATAATTATCTGTGCAGCCTAACATACTGGTGTTCCGACATTTGTGGAGGTTTAAAAATGTGTGCGTAATAAATTGGGGAGCAACATGCGAATTTGCCTGGGGGTTTACCTGGCTGTCTGATAACTGGGAGAACTGGAAAGACAAGTCTCACAGTGAAAGAGATTGAGCCTGTCAAATAATAACGATGTTTTAAATGTCTAATAATGTCCATTTGTCCTTCTTTTTCCAAGGCGACGTTTCTTAAACTATAAAAGTGATTTTGTCTCTCCATACCATACCCCAGATGTTTCTTGGGAGAACGGCACATTTAAGAGTGGCACAGCCTGGAACCTGCATGGGGCAAATGCAGAATCGTTGCGTGTTTTGATATATTCACTCGGAGTGGGTCTGTAGGGGGCAGCAGAGTGCAGACTAGCTCATATCCTTGATGAGCAGTGACTACTTAGTTCAGCCTCACGTTGCTCTGACATAGAGCAGTGGTTACTCCTCTCCTATTCTCATTCTTTGGCTTGCTTTCCACCCATGCTCTTAATTACACAATTTGACTAATTATATGTTTAATGTAACCCTCTTCCTGTTAAAACCGTTAAGTCTTTGTTGATTTAAATACACTTATAAAACCTGTTGGGTAATGAATACTAGTTGTTCACGCATGAGATAAGAAGACAGTGCCAAAGGTGATGATGGATATCAGAGGTATTACTGAGATATGGTTTCTGGGGACACTGTATTCTTTCACAACATGCCTCATTAGAAAGTTCTACAGCACAACATTGTGTTTGCTCATTCTTTATTCACTTGTGCACATAGTTTTAAGTAGTGTACAAGGAAGATTAAATTAACCACTTCTCACCTGCAGAAGCGTGTGCAGACGTTCTCATTAGAGCAATTGAAGGGTTCAAGCAAATAAAGGTCGTGCTGGAGTCCTGGTCACAAGGAACGCCTGCAGAATTCAGGGCCACATGTAGAAGAACCTGGGAGCCCTGTGCTACAGCCCTGTGTGTGCAGTTCAAGCAGCAGGACAGCAGGATTGAGGAGCCCGGTGCCATTACAGCAGGACTGGGGAGCCCCGTGCCACACCTCTCTGTGTGCAGTTCAGGCCTCAGGACTGGGGAGCCCTGTGCCACACCCCCCTGTCTGCAGTCCAGGCAGCAGGACTGGGGAGCCCTGTGCCACACCCCCCTGTCTGCAGTCCAGGCAGCAGGACTGGGGAGCCCTGTGCCATACCTCTCTGTGTGCAGTCCAGGCAGCAGGACTGGGGAGCCCTGTGCCACACACCCCTGCGTGGGGTCTGTGGCGCTTGGCGTCGGGACGCTGTGTGCAGGTCTGAGTCCGCCTGTGCCATCATCACCAACACGAGAGACGTGACCCTCAGCTGCAAGCACAGGGGGAATTGTTGAGCCCTTATTTGCACAGGCTCAAAAAAAAAAAGACAATCGCTGAATCGATTTCTCGGAAAAGCGAGCCTGCTCCAGGGCTCCAAAGTCCACTGCCTGTGTTTGCCATTGTTCTCTTGGAGGGATTGTTTGCCGTTTCTGGAACAGCGGCACAACAGTTTTATTTGATGGCCACCTGAGCAGTTTCACACAATACGGCGCTGTGCCCTGCCAGCCCTGGAGACTGTTCAGCGTGGCACAAACATCAGACGCACGCTGCCCCCCCCGTGACACAGCGCAGACAACAGAGCTGTTCAAGAGGCCTGCTGAAAACAGACACCACACAAGCAAACAGGAGCCCACAGGCATCCAGACAGAGCTGCAGAGACACCTGCTTGCGTGACTGAGGGTGACAGGGAGCCTCTGTCGTTGGGAGAGGCTGGAAGACATTTCAAAATACTTTGTCGCAAAATAATTCGATTTCGGAAAGGTTGTCTAATGATTTCTTGTTTAAGGGCTTTTTCAAAGATTTCTTTCTTGTGTCGCTATAAAACAAGAAAGCTTTCCATGTGTACCAGCGGGTGACATTTCAGTGTTAGTCAGCTCTCAGCTGGGCAATTACTCCTACCAGGTGTCCCTCTGTGATTGGGATCATGTTTCAGAGGCTAGGTGTCACTATGAATGTTCTATTTGTGTTTCACAGTTCTTATTTTTAACAAGAACTTTAAGAGACATAGACCGCAGGACAAATAAAGGTTTATTATATTTCTCTCGGTTGCCTTCGTTGAGTGTTTGATCCTTTCTCAGCGATACTAGACCAATGCATTGTGAAAACCCTAGACCTGCTGTGCCTGTGTTTCTCTAATCTCCACCCTATTAAGACTGGGTCATGCCAGGCCAGGCCTCTGCTCTCGTTAGTTCCGATCCAGGCTAGTGGTCTCCAAGCTCTTGCTTGTCGGACCATTTTTAGTATCGGTGAGTATTTTATTGTGAGGGATGTGGCCTTTGAGCACAGCAAACACTGTTGCAGCTGGAGGCTAATGACTTTTTAGAGCTGCTCACTGGTATGTGCTTATCGCTGTATAAAAATCATGCCCTTGCCAGTTCCCTGAATATTACCAACACAAACATGTCAGCGGGGTCATGCCACATTAATCAGGAGGGACGCAGATTGAAAACCAAAGCGGGAGATTGTTCAACAGGTTTAAAAGTATGCCGGAGAGGAAAAAATGACAAACTAAATCTACTCGTAATTCCACCTGGAGAGGTATGCAAAGGCGGTTTATGTCCCAGAACCAGTGTTTTGATTTTTTGCCTAATGCATTAATCATTTGTGCCAAAAAGAGCTTGCACAATTCATGCAAATCTGCCCTCACCCAGCTCAGATTACACTTTCTTTTATTGTTGGATATTGTTAAAAAACCTGCTAGCCAGCGCTGTCCGACCTGGAAGGAGTTAACTATAGTGTTCATACGTCCTGTCTCCCTGCTGTAATTTCAGGCACACACCTCTGTGAAATCAGACCCTCCTTCAGCCCTGTCATGGGTGAAACGGCGCTGTACTGTCATTTTGTAAAACATGTCTCGTTCAGAGCTGACCCCTCAGCCTGTACAGTCCACTCCCCGACCAGAGTCTCTCCTGTTCCATCAGCCCTCCTGATTACCAGCGCTCACCTGCCTGCACACCTCTTTCCTATTATTTCTTCCTTCTTAAGGAGTGTTGCTGTGGTTTGAGCCTGTGGTTTCAAAATTCTCTCTTTGTTCATAGTAATAACACTGTAAGCTGCGTTTGGTGAGTCTCTGTTAACAGTAATAACTTTGGAGGTTTTAATGTGTTTGTTATAGCACCTGTTGCGGTGACTTTCAGTTTGGGATTTTTCTTTCATTACCTGTGAGGCTCAGTTTTCAATCAGATCCACTGCTGTGCTGCAGTAACACCTCCGGTCCCTTCACCGGGAAATCGATCCTAGTAGTTATCAATTAATTAGCCGAGCAGGTGTTGATAGCCCTTCTGTAATGGTTTGTATAGGAAAAGCTGCAGGTTGTTCAGTACTCTATGGACGGTTACTCCTGTGTGCCTGCAAATGTGCAAAGGCATCCAGATGTCCTGGGAAAGTTGCTCATTAACAGACAGTGCTCCCCAAGGAACTGTGCCAGATCTCTCCCTTGTTTTCCTTTGGGGTTAAAATGGGATACTGAACCAGAGCAGGACCCATCTGAACCACACACAGGGCTCCCCAGGCCTGCTGTCCTGCTGTCTAACATACTGACAGCTCTCGAAACATCTCTGGGCACACAGGTGGGATGAGGTTCTATGCTGGTTCTGAATGGTGTGATGAGTTGGATCAACTGGTTTTGGGCCCAGTGCATGAGCATGAATGTCTGTGAGCAGGTGTTGCCCTGCATCTCCACCTATAAACCAATTCCACTGTACCCTTCCAGCCTGCCATAGCTGGAACCTACATTTGTTGATGGCTGCAGCAGTATCAGAATGCAGTGCTCTGAGTTCAAGAGGAGGCTTCTGAATAGACAGGTTCTCTTTCCCAATATCCTGCCCAGCTCCAGGCAGTAGTGTGGGCTCTGTCAGAGTTACACAGACTTTGTCCTCATTTGCATAGCTGCTGTGCATGGGGAATCCCCAATCTCTCCCCCTGGATTACTCTAGAAGCTGGGAGTGGGTTGTTTTGGGAGAAAGGGGAATAATTTGCTAGCCTTGAGAGGGCTTGGCAGGATATATCCCAAGGATCAGGCCAAGCATTAACAGAGAAATAGGGGATTTTCTCTCAGGACCTCCAGCTCTGGGGGTGAGAAACTGTGAACACAGAGAGTGAGCGATTTTTAATGGGACAGCAGGAGGAGAAGTGGCCCAGTGGTTTTTGCTTTCTGTGTTTTTTTGCATTGTGCCTTTCACAAAACATCCCTTCAGAAGTGCTGAACAGAAACATGGAATATAAGAACTGGAAGACAAGATTTTAAGAAGGGATAATCCGTCAAAATGGAAAGATAAGTAACCAAAAGAAAAAGATAATGGATAGCCATAACAAAGTTCTAGATGTTATTAAAATATTAAAATCACTTTTAATCTAGCTCTAAAAACACCAGCAGAAGGAGCCTCCTTTGTACACAGTGACAGATCAGTTTAAGGGGCTCCGAAGGTGAAAGGCTGATGCCTGGGTTCCTTCTGTGCTCACACTTGTGATGCCCATCTGTGCTGTTGAGCAGGCCAAGCGGCAGCTCAGAGTGGGAAAATAGTCATCAACCCATGCAAAAACAGGAATGCAATGCATTTTAATTCCGGTAATGCTGTGTTGACCGAACACACAATGCTAGCAAACCAGTACAGCAACATCACTGCTGTAACATCCATCAGTATGACCTTCTCCTTCATACTGAAGAATGTCAGGGTGCTGGAGTCTGACACCCTTGGAGGAGAGCACTGCACGTTCCGCAGTGAGGGCAGCAGAGCTGTCAATGTGTCATGTGCTTGAACTCTGCTTGTTTAGTGTAAGGTTAGCCTTGCGAAGCAGTCTCCCATGCCAAAAGTATGAACAAACAAACAAAACTGTTTGCAGTGAAATCTGGAAATGTGAGCAAGAAGCAGACTGAGGCTGAGGGTGGTGTGATGTTTTATGGATGGCATGTCATCTCTTTACAGATGGATTAGCATAGTCATTTGAAAACTAAAATTCCTGCATTGCTTGCGGCTGAAGGATTACGGAGGTAGCTGTCAGCCTGCCCTGTGAGAGGCTGTGTGTAACCTCGGCTTGTGTCATGAATGATGTCTTAGCAGCACAACACTCTTTTTTCTCAAGCAGCGGCCGAAATCCCGCAGCTGCAGCTCTGCAGGCTGGCCGAGGTCTGTGCTGAGCGAGTGATGGGGAACAGCTACAGAGAGCAAACCAATCCACCGTTTTTCTGTCACATTCCCCTGTTTTTATCTTCCATGAACCACAGGATGGATACAGACAGGATCTTGGACTTCTATATGGAGTTTACATGTTCTCAAGTGTCCTCATGGTGGTCTCTGAGTGCTGCAGCTCTTCCCACCTCAGCTAGGTGAACTGGTGTCTCTAATTCCCCCCACGTGTGTGTCCTAAGGTAGGCGTTTAGGGTGAGTTTCCCCCCCTGCCTGCTAAATAAGGCTGTCTCGCTCCGACCCTCTGAGGATAAAGAGGATATTCAAAGTGTGTGATTTCAAGATTTACTTATTTTCGTTTTGCTTTTTTAAATATATTTTCTAATTGCACTATTTGTTTAGTTAAAAGCTCATGTATGCAATGCTGGTGGCTGGGAGATTTCTATTGGCTTTCCTGTCCTACAGAGAGAACATTTCTTGATCCATTTAAAAGTGCAAAGTCACCCAGGTATGTTAGTTTAGTATACAGTGTATTGTTTCATCTAAGAATGTCTGAGCATGCATAATGCTAATTATGAATAGCAAATATCGTAATAAGTAGATAAGTTAATGGAGCTCTGGTAAGGTCACCCCTCAGGCTGTTACTTTTCTGTTCATTATATCCCAGTTCAAACCTCTGGGCAAGAGACAGACCTGTGGATTTACAGAGCAGCCCAGCGCTGTAGCGAGCAGCTGTTAATCAACACTTTCTAAATCTGACTCTGTTTTCTAAATCCCCATTTAACAAAGCCTTATCAGTCTGCCGTCTCTGGAACAGTAAACAACCATTCAGGCTGCCTGAAAGTAAAAACAAGAATTGAAATAGAAATAAATATAGCACGCGAAACAGGAAGTTAAGAGCGGTTACAAATAAAAAGAGTCAGTCCAACTTGCTCATTTGATCTAGTAGATAAATGTTATCCAGAGCTCGTTCCTCTGGAACAATCCTACAGTTCATCTTTAACTACTTGGCTGGGTAACCTGTTCCAAACACCCACTACCCTGTGTGCAAACAAGCATGTCCTGTATTCAGTCCTTTTTTAATGCATATCCTCACAATTAATCCATGCACCCTGGTGACCCAGTTTCACTGCAAGGCCTGCAGCCATCATCTAGTTTCATTCTGTCATTAAACCTTTAAGGGTCGGGTCCTCTCAGTCTCTCCTGCTCAAGGTTAAACAGGATCAGTTCCTTTAACCTGTCCACACAGGACGAAGACTAGGATTGGAAACAGGGACTAGACGATCATGACCAAGAATAAAAAGAAGAAAGTCTTAAATAGAACAAGGACTGAGGAAATGTGGTAAATGGCAGAGGGGGTGGTGACTTATGGCTCACACTTGGGACAGCCATGGCAGGGCAAAGTAAAAGCAAAATATAAGCAGGGAGAAACCCTGGGAAAGTTGTACAAACACTTCAAACGCACCATGACAAGCTGTGATAAGGGGCTGTGCGCACACACAGGCCGTTCCAGCAGGTGCCTGTTTCTGCTGCTCAGATCAACTACGCGATGTTATCTCGCGGACAGGATGTCATCTGAGCTGACGTCCAGGGCGCTAGGGAAGACAAGAGACGCCTGCCCTCACACACTCAGACACACGTCTGCGTCTTAAACACATCTGCACACGGGTCCTGCTTGTGGATGGCTGTGTCTGTAGACAGGGGGGCGACCTCATAAGCACGTGACTGGGTTTCTCCTGCCAGTTTTATTTTTAAACAGATCCCATATGTGCCTGTTTCTCTGCACATGCCCTTGGCTGGCCTTAAGCTTAACGCACTGCCGTGTTTGGGCGAAGCGAGTAACAAGGGTTTGTGGAGCGATCGAGGGAGAAAGGAGTTTATTTGCAATATGTACATGTACATTGGGATTCGTATTCGAGCTGTTCTCCCCTGCACAGTACAATAGACAACACTTTCACACAGTGTGCACAGTACACTACAAAACTGTGAATGATAATAATAATATACAACAAAACACAATATCATACAATAGACAGTAAAGACCCATAAACACACAGGACAAACTGTGGTACAAACTAAAAAGTGCAGAGTGCAGAAGTGCATGGAATTCTGAGGCATTGCGCAGTCAGCTGTTAAGGATGTGCACCGCTGTAGGGTAGAGGTTATTCTAGCCCAGTGGTCTGTGCTTTAATGGTGAGGTACCACTTGCCAGAGTGTGGGGGGAGAACAGTGTGTGGCCTGGATGATTGGGATCCTAAATGATTGATCAGGCTTTGTTGTGAGAGTAGATGGTATGGATCTTATCATTTGATGGTAAGTCACATCCTTTAATCAAAGACGTTTGCATGGTTTTTCACAGCAATCCTCATTGACGTCGAGTGAAATGTGTCTGGATAACGTGTGGACAGAGACCCAGTCGAGCGGCCTGCACCTCGCGGTTTGGATTCCGCGCTCGTGTGCTGCGTGCTACAGGGGTGTTAGGCGTGCTGCTGGGCATGGTTGCCTCTCTTCGGCAAAGCCGGCCACAGAGAGACCTAGTGTCGTCCATGGAGCGTTGAACCACTCTGTTCGAGCTGGAAAGATTGCGGTTGATTGACTTGATAACAGGTTGTTTTCTAAACACTATTTGTCCCATTGCCAAAACAAGATAATGATGTGAAAAAGGACGTGCTGTAAATTCCATGCCCGCTATCGCTCCAAATTCAGGGTACTCGAGTGCTGACTACCAGTGAAAACAGCTCAGCAAACCTCCTCTGATGGCATTTTGCCCTGACCTAGAAACCCTTTCACTGAACTATGTACCACAATTTAATCCGGTGTTTGTCGTGGCCAACCACACCTTCCTACCTGACGATGTTTCTGTTTGCTCTGCACTGCTGCTCGGCGAAGTCGAGATGCGGTGCGCGACACCTCTGGGCCAGGGGTGTAGCCGACAGACAGCTCCTCGCGTCCTTGAGCAAGCCACATGACTTGGCAATGGGCTTTACAGGTTTATTGTTGGCAGAAATGCTCTCCTGCGTCACACCAGAGCTTTTCACAAGATCACAGATGGGAACTTGTAGTTCTAAGGCAAACAGGAGGATTAAACAACCTGTGTTGCAATTTTGCGTTTTACACCAATTAGCATTGTGTGTATATATGTGTTACACAAGGTGGATAATAGGCTCTAACGGACAAACAACACCTGAAGAGAAGATTAGGAAATTGGGGAGGGTGTCTAATGACTGAAGCTAGAAATATTAACACCAGGTGCGTGCCACAAATAGTTTGTTCAGAACTGGTTTATTGATTTGGCAATCAGGAACCAAACTGGTGCCAGTACCTGCCAAGGGTCTGATAAAAAAAATAATTCCTGAAGGACGAGCAAATTAATCGGTTAATTATTCAGTTAGTATAAATGCCCATAAGCTTTTTGATATAAATAGCATGGCATTGTCATAGCTAAAAACATTTTTGTCATGGCTAAAAACCAGGTATGGAATAAACACAGTGTGAAACTAGCAAAGACCATCAGAATGGCCAGATCTCTGTGGACAGCTGTGACAGGTGTCTAGTTCCTCTTTTCCATTCCATCCAGAGCCTTTAAACAAGAGTCCTAATGAGCTGCTGTGGCCAGTAAGGTACCCCTGGGCGTACTGTGAGGCAGAATGGTGGCGTCGCTTCTCCTGGCTGCTGCTCTCTGGCCACGCGGTTCGCTCCCTCTCCAGAGCTCCCAGCACGAGGGCAGGGCGAAAGGAGTCCAGCACCACCAGAGAAACTGGAGACCCTGCAGGGGGCACAGCACACCTGGTTCTGCTTGATGGGGCGGTGGAGCTGGTAGTGGGGAGTTAATTTACACTCCTGGGAAGGACTGTTAAAGCCTGAGATGGAGACAGAGATGTACAGAGGCAACAAGAGGCAAAATGCAGAAGGAGCAGGAGAGAGAGCATGAGCCAGAGGCAGAGGGGACACTGAGGAGGGAGAGGGAGGGACAGGCGAGTAACTGGATGCGCCCGTGACTGGGTAAAGGGAAAACATGCTCAGACTTGCCTGGCTCTCGCAGGCATTTCATACCAATCCTGCAGGAATTCTGTAGAAAGCAAAACCGGGGAGCATGTGACGTAGAGAAACAGCCCTGGGACATGGGGAGGAATTCAAGTGGGCTTCTCAGTTATTCCGTTCATAACCAATCACTGGTTTGAGTCACGGTTTTTGGTCAAGGAACGTGAGCGGCACACTTTTCGCACATGCTGTCATCTTTAAGTTTCGCCGATTTCTTTTGCTCAGAAAGGCAAAATTTCAGTCTAACTGCTATCATCCATGCTTAAAAGCTCCTGGCTGGCTGCTAGAGCTGCTCTAGAGGAGTAATCTAGAACATAAGGACATACTGTTACAAGCAAGAAGAGCCATTTGTCCCTTCAAGCCCGTTTGGTAGTTAGTAGCTCATTGATCCCAGGATCCCTGTTCCCTGAAAGAAGCCAGGGTATCAACTTCAGCAACATGGGTAGCTTGTTCCACACTCCCACCACCCTTTGGGTAAATAATTAGCTCCTATACTCAGTTGTAAAAGCACTTCCCGTTATTTTTCACTGGTGCACCTTGAGTAGCAGCTGTAATCTTTTGTTTTGTGTTTAAGCACGGCTTGCTATATTTCCTGTTTGTTGCTTCACTTTGTGTGGTTTACACACAATTCAGTTCAATTCAATTCAATTCAAGGTGCTTTATTAGCATGACCGATGGGTACAATCAGTGTTGCCAAAGCAAGAAAAAATAATAAAATTAACACGAAACAACAAAAATAAAAGTAAAATAAAATCTACAGACATATTACAGACATTTCCAACAAATACATATCATAACATATTTACATATACTGTACATATACACACTCCGACTGCTCTCTGGTTTAAATGAAGACTTACATCTCCACCAGATGGAGCTTTGGGTGAAGCTAAGGGTATTTAGCCCAGCACTCATGGTCGTCAGTGTTTTTTTTGCCTTTGTAAATATTTTTCTTTGCACATGAGCACATTTGTTAATACTGTAGACAGTGGCCTTGCACATTGTTTTAGAGTCTATTTTTATGGCTTCAGCGGCCACACCTGCATTTACTACCAGGCAGTTTGCTCTAGGTGTACAGTTGTTGGTTTCCACCTCACAAAAAAGCTATTGGTCCTCTGGAAATGGTTCAGAAGAAAACAGCCGCCAGGTTCATTGTCAGGTTTACAGGAATGCCCTACACTGACAGTCTAAAAGAACTGGACCTTTAACTTGAACAGACAGAGAAGACTTCAAGGGGATCTGATTAAAGTGTTCAAAATCCTCAAAGACACATACTGTATATAGTAATTCAGTTGTCTACTTCAGAATCAGCCATGAAATACAGGCTAAAAGGGAAACTACAGGGAAATGCATTTAAAACGGAGAATAAGAAATACTTCTTTGGACAAAGGGATGTGGGGGTATGGAACAAGCTGCCACCCTGGCTTCCTTCTAGAAATGGCTGGATGAGATACCTTCAGCCTGCTCTGATATATGTTCTTCAGACGTTCAGAAGGTAAAATGGCAATGGGTCAGCCTCATTGCAAAAGCCACAGAGGAGTAAGTGACCAGTGAAGCTGGAGAAAGGGGGCGGGACAGAATGGAAAGCTGGGATCTGAAGCATTGAGGGAATAACCTGGACAAGAGAAGGAAAGAGTGACAGTGTCCTGGGTAGACCTTCATCCAGCTGTGGGTGAAGATAGATTATAATGATGATGATGCATCTACAGATGTATATATCTACAGATGCATACTGTGGATATAATCATACATGTCCATGTGTCAGTAGTGAAAACATGATCTAGTGAAAGGAATGGGCAGGGTTTCACAATGTTCGTTCCGTTTCAGGCCCCTGCTTTGCAAGGGAAATCAGGCTGTGCAGCAGAGAAGCATCCCTTTGTGCTGTGCTGCACTGGCTGCTTGACAGGCCCAGAAGACGAGGCTGGAGTCTCGTGTGTGGTTTTGCTGGGGCTGAGATACGCGACTCGCCTTCATCATCCATAGGTTTGTTTAGATTCTGCTGCATCTGTGCTGAACCCCCTGAGGCAAACCCCTGAATCACTACTCCTGCCATTATCGTCTGTGGGCCTACAGGTAGTGAAAGAATAGCCCAGAACTGCCATGCTTAGTGAAGAGATCAAAAATACTGTGGGATCTGTTCAGATTTGACCATGTGTGTACAGGAATGAGTGCTATAGCATACTGCCTTGCACCGTAATTCACCATGTTAAAATCTCATGGTAAACACTGCAATAAATCAAACCGCTTTAGTGCTGTTATTATTAGAGTTTGAGCAATCACAGTTCATCATGGCTTATTATAAACTGAGAAGAAAAGAAAATGCAACCAATGAGTATTGGAACCAGTACCAGCAGTTGCATTTTTAATGCCACTCCTTCTTGTTCATTATGGTATGGTAATACTCGAGGGCGTTTTCCACAATGGCGTCCTTATACCGTCAGACAGCAGCTGGAACATCATAAGACCGTCAGAGGGGCTACAAAAGGCAGAGCACATTTTGGTTGTCTTGGGCGATTGAAGATTGTTCCTACAGTCACATTCAGCTGTGCGAGGAGAAGAGTGGTCAGGGGAAAGCAAGTGCTGAGTGTGAGGGAGAAGAGGACAGGGTACGACCTGGAGATGGGAAAGGATGGGCTTAATCTCTTCCCACGAGTAATAATAATAATAATAATAATAATAATAATAATAATAATAATAATAATAATTGCTTACACTTATATAGCGCTTTTCTGGACACTCCACTCAAAGCTCTTTACAGGTAATGGGGACTCCCCTCCACCACTACCAATGTGCAGCATCCACCTGGATGATGCGACGGCAGCCATAGTGCGCCAGAACGCTCACCACACATCAGCTATCAGTGGGGAGGAGAGCAGAGTAATGAAGCCAATTCATAGAGGCGGACTGTGAGGAGGCCACGAGTGGATGTGCGAGGTGCCTGTGATCCCTGGGGGCTCATGGCGAGAAGTAGAAGTGCAGTGCTAGAACAGTAAAAAATGCCAAGTGCTGAGTCAGTATGTTAGTGTAGGTCAGGGAGTGGGCTGATGACCTTACAGCCCCTTTGTGTCCCCATATCCCTGTCTACGACAGTTCCTCAATGTCCAGATCGGCACAGACGATCCACATACAGTATCACGTTCTCTTGAGACCTGTTGTTATTCTGGTCGCTCTTCTCTGAGGCTTTTTCCAGCACACCGATATCCTTTCTATAACCTGGTGCCCAGCCCTGAGGCAGTCTTCTAGCAGCCAAGCGCCAAAGTGACACTGCCGTTAACAGAGCAGGACTTTTCAGACTCCAGGGATGTTGCAGGAATGATCTTTACCGCCAAAACGTGGCATTACACAATGCAGGTCATAATGTGTGTAAAACATATCAACAACACACAGATTACTTAGGTTTTTTAGCTACAACACTAAATCTGAATGTGTGAATGAATTGCACCCTTCCAGTAACGTTATAACAACCTGGCTAACGTGTTTAAGATAAGATATAACTTTATTGTCCATCCAGCAGTTTGTCCTTGGCGTCACCGTACAAAACTACAAAAGGCAAATAACACAACATAAAATAAATACACTTTAGAACCAAACAATAGTCTTAGACATGTAACTATACATATACACACATCTCACCGTGCCCATATCACGCTACCGTTACACATAACCTGATAGCTTCAAACAAAAAACAGTCACTTAGATGCGTTTTATTTGTTGCACCACAGCTTCTAAGCACCATGTGGAAATCATATGATGTTTTGTGTTAGCTGGGCAGGTACAGAGCCAAGCATGTCTAACTTTCAAATAAGCCTTAATCATTGAAATGGTGTCCTGCTGTCTATTGTCTGCTGCCTATTTGTCTCTTGTACTGTGCACATCCCGAGAGAGCTGCGCTATTAAGAATCCCGATGTACATGTACCTATGGCAAATACTCCCTATACTTCAGGGCCAAACGACTATTACATTACGACTATTAAGGTGTTCAGGTGCAGTAAACTTTCACTTCAAACCCTCATGATTCGTGAAGGTGTTTATCTCATTGTCTGTATATCATCCTCAGATATGCCTATAAAACAGTGCTTACTGGCAGACTGACCTGTTTTTTACTGCACTGCCTGGAAAACATCATCGAATTGAATTTTTCACATGCAACCGATACAAAAGCATGTAAACAGTTTAATTGCTCCTGCCGGTAAGCGAAAGACTTGAAATCTGATTAAGTTATCTGGGTACTTAGACCCCTTACCTTTGCCCTCTGAAATGGGCATTGAGATTCTGAAAACTCCTCCTGTTCTGAAATTGATTATTTTTTGGCAGGTGTGAGGAAAGTTCTCTTGCTCCTTATGTGCAGGGAATGTTGTGGTTATTAAAGCACAAACTATCATTCCTTTCTCCTATGTTTAACTAGATGGTTGGATGGAAGGAGGCTGAGCAGGCAGATAAATGGGCAGAGATGGGGAAATGATGGACAGATCAGACAGATGAATGCATATTCAGACAGAAAGATAGATACTTTATTGATCCCATGAGGGAAATTGCAGTGCAACAGCAGCTTAACACAGACAACACAGCAACAGTGTAATGAATGATACAATAATAATAATACAATACATACAATACAATCAGCACAGTGAGAAGTGCACTAAGAAGAGTTACTCACAGTCCAGAACACACAAAGAACACACCAGAACAGAACAGTACACAAAAAAGTTGTATTGCACAATATAAATATAAATATAAGTGTAACGCCCAAGTCCCTGGCATATATTGCACAAAAATGGTTGTAAACGGGAAAAAGAAAAAGAACAGATGTAGCAGTTTACTGTTCGGTCCAGAAACAGGTCACTGTCAATGTTGCCTCTGCCCAGACGCAAAGTGGATGCGTTGTACAGTCTTATGGCAGAAGGCAAGAATGACCTCCTGTAGCGCTCCCTGTCGCACCGGGGATGGATCAGCCTATCGCTGAACGTGCTCTTCATTTCCACAAGCATGTCATAGAGGGGATGGGAGATGCTGTCCATGATGGCAAGAACGACTCTGACACCACTGGTTAGAAGCTTTAGAAGTTTCTTCTCCTGAGGTCTGTTGCCTGGTCTGTCACAAAAAAAGCTTAGCCTTCTGAGAACATTTCATTCGAATCCCTTCCTTAAATTTGGACAAAATCCCTACAACACTCCGATGGGAGCTTCCCCTGTTTTCTGTAACACATCAGTTTCCCTTCGGGATCAATAAAGTCTTATCTATCTTTGGCAGACTTTGCCAAAGGTATTCCACAAGCCCCTAGACTGGGATGGCCAGTCTCCCTCTCTCCCCGTGGAGAAGCGAACAGTAATTCGCTGTCTGGTCTGACTGCAAACAGAGCAAAGGAGAAAGCAAGTGATAGTTAATCACAGACGCGCGTGAGCAGCTGAGGTGTGGCAGTGCGCTTTGCTCTTTACCAGTGTCAGAAACTTGCTTTCCTTTTATCTTCTCACTGCTATAGTCATCTATGCCTTGAAAAAGACTTTTGTTTGATTGCCTCTTAAAGAGATATGCTGTAACTGCCCAGGGTATTCTCTTCAGTGATAAGTAGGCAGGACTGATTGTGAGTTAGGTTGGTCGGGTGTTTGGTTGATTGGTTGTGTTTTTGGTGGTGGATTGATTGATCAATCTGGTGCCTGCAGGCATTCATTTTCAACTCAGCCGTTAACGACCCAACTGAACTAATTAGTGGCGTAACTGCAGCAGTTTCGCTGCTTGTTTCTGCTCTTCTAGTGCTGCTGGTTGCTGGTGCTTGGGTATCCTGCTGGAGCCGGGACTGGGCCTCCTTTCCTGTCTGGTCTGTTGTGTGGCTGGAACAGACCTCGCCCATCAGGATAGCCCACCCTCCGCTGCGCTGGTGTCTCCAAAACAAAATGTCATCTCTCTCTGTGCCACTCTGGGCCAGCGGACAGTGACATCTGACTCTGGAGGCATTTAGATACTCCTAGACTAAAACATTTTCACAAAATATTTTTTAAATGTAATTGCTCTTATCTGAAGGAATCTGTGATTTTGCAATTATTTCATGCTTTGTTTTCTTTGCGAAGAAGCAGGCTTGATTGAACAGACTGAGACCCATGAGTTTTCTCCCACACATTTCTAGAAATTATTTTTAAGATCAGTTTTGGTTTTGCAATGTATTGTTTTTGTCATTATTGTTATTAATAGTTATGACTCAGGTATTTCCTGTGGAGGGAGGAGTCTGGGTGACCTGTTTCTCCAGGAGATGGTTTCCGACAGGCGTGGCACTGATCCTTTTCGCCAGTGACGTCTGCCCTGGGGCTCCTGCACTCGCCGTGAGCCGCAGACCCCTTGAGTCCATCAGGCCTGTGTTTTCACTGTCTACCGGCCTCCTCCGGCCTCATCTCCATGCAGAGGGCAGATGTTTTGACAACACGGAGAAGGGTAGGGTCGAAACGGGCCGCACTGAAAGGACAGCAGACAGCAGGGCCACAGGGGCAGGGCCCCATGCTGGCATATTGTTGCGTGTAATAGCCTACCTCCCCCCTGAGAACATACACTAACTTGTCCGAACCTGGCTGAGTGATGGGGCCGCAGTGCCGGCGTGTCTGCCCCCACTTGTAGGGTGAGCGGAAGACTGTGTGTGTATGATCAGAGCCTCTGAAACAAACCTCCAGCACGCACAGACCCTCAGCTGCCACAGTCACGTCGCACAGCTACAGTATGCCATGCCTTTACCACACAGACACGCCTGTTTTCTTCGATGCAACGTGGCTTCTCACTGTTGGTATCATATGCTTCTCTGTGCCATAGTTCTCTGTGCTCCACCAAGCTTTTAACATGATTTACTTGTGCTTCAATGCACCTCCCTCTATTTTTACCATGGTGCATAACAGGAAGCTGTAATAAATGAACAAATTATGTGATTCATTCCAGGGTAGGAGCTGTAATATCTTCAGTACTCCATTCTCACTGGGTAAATGCTTTCACCATGATTTGCTACACTTTACCCACATTCCACTGCACTTTTAGTAAGATCTTATTGGGAGGTGCACTGATAACATCAGAGAGGATCATCCTCCACTTTGTAAAACCCTAAATGTGCACTTCTGACCAAAGAAAGAAAGCAGTCATTGTTACTACCCTTATTCAGTTTGCCCGTATGTAAAAACAGACAGACCTGCATTTCGAGTTCCCTGCTGTCAGAGCCAGCTGGCTGTGTCCCTGCTGGAGCTGCTCAGGGCGAGCACAGACTGACCGCAGACTTCTCCCCGCAACTGAGTGACAGTGGGCTTTAAGCAGGCCCCAGCAGCCCCCAGAAGCCTTCTCCCTGTCCGCCACATGAGAGTGGACAGCGTCCAGTCCCCAGCAGTGTCCACAAGCATTCTCCCCGCGACTGAGCGAGAGTGGACAGAGGACAGTGACCAGGCCCCGGCAGTGCCCACAAGCCTTTGCCCTGCGACTGAGCGAGAGTGGACAGAGGACAGTGACCAGGCCCCGGCAGTGCCCACAAGCCTTCTCCCCACATCCAAGTGCGAGAGTACAAGTAATCAGAACTGAAAGAATCAGAACTTTTGCGCCTCATACAAATCACTCGATTATCTTCGCAACTACAGTCGCATAAACAACATTTTGCAGGAACCAGCAGCGGCCTTTCAGATGTCTCATTTCTTTCATGGATTCCAATCACAGGTATCCTGCTCTACATTTCTAGAACTATGATTTCACTGGGTTTACTGCACCTAAGCCTGATTTCACACTTTTACAAAGGAAAGCTTAAATGGATCTTTTCAATCTGTGTTTGAAATCAGAAAGACGGAAGAACAAGGTCGAGTAGACAGTGAAGGCCTCTGTGTACATATTTCCATATTCCTACCTGATTTGCCTTCTTTTGATACAGGCACAGGGCTATGTAAATATGCCCAAATCTCTTTGCATTTGTTTATCTACAGGGGGTACAGATTCTCCAACTGTGTTTTGGTTTTGTCAGTGCTCAGGGCCGCTCAAAGCGTGACGATGCAAATGTATCCAGTTCAGTCTAGTGATAACATAGTGGACAAGGTGGCTGTGAGGAGGCTGGGGAGGTGTTACTGTGAGACTAAAGAGTGAGCTTGAGAGTTTCGAGTCCACACCCCAGCTTCTCTGCAGACTTCCTGGCATGGAAATGAAGATACGCACCACTCCAGTGAGGGCGTCAGCCTCTGTGCACAGTACGGACTGCAGGTCCTGTCTGCTCTCCTTTCACTTCAAGTATTTCTCCTCAGTTTTTACTCCTCCCTTCCATCCTTTTGCTCTTTTATCGAGCCTATTCCCATTGGTTCTTATTGGGAGGTGACTGGGAGGACAGCTCTGTAATCCCCCCCTCTCAGTCCAAGTGGATGGGACCCCATGCCTCTGTGCTGCCCTGCGGTCCAGCATTCCTGCTGAGAGACAGTCGCCAGCGCTGCCAGCTTCTCCTGGCAAAAGAACGCAGCGTTCTTGTGCTGTTCTCATGATTTAACACTACAACATCCTCACTTTACCTTGCCAAGACTTCCCCAGGATTTGTGTTCACGCCTTGCTGTAATTTCACTACAGTTTCTTAAATGTTTCTGCGCCGTGACCACGGTAAGCCATGGGTGAGCATTTACAGCATGCAGTCTTGCTCACTGGGCCCAACGCTGGCCCACCCCTCAATCCCAGGTGCCCAGTACCTTTCTTCTTGACTTTGCAGGCAGGCTGAGGTGCTGCGTGACTCTGTGCACTACATAGGACACACATGAGTACAGTAAACAGCCATGTGCTGTGTACTTCATGACTGCAGCACCGTACCATTGGCCTGTATTTATTTTATCACTGAGCAAAACAGACGTGAAGTGAGATTGTGGAAAGGCTTTCATTCAACACAGATTTTCTGCAGCAAACGCCCTTGATAAATCAAGCCTCTGCAGCTGGCTGATGTGTAAAGGATGGGCCTCTGCCAGGTCTCTATGTTTGACTGGCCACTGCACCTCCGGTGAATCTCCATACGTTCTGGGGAATTGAGCAAACTCTTCCGTGAATGTGCTAAGCCCATTTGTCTCTGGCTGCTGAGAGGTCAGAAGGATTCGGAAGAATGCAGACGTTTTCCATCTGCGCAACGGCACCCTTTTCTCAATCCGCCCCCACACACCCCCTCCGAAGGGGAAAAGAAGAGGGACGCATCAGCAGCGGTGATGTGTGCGGTCATGCCTGAGCGCAGCTGAATGGTGCTGATTTCTTCCCTAAAAATCTGCCGTGTGCAGTCTCTCTCACGCCGCGCACTCACTCTCACTTGCTTTCTCCCTCCAGCTCACCGGAGCTCAGCCGGCGGGGGTAATGGCTGGCCTGGCCATGTGCTGAGCTACGTGCAGAGTTCAGCCGGTGGGGGTAATGGCTGGCCTGGCCATGTGCTGAGCTACGTGCAGAGTTCAGCCGGTGGGGGTAATGGCTGCCCTGGCCATGTGCTGAGCTACGTGCAGAGTTCAGCCGGCGGGGGTAATGGCTGGCCTGGCCATGTGTTGAGCTACGTGCAGAGTTCAGCCGGTGGGGGTAATGGCTGCCCTGGCCATGTGCTGAGCTACGTGCAGAGTTCAGCCGGCGGGGGTAATGGCTGCCCTGGCCATGTGCTGAGCTATGTGGAAGGCAGAGGAGAGGAAGAGCGCGATTGCCCCTGCCACCCGTCCCACCATGTTGGCGGCAGATGATCCACTCTGTATCGATGGCTCGCAACTGCAATGCAGTCGCTGTCATCTGCACAGCAGACATTCTTGCTCTGACTCTGGACACAGATCCAGTGGCGATCCACACAACAGCGGCAGTGTGGGGGAGTGGTTTGACATTTGCTCCTGCTAAACTGTTATTTTCCATAACAAATGCAAATTTGATCTGAATTGATGAGTCTAGTTAAGTGAAGATTTATTATTATTTACAGGGGGGCAGCTTTAACAGATGGCTCTGTTAAATGATCATAGGTTATCCTGTTACACATTGATATTATTGTTATTTCCTTTTTCAACTTAAATAAAGCATAACACTTATAGTTTTGAAGGTATAGAGGCCCTTCTCATCCTCGTTGCGCAGTTCACTGGGGTGAATTGAAATGATGATTCAGAAACAGTTTGGGACAACAAAGCCTGAGCCAGTGGGTGTCTCAGTGGAGTGTATTTACCACAGTAAAGCCATCACAATGCTGTAATTATAAAACTATAAGTACACCTTGATCTATATGCTCTGACCTGTGACATACACCTTCACTCATTCCTACACCGTAACTGGTTTGCCCAGTTTGCTTCTTCACTTTTCCACAGTTGTGCAACCCTGAGCCTTGTGTTGAAATGGCAGTTAGAGGTCAGGGCCAAGTTGTGTTAAGTAGCCCATTGCTGCAGGCTGGAGAGAGACACAGGACCGTCCATAGATAGGCTGCTGCCTTGTGCTTTTTAGTCTGGCTTACCTGGAATTGATTGAATTGTGCTACATCTTCCCTTGTAATTTTGGTGTGGGATACAAAGCCTGACAATAGTGTTATTGAAGCACAAATGTGACTGCTGTCCTATTGTAGAATCAGACCACAATACTGCCCTGCTGCAGTGTTCTAGAAGCACAGATTGTACTGCTGTACTGTTGTGGAATCAGACTGCACTACTGCCCTACTGCAGTGTTATAGAAGCACAGTTTGTAGTGCTGACCTATTGTAGAATCAGACCAGCACTGCTGCAGTATTCTTGAAGCACAGACTGTACTGCTGTACTGCTATTGAATCAGACCAGACTACTGCCCTGCTGCAGTGTTCTAGAAGCACAGACTGTACTGCTGTACTGCTATTGAATCAGACCAGACTACTGCCCTGCTGCAGTGTTCTAGAAGCACAGACTGTACTGCTGTACTGTTATTGAATCAGACTGCACTACTGTCCTGCTGCAGTGTTCTAGAAGGACAAACACTGGAATGCTGGATTGCTTAAGAACAGGCTCACGGCATTCGCAGGGAATGAAGGAAATTGTCCTTTATCCTCCCCCAGCCAATGCAAAACATGAAAGGTGTGAAAGCATTACAGAGATTTGGCAGGGGAAGAAATTGGAAGTTGCCCATGTTCCTAAATGAGCTGTTCCGAGAATTCGCCCACACCAGGATGGGCCCCATTTGGAGCAAGCCTGGCTGTTCTTCCAGTTTGGGTCAATCGACACCCAAGCCATGCTGAAAATCATGGCTGTGCAATCAAAATCCTGTTTGTGTAGGGGTTTATACAGTATATAGATTTTTTAGTTACATTAATTATTTCACAATGCATGTGCTGAACTATTTCAACATTGTCAGACTTTCATTGGAAAATCTCATTGCATTGGATATTGCAAAATCTCAGTTCAGCAAGAACAATACACTCTTTCTAAGGAGAGAAAAAAATACTCCAGCCTCACCAAAGAGCTTATCTTGACCCTGTGTTACCTATTAATAGTTGTGTTATGAAAAGATATGTTGATACAGTTGGGTGGCAATAGAACAGGCTGATATGTCTAATGACTTCTCATACTCAGTTGGTCTGATTCCCCTCCTCTTTGTAATATATAACCTGATAACAGCCTGATACCTCACTATGCAAACCTCACCACTGGCAGATGAAGAGCTCAGGGATCGTCATCAGAAAACTCTTGAAGTATTCTGGGAGATACAGAATCGGACCACTCTACTGCCCTACTCCAGTCTTCTAGAAGCACAGACCCCCCTGCTGATCAGTCTGTGCTCATATCTGCTGTTTGGGCGATATCACCTGATGCTTCACAAACCACTTTAAGAAACTACAGTACGTTATTGTCTCCACTCTGGGGATGTTAGCTCCTTGTTGCAAAAAACTCATTCCTTTTCTACAGTTTAAATTCCCACCTTTAAACTGGGAAGCTGGGAAAAGGTTAAAAATGATTCAGTTAAGTGAATAATTAGTCCAGTCAGCCAGTGTTCAAGTGGAATGAACTGAAGAAAACCCTCTGACTCAACTTGAGGAACGTGGACTTTGAAACCACAGGCGTCCCAACATTACGCCTGGCTGTTGGAGACACAACAGGAAAGTAAAAGTGATATAGAGACTTGGTTAAGGACGTGCACTGTGTGGGCGACAGCTCTATTTGTTTTTTTAAAAAAACATTTTAAAAGCTTCCATTATCTCCCTATGTTTGATACCCAGGGACAGAATTCCCAATCTAGGGAAAATGGCCAATCTAAATAGATTATAGAGAGGCCAGGGAGGTCCTTTGACAACAGCAGAAAATCAAGTCCCTGCTATGCAGTTTGGATTTTCCTCTGAATCAGCTCATGTGGTGCATACTGTACGTACAGGAGTGAAATGAGGATCACACAGCTGGTACTGGACAGGCCAGCACATCTCGATGAGCATCGCAATTTATTTTCTGAACTTTCGGAAAAGCTCAAGTAAGAGGATGAGGAAAGACAAAAGGATTGTAGTTCCAGAAATATTGATGTACCTTGGAGAAAGACAGTTCAAAAGCCAGCTTATCCATTCTTGGATTCTGTCATCCATCCTCCTTTATAGTGGCTGGATGGAGGGGAATGTGGACTGTATTCATTAAGCATGATCTCCACCTTGAGCTTCTGTCTGGTTTATGAAATGCTGTCACTCTCTGGCAGCTCAAGAGTGTGTTTGCCTCCCTATTTCAGTACAGTGTGGTGAACTCAGCCTGGACTGGTATTGAGAGGAAATACCCTGTGCACCAGTGCTGCCAGCCCCCCAGGATATCTCCTCTTCCCTGGGCCTCTGTCCTCTGCTAGGCCATGCTCAGCTGGTCTCCTTCCTGCCTCTTGGGTCCAGTGAAAGCAAGAAAAAATAAATCAGAAATGAACAGATGAAAATGCGGCCACAATGGAGTCTGTTGGTGAAAACCGTAGTGTGCCTCCTCATTCCTTTTCCATTTCCCAGTTTCCCGGGCAGCTGGGGCCCTCTGCAGGGCCCTGTCCCACCTCCTCCTACCATGCGTTTCCATGCATCCCGTTGCTAAGGAGACACCCGAACAAGTCTTGACAGTGTCGCTTCGTTCAGCCCTGTGTGGACTGCCAAATCCACTGTTTCATGATAGATCCAGTGCAGAGCCCAGCGACTGCGTGCCCTGGCACAGTGGTACAGTGTGTTCCTTCTGATTCACCCTTTGGAAAGGGGCAGAGTAAGTCCTGCTCGTGCACACTTACCTTATAGAATGATGTTGTGGAAAAACACTTGGCACATTGTAATGGAGATTTACCTGTTTATTCACTTACATTTCGCAATCTCATATTACAGTTGCACTAGCAGCTTTTATAATAAAAGTCAATAGAGTAATCTAAATGTCACAGTTTTTTTAAAGCCTGCTGCGAAAAGGCCTCTTGCGTTTTGTTTCAGTCTCACTTTTTGCAGTAAGAATTAAAAAAGATTTTTTGTGTGAAAGTACTTGGAGCAGCAAACAACAGAAAGAACATAAGTTTGCACAAATGAGAAGAGACTATTCAGCTCATCTAGCCTTTTTGGTAGTTAGTAGCTAGAAGATCCCAGGAGCTCATCGAACTCTGTCTTAAAAGAATCCAGGGTATCTGCTTCAGCCACATGGCAGCTCGTTCCAGACCTAAAGCAATAAACACACCCTCCCCTCTGAGCCCCTGAGTCCCTGTACACAGACCTTCGCCCTTGAGCTTCATATGTGCGTTCCCACTCAGGTGTGCAAGGGCTGAGGGTGTCCCATTTCTAGTTTGTGTTTCACAAGGGGGCTCACGAACGCCCCCAATCTGCCATTTACGCGCCCTTCTCTGAAGTCAGACTCTGCTGAAGGGAATTACCCCCATTTCTTTGCGGTGACGTTTCATGTGTCCTATCAAAGCAGAGAGAAGATGCCATGGAGAATAAAATATTCTCATGTTAGTCAAATTTACTTTTTTCCAGTTGTAAAACTCATAATATTTTTTGTAAAAACACAATTTAACTAGGCTGCTTTCGATTTATATTGTGTTCTAGGCGCGAAGTGTTGACATAAAGCTTTTATTTTGTCACCCCATTTCAGCTGATTAATATTTGTTTACCTGTGGCGTATTTTGTACACAGAGACAAAATATGTAATAGTCCAAAACTTTAAGCTACAGCCGTGTAACCTTATTTACTTTGACCACTATGGATCAATCCCGTTCAAAGTGAATGTTGCAATGGAACAGTGGAGGTGAAATGTGCTTAATAGTATAAAGTTTTGAATAATTAGTATTGGCAGTATCCCTAGTGTACGTCGCCTGTTTGGGGTTGAGGCTGCTCAACATGAGTGAACAAGATGTCTTACCAGTTTTGTGAAGGGGCAGACGAGATGACATTCAATTTAATCAAACTGGAGAATGAGAAATTATTTTAAATTAATATCTGCAGACATGCACTTAGCCAGTGAAAAAGAAGTATCAACAGCAGAAAGCATTCTGACCGTGAGCCATGTAACCGGCGAGGGCTGTCATGCGAGAGCGTCCCATTCCCCTTTTTATAACGGTGTGCCCCCGAATCCTTGCGCTCTCGAAGTCCATGCTTGCGCTACGTCACAGAAGTGTGGACTTGGAGGAAGGGCTCAGGACGTAGTGAGCCTGCCCAGCAGTGCTGTAATCTGATCTGGCTACCTGTGGGACAGTGCAGTGACTGAACTCTGTTATTTCTCCCAAGATTCTTGGTGTCAGAAGGGTGACGATCTGGGGAAACGACTTCTCTGTGCCTCTTCTAGTCTCATCTCCTCCTTCATTTCACTGACAAGCTAACAACCCACACAAGCAGCTTGCCTGTTGCTCTACGAGCAGACACAGAAAGAAAAATCATATCTAGCTGTTTGCTTGTTAGTTTCATCATGCATCAGCTTATACAAATAACCTATTGGTTTACCATTATTTATTATTTTATACCATTTATTTAGTGGTTCTTTCATTTCTGTTTCCACTTACGTTCTCATAAAGAAAGTCAAAAAGAAAACCGTGAGAGCGGGCGAGGGCGCCGGGTCATGTGAGTGGGAGTGGGAGTGGAGAGTTTGGAGAAGCAGGGCAGTGTGCTGGTGAGGCAGATGCATGATTACAGCAGTTTCACTTTAGTGTGTGCTGAGCCCCCCTCCTCTCGGCCTACCTTTATCTATCTATGTTTAGCAGGTGAGGTCATACCTGCTCAATCTAACGCCCCACCTAGTCAAGACTTCCAGGCAGTAGGCGGAGTCCTTCCAGTAAGCTACGTGCTCCGTTCAGATCTCTGGCCGCGCTCCAGCTGCACCTGTCAGACGAGTCTGTTGCCGCGGAGACTGCGCCGGGCAGGTGAAGGTGCTGCTGCCCTGCCGGTCCACAGCCTGCGCTCCGTCGCTAAGAGCACAGCATGGCAGGCACTGCAACGACACTGCTCCGTCTGCAGGCAGGCAGGCAGGCAGGCAGGGCTGTTATTCGAGACTGAGCTCCCTCCTTCATGCTCTGTGAACCTGGGAATGTAGGAGAGTCGGTGCTGGGGTGCAGTGTCACATTCTGGAAGCCAGAGAAAAAGCGACACAAACAGCCATCACTCCTGGCTCCCCCTTACTCCAACTCCTGATTTAATTAAACCCATCTTGAATTATTCATCAGAGCCCTCTATCTGGCCCTGTCCTGCCCCTCTTTGGTTCCTCTGCTCTCTTTTCTTCATCTCATTTAATCAATGCTGCTGAGCGCCTTGCAGTGTGTCTGACACTTGGCCTTCACTACCTAGTCAAGGTTTTTGAAGCTCTTTAGGACAGGCAGAAGAACGAGTCACCTGGTCTCAAGCTAGCCAGCCCATGCTGCCTGCAGGGCCCCTGTGATCCACTCTGGGGTCCCCAGAAAATCCAAGATCAGTTGTCACCCAAGATCAGTTGTACGCAGCAGTCTTTTAGAGACTGTAAAGCTTTGATAACAATATATTGTGGAACTGTGCACCTGCCTTTCTGCTTGTAGCACCTTGTTATTAACTGTAATAGTATCGATAACTGTGCACGTACAGGGGTGTTTCAGTAAGTAAGGTAACAAGGTCCCATGGTAATGTAATTATATGCTCGTGGCCACATCCCTAGCCAGCGATAAGACAATAATGATAACGTCTCCAAACCTGTTCAGGCATGTGTCCACAGTGACAGCAAGGCACTGGATCCATTGGAGCTGAAATCCATACGGACCTCCTGGAGAACAGACTTCAACGCCTGCTGCATGTCTGCGTTGGTTCACAGGACCGAAGTGCTGGAGATCTCTGGGTCAGGTCAGGAATGATCCAGCTCCCCTCACAAGGAGGCACAAGTGGTTGGCAGCACACAACCCTAGTGTGGAGGTTTGGGCTGTCTTTGATGTGACCAGTCCAGACGGCAATGGTGGACTATCAGCATTTGACCACGGCTGCACAAGGCCAGCGCTCTTCAAACTGACGCTTGTGTGGGCTCCCAACAAAACTGTTACCATGCCCCCGTCTGCTCTAACCTGCTGGGGTAACTCTCTGTCTGCCCCAGGAGCTCCTGCTGCCTTATCTATCTAAGTACCCCTCATGTGTTCACATGGGACTTTCCTACTGGAGGGTATGACTTAAACCAGGGCTGTTCCACCATCAATGTCCAGCAGTAGGAAGGATTGGAAGGGTCTCAAGTTGAGTAGCCTTAACTTGAACTCTTGCTTTGACAATTAAACCCCCTTGTGTTCTGTAGACCCTTGCTGTTTATCTTTGTCAAAAGATCAGGGGGGACAGAAGGAGGCTGAAGCCCCTTCTGCAGCAGTGCTGGAGCTGTGGGCTCCGCAGCAGCGTGATCACTGGCTTCTGGACACCGGAGAAGCTGGCTGGCAGGGGCAGCTGGAGTGACACCTCCTCTGAGGTAATGGGCTCTTGTGGCTTCTTCCGGCTCTGCGGTGCTCCGTGTCTGACACTCAGCCATGCTGTTACATAAGCTCCTCCACTCCAGCTCCTGTAAACTCATCCAAAAACACACAAGGGCCAACACTGGGCGGGGGATCTTACTGCCAGGAGTGCAGGAGGGTATGGAGATTGGAGGCTTATGAAACATTTAAACAATGTTGTAAGAATGTCAACAGTTCTTTTTGCATG
Organism: Lepisosteus oculatus; assembly: GCF_040954835.1. Classification (NCBI taxonomy): domain Eukaryota; kingdom Metazoa; phylum Chordata; class Actinopteri; order Semionotiformes; family Lepisosteidae; genus Lepisosteus; species Lepisosteus oculatus. The sequence continues at coordinate 40,373,799 of NC_090700.1, read as the reverse complement.
AGTGTGGGTTGGTTTTTTGAAGCTACAGTAAAGTATTTACCCAGCTGTCTTCTCTCTCCCCTAGCTGAGACTGCCGTAATTAGTCAGGGGAGCCTGGTTTTTCCCATGGCTGTAGTAGCTGGAGATCCTCGGATCGCTTGGCTGCTGGAAGCAAGCCCAGCGACCGGCCAAACGTCTCCCCCTTCACCCCTCTTCTGTCCTTTCCTTCTGTCCCCCTCCCCAGCACCTCTGCACAGAGGAGACATTTTTTTTTTTCCTCTGTCTCTATGGGTCCGTCAGAAACAAGTCTGTAAAACAAAACCCCGACATCAGGAGCTTGTATTTGTGCCATGGACCCGCCACGGGAGCTGAAGCGTCCTTTTGATCCGGGGCTCGGCCGAACTGACCTGCTGGTCACAGTTAACAGGCCCTCTCGGTAAATCCGACGGAATTGAGATCTTGCTGCCTTTCACCTGACGAGCAGAAAGCATTCCGATGTGTTAGTGTGCAATGATTCTCTGAGGAGAGCCTCATCGCCCTCCTGTATTCCTCTCCACTGTTTGTACTCTGGGCAGAGGCATTGCCACTGTTCCAGGTGCTCCCATCCTGCATCCAGTTCACCTGCACTTGAAATCCAATCCTTCCTTGGAACAACATGTTAACCCAACAGTCTGACTAGTCCATGATTTCATGGAATGTGTTTTCTGTGTGCCGAAACTATGTTTGAGGAAAATACTGAATTAGAAAGAGATCATGTTTAATCATCCTTTTACAACCGCCTGTTGTAGGTTTGCCTTACAGGACTGACTAAAGGACTGTCAGTGCATCCCTACACACAATCCTGATCCTAACCCCAAACTCTGAGGCACTGGCTCAAAGACCTGCCTCTACTCCTGACCTGACCTCTGACCCTGTGACTTCCACACCCAGGAGTGTACGTTCTTGTGGAGCAGCATAGACTCAACTGCACATGGACAATTTCAGTTGAATTGCAGTGTGACCATCTAGACTGCAGCAAACACTCAAATCATGTGCAGATTTACAGGCTGTGCAGGTAAATGGTGAGATTGTGTGTCGCCCAGGTATTTTGTATGTGATGCAAGCCACAATAATAATAATTATTATTATAATAATAATTGCTTACATTTATATAGCGCTTTTTCTGGACACTCCACTCAAAGCGCTTTACAGCTAATGGGGACTCCCCTCCACCACCACCAATGTGCAGCATCCACCTGGATGATGCGACGGCAGCCATAGTGCGCCAGAACGCTCACCACACATCAGCTATCAGTGGGGAGGAGAGCAGAGTAATGAAGCCAATTCACAGAGGGGGATTGTTAGGAGGCCATGATTGATAAAGGCCGATGGGGAAATTTGGCCAGGATGCCGGGGTTGTTTATAAGCCAGAGTTCCCCTTTGAAAGTCGATAGTCATTGAATATCTTGGAGAGAGAGGAGGATGAAAACTAACAAATGACATCATGCAGGTCAAGGGAATGCTGGCTGAGGACAGAGGGGTGCTGCAGAATTGCACTGTAGGTTTGCTATGCAGCCCAGGGATAAACACCATGTGACCCATTGAAAGCTGAGAAATTCCTCACTGTTTTTTTCCAGCTGAGCACACTCCAGGCTGTGCAGCCTTGAACACTTGGAGGTCAGATCCTTTCCCTTGACTGGGAAAGCAGTGTTCCAGGACTGGTTTCCAAAGGAATAGAATAATGATAGAAAAAGTGAAGTTAAAAACAGGAATCTGGAACGTCTGATGTTTTTAATAAGCTGGTTCATCAGAGTCATGTCTGCATGTGCCCCTTGAGGGGTTTCATGGCCTTGAGCTATTGTTTCTCTCTCTGTTTGATTTGGCAAGAGCCACCATGGCCTTGATAAGTTAATACACCTTCAGTAGAAAAGCGTTAAAAACGGCACTGTCTTTGTTTCAGACACAAGAGAATGTCACAACAAAGTCTTTGTCTGATAGCCCTGCCTAATCATTAATAGCCCCCTTGAGATGGGTCAGGTCATGCTGGAAAAGTATTCTGCCGTAGCAGTAAAGTCACAGCTACTCCCAGCTGAATCTCCCAGGTCCTTCCCACTACCCAGGAAAAAAGATGAAAGCTATAAGCAAGACAAAACCACTGCCTACTTTCATGATATATAGAAGTAACTGTAGCAAATGTACTCATAGTTAACATGTTTGTTGTAATCTAAATAGGGCATTTCTCCCTCCTGAAGTTTACTTCTATAAACAGCTCTCAGAACAGTGAATTCTAGCAACATTAATTAGCCTTATAAAAGCGGGAAGTGGTAATTATGCTTAAAACAGTCCATGTGAAGTATGGAAGGATCTAATACAATGTAATAGTTCTGTTTTACCAAGGTATGCTGTGCGGAGGTAAAAGATGGGACTAAAGATGCTTCCTGGATAACATACTGTGCTTTGTGCTGTCATCGTTGCACAGTAAACAGAAACTTATCTGTAAGAATATTTCCCCTTTCTGACTGCAGAGAGTTTTGCGAACAAACAACACCATTTTCTCCAATACTTTCTCTTTTATTAAAAAACAGCTTAGTTTTGTACAAAAGGTACATATACATTTCAAAACATCTTAAGATTTTCTTACATAACAAACGTATTTCTTGAAAAAATATTACCAGTCCAGCTGAATAAAACTTAAATCATTCTGTTGTTAAAAACTTGATTTACAAACATCTTTACTTATAAAATACACTGATAAAGAGGTATATACAGACATAAGGAATCGTGCTTCAGGAAGAAAAGATGGATACATTTACAAATTTCCCTACTTCATCTCGCCAAATAGGTAAAACCAAAGTGCTTTGTATCGTATAACTTTCCAATCTGGAAGTACCTGTGCCTTGGGCCAGGGAGGGAGTATGGTGTTTTTGAGGGGCTCTCTGTGGCTTTTCCTCTCAGAGCCTGGGAATGTGCTTCTTACAGTCCCAGCTAGCAAAGCCAGCTGTGCCTCTGCTAGCCCTCGGCTCCAGAACAGGCTGCAGCGCAGGTGAAAAACACCTGGACTGACGGGCTTGTCATCACTCCAGTCTAGAGTGGCGAGGAGGATGTGAATCAAAGTCATCGGTCAAAATATTGAGACAAAGCTTCAGAAAAACACCAGTACTGAGCTCTCTGGGCCATAAGACACAGGTGGGAGGAGGGATAACAAGCCCATCACCAGCACTCTCAACCGTGAAAATAACGAGAAAGCATGTTAAATAAGCACAGAGCAAGAGTAAAAAATAAAATTCACCAAGAATACAATATCATTTTCGGTTCATACAACCTACTTTAGCCAAAATGTTGGCTTACGTTTTTAGAGACGCCCCCACAATGAAAGGCGTTCACGCTTGGTGGCCCTGCAGATGGGCCGGATGTTTTTAACCAAATGTCAGGATTGCCAGTCCTTCACGTCTCTCAGACTCGCCCCCGGCTCGAACCGTGGACAGGTGCCCTAACCAGAGGCCACCAGTCTCCGCAGGATTTCCGCCGCCTTCCACCTTTCCTCTTCCCATGGCGTTCCCAAAAACCTCACATTCCCAGGCCCATTTCCCCCACCTTCCAGCCGCTGGAGTTCTTGCCGAACTTGTAAACTAGCCGCCGGCCGTCCACCCTCTCCAGGATCTCCCTCTTGTAGTAGTACCTGCAGAGGCAGACAGAGGGACAGAGAGCCGGTCAGTGCCACGCTCTGCAGGACAGCTGAGTGTCCCGACAGGCCCGCCTGCCTGCAGGCTCAGGGGTTTCTCCCTGGCGTTCCTGCTGCGCAGTCAGGGATCCTGTAGCTTTTCTGCCGCTGCACTGTCTATAGGTTCCAAAATCCTGCCCTGGTACTAAAAACATGGTGATGCACCGACTTTAAATTTTGTGGAATCATACAAGTGACTGTGCCAAGATGAAGACTGTGAAAAAGGAGCTGCTTTCTCAGGCCTGGGAATCCCCGGGGGGGCTGCAGACGGTTCCCCGTCTCTCTGCTCACCTCATGGCGCGGCTCAGCTTCTCGTACGTCATGCTGCTGTTCTTCTTCTTCTGCCCCCAGAGCTGCGCCACCGCCTCCGACTTGAGGAACTTGAAGACGCCCTCCCGCCGGTCCTCCCACTTCATCAGCCCGTTGTTCAGCTCCGGGTGGATCAGGATGTCCCGGATGAACTCCCACAGGTGCGTGCCGCGGGGCGCTGCGGGGAGACAGCACAGCCGCGGTCAGGCCCGGTCCCCACTCCCCCCCCACTGCCACCCAGCCCGTCCCTGCCGCTGGTAGGCTCTCGGTGCTCCAGAGCGAGGTGCTGCCAAGCTGCTCTGAGGAATACCAACAAGTCCTAAGAGGCTCAGCTGGCTGCTTCTTGCCCAGCACTTGTTCCACCAAGGGGAACGGAGCCCAACTACCCTGGATTGTACTGTTGTGGACTCCTTTGCCTTGTGAAGGTGCTCAACTCACCATGTTTGCTCTTCTTGGTGTCCATGCAGTCCTCAGCACCTCGGCTCAGCTTCCTGGGCCTCCCCCTTCCTCTCTTGCCAGGCTTGAGCTCCGCCCTGCCGGGCTCCTGGTAACTGTCTGTTAAGGGGAGAGCAGAAAGTCAGGACACAAGCATGGAGCTCTGTAATGGTGGTGCACAGCAGGAATCGAGCAACGAGACCCCAGCAAAACTGACCAAAGCCACAGAACTGCCTGCCAGCACATGCATTGCCCTGTGTGCTGTCCAGGAAGAGGAGGATGTGTTTGTGTCTTTTTCGCATGTTACAGGTGTCTCAGAGGCCAGGTGAGAGGACAGCGACTCACCTGTGGCACTGGGGAGCCTCATCTCGGAGAAGTCCAGCTCGGAGTCACTTCCACCGGAGTCTGGGGAGCTGGGGAAGTTCTGCATCCCTGCAGCACAGAAAAAGAGCACTTTTCAAAACACTGAGACCTTAAATCTGTATGTGTCATAGCTGAAACTGAAGGACTTTTCTAATTGAATGCCACAGCTTTTACTGGCAAAGCCATTCTATACGTTCTGGAATAAATCTATTTTAGGGGGCACCCGCACTGCTCCAGTCTGCAGCTATCCAAAGGCCACTAGGGGACTTCAGCTTCCTGAGTGAGTACTGAAGGAAGCAAACATTGACAGCCCCACACTAGACGAGATGTTGGTTTCCTTTCTCCCTGAACAGACCATTCGACACTCGCCTGCGCTGGAGCTGTCCAGGCTGTCCGGGGACGTGGGTCCAGACTCGTACCCGAGGTCGTTCCAGGACGGCAGCTCACCCATCATCTTCAGCTCACTCTGCACATCCCGGGAGGTTGGTTTGCTGAAGTCAGTGCCGCAGCCTGCAAAAACATAGCAGATAAGCTCTGTGAGCACAGAGGGACACGCAGCCAACACTCCCAGTGTCTGAGATCCCACCCGGATCCAGCGTATTCTAGTGTCCGCAAGGGACTGTGAGCTGTACTCAAAGTTACACTGTAGGCAAGAGCTTTGAAAACTGCGGAACAGGAGGCACTTCTTTACACAAAGGGTTGTGGGGATGTGGAGCAAGCAGCCCTGCCACACTGTCAAAGCCGATACCCTGGTTCCTTTTAGAAAACAGATTGACGAGAGCAGATGGGCTAAATGTCTCCTCTTGTGAGGAGTTTGTGTTCAACTGTTTGTGTTCAGTTGGTAGTCAACACTGTTACCGAGGCTGTGGGTCTCACTGGCTTGGTTTATAACAGCAATGAACTGTGGTCCATTTGCCTTTGACTATAAACAAACAAGGAGCGCCCTGAAAAGGTCTCCTAGTGACAGTTAACCTTGGCTTTATCTTTCAGTGTGACTGCAGTCAGAACTAAGACGTCTGGCTTGTCTCTGAACAGGTGATCGATTGACCAGAACAAAGTCCTCTCGTACCGGGTCCTGGAGCCACAACAACTGTAGGCAGGAGGTTGTAGGTGTCTTCGGCAAAGATTTCCGGGAGGTCAGTGAAGAGGGTGTTCAGAATGTCATTGGTGATGTCATCAACACCTGAAACAGCAGAGAGGCAGTGGTCAGAGACGGTCCCTCTTACTACAGAGCCTCTGCTGGAGCAGGAGCACTAAATCAGACACGCTCCACTCAAGCACTTTGTGTTGCAGGTGTGTGAGGCAGGCTGTCTTGTTGAGGTGATTGTTTCAAACCCGAAAGAAAAGACGTTTTGAGTAAAATTAGTCTGTTTTTTTTATAAAAAGGGTTTATTTCCCTGGAGCCGGGCTCCCTGTGGAGAGTTGCCCAGTTTGCACTGTGCTGTTCATGTGGACTTGAAAGGTCTCTGAGCTCTCTCTGATCCCTGAGGACACTTACTGTTTTTCGCCTTCAGGTCCTGCAGGCTGTGGTACAGTCGGTCCCCCAGTGGCCCAAACATGGAAAGCATCGTGTCCCGGGACATCTGGCACAGCACGGACCCCTCCAGGGTGCAGTAGGCCATGTTCAGGGTGCTGGCGTCGAACTTGGTCTCCTCCACATGGTAGCTGATCCACTCCAGCACGTTCTGCTTGCTCCAGAACTGCGGGTCAGTGTTGTACCACTTGCAGGGGCCTGAAAACCAAGCGCAGACAGGCCTCAGACTCCCTGTCCGAGCAGGTCGTGACCAGACACCTTCCCCCGAGCTCCGCAGCGATTTAAAACACTGGAAACACGGAGTGCTGTTATTTCCTTGTGCTTTCAAACTGTCTTTAACAAAACAGCAGTACAGACTATTGCTGGACACAAACTACTTAGTAGTGAGATGCTGTGACATTGACAGAACACAAAGTAAAAAACTCATCATACATCACTGAGAGAACTATACCTTGTATGAAATTTAAAAACGAGTTAGGAAATGAACATTTCCAGAGCTCCGAAATCCATGCGTGTGGGCTTTAAATTCAGGTCAACAATTATTGGGGGGGATTAATTAATCGGGAAGATTCGTCGAGCTTATGATGGCTCTGGGCGACACTTTGAACAGGAATGCTGTGTCACCAGCCTTGTGCGCGCCATCCCTAACGGCTCTGCACTCGGCTTTCCGGGCTCGATTCCAGGTGTCTTCTCCTGCTAATAAATCCCGCCCTCGTCCCCCCGTGGAGACTCAGGCGCGTTAATAGCTGCGCTTTATGGTTTCGATGAAAGGCAATTAACTGGCACGCGCTTATCGGGAGCCATTAACCTAGTTACTCAAGCTAACAGTCGCTGTGAGCAATCACGGTGGTCACGCTACCTGCGCGCTAATCACGTCTGCAAATAATGTTTGGGGTGCTAAATGTAGTTAAGAAAACAGTGTTTTTTTTCTCTCCCGCTCTTTGATTTTATCGCCAGGCGCCACTGTGATAAGCCTGTTGTTCAGTCTCTGTTGGCGTAGCCGTGTTTGGTGTCTTCACCCTGTCTTACCCAGGAGCTCTGCGGGCAGCTGCGCGCTGGTCAGCAGCTGCAGGGAGTCCTTGCTGTCGCCGAGGGACAGGCTGCCCGCGGGCTGCCCGGGGTCCGAGATCTGATACATGGCGTGGTTGGCTTTGGTGAGGATGCTGCTGAGCTCGCAAGTCGCCGACATCAGTTCTTCCTTCTGCAGTGCAGCCAGTAAGAAAATCAGTTATTACAAGAATTCATACTTCATACAGTCACCGTCTCCACACCAAAGCATTTACAATAACCACACACTAGGCAGCTGAAGTACTGTTAATACCACTTTACAACCGCTATTAATTTATTACTCCAGATATTAAAATTCGCTATCAAATTCAGCCTCAAGTTTGTTTTTTCCTTGACGGGGCTCCTTGACAGGCTTAAAGTTTCTGCTTAAAAATACACCGATTATACATCTGTAAATCGTCTGAAAATTATGCTCGTGCCCTTTGATTAATTGTTTTTAATCAATTGATGTTGGCACTACAGAGCGGACGGAACGGGAATACGGTGAATTAATCTTTTATTTCGAGAAACGCATCCAGACACTGCAATGGGACTGAGATGTCCCGGAATCGCTGATGACACGGTGCATTTAGCAGCTAAAGGAATCGCCCAGGCAGACACTGCATCGTCTCCCATAGCTACTGACTTCGAACTTCATAAACCCGTCGCGTAATTATTTTAGATTGTTTACAAGGTTCTTTCTGGCGCAGCGACACGGACAGCGCTAATTTACATTCTCATTCTCGGAATTCACGAGGATTACATGTGTCATGTATTTCATGACTATTATCAGATCACATTTACATTTCACATGTACTGTGAGATTATTATCTGATTTTTGGGGAAAAAAAACGTTTGCAGACTACAACAATATATAACTAGTTATAAAGAGTTAATACGCGATAATTCCGCAATATGTGTCTATCCTACGTTGTAAATTTTACATAAAAGAGCTGCGATTTTTAATACCTTTGCCTGCGTAATTTTACTTACTATAATGGTGCTTTGTAGAGCTTACTCAATGTTGTTTAATTTTATAGGCAAGGCAAAACTGCTGGCTTGATTCATCTCTCCTCAAGGTAAAATCTTATTTTTTTAATATGTTATCTGGAGTAATTTACAATAAGCAGCCTGAAACTTTATTTTTGCCAGATTTCCTTTCTGAATCCAATATCCTAGCAGTTTGAATCCCTCTAGGATCACGAGAAAGCTCAGTTCTGCTTTTTGCGCAAAAGCGGACACACAGCTGCTGTACCGGAGCATGAGCTGACTCGCATTTACACACACGCACAAGCAGCAGGCATTGGCATGGCAGAGGAAAAGAAACACTTCTCCATACCTGTTGAAACAGGACCAGGCGCCGGACACTAGATCAAACAGAGGGAGGTTAAAAAGCCGTTGAAGAGCGAGAGAAATAATCCAGTACAGGTGATCCCTGTGGCGCTGTTACTCCCCAGATCGCTGCTGTGTTCACGGCCCTGAGTGCACCTGTTTCACCAATACCTGCGAGCTGCCAGCCTCGCTCGCTTTATAGCTCTTGCTGAGGGGGGTGGAGCTCCAGGTGAGCGGGGAATTCCACACCGGGCTGCTCTCCGCTGGAGAGAAGAGACATTTGCATGAAGAACAGGTGCCTGAATAGCTGTGCAGCCACACCTCCTGCACACCACAGGAAAGAAAGGGCAGGGGTAGGATTCAGGATTCAGGGTCTGATATCCCCCCCCCCCCTCCCTAGTCTGTAAAGATCTCCTCTCCCGCCAGAGACAGTGCCGAGTGCGGCCAGGGGACACGCATCTGGAAACAAAGTGGATCTGGTCCATTTCCTCTGCCAGGTTCCCACCCGGCCGCAGCAGCGCTTTGTCTTAATTATTATCCCGACAGGCCTCTCCGTGTCAAGGCCCTCTGAGCTGCCTTCACCAGTTATTTCATTTCTGAGGCAGCTGCTTTCGCTGTCCTTTCTCACCTCCGCCAGCCCGCTACCACCTCTCCTGCCTCCTGCAGTTAAACTTCACAAGATGATGTCACCCTGTCAATAGAGAATGTTGATCAAGGTCCACCGGCCTGGCTGCTGTGCTGCACTGCGCTCCAGTAAGGGGGCCGTTAAAGGACTTTGATTCAGGGTGTGAAAGATGCACAACACATTGAGCACAGGGGGGATTTGGGGCTCAGACATACTGCACTTCTACTGTAAAGCAGAAATACATTTCTTATTTGTTTGCATTTGCCTTAGAAAAGCAATAACGAGACAGAAAACTGGAAGGGATGCTCTATCATTTGAGGCGTTCCTGAGAAGCAGATTCCATCAGCTGGTTCTCTTCTTTCACAGTGCAGATTTGTGTTCGAAGTGCCACTATGAAATGCCCAGCACAGCCCCAGGACATCAGTAGAGCAGGAAGGTGGTGGACTTTGCCGACTAGCACTGAGGGAGTGTGTGTTTAATTTTAGTGCTGCCAAGGGGCTCTTTCTAACTGGTACGTAAATTCCTTATTATTTCCGGAGCGAATGTTGTTGAGGCTGAGCATATGTCAGCTGTAATAGCAGTGTCAAATATTAATTAGCCCTAGTTTCTTTTCCCCTGCAGTGATTTGGAACGCACCAGTGTCTTCCAGTTTGATTCCCAACACAGAGTCTGCTGAGATCTTGTAAATGTTTATTCTAGTCTAATATGATACAAACACGGGAACGATCTGCGATACACAGTGAATCACAGCCACAACAAACACCAAGCTTGGCCAGGCTTGAGAAACAAGAACACCACGAGAACCAGTCAGCACAACCTACTGGGGCACGTTTCCTTCGGGGCTTGGTTCTGAAGAATACACATCAGCCAGTCATATTTAAAAGGTATTTCTGAGTTCGCTGTCAGGGAATGGTAAAAATTTCCTTTGGCCGATGGGGCGAAGGCACAGAATCCTGAGGTGCAGTAAAAGTTGGGACACAACCGGCTAGTCTAGTCAGTACAGCGCAGTAACCAGAGAAACTCCAGGGGTTTTGTAAGCAGATTCCTAGTCAATGCATCTGATGTTTAACCAGCATTCAACCCTGAAGACCCCCTGGGAACAAGAGGGTCCATTGTGTGCATTGCGGGGGCAGCAGACAAAAAGACAAGTTTTTCCAGTTTCCGCAACACTGACTCAATGAGCCTGAACAATAAACAAGCAGCACTGGCTACAAACAAGCAGAGCTGGCTGCTCCGGCAGGCTACAGTACTCACCTTGCACTGCGTCTCCCCTGTCCCGACATGAGGAGACTGCAGGAGCGCGCTGATCTGGGCAGTGCAGGTCCTAGGAGGGACATGGGGGCTTGTGTGTGTATGTGTGGGACCAAACGTCTCATCGTCACATTTTCACTTTTTTACAATTGTTTACAAATGAGTAATGTATTTGTGCTTTAAAGGTGAAGTTTGTTTTAGACCAGAATTATCATCAGTGTTGTTGAAGCCTGCTTTTTGCGAGCATTCACGATTAATCAAACAGCCAGCCACACAAGATAAAGAATGAATTTGTCTGATTCATGTATCCAGATTGCCTTACATTTAAACAGCTGGGGATTTCGCTGGAGCCGCCCGCCTGTGTCAGTGACCTCACTCAAGGTGCAGAGGCAAGGTCCCACCTGGGGGTTGAAACCCATGGCCCTGCAGTTGGAAAACGCAGACCCCTGACCCTCCTCCATGCTTCAGCCTAAATATGGGCCCAATAGAGTAGTCACCTGTCTTGGGCTTTTCACCCCAAATCACAATCTCCCTGACATCACCAGTTAGTCCGACATCTGCCAGCGATGAAACCAGCCCCTCAGGAAGACTGTCCATGAGAGGAGCGAGTGCAGAGCTCCTCTGATACTCACGCACACACTCAGTCTCCAGCACAGCGCCGCTGCGCCACATCGGACATGACCACGGCAGCACTGTCCAACAGCCTGTTTTACAAAAATATAGGCTGTTTGTGTAAGACGTTTGGTAGCCAGTACCGAGGGTTAGGGTTAAGCCTTGGCTTCAATTCCTGGGGTGCTCTCTGTGTGGAGTTTCTATGTTCTCCCTGTGTTTATGTTGTTTTTTTTACCCTGTGTTCACTTGGGTTTCCTCTGTGTGCTCTAGTTTCCTCCCACAGTCCAAAGACATGCTGGTACGTTATTTAGTTTCTATTTAGTTTTGGCCCCGCTGTGAGTGTGAGCACGTGCGTGTTTGTGTCTGTCTGCCCTTTGATGGACTGGCGTCCCGTCCAGTCCTTCGGTTTCCCCAGAACCCTGAAAGAGATGAAGAGGTTGGAAAATAGAGGGATGGAGGAAAGTGAGTCTTCCATTCCAAATCCTCCTTGGCTTTCAAAACGCGGAGGTATGGGTATTGGACCTCAGGGAAGGATTGGTAAGGTGCAGAGTGAGCTCATGGTAACACAGTGACATCGCTAGCCAGCCTGTCAGCCATTACAGCGATAACAAACAATACGTTTTGTGTAGGAAACAATGAAAACTGCAATTAAAAACCCATGCATTAAAATAATTATTAAACCTGAAGGAAATGTATAACAAAGCAAGAAATGAATACAATTATGATATGATCATATTAAATATCATATCATTTTAAAACATTAAGCTTTGGTGAGTGACATAGCTGTCTCACAATGTGGTCACTTAAATTTAGAAAGATTCCAAATAAGGCACAGTCTAGATGGCATTATAGCTCAGGTTTCAGCTATAATTAAGGAACAATATAACTTGCCCGATTGCATTGTAGAGATAATCCTGTCTTTGTGACGTAAATTCTTAGAAAGTTTGCTTAAGACTTACAATAAACAGCACTTAGATTTTCTCATAAGACAAGAATGAGGTAACAGGTGTGTCGTGATCTTTGACCGGATTTGTGCTGCTATCTGGTGTTTGTAAGCAGTCCTGCAGCCATACTGAGGCGATGCATTGAGTTTGCACTTGAGCTAGCCCGGGGTAAATGAGCGGGTGTCTCGTTCTTCCATCTCTGCAGGCTGCACCCCAGGCTGCAGGGTTCAAGAGAAATGTCCTTGAGTAGTCCAGAATGGGTTTTGCAGACTGGTGCTCTTTGGTCTGTGTTCTGTGGAAGTTTGACATATTACAGCGAGCAGTTTGGTCTGTTTTCTGAGTGTGTATAAGTCTGTGTGTGGGGCCACAATGTGAGAATGTGCCCCGCGTGAAGACAGCAACTGCAGACAAACAGATAACATGTAAATGCCCTTTTTATAATACAAACAGCCTCTGCTTTTAAACATTGAAAGTGTCAGAAATAGTTTCAGTGCCGGGAGCTGAGGTCAGTTCCAGGCTGAAAGGCAGTGTTTTGTCTGTAGCGCCTTCTTCAGGTGTGAGAGAGACAGCATGTACAAGGCATGAGGGAGCAGGGGAAGATGGACTTCCCTTCCTCACCCCTCATCACGCCCTGACAGTGGTGGATGGACTTTTCTGAGCAAACAGGCTCTTGCTGGGAATCTGGTTGGGCTGCAGCCCGTTTCTTTGGTTATGTTCACTTTACCTGGGCATTGTTCCCCTTTAATTGTTTTCAGCCCATAAACATGTCGATTGCCTCTTATTTATTATGCAGAATGTAGCAATAATGGAACAGAGGGATGAAAGCTTCAGGTCATTCAACGCAGACTGTTGATTGCTAGCTGGTGCTACTTTGACTTTTGCTGATTAGACAAACTGATTAGACTTCTGTTTTACGATAACCAAATTGTTCAGTAACTGCTGTAACCCTGTGGCTCCAGAGTTAAAGATGCATGTTCATGGAAGTTAGAGAAGGGGTCCCCAGTCCAAGCCTTGGGGACCCCCATGCCTGCTGGTGTCTGTTCCTCCTGAGCTCTCAGTACATCAGTGAACTGGTAATGGGGTTAATGGGAGCTTCTTAATTGTTTTTAGCTCATCATGTTGGAGGTTGTTCATCAAGTACTGTGTTTCATTCACTTGCAAGTTCTCCAGCTTCTGAATAGATTTTTTTCTGCAAAGGTTCCGATCAAGAGACATGTTAATTCAGTCAATGATTCAATAAAGTAACGATCTTAGTGGGGCAAAGAGTAGACAGTGTGGGGATCCCAAGATCTGGTGTGGAGGACCTGAGTAAGGGAGCAAACACCCCAGGGACCCCTCTCACTCAGCACTGGGTTCATCACTGTTCCAGTAGGTGTTTTTATTAACTACAGAAGAAACTTTACCAACAAGAGAAGGCCATTTTTATGATCTTATGTTTTGTAGTTCCTCAAAATTCTGTTCATGAAGAAGCTTATTTGGGTATATGATTGATTTCTGTTAATTAGTACTGAGTGCTGCAGTGCAGAGGTGATTCCATAACCCTGGCAGTGTTCTTATAAGAAGATAGCATTCAGGCTGCAGCCCTAAAGCCTTTACAGACTCGTTACTCTGCTAAAACACTCTCCTCACCAGGATCCAGGCTTGTCTGGTCGTGTGACTGGAGCCATACCTCCTGCCCTGGCTTTTCTGACAACTGACTCTTCCATTCACTCTTTTTCTCCCAGATCCAGCTTTAGGGTCCCCTCACCCACACCACTCCGAGATGTCACAACCCTCCTGTTTCACACATAGCTCTATTGTCACAAGGCAGCAATTGCAATTAGGAGCCCTGGAATGCGGTGCTGCCAGTTTGTATGCTAGAGGTTTTTTTGGCCCCTCTGGCATGTAGGAGATGAGACAACGCAGGGGAAATTTCCACGGTGTCATCAGCTACTCCTTTCTCTGCATAGCAAGCTGGGTTGGGCTAAGTTTCCATTACAAGCCTGGTAAAATGGGGGGAATCAGAGGACCTTCACACAGGTCAGAAGACCTAGACACTGGCCAAAGGGACTGCAGACATGTCAGAGGGCCTTCACACAGGTGAGAGGACCTGTACATGGGTCAGAGGACCAGCACACAGGTGAGAGGACCTGTACATGGGTCAGAGGACCAGCACACAGGTCAGAAGAGCAGCACACAGGTGAGAGGACCTGGACACTGGTCAGAGGCCTGCGCACGGGGCAGAGGTGATCTCACATGATCTGCACTGACACCTTCTGATTTTCTAATATGGATAGAGTTCTCTGGTGTCTGAAGCAATGTGTTCATCTTCATTGTTTTTATTCTGACATTTTCTGCTGGACTGTATACGCTGCCTGTATCCTCACTGTGAATTAGGACACTACAGCACACAGCGCCATCATCTGGTTCACTTTCAAATAGGAGCTAGGGCCAGATGATAAACTGCTGGAAATGGCTGGGGCTGAACTGCAAAGAGCTCGGCAGTCCATTCAGATGGCACAGTCCGGGCAGGATCCGCCCAGTCCTGCATACCCCGTCTGTGTTCTTCAGGCTTGTTTTCCTCGTCAGATCACCAGCAGCAAGTAGTAGGCGTGTTGTGAACCCTCAGGAATGACCAATAAAGCAAGGAGGCCTGAGAGGAAAACAACTGGAGGCCCCTGGCTAGTGACAGGACATTCCTGGGAGTTTCCAGCTCTTGTTTTCTCTCCCTTCCCTCATGCCCTTCACTCAAAGGGTCAGCAAGGGGTTTATTGCCAGTCTGTCTCCCCTCAGTGAGTTTGTAAGCCCACTCTGTTAAAGTTTAACTCTCTGGTGCCCTGGGTGAGTCACCACTGGGCAGGTGCCACTCAGTTTCAGGATGAAGACTGAAGACATTGGCGGCTCTGTAAAACATTACATTACATTCTGTCAATGTTTGGCCGAGGAGACTCCCAGTGGGGTCCGGAGCAAGAAGGTGTTTTCATGGGCTTGGCATCGGTGAGTGCCAGGCCTGCCAGTCACCCAGAGCCTGGAACAGCTGTGGACAAACAGGAGCAGCCCAGCAAGTTCCCACTGTTAGCAGTTGGACTGCCCTGGAGTATTTCCAGCTCACTGAGTTCCAGGGATTGATGTCAGAAATTTAAGCAGGTTTGTGGGGCTTGTGGTCACACAGTGCACAGGGTGTGTTTTTAAATGTTTTTACATAGATTCCCTCTCTTCCACCTTCTAGTGCCAGAACAAAAGCTCAATCTCAGAGAGGCGTTTACTTCTTTCAAAATCTATCAGGTTTTCAAACTGTAGGTAAAGAGCACACTTTGTATGTTTAATGAAATGGAAAATGGATTCAATTAGGTAACTTGGACTTTGGAGGGTTTGAAAAGTCAGTAGTGGGGCTTTGGTAGTTCTGTGTTTTTTTTTTGTAGACAGAACAACTTGTGGGAGTTTTTCACTGAAGCACAGACATCTTGAGAGTGAACTTTCTGGGTAGAGTCCCAGTCCAGGAGAGAGACAGGGTGACTCAGCTCTATAACTAAACTAAACCTTTTTGTCTTCACACCGGGGGGACCAGCAGAGACACCAGTAAAACTAAAGGATGAGGACTCTATTCTCAGGAAACTAGTGAGTTCTAAGGAAATGCACAAAATGGTGCAGTTTATGAATTAGGAGATCCCTTAACTGCACAGTACTATACTATGTTATCACTACACAATCCAGACAGGATGAATGAAAGTGACTCTTCTGCTCTTCCAGTGTAATGAAACCTGCACCAGCGCAATAACAAGTACCGAAGCAGTGGAAACAGAGCAGTGGCAGGTGGTTCAGGTCTGTTCTTATCTGATGCTGCCTGTGGTTTTGCGGACAGGGAGATTTGATCTGATAGGATTACCTGGGAACAGGTCAGGCAGTGTGCACAATTCAGGACACACCGGTTTGGTTATCACAAGTATCTCCTCTTTTCTCTGCTGGTGTCGCAAGGAGTGACAGGACGCTGTCCAATACACCCTCGTGGCTGGCCTGGCCCCGTGTGGCAGTCCGTCTTCTCCCCAGGTGTCTGGTGGATTTGTTCAACTCACTGCGTCCTGTTGAAATCACTTGTGTAGCAATTGCCCTGCAAAAAGAAAACCAGTTTTACACAGTTAGCAGAAATGGCGTTTGAACCTCCCGGGATGATCCCTGAAGCTTTGCCCCCGGCTCGAGAAGTCTCAGCTTGGAGCCAGACGAGGGTGGCAGTCAGGGGGGGTAGGAGACTCAGGGCATCACTGTGCTCTCTGGTAAAAGCAGAGCAGGGCCTTGATGGGAACAGTATGGAGAAGGAGTGTGGGGAGGCGGGACATAAACATGGGAGAGCATCCCCCAGGCACTGTAGGACTATACCGGGATGCAGGGCGGGTCAAACAATCGGACCACATTCTTCTGTGTGTTCTCGGCAGTCGCCACTCCCCTCCTCCTCTTGACGCGGCAATTCCACATAATCTCCTGTGCATTAAGCGTATCTCTCGGCTGCTCTTTTCCCCTTGGTGCTGCGAGGAATTATGAGATCATTTTATTTCCTTGTGGCATATTCTGGAAACGGTCTGAAAATAGCTGGCACGTCCTGCTGAGTGAGTAAGCAAACGTAAAAAAGAGCAATCAGGCCATCCCTCCTCCCTCAGACTGTAGTTCCAATGCTGTGCCTTTTAGTCGTGGCTTTCATGAGTATGACCAAAGCTATGAGCATTAAGATAATAAATGATAACTAGCTGTTACACATCACAGAATAGAAGAAAATGGAGGGAAGAATATGTGGTATTTAAATAATAGGAGAGGCAGAGTTTCTTCTAACAAAAATCCATAATTTGCAGTAATATCTATAATAATAGTGTCTAACAGACAGTAATCTTTAACATTCGCTGTGAACCCCGGGGGTGTCTTTGTGCAGAGCTCTCTGTGTGTCCCAGGTGTGGGACAGGCTTTGTCACCCCGCCCTCTGTGAGGCCAGCCAGTGCTTTCCTGAAGATGCTCTTCCTGGTTCACCTCCTGCACGTTCTTGACCCTCTGGTCCGAATGCAAACAGAACTAGTGACGGCTTCATGCACGTTGATTGCTCTGACATCACCCAGTAGAGGAGTGTGTCTAACGCTTGCTGAAAGCAGTTAATATTTAAGTATCTCAGTCTGACCTTGTTTTACAGAATAAATTATGGCTTACATGATTATGTGTCATACACAGACCAAACGCTGCTATAAATAGGAGTTCATAGCACTAAGCCATCTCACCACCCAATCTCACACCCACGTATTTTCCACAGTGAGCAAAGTGCCCTCTCTGTGGCCAGGTTATGTGATCAGTTTGCACACAGTGGAAGCTGAAGAACCCTGTGTGGTAACTGTAGGGACAGTGGCACAGTGAAGTGACTATTTAACCAAATACAGACTGTACTACTGTTCTGGGACTATTGCTCCTATTGTAACAGGACTGTTCTATGCTACTGGGACTGTAGCTCCTATTAATAACAAGACTGTTCTACTGCACTGGGATTGTAGTTCCCATTGTAACAGGACTGCTCTAATGTACTGTGACTGTAGCCCATATTGTAATAGAGATGTTCCAAGTAACACTGATTAGGCTACTAATTGTGCATAACTATGATTTGTTTAAATCGATATTAATTAATAAACCAATGTCATTTAGACCACGTGCAGTGCTGAATCTCAATAATTGAAGTGGTTTAAAATAAATTCTGATCAGATCAATAGAAGAATTCTGTGTGACATGCAAACACAAAGTTACCGCATTGCCACCTTGTGGTCACTCGGCCTGAGTCAGGTGTCTTTGAAGTGACCCTATTTCAGCCAACACATGCTCCCTGCAGTAATCCCTTTATACCACTAAGGGGCAGTGCTGCACTTTGAATTTCAGAAGGGGCAGGGAGATGTATTTCAATTCCAAATGAGCCGGAGTTTCTGCTGAAGTTTTGACACATGCACAAGCGGACAGAACATGTGTTTTCCTGGAATGTTTTATTTGCACTCTCCCCACAAGAGCCATTTTGTTTTTTGATGAAAAACAGCCCGGTTAGGTGGAGGCAGGCTTAGGTGGAGATGAGAGAGTCCCATCAGGGGGAAGAAGAGGTCTGATTATCAATGTGGTTTTGATGTGGTAGAAAAAAAAACATTTAAGTCAACGCAGGCATAATTTAGCTGCTTGTGAATTGGAGTAGGGTGCCTGCTGTGTGTCCATGTGGCATTCTGAGCTTGCGACCTGGGCCGGGGGTGGCTGGAGACCCACTTCGCATCCTGACTGCCTGCGTGCTGCAATAGCTCTAGTCAGCCAGCGAGGAGAAGAGGAAAACGACTCGGACAGGAACCTCTATTATTAACAAAACAGAACAGGCAGCCGTCCAGTCTTTAAAAATAGAGCAGGCTCTGGAATACGATAAGGAGTGCGGCCTTCCTGACGAGCTCGTGTGCCCTGTCTGATAACGGCTCGCTCCGCCAGACTGGAGCGGGCCGCGTCGGGCTGGGCTGAGTAGGAGGAAGTGTCCCCCCGCGCAGCAGGGTGAGAGTCCGGCCAGGCACCTGGAGGAGCTGTGAGTTTTCACTAGAGGAGTAGGAGACAGCACACCTACATAATCACAGGCCAGGCATCTGGGAGCAAGGGTGGAGTAGGAGTAGAAGTGGGGTCTGGTGGGTATTTGAAAGGGGAGAGTGGCAGAGGGGTCTGGGGGGTATTTGTAGGGCAGAGTGGCAGTAGAGTTGGGGGGTATTTGTAAGGGCGGAGTAGGAGTGGGGTCTGGGGGGTATTTGTAAGGAGACAGTAGGAGTGGGGTCTGGGGGGTATTTGTAAGAGGAGAGGGAGTGGGGTCTAGTGGGTAGGTGTTGTAAGTGGAGAGTGGGAGTGGAGTCTGGTGGGTAGGTGTTGTAAGTGGAGAGTGGGAGTGGGGTCTGGTGGGTATTTGTGAGGGCAGAGGGTGGGTACAGAGCCCTGATAGGGACTCACCCTGGGCCCTGGATCCAGAAATTGATTCCCCTCGCCCTGTCACTTTGTGATTCCTGGGGAGGCCCAGTGCATTATCCTGGTACTCAGAGCTCAATCACCCTTGGCATCAGCCCCACAGTACAGGGGCAAACTCCAGAGTGTCCCAGACAGATCCCTGTCCGATAATTCCCAAACCCCTGTCCTGATGGATCCTTCTGGACTTTGTTCTGACTGCATTCTCTAGTACTTAATTGAACTGATTATTGACATATTTAGATCTTTCCCATTGTTTTCAGCTATCAAATAGATTGATGCCACTGTATGAGTGAAAACAGTTTTCATGCAACCAGCCAAAGGTTTTGGTAAGGTAATGGCTTTATGAGTCCTGTATCTGCGAGAGTCTGGGGACTTCCTTTTCCTGTCATCAATATCTAAACAGCAGTCATGTCAAGTGCAGCAGGTAAGAGCAGTGACTGCGCTCAGGCTAATCATTGCTCACACCCCCGCAGACACTACCCTCTGCTTCAGGGAGAAATCGTTGTTTACAAAGTGGGAAGTTTCAGGAATTTGCTTCTTATCAAGTCAATAAACTCCTGATGGGCTCCTTGGCCTGACTGTCTTTCACAATCCAGGCCGGCAGCAGTGAGACTTTGGAACACAAGTTAGTGAGTAAACACACTGATCTGAGTCCCACACAAGGGGCACCTCAAGGCGGGTTTCAAGACAAGGCAAGCCAAAAGAAGAGATGAGCAGTAAGAGTTATACAGGATACCTTGTGGGAAAGAAAGGGCTCCAAGAGGAAAACTGAACACTGATATAAAATGCCCTTACATATAGCGAAGCTGGGATGCGGGGCCAAGCAGCAGCGAACAGTGACATTGTGTCAGAATGTGACGGGGTGAGCCCACTCACACCAGGACGATTCCCTTTCCACAGCAGGTTCAAGCTCTGTGCTCCACTGAAGTCCCTTTTACGGCGTCTTCAGCGGTCACGGCTGCAGAGTACTTCAGCACTGACACTGTGCCAAATCGCCTTTTTTGGTGCCTCCACCAAAATGTTCCCGTGTAAGGCAGGGTGTGGAGGGGTAGCTGCTGTGACCCCACACCCTCCCGACCTCATTAGCTACCCCCGAGTGGAGCAGACCAGTGATCAGAAACAGACGAGGGAGTAATTGTGTAACTGGAAATCTGGAGCACCTGACGAAACGCTCCAATGAGCTGCGCAGCTGAAGCAGGAGGCCCTGTGCTGTGGGGGCACTGCGGCTCTTACTGCCCTTTCTGCTGGATCTCTGTGAGATACATGGTGGCCAGTATCCTTGGCTGTCCCCAGCCCCCCGTGCTTTCGGTCTGTGCTCTTTCCATTACACTGCAGTTTCTCAGTGGTGCTTAAGCATTGCTCACATTTTCACAACAGTTAATATAAACATCAGAAATGCAGGGCACCAACTCAATTGTGTATTGTCAAGTGAACATGCAGCTAGATGGACTGTGAAGTTGCCTTGCCTGGACATGCTTTCACAAGGTACCTTGTCGTTTTTTTCTGGGCTGTGCCCTCTCGACATACAGTCAATGGTGGAAATTCTTGCACTACATGCCTAGTAAAGAATGACGTTATCCCGAAAGACTCTAAATTAAGCTTCCATTCAGCAGTGAACACACTCCTGTTGCCAGCTGGGGGCGTTGCTCCACTTTGTAAACAAATACAGTAAAGTAAAATATTGATAGACAAAAGTACCTTCATGTACAGTGAGACAGTGAGGAAATGTGACGCATAATTACATGTCTGTTCATGCTCATGGCAGATGCCATAGAGGATCTGCTTAGGTCTGTCTAGCCTCCAACTCTCACTCTCTCAGATCTGCTAGTTTTGCCAGGCCTGTGCAATGCTGACATTGTGCTGTGACTTTGCTGAGCTTTCACAGTTCTTTTGTGCTTTGCTCTGCTCTTGCTATGGTACAGCACAACATGGTACACTTTGAATAAACTCTGAGCTAAAAGAAGTATTTCTACTCACTCCAAGTGGCTGCCTCCATGACAGACTTTTTGCTACCACATGCTTTAGCTATTGAAACTGTGAGTGGGTATCTGCTCTGCTGTAACAAGCCCACTGCCAAGACAGTGAAATTGGACTGATTCCTCATCAGCTCTTCGCACCTCGGCCCCCATAGTGGGTTCCTCTGCAGCCAAATTCTGCTCTTTCCCAGATTAACTCGGCGATCAGCGATCTCTCTTTTCACACCTCAGCACCCTATCTCTCTCACTCGCTGCACTTTCAGGGAGCTTATCTCAGCCTAGCGTTCCTGTTATCTCTCCTGTTAGCTCTCCCCAGTGGGCACTGGAAAGACTGGCCGGGCCTGTTCCATGCCCTCAGTATGGCCTTGTGACTGGAGCCCTTCGCCTCTGCAGTGAGCTGTTCTTTACAGGAGATATATTAGTGAAGGCGAACTTAAAGCTTCCCAGTTATTTTGGCCAGTCCTGTTTCTAGAAATCACCCCCTGTCACTGTGATGTACCCTCCCAGTCCCTCGGCTCCCCGCAGAAGCTCTTGTATCCATGCAAGCAGAATGAGGAAGTGAAGACTGCTGCTGAGCCACTCATTTCTGACAGATCAAAAGATCTGCAATGATGCACGAGGTTTAGTGCCACCTGGGGGAGAGGTGCTTTCCCTGCTGCTGTCGTCAGGTGTGGCTGAGTACCTAGGTGCAGCCATGTGTAATCCCTGGCCTGACCCCTGTGTTGGTGCTGGGGCTATTGGGCTTTGTCACCTGGAGAATCCTGGTCATGTGTGGTGACCCAGGCTGGATCTGCGTCTCTCGACAGCTCCAAAGACCTGGTGCTCTAGCACAGGAAGCCCCACAGTGCTGCCGCTGGTGCAAGCGTCACGCCTCCCCGACAGAGGAAACACCTGCAGACCTGAATCGGGTGCTAGCATGAGGCACCCCCAGCCGGCGACGAGGAGACCTCCCTGCTACTCTGACATGAATGCACAAGGCAGCGCTCGGCTCAGGCTTCAGGCCCTGCCTGGGCCCCTGGGACAGCCAGTGAAGGGAAAAGGAAATCCCATTATAGCGGCTGGCCAGAGGCTGACAGCAGATAAGGCCTGGGTCCTAACCCTTTGTGAAGTCTGGGAGCTTCCAGCTTCTGTGCACTTTATTCCCGCCTGTAGCACTAACACACCCCTCTCTGCCTACAAGCCTGTTAGGCATTTAAAGTGACCGCAGACTAATAAAGAGCTCTAGCTTATCACTCATTTGCATACATATGTTTCTGTTGATTCCTTCAGTCCCTAGAAACTAGGCTTTCCAATATGCAATATAATTAAAAACAAAAGCACGTGTCAACATGCTTTTTCCTTCTGCACTATAGAGTGAGTTCCTGTCTCATTCATAGCCTTGTAAAGAGCTAAAAAGGCAGCACCAATGATTCTTATTCTGATGGGATTATCATATAATGACATTTTAAGCGAGCTTGATCTCTTCAGCCCAGAACAAGGAGATTCAACTACATAAAACTGAGAGCAATATTTAAAGTATATTGGATTAAAAGAAATGTATTCACAAGCCTGTTTGTTTACAATATCAGAGGGCTGCTTCACATCACCACAAGTTTTGTTACCTTGTTCACAGACAATGATGGCAATACGGCTCTGTGAATACCTGGAAATGTAGTTTATTTTGTGATTGTAAATGGGAGGTTTTACATGTTGTTACCGTGTACATTTATTTTCATAGTGGTTTGAATTGCTAATTCTTTCTAGCCCTGAAATATGTTTAAATATGTTGCACTCTCTAATTTGGGGACTAAAGAAAGAAGAACATCACCAAAAACAGTAAAACTCTCAGCTCATCCCAGGCACCCTCACACCCTGATGATAAGAAAGAGCAGCCTGTTGTGAGCTCGTCTGGGTACAGCCCTGCATGATGCATAAGGCCAACCTGTCAGATGTGTTCGTACTTGTACATTTGTGTGTCACAGCCCTTTATCTCTGCTCCATTACAGCTCGCTCCAGAGGAATTTCTGTATGTAGCACAACTCTGCTTATTCATAGCATAGATGCATGAATATCACAGCTTGCAAAAGCTTGGGAAGATCTTGATACATTTCAGAAGTGTGATTGATTATGTCTGATTGCACCCGGATGGTGGAATACAGCTCAGTCATTGTCATCTTTGGGTGTTATAGCACTGAAATAAATTAGCTCTAATATAGCATCAGCAGTTTTTTTAGGTCAATGAAAAACAGAACAAAAGCCATATTTGATTATTTTGCCAAAGCATCATGTAATTTGTTTCTCTGGTGACATGAGGCAGATGCAGGGCAAAATGTCATTTTTTCCATTTGAGAATGGATTTTTCCCTCCCAGAAAACTCAAGGCAGCAGGGATCCAGATTACAAATTGAGAAACTGACATTACAACAACACCAGCAGCTCCTCACACACCAATGACTATTTCCTTCCACAGATAAAAAGCTGTGGCTCAGGAGCAGTGTAATCTCATTTACATTTGTCCCTTTCATGACATAGACAGGCTGTCCAGCGCAGTATGGGCTGCATCTCTGTGCTTGGCTCTTAATGTCCTCTCTGGGCTGGACAGCCTGGGAGGAGGAAACAGCAGATCCAGGCGTCTGATGGCAGCTTATTAAAAAACAGGATAACTTCTTAAACATCTGCATTGTTCCTGTAACAAACCTGAGCCCTGCTGTCTGGAAAAGGCAGTGTGAACTAAGCACTTCATGTGACCTCAGCTAGGGTTTCATTGAAAAAACAAGGAAGCACTCGCACTCATGATGTGTGTGATTTTCTGGAATATTAATAATGCACTAAATTTCTAACCATAATCCTTGTGAAGTTATCTTGTGTGTGCATTCCTGCAGGTTATTTCTGTTAGGTCTTTTAATGACTGTAGGAGCGGGTTTCCACAACAGATTTAACAGACAGCAGCACCCACTAACACAGCAGCATATAGAAATCAGTTAAAATTTCTTCATTTCTCTGAAGACATGGACACCCTCTATAAAAGCATGTCACAGCAAAATTAGAGCAAATGTAACACTGCACACTGCACAGAGGAATTTTGTTCAAACTCTTGTTAAACACATGGAGGTACAGAAAAGCCTGCTACAGACCATGGAACCAAGGAAGAAACAATCAAATACAGGGGACAATGCCAGAGACACCTTGCACCTTGACTGCATCAGTGCACTCTCTTAAGGAATAACAGAACACAGGCAGTACGTGCAGCCTGCATCTCCTGCTCTCTAATACACTGCTGGCATGTGTGTGTCCACATTCGTGTCGAATCACGCACAGAGCTAGGGAAAGTATCCAGATGTCTTCTACTGCAGTGAAAGTACTAGTAGATAAATTAAGCACCTTACAGTATTTTAGCAGAGAAGCTCAGAAGGCCCACAGAAACCACAGAGACACCCAGTCTTCCTGTTCCCTGGGGTGGGCAGGCTCTGGCAACACTGCTTTGCTCTCTTCTCACACTCTCATGCACTCAGACAGAGCGTCACGCTCGCTACCTCAGAGCTGAGGCACACCGAGGAGCACAGATCTGGGCAGGCGATGCCAGGGGTGCTCACCCGTGCACGGTGCGTGCTTGTGCAGGGTGGGCACCATGCCTTGCCCCAGGGTGGAGGTCTGAAGATGCCTCTGGAGCAGAGCAAAAGAATAGCCAGACAAAATCTCCCAGTACCCTGCTGGAATTGTGCTGTGCCTGGGAAGAGCTCGCAGCGTAGCCAGGCCAGATCGGTGTTCTTGCATGGCCCAGAGAGTGAGTATGAGTTACAGAGACATTCTGGGCCTCCTTCTCGGTATATATTGTATTTCCATTTTGCAATCTACAAACATTCCTGCTGATGTTATTCTCTGCTGCCTATCTTTTCTTTGTCTCGGCGCACTTAGATTCTGCTGTTAAAGAGCCTGGCCTCCTGCCCCCTCCTGTGCCAGGAGCAGGAATTCCAGGCTGCCGAAGCTCCAACCCTCAAGAGCAGCTGCTGTGGACAGAGCAGGCCAGGCCGGGACTCTCTCTCTCCCTGCCGCACTCCAGCCCAGCCATGCAGGGCACCTTCTTCTTTACTCTGGCAGCAGTACAGAGGAATCTGGATGTGGGAAATTTCAGTCTCTGCCCCACTCAATAATTCAAAACCCAGCTGGATGTGCCTGGGCTGACAGATTGCTCTGAAAGTGTCACAGAAAAACTTTTTCTTAGCCCTTTTTTTGGTTCTCCAGAGTATATGTTTGCTCTAGATTTTTTAAAAGTGCAGCAACTTTCAGCAAACGTTCAGATGTAGTCAGATGCAACATGCAGTTCATGTGCAGAAGAGAAATCAGAGGGATGTCATTTCTGATCTCATGCTGTGACCTCTCTCCATGCCCAACACCAGTCTAGTAGAGGCGGCAGGCCTGGCTGTTCTCTTTAGTTCTCCTTCCTCCCAGAGCCTCACACACACTGGAGATGCTTGTCTAAGATGCTCGTCTGTGGGATCGGATCTGAGAATCACCCTCTTCTCTTGGTGGGAACAAACAACCAACCTGATGATTAGCCAGCTGCCAACACTGGATTTTGGAATCAGAGGCAGTGCTGACACACTTACAGCTGCCTCTACGAACTGCAGAATAGCAGAGCCCAATTTTAGTTCATCATTTTGCACATGACAGCCCTCAGTAAACAGCTATGCGCTCTTTATGTATAATTGATCTGAGAACTGTGCACAAACCAGTCGATGCCTTAATCCTCAGCGGGCCCAGATAAGCTCATGAAATTTTCTCTGCATGACATTTGCAAGCTCATATTGTACACACTTTCACAAAACACTCTCAGAATTACAACCACATAAACACATATTCTGTGGTAGCAACAGCTGTCCTGGATCACAAAGTTGAATCTGCAGCGAAATCTACATCACAGATCTACAGCAAAATTGAAGCAAGTCTGCTGTAAAGTGACTCAAGTGAGGTGGGCTATGAAATATTTGATTGCTTGCTCTACCAAGATCATCTGCATCTACCAAGGGTTTGTATATAATTTGGGATTTACTGTATATAATTTAAACCATTCCCACAGGTCAGTCGTTGGGGCTCACAACGTCTTTTTCAAAATATTTTGGCTCACAGGAGACACAGCTGCACCCTGGGTCTTCAGTCTCTATGGCTGGTGCTGTGCAGAGCTGAATGATGGTTGTCAACCAGGACTTTTCTTCACTCTTCCTTGACTACCGGGCACAGTGACTGAAGGAAAAGCAATCCCAGTCTGCAAGCTGTTGAGATTCTGGCTGGTGGTATTCCTGGTCACTGAGGCACTGCTTACAGATCAGCTCTTTCCAGCCTCATGTCTCTGGTATCTTCAGGTCTACCAGCTCCCGGAGTTAATCACCTTTCCATTAATTGTTCAGCAACACTAAAGCCAGAAGCCATATCACCCGGCAACTCACAACTGGCAGACCACTGAAGCTCAGCAGGTGTGAGCCTGACCAGTACCTGCATGGGAGACCTCCTGGAAAAAACTGCTGGAAGAAGTGTTAGTGCAGCCAGTAGGGGGCGCTCACCCTGCAGTCTGTGTGGGTCCTAATGCCACAGTATAGTGACGTCAGATGAGACGTTAAACTGAGGTACTGACTCTCTGTGGTTAATAAAAATCCCAGGGTATTTCCCGAAAAGAGTAGGGGTATTACCCCAATGTCTTGGCCAAATTTCCCATTGGCCTTTACCAATCTTGGCTTCCTAATAATCCCCATCTCTGAACTGGCTTCGTCACTCTGTTCTCCTCCCCACTGATAGCTGGTGTGTTGGGAGCGGACTGATGCACTATGGCTGCTGTCACATCATACAGGTGGGGGTGCACGTTGGTGGTGGAGGAGTGTCCCCATTACCTGTAAAGTGCTTTGAGTGGAGTGTCCAGAAAAGCACTATATAGTGTAATGAATTATTATCATAACATTAAATTGCTAAGATTGCTACTTAGGAACTTAAGAGCCTACCAATCGGGGAGCCAGAAAAGGACGTGATAAGCTATACCATCGTTTCGGGGTGTCAGGAGGGAGTGAGGCACGTGACAGGAGCATGTCACCCCCCCCCTCCGCTCGCGAACTGCAAGAACTCCGTTCGCGTTAGCTCGAACAGCGCGCCACTTCACTTCCTTTTCTGTTTACATCCACTCTAGGTGCGAGCACAGACGTTCTCGACAGACAGTTCTCTAAAGACATCAAAGCTCCGTGTGGCAGTCAGCGCTGTGTAAGAATTTGCATGGAGTTTTTTCGACTGCACACTTCCGGCATCGCTTGCCATTGGTCCAGGTGCTCGCTACACAACCTGTGGCAGGACCTGCTGTCTGTGTTTCGCCCGGAGTAAGAGCTCTCTTCACGCCGTGTCCCATCTACGACTCTAGAGCTGCTGCTGTTCTGTTTTGCCCCCCCTTCAAGAAAGCGTGTATTTTTGAACACCCAAGACAAAAGCGAAAGTTATTTTCCTGTCTGCTTGAGCTGCATGAAGACGCACCAACACGCCCAGCGCGCAGAGGTTTGTTCAGGGGCTCGAGCGCACAGCTGCCAGGAAGGACTCTGGAGCCTCAGAAGTTGCTATGTGGAAGCGGCTGCTATCACAACAACCCAATTTACATGAACTGAGCTGAAGGGGAAAACTTTTCTTTATTTAAAAAAAAAACTTAGCTCTTTGCTCTGCGTGTCTTCGAAGCACAAGGATCCGAAGATGTCAGAAATGTCCAGCTTTCTGCACATTGGGGACATAGTGTCCCTGTACGCAGAGGGGTCTGTCAACGGCTTCATCAGCACACTGGGGTGAGTAAGTGGCTTGCATATGTGCAGTCCCGTTGTTTTAATTGTAACAAGGTGCTTCACAAGTTTATTTGCCTCGCTGGTTCGAACCCTGGGAAGTTTCTGCAGCTGTTTGTGCTTGGTGCTGTGCGACACGGTCGGATTCAGCTGGGAGGTGAAGGAAGAGAAATACACTGCTGAGGTATCCTTGTAGGAGTCGCCCTGGCTTGGCGAGCACTCGAATGGTTAACCACAAACTGGACTGGCGGTCTCCTAGTCTTGGAAGAAGGCTGAGGACCGTGGCTCTGCAGGGCCCGTTCTGGACGCGAGCCGAGCCGAGCCAAGCCGTATCCGAGCGGCGGACTGGCCTCTGCTCTGGGATGCTCTTCCACATTAAGTACTGTGGTGCTTAATATTGAACAGCAATTCAATGTGTTTTTTTTTCTTCCAGAGGCAGTGAGAAGCAGTCACCTCACAATATAATTTTACCATCAACTTGGCTTAGCGTTTAGGAAATTGTATTTTCAGTTCGCTTTTTTAAGTGAAACAGTTCAGCTCGCCAATTTAAATTCCCTACCCTTACAAACGATTGCGTCTGCAATCGGATTATTATTTATTGACAGTTGTTACTCGGGACCTTCAAACACAGGCAAATCGAGTGCAGGTTTGGTTGCCTCAGTTTTAGCTGCGTTCTTTCCATTGAACAGGCAGAAGTCGGTCAGCATGTGCTGCCACTTCACTAGGAAGACTTTAAGTAATTATCAGTGCCAAATGACCATGGTTTAACAGTATTTCAAACACTATAATGTACTGGAGAATATTCTGTGTGATATAAAGTGTGCTGATTATATAATTACATAATATAATTACATGTAATTTTGCAAGTTTATAATGTAATTTACATATAATTACATTTAAAATGCAGTAAAAGGGATTGTAAGTTGGAGCTGTGGTTAGCATTACTGCCTTGCAACCCTGGGCCCTGGGTTCAATTCCTGTGGTGATATCTGCATGGAATTTGAATGTTCGTGTGGGGTTGCTCTAGGTGCTCAGGTTTCCACCCACAGTCCAAAGAAATGCTGGTAGATTATTTGTCTTGTGGGAAAACTGGCCCTGATGAGAGTGTGCATTGGTGTTTGTGTTAATGTCTGCACTCTGATGGACTGGCGTCCCATCCAGGATGTATCCTGCCTTGTGCCCATTGCTTGCTGGGATGGGTTCCGGCTCCTCTGTGTCTTTGTTCTGGATAAAGGGGTTAGAAAATGGGTGGAAGCGGTACCAGTGTCGTGATGTGTAACCCCCCTCTCAGCAAACTGGTTTGCAGAGAAACTCCTTCAAATCAGAAAGCATGTTAACACTGCAAAATATGATTTGGCTCCTCCCTAATTTCAATTGCTAACTGTCCAAGGCATATATCTCAGGTATGATCGCTATCGATCCCACCGCGAGTCTGTAATAATGTTGATTACTTGCATTTGCCCGAAGGACATCTAAGTGCTCCCCACACTGCAGGGGACCCACCCCATCTGCCCTCTGGGATGCCTGGCACACCTGGGCGCGCTGGCCTCTGTGCCCACAGAGTCTTCAGTGACTTCAGCAGCCTTGTGAGACACAGGGGTTGCTGTGCGGAGGCCAACAGGCTCCTGAGGAAGGAGAGAGCAGTCTTGTTTGTGTGAAGAATGTTATCGAGCTTCATTTGGCCCGACACAGAAGATACGTTGTCAGGTTTTAAAATATTCGTGGTGGGATATCTTTATCTTCTACTACCCCTTCTGTATTTCTGAGTTCAGAACGTGTGACTGAGCTGGCAGAAGTTCAGGTTCCAGCGTGCGGCTCTCTGCACAGCGAGGTGGCCACTGTTTGGGTAACAATGTTTATGTAGCATTCCCGTGTTATTGTGGCAAGACCAACAAGCATACCTTTTTAGAGTTTCCGTGTATATGCTTAGCAAATAGACAAGTGACTTACTACTGTACGTATCCATGAAATTCTTGACATCCAAGACACGGTTTGCTGTCATCATCACACAGTAAGCTAAAGTTAGGTTGCGTTCCCACATCTCCAGGTGTCTATATTTGACTATAGTGCCCAGAAGAAATGAAAAGAAAGAAATATTGTGAAATATAGTGAATTAAGTAGTGGCTGTTTATTTACATTGCTCAGCCCACTACCAGTGAGAGGGTTCCAGGGAAGTGATGAGAATGGGCTAGGACTGATGTGACTCATTGATGTAAAGCAAACTGGGGTAGCCCAGATCCAGCACTGCCGCAGTCTGATTTAATACTGTGTAATGCAGACCATTATGGTACCATCTAATAGGACAGGACATTAATGATCTTCCATGTCAATGGTAGCTGTGTAGCAGAATAAAAATGGGAACCAGCCTGTGTTTCATTCATACACACTGATACACAAATATGTTATTTGAAGAAAAAAATGGCTTGGTAACAACATCGTTACCCAGGTTATTTTCATTATCATCTTCAGATTTGAACTCTTTTTCTTTTGTTACACAACATCAGCTCATTTCATGCCATTGGGTGGAGGGGGGGATTCTTAAGAATCACACAGGATGACCGTTATATTCTACAAAGGGCTTGGTGTTTTTTTTCCAGGAAAAGCAAATAACCATTTAATAGCTATTGATATCAGCTTTCTGAGTGCCCGCAGAATGACTGATAAGACTCATGCATGTATCCAAAAGGAACTAAAAGAAACAATTGCATAGATCTGATTAGGAAGAATTAGAAAAACCCCTACATGCATGTCGGCAGTGTGGAGGAGTGGTCAGTGCTCTGGACTCCAGGGTCATGCATTCGAATCCTGAGTGGGTCAGTGCTGCTGTACTCTTGAGCAGTGTGCTTGGCTCCTAGTGTGGCCACCTGCAGTAGTGAGGAGGAGGTGATGGCATAGGGTCCATGCTGTTACTGGGAGCTCCCAGGGTGCCAGCCAGACTCATGACAAACATCACTCCTCTTGCTACAGCTGCATGGGAATGGAAAGTCAGTCATTCTGGCTCGGTGTGCTAGGAAGGGGTTAAAAGATATTGATCACTTCATAGAAAGATTCAGCCTCATTTTGAGTCATGAGTCAGACACCAGTGGAAACTAAGGGGAATAGCTTTGAAAGCTGAGAGCAGGTGACACCTCTTTACACAAAGGGTTGTGGAAGTCTGGAACAATTCGCTGCAATCCTGGGGAGCCTGGAGGTCAGCTAGAAGTTACACACACCGGTGAAAATATTTAAAAATGACTCCAAATTTGCAGTGACAATTAAACCCTGAAAGTAAGGGAATATAAGTCAATTCTGCTCTCCTGCTAAGAGGAGGGTCACTGTGTTTTGTTTACCGTATGTCCATGCGGTCAAAAGCTGGCAGCTGTTTTTTTTTTTTTGCTCTGGCACATCAATCACCTCATTCTGTAAATTAAAGCTTCCTGCAGTTCCTGTGGACGCTGACCAATACTTTCGGTACCCAGTAAGATCGATTAGCCATGCAAGCCAGATGGGCTGTCTGGCCTCCTCTCGCCTGCAGATGTTGTTGTGCACGACCATCCAGAGCTGCTGCCAGACTGCTCGTGCTGCAGCTGCTGGTTTTAATAAGGCGCAGCGGACTGAGACGTGAAGTAGCCATTTTTATGTTTTTCTATTTAGGGTTTCGGCAGAGCTGCAGAGTCACTATTCTTGTTGAGCTTGCTAGTCAGAAAGTGACCTCTGAATGATGGGTCACAGCATTGACACTTTGCATTGCCTTCCTGGCGTTGTGTCACACTGTTTAAAGAGCTGTGTCGCAAGAGACTCTGTGTAGTAATCTTTACCTTTCTGCATCTCTGTTGTGCATCAGTATCCCCTTTCAAGCTTCAGAAGTATCAACTTGACTAAAACATTCCTACACAGATTGCTGAAAATCTCTCAGAACCTGAGCAAGGAAGAGTCTGGGCACTGGCAGTAGCTGAAGCACGGTCTGGAGCTGAAAGGGAAAGGCCTAATACCGCCACTCGCATAAACGAAAGTAGCAGCATCATAAAGCACTAAGGCACATGGCGAAAGATCAGGGCTACCCAAGTTTTACAAAACGGCTACAGAGGACATGGCATAAATATGAAATAGACAAATAGCTAAATCAGCATGCAGATACACTGCAGGAAGGTAGCTGAGGGTTTGTAAGCAGCCCTCGTTCAGATCATTAGCACTGCTCTGCAGCTGTGCAGTCAACTGTGACTTGATCCCGCTCAGCATTCGGCCCGGGTCAATGTAGAACAGACTCAGGGCTGAGAAGAAAGTGCCTTTCATTTTCAGTTGTTCTTTTGTCTGTGCCAAGGATACAATGAGATGGGTGTTTAAGGGTACGTTACCTCGCAGGTTGAGGTGGTTTGTTGGTAACCCAGCACTCGCTCTCTGTACTGCAGTGCCCAGAGCGCTGAGTGTTGGCCTTGTTGGTAGGAGCACCAGGAGAGACCCGTGTCCCGGGGGGGGCAGTTCTTCATGAACTGTGGTCGCCTGCCTGCTGCCTCGGATCAGCTGTCTGAGCTTGTTTGCATGGATCCAGCACAATATTCAAATGGAGAGCAAAGTGACTTGGTCTGGGGGAGTGCAGAGCTGCTACCAGGGATCTTTCACAGCAGCCACATCCCCGGGCAGCACTTGAGCTGTTAACCCTTCGCTGGCGCACATCGGACCTCACTGGCACTCCAGCTGACACTAATGAGCAGTCTGGCACCAGTGACTTTATCATGGTATTATTGTACCTTTACCATTGTTTCCTACATTTTGAGCATGCCTTTAGGTGCTGTGCTGAGTTATGAGGTATTCACTCAAAATCATAGTGAGCCACAGCCAACGAAAGCGTTGCAACCTTTCTGATGTTCTTATGTAGTTAAAGCACTAATGTGTGCACAACTTTCTTGATGGCCATGATCGGGTTATATTATATATGGGAGTACTAGTGTCTAGTGTCACTAGTTGGGAGGCTTTTGACATGGCCTAGCTAGCAAGAGAGCTCAATGGGCCAGTGCCTTCACTGCCTGAGACATCCACAAGTCCTGTACACACGTTTTCAAGTTAAAAAGTACTAACGTTTTGGCAGATTCATTGTATTGTCAAGAAGAGCAGTGGACTCCATCCCTCACCCACTTATGTAGGAATCTACTGTAATTGTTTACTCCTCTAAAATGACCCAATTGAGTGATTTTCCACTAGTAAGTAAGTTGTCACCATTACAAAAAGTACAGCAGAGCAAAAAGCGAAGCTGTTGTGGAAAAACAGAAATAGAACAATTTCGCCACTTAGCAACAGAAACAATGGAACATTTTTTACAGTGTTGCCAACGCTTTGAAAATGTGTTACTCTGTTAATGTGTCATATATGGAAAATCTGTGCAGTGAATCTCAGTGGCATTTGTTAGCATCAATGCAGCCCTCTCCCATTTCTGAAGCAGTTCAGTAGTTTCGTGCTCTCATGCCAAATACAGGATTAATAGAGAGAGACCCAGGGCATGTTACTGGATTCTTCCTAGAAGCCTATCCCATGCACCCTAATCACGAATTTGAGAATGTGAGACAGGTATGTAAATGCAGGAAGAATACCCTTTTGTCCACCCTGCCAGTTCGCCCGCTGATGGGTGCTCAATCCCAAAAGCTCTTCCAGCTGTTTCTTTAGAGACCCCAGATAGTCAGCACCTACACTACAACTGTGCACTATACTGTATTCCAGACACCCAAAACTCTCTGTGCAAAGGACTGCCTCCTCCTCCTCCTGCTTACAGATCCTGGTGCTCCTGCTCTGAAATTTTCAGTACCTGCTTGGAATATCAGTAGTTGCCATTTAGTATTATGAAACATGAAATCAGGAGTGCATTAAATCAGTCCAATCCTGGAGGGTCACAGCATCAGCAGGTGTCATTGCACCTGAACTCTTATCTGCCTGGTCAATGTAATTACTGGCTTAATGGGACCTGCTTAATGCCAGTAACTGCCAGAGATCTGCAGAGTCCTCTGGGACTGGAGATGAGCATCTCTGCCTTAAATCAGATTTCCTCTGTTCTAAATTAGAGAAGTCTAGTTCTTTTAATTTGTGTGCGGGGCACTTCCTTTCAGACTGGGAATGACTCTCGTCGTGCTTCTTTCAATGTTTTCCATGGCAGGTGTCTGTTTTGAAAGATTGTGGTTGCCCTAGCTGAAGGTAGCGTTTGGGAAGAGCATATGCAATATTTCTCCAATTGGAAAGTGGGTCACCTGGCCTTTGTACATCCTTGAAAAAGGGCCAAATCTCCTAATAAAAAAATATCAGGATGGCCGGGACAAGCAATCAATAAAGCGAAACCAGGACGTGTGGTGTGGCCCTGCAGATCTGGCAGGGTGATGTCAGAGTGTGATGATGTGTGGTTCTTACACTGTTTGTATGAGATGCCCAGTGTTTTAGTCCTCTTGCCCGGGCGTGTGGACAATATTAGTTGCCCACAAGCTCATCTGTTCTGAGTGTTGCAGCTATGGAAACCATCATAGCTGGGCTGACGTGTGGGAAAGTGTCCAGTCCTGCAGGTGGAGTTGGAGGCAGCTGCCGTGTTTGGAGAGCCCCTTGGCCCTGGGGTGTGAGCAGTGCTGCAGAGATCCTGCTCCGGCAGCCTGTGTTTGGACAGCAGCAGGAACATCCTGGCTGTGTGACAACACTCCACGGGCTCCCGCCAGCGGCTACTAAAGCCTTTTCATTGGCCGCTCAGTCTGGCAGGCGGGATTCTTGTGCTTCTTCAGGCTTTGGCTGTGTGTTTCTCCTTTTCTTTAGGAAAGGAGACTTCTCCACGTGGGTTCTGTAGTACAGTTTTGCAGGGGAATGTTAGCTTGTGATCTGAGAAAACGTTGTGAAAGTGAAAATGAAATACACTTCAGCAGCCTTGGAATTGAACAGATGCCCTTTGTTAAGTCACACATCCTGGTCAGTATATCAGGTCTGAAATACCCTGTTTTTCAAGTGTAGTGCATGCTGGGAAATGAGTGCTGTTTCATCTCCTTCACTCTTTGTCCGGACCGTGAAAGTGCTGCAGAGCCTTTGCATAATGCTGTGCTGTTCACTGAGGGTGGTAGGACTTGTGAGAGCACGGAGTTCCATGCAGTGTGGGTGCAAAGGTAGAGAGGCTGATGCGGGTAGGTTACAGAGGCTACCCACTGTTGTGGCATACAGTGCTGAAAGCAAAGAGAAGCACAGTAAAAGAAAAAAAACACAGTGAAGTTGTGGGAGAAGCATGAAGTGGAGTAGAAAACTGTGGGAAGGTGTGGTAAAGCAAAGAGAACCATTCCTGGCTTATGAGAAAGGAGTCATATCAGGGGAAGTTAAGGGGGGCTCTCTCCTGCCCAAGCCACTTGTGTTTGCAAGTATTTTTTGAAGCGGAAGACAGTTTATTATTTTAGGTTACCCCAAATAATTTCTTATGGGAGCACACAGATATACCCTTATGTACCCACCCCCAGACTGGAACAGCTGCAAGGTCTGCTACTGTGGGAAGGGAAGAGAGCCCCTCACACAACATTTGCCTCCCTGATAAAACCTTGAGCAAACAGATTGTCTGCTGTGTTTTGTCTCAGGCTTGTGGATGACCGATGTGTGGTGGAGCCTGTTGCTGGGGACCTGGACAACCCTCCGAAGAAATTCCGGGGTGAGCAAGGAATCCTCTGTCGCTCGTCTTCAGGGACAGCCTTTGGGATGCCAGGAGTGAAGGCAAAACAATGAACTGGGATGTAATCATGGTACAATAAAGAGGCGGGGTGAAGCCTAGGGAGTCAGTGGTGTAGCAGAGGAAACAGGTGGTCTGCGATGGTGATATTAATCTCAAATTAGTACAAAACAGTGTACATTTCAGTAGGGCCTTAATGAGCTTGTTTTCACCCATGAACAAACTGACCTATTAGTTTATTTCTTGTGGAATGAGCATTTTACCCATAACATAATCACAACAGAAACAGAGTTTCTTAACCTTTGTGCACCTCCATTTTGCATGGAGTCACGTCAGTTTCTTTGACACTTTCCATCCTGCTTCTTTTTTTAAAGAGTACAGGGGATCTTTCAAAGTAAATGGCCTTTATTGACTTTCTCCCCGATAATGGCTCTGATTACAGGGTCTGTAGTCAGTTCAGATAAGAGGGTTCAAACAGGAAACCATAGCTCTCAGAGGGAGAGTACTGAGTCAATATTGACTCCGTCCCTGATTGGAAAACGCTGAGAATCATGAATTGACTGTGTAGGACAGGTGTCCAGCCCTCTGTGGGCTGGTGCCACCCACAGACTATTCTTTTCACAGGATTCCTAGTTAGTCTTTTTCTTCTGAGCAGCATTTATTCAATAAAAAATAAAATAAAAAAACTGGGACAGGACCTTAACATGATAGGACAGATGTTTGGGGATGCAGAGATGGTCACAACTGTAGAGTGTAATTAGAGCTGAAAAGAAGAGGTATTTCTTTCCGCAAGGAATTGTGGTTGTCTGGAACAAACTGCCCAATTGCTGCTCATGAGGTGCCTCGGGAAAAGTCTGGGAGAGATTCTGGAAAGATTAGATGCTGAGGAACCGAGCAAGTAAGAATGTGCCTGGTGGAGATCCTGTCACCTGGACCCTTTCTGACCTTCTGACCGTTCCTACACAAATCCTGTAGGTTAAATTCTGCTGCATCTGCTGAGCTATCAGGAAAACTCTTTGTTTCCGTGGTGCCCCGCTGTACATTCAACTCCTTTACTCCCCATCTCCAGATTGCCTCTTCAAGGTGTATCCAATGAACCGCTACTCTGCTCAGAAACAGTTCTGGAAAGCCAAGCAGGCCAAGCATGAGAAAGACAAGATTGCAGATGTCGTGCTCCTGCAGAAACTACAGGTGAGTCGCTTGAAAACACAGCATTCTAAGAACGCTCTGGCTGCCTGAGAAAAGCAGAGCGGAGTGCAGTGAAGATGGGAGTACGAGGATGCTCCCGGCTGACATGTCACTCTCACCTTTGCCCTCCTCCAGCATGCGGCCAACCTGGAGCAGAAGCAGAACGAGACGGAGAACAGGAAGGTCCTCGGAGAGGTGGTGAAATACGGGAGTGTCATTCAGGTGAGAGTGGGAGTCAGCAGGTATGGGCTCACCTGAGGACCCCCTGGAGCTGAAATGCATGTACGTTCTTAAACAAGTGGGGAAAATGTTGACGAATGAGCAATTTTTCTCTGAATTGTTCACATTCCACACATGAATATGGGAGGAGAACTAAATAATAATAATAATATTAATTATATTTGTGTTTAGACTATGCAACACTGGAGAATAGCGTGTTTCTAAGAACTCCGAAACTCCAGGTTCGACTTCCGTGTCAAATATTTGCTAACCTTCTTAATCTGAGAGCAAACACGGGTCAAGCAGGGAATGAGAGCCAGACATGTTTGACAGGAGATTAAGACTGAGTATTAGAGCCAGACCTGCTCTGCAAGGTGTGTCACATGAGTCACTGACAGCTTTACACCCCATCAGGTCAAGACATTCATGTTATACCTTGAAAAAACAATGCCTGAGTAATTTGTTTAGGGTGAGTTATATCCTGGTCATAGCTTTAAGAACAGTTACAAAGAATGAGGTCCTCGCTGAGGGGCTGCGGTGTTAAGCCCTGAGGCCCAGAGAATGTGTGCTTCAATGGCTCAGAAGGACGTATGGTCTGGGGTTTGGGAGACACATGGGAAAAACCGTGACCCAGTTGTGCTGAGCGGCTTTACAGGAGGCAGGGTGACCTTGTGGTTAGAGATGGCCCATTTTTAACACTCAAGTTTGTTTAGCAAGATTGGGTGGGGATGGGGTGGTGGGGAGACCAGGGTGGTTGTTTAGCTGACAATGCCTCTGCTCTGTTGTGTGGTGTGTGTTGGGGGAGATGGAGGGGATCAATGAATGACTCACTTGGCAGCCTTTCAGTGTGACTGGATGAGCTCCTGTTCTCGCTGCACTGTACTGCTACTCTGCTGGGATATCTTCTCCAAGCAAAGGCTCCTATTCTGCCTCTGCAGCTCCTGCACATGAAGAGCAACAAGTACCTGACGGTGAACAAGAGGCTGCCGGCGCTGCTGGAGAAGAACGCCATGAGGGTGACGCTGGACAGCACGGGCAACGAGGGCTCCTGGCTCTTCATCCAGCCCTTCTGGAAGCTGCGCGCCAACGGGGACAACGTGAGAGACCCTTGGCACTCGCATGTGCACAAGCATGAGCACACACTTGTTACACTGAAGTTGCTCAGATTGATTAAAGTGGATTGAAGAATTTAAAATGAGTCCATTTCATAGGAAGTGTATGTGATGTTTGGACATGAAATCAAAACTGGAGATTCTAGATAAAAAAACACTTGCTCACTTCTTTTAAGTCTAAGTTTTCCCTATGAGTCTAGCGTGTCATCAGTCAGTTTTCTTCTTTTGCATGAGGCTCAGAGCTTTCTGAATTAACTTTGTACCAGTACACAAACACACAGTGAATGTGGGTGAAAGTCCCGTCTCAGATTAACACACCCTATACACGCCCACAGTTGTTCTGTGCAGCTACACACCTTCAACACAAAGACCAATACACCTGGAATAATACCACACATACTCACACCTATATTCAGCTCAAAGATAGAGAGCAACTGGACTAATACTTTAAGCACACAGGCTGCATACACACGTTCATGACAAAAACAGAGACACCTGAAATACTTAACCCACTACCTCTATCACTGAATGTGTCAAAACCCCTGCAAGCCCACCGCATGCACACAGACACACTCTTCTGCACAGTGCTCAGCCCCACGTAAGAATGATCCTCATGTGCTTGGACTGTTCTTGACAGGCGTGTCAGTGGTGTGGCTGTTTGCGTTCCAGGTGGTGGTTGGAGACAAGGTGATCTTAAACCCAGCGAATGCAGGACAGCCACTCCACGCCAGCAACTATGAGCTTTCTGACCATCCTGGCTCTAAAGAGGTGAGAGGCTAAAATCCCCCATTTCACACTGGACAGACCAGCTTGTTCGGCAGCAAAAAGGAACAGTAGTTCACACCCACAGAGCAGTTTTGAACACTGCCAGACTCCAAGACATTTCCCAAGAAAGCTTCTGGGTGAAATAAGCCTTGAACAATGAAAAGCATCACCCTTATATGATGGTGCCACCACCCTCATAAAAGATTACTGCTCTGCACCATGTTAAAGTACAGTACAGTAAAGTACATGGTAATGCACAGAGTGAGAAATCCTTGTAGTACAGCATAAATGTTTAATACAGATAAATTGAAATGGTGAAATTATCATGCAGATGTGCCATCATAAACTTTCATGCAGGGTGGTGAAGAAATATGGTCTCTGCTGAAGGAGATCTGCGTGACCCCTGATGAAAGATGCCCCTGCATTTGTGTTTTTTCCCCTTAATGCAAAATAATGCATTTGAGTGTGCCTCACCCCCTGCAGGTGAACTCCGTGAACTGCAACACCAGCTGGAAGATCAACCTGTTCATGATGTTCAGTGACCACAAGGACGAGGTGCTGAAAGGGGTGAGTGATGTAGCTGTAATGGGAGTCCTGAATCCTTCAAGACACAAGCCTATAGCTCTTCACTGTCATCTGGTTAGTGCATGTGTTCCACATTAGCATATTGTCCAGTCTTTAGAAAGAAAGTGTAAGAAAGGCCAAAGTAATGTTATTTAAGTGAAGGAGTTTCAAATACAGAAATCAAGAATAGGTGGATGTGGGGAAAAGGAAGAGTCCAGGTCAATGTGGGGTCCCCCGTGTGCAGGGTGTTGGTGGCTTAGTGGCTGTGTTTCTGTTTGTTGTCTCCATGTACCAGGGGGACGTGGTGCGTCTGTTCCACGCAGAGCAGGAGAAGTTCCTGACATGTGACGAGTACAAGGGCAAGCTGCATGTATTTCTGCGCACCACACTGCGCCAGTCCGCCACCTCCGCCACCAGCTCCAACGCCCTCTGGGAGGTTGAGGTGGGTCCTACTGCATGCTCGCACCTGTGCAGCTCTGATTTGCTCCGGCATCGTCTTTGTCCAGAGCTGACTGGACAACGGCTCACACCCCAGTGACCGAGTCGGCGTGCTGCTTGTCCCTCTGTGCTGTGTGGAGCGCGTGGCCGTGACTAACAGGCTCTGGGTTTTTCGGCAGGTGGTTCATCACGACCCATGCCGTGGCGGGGCAGGCCACTGGAACAGCCTGTACCGGTTCAAGCATCTGGCCACGGGGAACTACCTGGCGGCTGAGGTAAGAGGAACAGCACTGGAGTCCAGACTGCCTGGGACGCAGGTTAGCACATGCACTCCTCCCAGGGCTCTACGGGCAGGCGAGGGCACTCCTGTAAGCGCGGGTACCGCAGAGATGATCTTTCATCAAACAGAGAGAGAGCCGGGGCCTTCGATGTAAATGTCCAACCATGCATCACTTCTTGACGACACCAGAAACTGCAGTCCTTTCTGTCTAAACTGCAGCCGCTTATTTGCTGGTTCTCTGGAAATCTTGCTGTATATTTTTGGGCACACTCTGTTTACTGTGTACCTCCTGCACACCCCTAAATAAAAAGATCCAGAACTCCACTGGACCTGCTGAGTTAGTGATAGCCAGCTCTTATTAATTTCTGTGGTGATATCTCTGATGCAAACAAGAGAAAAGCATGGTTAAACATGATTCCACATTTGGAAAACCATGACAAAGTACATGCATGATTAAAAGCTGCAGTATCACACCACAGATGTGCGGTGGTCAGCTTGCTTAAGGAACATTGATATAGGGAATCAAAACTACGAAGTATGCATGGGCAGAATCGGCAGCAGCACTCGAACCCGAGCTTTCGATCTTCTTGGGCTGTGGCCCTCCGGAGGAGTTTCTGCGGTGCCCATGCCCAGCCATTGTGCTCCTGTATGTTCTGAAAACCAGCACTCCCATTGGGTTTTGTTTCTCCACAATCATCCTCAGGCTCTCTCTGGTCGTGATTTCATGGTCTCTGTCTGTTTCTTCCTCTCTTGGCCTGTGCCCTGTGCAAGCCTGCGCGAGCTATTCTCTGCTAACGCCCAGGCTGCGAAGGGCATCTGGTGTTTTGTCTCACAATCAAAACAGGGTGATTGAATATGTTTACTGTGACCAAATCAATCACTGCGAGGGGCTAAAATACTTGTTCATAAAATCCAAATTCTCCATTTTCTTCAGTAAGAATCTGGTCTTTCAGCCACAGAGCCCTCAGACTTGATTCTGCCAGTTTAATACTTATTTAGGTGGTACAGAAGGCTTGGGGTGTCTTTGAACGGGACCCACCTCTTGTTGAAAACGTAATAAAACGATTTCTGTTTTTCATATTCTGCTTCCAGCCAGCAGCTACTGTATATCACCCTGCAGCTCTCAACTGGCTACCCACTGAAGCTCAGCAGGGTTGAGCCTGGTCAGTACCTGGATGGGAGACCTCCTGGGAAGCTATGGTTGCTGCTGGAACTTAGTGCTGCTGGTCTTAGTGGGGACCAGCGTGGGGCGCCCACCCTGCGGTCTGTGTGGGTCCTAATGCCCCAGTATAGTGACGGGGACACTATACTGTAGTGGGCGCTGTCTTTTGGATGAGATGTTAAACTGAGGTCCTGACTCTCAGTGGTTATTAAAGATCCCCAGGCATTTCTCGATAAGAGTAGGGAGCTATCCCAGTGTCGTGGCCAAATTGCCCCCCTTGGCCTTTACCGTGGCCTCAAAATTGTCCCCATGTCTGATTGGCTTGCACTTGCACCTGCGATGGACTGGTGTCCTGTCCAGGGTGTACCCTGCCGTGTGCTCGTTGCTTGCCGGGTAGGCTCAAGCTTCCCACAACACCGTATGGTATAAAGTGTTTTGGCAAATGACATGGCTCATTCTCCTTCCATAAATTTATTTTTAAGATTACCTACTGATGTCTGAAGCATGATGTATGGATTTGATAACCAAACAGTCATTGTCATATTTTACTTATTAATTTTTCTAATCATGAATTCATCTTATTTTGTTTTTGATTACAACCAAAATAAGATGATGCTTGTGATGTGCATATATATATATAGCCAATATATATATATGCGCTATAATGCATGTAAAGTCACATCATGCTATATGATATATTTATATCATAAAACAGCCCAGCAGTACAGGACAAAGCTGCAGTGTGTTCAGCACTGTGACAGTTTGTGCTTGAATTTCAGGAAAACCCATCTTACAAGGGAGACAATGGGGAGACCAGATCAGTGGTGAGTATGTTTTCATCAGGCTGTATGTCGAGGGATTAGTGAGGTGTCTAAGGGAATGAGCAGACTCACCTGTGGGACAGCAATAAAAACATTTTTTTAAAATGTGGCTATACTAACATAAATTTAAAATCAATTGAAAAGGGAAAGAAATAATAAGGATAGTATCTACAGTATATATTGTGATGTGTATAATGATTGATAAAAATAAATATAGGATCTTTTTTAAGTGGATGTAAGCACATTACTTTTTGTAGATAGGTACAGTATGTTAGGCACTATAAGAAAATACATTATGAATGTAGACTCTCGATCATCCTCTTGAGTGATTAGGCACTGGAGCTGCCATGGTTGGTAGTTGGGCAGAGGCTGAGGGATGCAGGACAGCTTGTCCAGTTCAGTGGCCAGAGCTGTGGTCACTCTTGCTGAACCCTGATGAATTTTCCACCTCGGAATCAGTCAGACACAGGTCGCAGCAGCAAGAGGAACATGGGCGAGAAGGTGAAGTATAAGCTGGTTGCTGTGCCTCATGGGAACGACATCGCCTCTCTGTTTGAGCTGGATCCCACCACCCTGCAGAAAACCGACTCCTTCGTGCCCAGGTACAGACTTGCCTCCTGAACACGCTGCAGCAATTCTGAGACGGCACTCTTGATCACTGCAGCAAGGTAGAGGTGGTGCTTTGTTCTAGGACACAGCATAGGGAGCTGTAAATCTTGCCATAGAGCACAGCGCTACTCTTCATTCTTTTTTATGGTCCTGGTATTAGATTCAAAATTTTACACACATTTTGTAAGGATAAAATCAGAAAACAAATCTGTCTGCATCCAAGACTGTGGGGGATAGGAGGGAATAGGTTTATTTAGATTTGTTTTTAGTTGTGCATCAAAATAAAAGTTGAAATTCTTTAACCCAAGGAACTCCTATGTCCGACTGCGTCACCTCTGCACCAACACCTGGATTCAGAGCACCAATGTGCCCATTGACATTGATGAGGAGCGTCCCATTAGGCTCATGGTAAGAGGACCAGTTCTTAAACTACAACTCTGAAGCCTTTTTACAAACCTAGCCACAGTCTTAACTGCCGTCCCAGCATTAAACTAGTAAACTGAGGCTTATTCAGTCTTGCCAGCTATCATTCTTGCACGTCTTTGCTGCATTTTAGTGCTGTAGTTGAACGCTTGTTTCCACAGATTGGTGTAGAAAGTTTCTCTCTGTCTCCTCTCACCCAGCTGGGAACGTGTCCCACTAAGGAGGATAAAGAGGCGTTCGCCATTGTGTCTGTGCCCGTGTCTGAGATCCGGGACCTGGACTTCGCCAACGATGCCAGCTTCATGTTGGCCACTGTAGTGGACAAACTGAATGAGGGCTTCATCAGCCAGAATGACAGGAGGTACAGAGATGGGGAAGGCGACCTCTGACTCGCATTCCTTTTGTGAAACACAGGGAGGGGTTAGAGTTGAGCTTGATTTTGTTCTACCTAATGAGATTAAAAACTAGAAAAATCGTAACATTTGAGCTTGTTTTTGTTCTACCTAATGAGATTAAAAACTAGAAAAATTCTAACATTCTGTATCACCATAAAAACTTCCATCCGATGCAGCTGAATATGTATTCTGAAAAAGTGAATTTGTATTGAAAATTGATATTGCGTCTTTAGTGCAGATCTAATTGTTTTTCCATTGATTGAAACTCACCTCAAGGCGCTAACAAACATCTGTGGATTTAGACCCAGTTCATGGAGCCCATCAGAGGAAATGTGCTGGATGCTGAGCTGATGTGCACTGCCACACTTAAAAGGCATTATCTGACGACTGCATGTGGTGTGATCTTGTAAGAGGGGCGTGTTGCGAGTCTGTGTATATTGACAGTGCAAGTGTGTTAATAACCAGAGACACTTCTAATTTCATGCTGTCCAAGCAGCACCTATGCCAGGTGAGACACAGAGGGTTATGTCCTACAAAGCACTACTGTCCTGCTCTCCTCTCATTGGTTATTCCATCTGGTTGACAGCATGACTGACCGGAG
The DNA here is from genome assembly GCF_040954835.1 of Lepisosteus oculatus. Classification (NCBI taxonomy): domain Eukaryota; kingdom Metazoa; phylum Chordata; class Actinopteri; order Semionotiformes; family Lepisosteidae; genus Lepisosteus; species Lepisosteus oculatus. Next base: position 40,329,720 of record NC_090700.1, on the reverse strand, counting down.
CACTTCCATTTGTCTTTAACATGCTGTGTTAAAACATTTCTGTGCAATTACAGCAGACAGAGCTGTACTGGTTGGTGTAGTGGTATTTAATTGTCAGTATTCACTTTGAACTTGTGGTTTTAACTTTTTCACTGCACACCCTGGTCTCTCATTCCTTCTCCTGCAGAACTCCTGACACTCTCTCTCACACCCCTCTCCATCTCTCACTCCATTGTCATCCTTTCTCTTGTTTTCCTGGTCTCTCTTCCTCCACTTAGTCCTCTACCTGTTGTCCCTTAGATTTGCCATCAAGCTTTTGGAGGACCTGGTATTCTTTGTGGTGGACACACCTAACACTGGCCAGTCCGTGCTGGATGTGGTGATAACCAAAGCCAACCGGGAGAGACAGAAACTCATGAGGGAGCAGAACATCCTTAAACAGGTAGGGGTGCTTCTGCAGGGCAGGACAGTAAGGGTCTGACAATGTCTTGTCTTTGGTATCAGTTTCCCCAGTGTGTGGTCATATTCCCTGTCTCTTGAGTACACAGATCTTATGAAACTCAGTTTCAAACAACAATGCCATCTTAAGTATAGTTTGCCACAGTCGATTTGTCCTTTGGTTTTGTTAGTTTCCCATAGTTTACCCATGTTTGTCTCATTAATTTACTTTGTTTTACCAAATTTCTGCATTGATGTTCTATGCTTTAACATATATTTCCAGGTTTACCTTGTTTCCCTTGAAGCTTCCTGAATTTTTTTTTTCTTTGCTTGGAAAAAAAAACTACAGGATTTTTTTGCTCAGAGAAAACTACGGAGTCAGAAAGAAAGAATTAAGAGGATCAGGGACAAAGAGAGTGTCCTGCTCAGCATTCTCAACTGCTTATGTATGACCTGCTAACAGTGAAGAACCTGCTCTAACTATGGTGTAGTAAATGTTAACAGGGCAGTAAGACAGGTAGACATGGTCTGCTACAGACCATATAGACCAGAGCTGAAGTTGTAGGCTCCCACCAGCCAAGCTCTCCAGTAGTTGAAAATTAGCGTTCATCCAGTTCTGCATCTCTGCTTTATCTTTCCCTGTGCACTTCTCCTGCACCAGATATTCGGGATTCTGAAGGCTCCCTTTAAGGATAAAGGTGCAGAAGGACCCCTCCTGCGCCTTGAGGAGCTGGCAGACCAGAAGAATGCACCCTACCAATACATGTTCCGGCTGTGTTACCGTGTCCTGCGCCACTCCCAGGAGGAATACCGCAAAAACCAGGTAGGGTTCTTGTTAGCCAGGCCCAAGAACCAGCTCCTACAGCCAGCTGACGACTGGGGAGACTGGAACATTCTGCCAGGACATGTTTGCAGGTTTTGCATGCTCTTTTACTGAAGTACTGTGTAAATTTGACAGAAATCGTATGTTTAATTAAAAAGGGGTTTCATTCAAATGCTGCACATTGACATCTCACAACCATTTAGTTCTAGGGGAGCTAGATGAGATGGATGGGGATCATCTTTAATTAAATAGGGGGCTTTAAAGGTGCCTTAGTCATGTGGACATTTCTTTAGAGCTGTCAGTCCTTCACTCCAAGTTGTATTTTTCTAAAGAGATACGGATGAGACAGTGGTGTTAATCAGCTTCTTGCAGCATAAGACAGCACCGCAGTCTCGCCTTTCCCTCCACTAGCCTGCAGAGCTCTTCACTTGGGCGTGGTTGCAAGTGCCTTGCTCAACATGTGTTATGAAAAGGTATTGAGGACATGACTCCACCCTTCCCCTTCCATCACCACAACAGGAGCACATTGCCAAGCAGTTTGGCGTGATGCAGTCCCAGATTGGCTATGACATTCTGGCTGAGGACACCATCACCGCACTGCTGCACAACAACCGCAAGCTGCTGGAGAAGCACATCACCAAGACTGAGGTGGAGACCTTCGTCAGTCTGGTGCGCAAGAACCGGGAGCCAAGGTAGGAAGAACTGATAGGAAGGGCATCAGACTGCTGTGGAATTGTTTTCCAGAGTGCTCATGGAATATCCTTCCTTTTTGGCCAGGTTCCTGGACTACTTGTCAGACCTGTGTGTATCCAATCATGTGGCCATCCCTGTCACTCAGGAGCTGATCTGCAAGTGTGTGTTGGACCCCAAGAACCAGGACATCCTCATCAAGACAGAGTGAGTGAGGCTTTACCCCATGTCTTCCCTCCTCAGGGCTCGTGTACTGCAGGGGCTCTGTGTCCAGAAGTGCAGTATGTGTACATGGTACATATATACCACCCCATTTTGGGATGGAATCCCAATCCAAATTATTTTGGGAATATGTTTCCTTTTGTGAAGAGATTCACTGTTTAATTGTCACAGGAGCTCCAAACATATTCACATCTTGAGCGACAGTGAGATGTGGAGTTTCTCATGAAACAGTGATTGCAGACATGTCATGCCAATGTACGCATGTGTGTGCAGGCGCCGCGTGCCCAAGGAGATGCCTCAGACCACAGAGTACAGTATATCCCTGGAGGAGTATGGTGATGAGGACGAGGTATGGCTGGTGTGGACAGATAAGAACAACGAGAAGCAAGAGAAGAGCATCCGGCAACTTGCGCAGGAGGCCCGGCAGGGGAATGCACATGATGAGAATGTGCTCACTTACTACAGGTATTCCTAGTACAGATGCGTGTGCATAATAATGTACAGAGAAGTTTGTTCTACCACTTATGTAGCTCAGGCTCATTGAATCACTAACCTACACAGAAAGCTACCCTGCTGCTTGCCTGGAACAGGTACACCTGCCTCAGTCATCACATGGCACAGCTGGGCTACTCTCTTGGCAACTGTACTTTGACTAACGTTCTGCTGCAGATGCATCTGTCCCATCACTCCTCAGCTCTTCTAGGTGCACTCTGGTCCCTCTACAACAAAGAGCAAAGCTTGTTAAGAGCAGACCTTGTTTTCAGCAGCCTGTACTTTGGATTTTACACAAGGACAGATGGCTGTCAGTACTAAAAAGCCATTAGTTGCAATGGTTAAAAAACTCCTGGGCGTGCTTTGAGTTTAATGTCTATATGAGTGGTTGACACATCCAGTATTCCCGATCTCTCAGGTACCAGCTCAAGCTGTTTGCGCGGATGTGCCTGGACCGGCAGTACCTGGCTATCGATGAGATCTCCAAGCAGCTGGATGTAGAGCTGATCTTCCTGTGCATGATGGATGAGGCACTGCCCTACGATCTGCGTGCCTCCTTCTGTCGCCTTATGCTGCACACCCATGTGGACCGCGACCCCCAGGAGCTGGTCACACCCGTCAAGTTTGCACGCCTGTGGACTGAAATCCCCACTTCCATCACCATCAAAGAGTGAGGAACCTGAGGCGGTGCTTTCAGTTTACCTCTCTTTTATTTTCAGCCATTTTAAGACCAGTGTGGTTTTCCAAGAGCTACAGTATGATTGTTACCTCAGGGGCATGTACAACCCAGCATAGTGCAGTATTAACCAGAACTGTATAATCCCACTGACCACAATGTACATTGCATCTTAGTACAGGACTGCAATAAATTCTAACCCAGTGTTAAAACACTTCTCTCCATAAATATTAATCCAGTGCTGGAATGCTCTTGTCTTCTGCTTCCCAGCTATGATTCCAACATGGATGACTCTCGGGACAACAAGAAGAACAAGTTCGCCAACACCATGGCTTTTATGGAGGAGTACCTGAACAATGTGCTGAATGATGACCTGCCTTTTTCCAATGATGAGAAGAACAAGCTCACCTATGAGGTGGGTGTACCGCCCCACCACCTCCAGGACAAAGACACAGGCAGTCGTTCCCCTTCTCTGTACCTGTCTGTGTTTTAAACTTCGCCAGGCATATCCCCTATACACAGCCATGTTCACATGATCCACATGATCCACTCTTTAGAGAGCCAGGCTCTTTGAGGATTTCTTTGAGGAAATCCTGACTTGTAAGAGCCACATCTGCAAAGGTAACTACGATAAGTTTGTCTGCTATTACTTTTTAGGTTTGCGTTAAAACTCATCATTAGATGATAAAATCAGTTTAACACTGACCACTTGCAAGCAATGACAGCAGCCAGTAGGTGGCTGTCGTGTTTTCATTAAAAGGTCTGTGCTCATCTCTCTAGGTTGTGAGCCTAGCCCGGCACCTCATCTACTTTGGCTTCTACAGCTTCTTTGAGCTGCTGCGACTGACACGCACCCTGCTGGGCATTATCGACTGCATCCCCAATCCTGCCCTCATGCACAACATGTTCCAGGATGATGTTGCTGGTGAGCAGAGCCTCCAGGGCTGGAGATGTGGGGTGGGTCAGAGAGATAAGGATGGAATTAAGGACTGGCAGTAGTGCAGAGTGAAAATGGAGAGGAGGGCAGTTCAAAGCGATCACAGGAGGAATAGTGGAGTCAGAGGGCTGAGCAGGAAAGACGCAGATGGAGATGAGTCAGAGAAAACTATGGACTCGGAAAGAAAGAATAAGAGGATCAGGGAGGATGGAGAGTAGATAACAGAGGGACAGAGAGAGTGTCTTCAACATTCTCACCTGCTTTACAGGGAAGAACCTGAAGCGCTCTATCCATGGAGTGGGTCACATGATGACCACTATGGTCCTGAGCAGGAAGCAGTCCATCTTCGGCGGTCCAGGACGTTCCAGCGTCAGTGTTGACCCTCAGGCCCGCAGCAAGGACAGCATCGACAAGCAGGATGTGACTGTCATGGACACCAAGCTGAAGATTCTGGAGATCATGCAGGTTTGCCTTCAGCAAGTGCACAGTGGAGACCTGTTGAAAACGTGCAAAATGAACAACTGAATTAAACCAGGGAATCTTGTTTAGAATGGGAAAGCGCTATGTTTACTGGGGAAAATGCAGTGCGTTTTCAGTCTTCAAGGCCTGCAAGGCTTCTGGGTCTCACCACCTCTCAGTTAGTTAATTGATTGTTTGTTAAATTAAGCCAATTTAATCCTTTCCTTAGGGATAAAGCAGGCTATGATAAGCATAGTCCTGTGAGTGCTGAGAAATGCATTCTGTCATCGCAGGAGGCACTTTGCTCCTCCATGTCTTTCCATGACTCTGCCAGGGATGAACAATGCTGTGAAAGATGGATTGGAACATACACTAGGGATGATCCGGCTGGAGAACTACGTTACATAAAGAATTTTCTTAACTCGCAGCGGTTACTGACATTGATGTTTCAGGACTGTGAGTCTTTCTCTGTTCTGACCTTATTCTTCTTTTTTCTCACCCTCCCCAGTTCATTCTCAATGTGCGTCTGGACTATCGTATCTCCTTCCTGCTCTCCGTCTTCAAGAAGGAGTTTGTGGAGGTGTACCCCATGGAAGATGCAGACGCCACTGCTGCCATCGAGCATGCAGGTGACCCTCTGATATGTGTCCTGCAGGAAACTAAGCATTCATTCTCCTTTTCCTTCTACTTCATAATCTGTATCTTTATATTTTCTGCACCAGCTACCATTAACCTGCAGCGCATTGGAGAGCAAGCAGAAGCCATGTTCGGAGTTGGGTAAGTCCAATTTTTGATGTTTGTTCCTTGATGCCCATTGTTTCTATCAGCGGTCTGTTCCTGTAGTTCTTTAGGATGTGAATCACTGGTTAATTGTAACAATTTTAGCCAGAAACTTACACTGTTATGTAATTGAAGATGAAACCCAAAAGACTTGTAGACCAGTGTTATCGAGAGAGAGACCTTGCAAGTTCTAGCTGAAGATGATGATAATATGCTGAATTCACTTCATACGGTGTCTCACAGAAATGTATTTGTGAAGATGTGCATTGTGCTGATCCAGCCTTCTCTCCAACCCAGGAAGAATAACAGCATCCTGGAAGTGGATGATGAGGGGGGTCGCATGTTCCTGCGGGTTTTGATCCACCTCACCATGCATGACTACCCCCCACTCATATCGGGCGCATTGCAGCTGCTCTTCAAACACTTTAGCCAGAGACAGGAGGTCTTGCACACCTTCAAACAGGTAACTGGCCTTCTGACTACATTCAGTGCAGATAGCTTACCTTCTGACAGGTAACCACATTCAAGATGGGTAGTGTATCTGACCTTCTGACAGGTGACCACATTCAGGGCAGGTAGCTCACCTTCTGACTGGTAAGCTATCACTTTCAGGCAGGCAGTATTCAACTTTTGAATGTTTAACACATGTTCAGAATATCAAATGTTAGTTTAAAGACCAGTGTAACTGTGTGTGAATTGTAGTAGTTTAAGCTTCCCTCCGTCTCTTTCTCCATTTCCCTCTCCTCTCTCCTACTCGCTTCTTTCCCTTCCTCCCTCTCTCCATTTCCTGTCTCTCTCTTAGGTCCAGCTGCTGATCTCGGCGCAGGACGTCGACAACTACAAGCTTATCAAGAGCGACTTGGACCGGCTGCGCACCATGGTGGAGAAGTCAGAGCTGTGGGTGGACAAGAAAAGCAGCAGCGCAGGGGGAGGGGAGGGGAAGATGGACAAGAAGGAGAAAGAGGTTAGGGCTGCATAGTCACAGGGGCGGTTCGCTGGGCAGTTTGTATAGAGTGGGAGTCACAACGGATCCTGGGCTTCCCAGGTCAATCCTCAAATTTGAAGTCATGTCTGTATCAATGACAAGTAAAAACTGTATTAAATGCACTACCTGAGAGCCATAGTTAATTCAGCGTTCTTCTTGAAGAGCCTGGTTTTAGGAGAGCAGATCACATATTTTCAATAACAAATTCCATTTATATTTCTGTCCTAATGAAATAAAGCTTACTGCACTGAGGTGTGGTTAGTTTTATCGGAGACCCCTAGGGTTGTGTCAGTGCAAGCTGGGAAACCGATGTCCCTACCCTCTCCTAGGCTGTTCCTGAAGCCCCCGAGCCAAAGAAGGAGAAGTCGGAGAAGAGCAACGAGAACTATCAGATCGTCAAGGAGGTTGTTGTGCTGCCTTGGCATACTCTGGGGTCTAGATGCAAATTAGTTTGTACAGGGCAGGGTGGTTATATTAGAGGGGCTGAGTAATAACTTATGTTGACCTGTGTGTTCAGATATATGTTTGTTTTTTCTGCTTGATAAGCACCCCTTGAGCTTCCATATACACTAACCAGTTCCTGATCCCACCTTTGACTCTCCTGTAATTTCCCTCGGACTCCTCCTGAACTTTCATGACATCCCCTGACCTCTGTCTGAGACCTCTCTGTGACCCCTGTTCCCCGGCAGATTCTGGAGCGGCTCAATAAGATGTGCAGCTCGGGGGTGTGGAAGAAGCAGCAGCGTCTCTTGAAGAACATGGGCGCCCACAAGGTGATGCTGGATCTGCTGCAGGTCTCCTATGACAAGGTGAGTGAGTGTTGGGCACTGTGCTGGGCTGTAACCCCAAGGGGACTTCACACGCAGGGTCAGATCCATCCCAGTTAACCGGGAAACCACACTGTCATCGTCCAGGCTCCTCTAGCACCCAGTACTCCCTCTGGTGCTCTGCGGTTGTGTTCGGTCCGACCTCAGCCTGCCGCAGACATGGTGTTAAAAGTTGCCCTCATATTAGGATTAAAACTGATAATAATAAGCAGTGGCAAACATTGGCATTTCTTAAATGGCATTGCCTATAACTAGACATTAGATGCTGACAAATCGAATCTGTGATGTGAGTGAACAAGTATTGTAGCATTTGCTAAAATGCTGTGCCTTGGCTGTTTGAGTCTATTCAGCATGGATTATGAATGTTGTGATGGTCTTTTTTGCCTCTTCCCTTTTTCAGAGCGATATGAAAATGCAAGAAATCATAAAGTACACTCACCAGTTCCTCCAGAAGTTCTGCATGGGCAATCCTGAGAACCAGGCCCTGCTTCACAAAAACCTCAGCCTCTTCCTCAACCCAGGGGTAAGTGATGGATCTACAGCCTATTTTTCAACCATCCCTAAGACTTGCAGGCCTGATGTCTTCGCTGCTCTTTTGCGATATTCTGTCACTTAGAGTATAAGAGGATGTTAAGCCATCAATTCAAACTGAATTGTTTATACTACCCATATGTGCTCTGAAATTGGTACCCCAATGCTTTGTAAGGTCATGGAGTTGTTTTTCGTATTCTCTCACATCTGTCACTCTGTCCTTATTTCCCTTCTGTACACCAGCTCCTGGAAGCAGAGACAGTGCAGTACATCTTCGCTAACAACTACCAGCTGTGCTCCGAGATCAGTGAGACGGTCCTGCAGCACTTCATCCACTGCCTGGCCACGCATGGCCGCCATGTGCAGTATCTCAACTTCTTGCACACCATCATCAAGGCCGAGGGAAAATACGTCAAGAAGTGCCAGGACATGATCATGACCGAGGTAAGAAAGCGCCCCCGGTGTTTCCCACTCTGGAGCCTCTTTGTTAATTTTGTGCTGAGCATGGCATTGCAATAGGTTTATTATGCTGAAGCCAAGGCAGCTGTCCAGTGTCCAATCCCCCCCCCCACCCTCTCTTTCCTCTCTCCTTGAACATGCAGCTGACAAACGCAGGGGAAGACGTGGTTGTGTTCTACAACGACAAGACGTCCTTTGCCATAATGCTGGAGCTGATGGCGGAGTCGCGGGAGGGCGTCCAGGAGAACAGCCCGCTGCGCTACCACATCTCTCTGGTGGAGCTGCTGGCCGCCTGCGCCGAGGGCAAGAATGTCTACACTGAGATCAAGTGCACTTCGCTGCTGCCCCTGGAGGACGTGGTGCGCGTCGTCACCCATGAGGACTGCATCACTGAGGTATCACAACGGGACAGCTGGCACTTTGGGTCAAGAGTCCCTCAAAAGTGTAAAGTTGTCCACAATGCTTCTCTCACTCTACAAAGGGGTTTGACATAGAGGGACTTGGCAGAGGTCAGAAGAACCGGATAAACTAAGTTTTTTTTTTTGATCAAACAATGACCAGCAGTTCCTTAGGGTGTGCTGTAGCTGATTAAACATCCTGAATGGAAGAAGGGTGATATCTAGGTGTGGAGTCTGTTACTTTTCAGTATAAGTTGCTATCGCCCTCTGCAGGTGAAGATTGCCTACGTCAACTTTGTGAACCACTGCTATGTGGACACGGAGGTGGAGATGAAGGAGATCTACACTAGCAATCACATCTGGAAGATGTTTGAGAACTTCACTGTGGACATGGCCAGGGTATGGACCAGAAATTCTGTTTAATACCTTTGCTGAAGCTGGGATACTTGACCGGACCACACTCTCATATACCGGGTATATTTAACAGGGAACAGTGTTATGTTAACAAAAATGTTTAAATTTTCACCCAGTTTCTCTCTCTGCACCCTTTCGCCTCCCTCTCCAGGTGTGTAATAAGAGAGAGAAGCGGTTCCAAGACCCCACTCTGGAGCGCTATGTTATCACAGTTGTCCTAGACACCATCAATGCTTTCTTCAGCTCACCCTTCTCTGAGAACAGCACTGCGCTGCAAGTGAGTACCAGAATGGCACTACCTGCCCTTGTTCCCTTCCATGCTGACATCACCACTTCTGCTTCATTTGTACCTTTTATGTCTTGCAATTATCTGAAAATAGGAAGAATTGTGTACTTTTCGAAAAGGCTTTGATTGTCATCACCCCCATAGAGGACTCATGCCTTTGGTCTCCGGCACCAGAGGCACTTGCTGTACTCCTGCTACAAAGGACATCTGAAGTGTGTGTTGTCACTGTCTGTGCACAATGATCCTGCCAGGGTCAGAAGAACGTAAGAAAGGTTACAGATGATAGGAGGCCATTCGATCCACCTGGTACAGTTGTTTGTTAGTTGCTTATCCAAGGATCTCTTCCAGTATTGAAGGAAGCCAAGGCATAGATCTTCAACCTGACATTGTTCTTTCAGTCTAGAAGTATAGGACATTTCAGTCACAGAACGTATCTGGATCTTGTCTTGAGCGTTTGCAAAGACGAGATCCGTTGGGCCGTCAGCTGCAATGGCCCTTTGCCAGGACCAGTGCTGTGCAGTGATGGTGATGGGGCCCCATGTTTCCTCTCCCCCCCGCAGACCCATCAGACCATTGTGATCCAGCTCCTGCAGTCCACAGTGCGGCTCCTGGATTGCCCCTGGCTGCAGCAGCAGCACCGCGCACTGGTGGAGGCCTGTATCCGCACCCTCGCCATGACCGGTGAGACTGGGGAAGGGAGTTGTGCAGCTGCATGGCAGTGAGGAGGGGACAGGGGGTGACAGAATAAGCATGTGCATGTGGATGTGTTAAGGGGGGTCAGCCAGGGGCATGACTTGGGACAGAGCCGTGAATGGAGTGCTGGAAATATCTTGGGTTTATGGGTCTGAGAATGGCACAGTGATGTACAGCGGGAGTATGATAGTTCTATTCATGTGTGTCTTGTGCAGCAAAAGGGCGCTCCATTGTATTGCCAGTGGAACTAGATACCCAGATCAGCACCATGCTGAGCAGCAGTGTGCTGGGCTCTCTCTCTCGCAACAACCCCAACTACAAAAGCCTGACCCGGTCCAACCGGCCTCCCGCCCCCAACAACCCCTGGGACTACAAGAACATCATCGAGAAGTTGCAGGTCAGAGCTCTCGCCATCTTACACAGTACCCCCTTTCCATCGACAGCCACGATGAGCAGTCATACAGTATGCAGTGCAGTAAGCCACTCTCTCTCTCCCAGGACATTATCAACACGCTGGAGGAGAGGCTGAAGCCCCTGGTAGAGGCAGAGCTCTCTGTGCTGGTGGATGTCCTGCACCATCCAGAGCTGCTGTTTATAGAGGGCACTGAAGCCCGATCACGCTGCGAGACTGGTGGCTTCATTTCCAAGTTAGTTTGGCACAAGCTGTTCCATGTGTGGTGCTTCTGCATTGGAATGTACTGTAGTAGTTGTATGTGGGCTCCAAGTACTAGACAACACACTATGTTGTTTGCTTTGACTCCGTGTGTTAAATTGTGTGCTGTGGTCTTTGTGGATTAAGCAGTGCTTTGTGCAAGAAGCACTGCAATGTGTTGTATGCTGTCAGCTCTGTATTAAGAGGTGCTCTGCATGAAGCCGTGCACTTTGCTGTGGGCTCTGTGCATTAAGTGGTGTTCTGTGCCATCTCGTCCATAGGCTGATCCAACACACCAAAACACTGATGACCTCGGAGGAGAAGTTGTGCATCAAGGTGCTGCGCACTTTGCAGGAAATGCTCATCAGAAAGTATGATTTTGACGAAAAGGTGAGAGCATCTGGGTCAGAACGGGCTGCTGGTGTTCTGGAGGTTAAGTGGTCATTGCTGTTTACTCTGGAGGATTGGAGTGTTGGTTAACAAGACTGCAGGTAGAATAACACACAGCCTTTCTCTACATTTCATTGAAGAGCCATGACGCATTGCTGTTTGTCACTACAATACAGCAGCTGCAGAATATTTGCAGGAATGTATAAGCCCCATTTCCCAAATGATATTGAGCATATTTACAGTATGGGGTACAGTGCTGTTATGTTCCTGTCCAAAAGAAGGGTGCTGGTGTAACCATGCTGAGACAGTGTGCATGGCCTCACTTCGGTCTCTCTTTTAGAGCATCTCTCTGAGGAAGGTGCTGCTGCAGAACTACCTCTACAACAAGAAGAGTGGTGGAAGGGGAGAACTGCCAGAGCTGACCTTAGGGGGTAAGAACAGTTCCAGAGGAGACAGGTGTCTGTATCAACAGTGTTTAAACCATTATTTTTCTACTTACAGTATTTTACAACAAATGTTGAACTTTAGAACATTTGCAGCCCAGAGGAGACTTCCATATTGTTAATCCAACCCTTTTCTTGAAAAATCCTAGAATTTGCTAAGCTAGTCCATAGTAATACAGTACATTGATGTTGTTGTTTAAGGTGTGCTGAGGTCTGGTGCCACAGCTGGGAGTGCTTTCTGCAGTTTCAGCTTTGGTTATTTCTGGCATCCCTTCCTATAGCAACAGCTGTTCTCCTGTGCTGTTTCCGGAATTTTCCCTGTCGCTTGTTGGTTTTATTTGATGGTAGCTTTCTGGATTTTGTTCAGCACTATTTTATAAGCCTTTTAGAGCACCCCAGGAATTAAACTTAATGGCCCCGCCACTGTGAGGTAGCAATGCTAACAACTGTGCCACCAAGCTGTAACTTAACTTATTTTTAGCCTTGGAAATAGTAATTTCAGAGAGTAAAAGTGATGCTTTTGGATGAAGATGAGACCATAGCCTAGTCTGTGTGCTTCAGGTCTAGAGGTGGACAGGGACTGGGCCACAGTAGCGGCAGTGCAGTGTCGGCTGGACAGGGAGGGTGGGACCAAGCTCGTCACTGACCTCATCATGAGCAGCAAGAACGACAAGATCTTCTTTGAGAGCATCCAGCTGGCCATCTCACTGCTGGAGGGGGGCAACACCGAGATCCAGGTGGGAGAGACATACAGACATAAGTGTCAGCTCACATAATAAAACATTTTGTTTTGGTTACTGATTATTTTGTCAGAAGAGTGACGTTATTAACAGTATTGCCCTGTCTCCTGTCGAAGAATTCATTCTACAAGTTGATGATGGGGGACAACAAGTCAGAGAAGTTCTTCAAGGTTCTTCATGACCGCATGAGGAGCGCGCAGCAAGACATCAAAGCTACCGTGTCAGTCAATGTGGGCGAGATGAGCAATAAGGCCAGAGACTCCAAAGAGATGGACAGCAGTGAGTCTTAGGCTCTCTCTCTCTTTTCCTCTTTCTTCCTCTCTGTCCCGCCCCCTGCATGATCACTGGACTTCACAAACAGATCCTAGTTTTACACACGCTGTGACTATGATTTGTAGGTGGGCCGGCCCATTTCGCGATGGCGGACTCCACAGGGAAGCTTCATGCTGGCCGTGCAGCTGTCTCTGAGCAGCCGGAGACTGAGGCAGAGATGGGTCCTGCAGTCATGATCATGAAGCCCATCCTGCGCTTCCTACAGCTGTTGTGTGAGAATCACAACCAAGATCTGCAGGTCAGGAGCAAACCAGTCTATATGCCTGTGCACACAGATCACACTTTCATTTACACCTGTACACACAACTATATTTACTCTTCTGATTTTTTTCTACCCTCCTCTTCATTCTCCATATAAAGAGTACAAAAATCAGTCAGTGGAATTGGCTTCTGTTCTTGAGAGCTCTCTTCAGTACTAAACATTCCCAGATGTAATTCAAGATCAGATTCTTCCCTCCATGTGCTTTTTGGGTATAGACTCAGGAACTGCTATCACAACAGGAAAACCTGTCCAGCTGCCCGTCTTGTTATTTTAATTCCAGTTAAATGTAACTGTTGCTCTCCATCTTGCTCAGAATTTCCTGCGCAATCAGAACAACAAGACCAACTACAACCTAGTGTGCGAGACTCTGCAGTTCCTGGACATCATGTGTGGCAGCACTACAGGCGGGCTGGGCCTGCTGGGTCTCTACATCAACGAGAATAACGTGGGGCTCATCACTCAGACACTGGAGACCCTGACTGAGTACTGCCAGGGGCCCTGCCAGGAGAACCAGGTCAGGACAGGTCATAGACCAGTAGGGCTGCATTAAACAGCCCATCTACAAAAAGTTAAAAAGCTGCTCCAGCTGTTGAAGTAATGTACCTCTTATTTTTCTTTCCATTCTCCAACCCCCCATGAGTTCTTTAGAGTCATGAGCAACTTGTTGATTGCCATCACTTTCAAGACATCAGCTTGCTTCTGCTGCAGCAGAAAGTACCCTCCAGGCTGTCTGTCACCTTCCACTGACCAGGCGTCTTTAGAGCACGTTTCTCTTCCTGTGTTCCAGACCTGCATCGTCACCCATGAGTCCAACGGTATTGACATCATCACTGCGCTCATCCTCAATGACATCAGCCCGCTGTGCCGCTACCGCATGGAGATGGTGCTTCAGCTGAAGGTTGGAAACTTCCCCTGTCCTCTCTCTCCTCTTTCCTGTTTTTCCCTCTTTCCCCTATGCCTTAATGTTACCGAAAGTTTCAAACTTACGAACCATTTTTCGTAAGTCAGTAATTCATGCAGTGTGTTTTCACCGGTGTGTTTTGTTTTTAATTTTGCCTGGACACAGGACAACGCCTCCAAGCTGCTCTTGGCCCTGATGGAGAGTCGCCATGACAGCGAGAATGCCGAACGGATCCTGTTCAACCTGCGACCCCAGGAGCTGGTAGGACAGAGTCCTCTGTGTCTCTGTGCACTGCCAGGCTCACAGTCAGGCCAGCACAGTGGAGCTCTGCTATGCAACCTCAATTATGGATGTTTTACATGGACAGTTTGCCCAGAGTGTTCTTAGTTTGCCTTTGTCAGACATTTCCCTTTCCTGTGGTTTCTGTTGTGTCCATGCCTTCCTAGATTTTACCACGCTTCTGTCATGATTTCAGTGCATTTTAACCACAGTACATGCTAGAAACCGTCTTTAAGAGCTGCAACTTTGCATTCAAAGCACCTTTTTAATCTTGAAACTTAATCTTAAACCCAGATAACCTGAATAAATTAGGTTTATTCAAGTACCCAGCAACTTGAATAAAAAAATTAGTTGGAATGAGATCAGAAGATTCTACAGATTTTTATGGACTGAGCTCCTGCAACACTTGGTGTCAGTGCAAACTGACAGGTCATTATTTTACCAGCTAAAGAGAGGGACCTCTGGGGTTGTTCTATAGAGTTCAAAACTATAATCTGTCTGTCTCTTTATCTCAGTATTTTACTAAAATTGGTGAGTGCAAGGTTTCACAAATCCTGTCTGCTGGTGACCCAAGCGTTGCCCAGTGGAGAGAATGCCAGTGTGAGGTGCGGTTTGTCTTTTCCTACACCACCACGCTGTCCAAGCTCCCCATGCCTGCCTGTGTCCCCGTGCTGCACAGGTGGAGGTGATCAAGAAGGCGTACCACCAGGAGGATGAGTGCGAGGGGGGGGAGGTGTCGCCGCGTGAAGTTGGACACAACATCTACATCTTGGCCCTGCAGGTACCGCCCACACGCATACTCCCCTGGCACCTGGCGCCCCTCTGCGAGTGCTGGAGAAAGTGGCATGTTCAGTCCAGGCAGCAGGGCAGCCACAGCTAACAGCTCAGTTCGTTCTCTAGGACACTGGCTGTTGGCTTAAGAAGTGGCTGCTGTTATAGCTGATCTGCCACTACAAGCTGCCAGATTGCCTGTTATAGTGGTAAATGCATAGAGTGGGTAATAATCTGATAATTGATTAGCCTGTTGTTGAATTGGTGTTTGTGCTTGTTCTCACATGGATTTAATAAGGATTTTTGTTAAAGGACTTGCTTGGTGCTAGTAGTAGCTGGATTTGTTTGAAACATTTTTTTGGTTGTAAAATTGCAATGAAGTCTCAAGCACTTGCTTCGATTTGTCACGGTGGAGGTGTTATGTGTGCAGATGCCTGGGACTGTCCTCAGTAAGGGTGGTAATATGTATCCTGAAGCAGAATTTTACATAAGGTAGAAGTTGTGAAATATAAGACATACATTAAGACTATCAGTCTGACTCTAAACTCTTATCTGATTGCCACTCTTGAAAAGGAAGGATATATACTTGCTGAGTTAGTCAAAATACCCATTTTCCCCTACAGGCCTATATCAGCCCTGTAGCTGAAAGATCCCTATCAATGCTGCAGGCCTCTTGTTAGCTGGAAGAGTGTGATCATCGCTTTGCAGAACCCACATACACACACTGTCACTGTGACAGTGAAACTCCACTCTCACTTGTGCAGGGTTGGAATATGAACAGTAACTGTAAACCTGAAATTTCATACATAAGACCTCTGACCCCTGACCTCTCCTTGCAGCTAGCCAGACACAACAAGAATCTGATACACCTGCTGAAGCCACTGAAACGCACACAGGAGGAAGATGAGGAGGGCATCTCATCCATGGTAAGACTCTTGCACCTCTAATTACAGTAAATCTGTATAGCCTGAGCGTGTCTTCATTCAGCAGTGTTGACTGGATTCTCTCTCTTGCCGTCCCCAGCTCAACCTCAATAACAGGCAACTGTCAAAAATGCTGAAGTCCTCTGCTCCAGAAGGAGAAAAGAAGGAAGACCCCCTAGAGTACTACGAACAACACACGGCGCAGATTGAGGTATGGGGTCACCTGGATGAGAAAAAAGGAGTAACTAATGGCTTTGCTGTAATCAGGCTTCACATTTAACCTCCCAGCTTCTCCTTACCTCACTCCCTCAACCTCAGTTGGGTATCTCTCTCCACTTCATCTCTCTCCTTTTCTCCTCTGTGTGTCTGCAGATTGTGCGAGAGGACCGCAGCATGGAGCAGATCGTGTTCCCAGTCCACAGCATCTGCGAGTTCCTGATGGAAGAGTCCAAGCACCGTGTCTTCACCACCACCGAGCAGGACGAGCAGGGCAGCAAAGTCAGCGACTTCTTCGAGCAGACCTCCTTCCTGCACAACGAGATGGAGTGGCAGAAGAAGCTGCGCAGTATGTAGCATACTTCTGTCTTCCTCAGAACCCTCTCCCCTCTCCCCTCCTTCTCCATCCTCTGCTCTGAGCCCATCATTCAAGTCAAGGTGTGTAGCGTGTTGATCTCATGTCCTTGGCATGTGCAGGCATGCCCGTGCTCTACTGGTTCTCTCGCCGGATGACATTGTGGGGCAGCATTTCCTTCAACCTGGCCGTCTTCATCAACCTCCTCATTGCTGTCTTTTACCCCTACAGCACAGGTGAGCTAGGGTGGGAGGATGGGGTATTTTGGGTTTGGGGTCTCAGCCTAGGGGATGTTTATTTGCCAAATTATTTCTGCCACCCAGCCCCCTCTTTCTCAGTTTTAAACTCTCTCTCCTTCTCCTTCTTACTGCTTTGTCCTCTGATCCACCCATCTCCCCCTGTCCAGAGCCAGTGGAGTCCCCGATCGTGCCCATGCTGTTCTGGGTGATGGCGGGGCTGTCTGTGATGGGGTTGTTCTCCCAGAGATACGGGCTGCGGCCCCTCACTGTGGCCCTCATCCTGCGCTCCATCTACTACTTAGGCATCGGCCCCACTCTGATCCTCTTGGGCACGCTCAACGTAAGCCGGCGCTGCTGTGGGAAAGTGCAGACCAGCTCAGTTGGGAAATGCAGTGTTTAAGGGGAGAGTTTATTTGTGATCTGTCCACAAGAGGGCACCAGACAGTCACACTTTCACACAGTCACAGAGGAGGTCAGCTACCTCATATGTTTCTAATACCTGATTTGTCAGAGCAGCAAAGATTTTACTGTTTTTACTGTAACAGGTCACTGACATAGTCAAATCAAAGCGCCAAACACAGCTAATCCTGTTCCGGATTTCATGGTTGAGAAGCAAACTAATGTGTAGCAGCAGCTGTTGTGTCAGTTTGTGTGTATAACTGTCAGCTCAGGACTGAGAGTACAGTTCTGTGCTGAAGTTCAGAGGCCACTCTTGTTCAGCGTCTCTCTCTCTTCCAACTTGCTCTCTCCTGTTCTCCACACTCCTTCCCTCTCTCCTTTTTTCTGCTCTCCCTCCCTCTCTCCTCTCTGCAGCTCATCAATAAGATTGTGTTTGTGGTGAGCTTTGTTGGCAACCGTGGGACTTTTATCCGTGGGTATAAGGCCATGATCATGGACATGGAGTTCCTGTACCATGTGGGCTATGTGCTGACCAGCACCCTGGGGCTGTGTGTCCACGAGCTCTTCTACAGTATCCTCGTAAGTCACACCCCTCTCCCACTCCTCCTCAAATCCGATTTCTCCCTCTTCATTTCTTAGTCTAACCTACACGATGAACAGCCAGCTCCATTTTGTAGTACTGGAGGAAAGGGGGCACTATAACCTTAGCCTGTCCCCAGTGTCAGGGTGTACCAGATGTGATCCAGATGTTACCCATAGCCTTGCATTCTTCCAGCTGTTCGATCTGATCTACCGAGAGGAGACTCTGTTCAACGTGATCAAGAGCGTGACACGGAACGGCCGCTCCATCCTGCTGACTGCGCTGCTCGCGCTCATCCTCGTCTACCTCTTCTCCATTGTGGGCTTCCTCTTCCTCAAGAATGACTTCATCATGGAGGTGGACCACCTGTCCCAGGCCAAGGACACAGGTATGAAGGAGAAAGGTAGGGTCAGGGAAGGATAATCTGAAAGCTCAGCGCCACTACAGAAGCCTAGTTTATTATATAATGTTAAAAGCAGCACAGTCCAATAGCACAATGAAATGAATTTGTGGTAATAATATGTTACAATATAGAGACGTGCAACATTACAGAAATGGAGGAAAAACTGAGCAGGGGGAACACATACAATCACGAGAAGACGTCGGAAAACATTACAGCTGTCTTTCGAAGCGGAGTATGTCCCTGGAGACCTCTGACCTCTGACCTCTGACTGCCCTCTCTCAGACATAGCCAGTGGTTACGGAGAGGCTGCCAAGGACTTCCTGAACTCCTGCAGTGGAGATGGCGTGAGCTGCACCACCGAAGACAACACGCCGGCCGTCCCTGAGGGTGAGAGAGTGAGCAGTGATAATTTTAACAGCACCATTTCTACTGCTGCCGCTAGCAATCATCACCGTGTGTTCAAAGCTCTTGTACTGCATTGATAGGAAGCAATATCAGGAAAATAATGATGGTTCTGAATCAATTGCTTATACCTAAGAAAAACAAAATTGCTCTAATGGTAAAAGAAAGCAGAATTTTTTATGTGTATAATTTGTACGCCAAGGCAAACAGTCTGGAACTGAAAGAGGGGGGTGTGTTCTTCCCTGTGCAGAGGAGGATGATGGGACGGAGCGCGCTTGTGACACCCTGCTGATGTGCATCGTGACGGTGCTGAACCATGGGCTGCGGAATGGCGGGGGGGTCGGAGATGTCCTACGCAAGCCTTCTAAGGACGTAAGAGGAGCCTCCTCCCCTCTTGATGTGCTTGCCTCTCACAAAGCAATCGCAGACATTTGTGCTTACAGATATGCCTCCCCTTATCAAGGCCCTTGTGGACTGTCCCTCTTTGGCATGCCAAACAAAGGCATGCTTTTCATTAACATGTATACTGTACTTACAGATATACCACCTGCCACTGCGGGGCTGTAGCCCAGCATCATTACACACAGAGTCAATACTGTACATACAGTATACAGTAAATCACTGCAGTGCACCTTTCACATGTTTCTACTTTATACTGCTCACAAATGGTTACCGAGCCAGTTTACTCCTGCTGTGCTATGCGTGGTGTGAAATGTTCAGATTAGTTTCATAACACACACGTTTTTCAGGTCTGCACTCATTAGCTGTTAAAAGCTCCTTATTTGGTAAGACTCATGCACACCCCTAATCCTTCATTGTGTAAACACTGCGAGCTTGCCTGTCTTGGGGAGGGGGAAATGTGATGGAACTGGGGAAAGAGTCAATATCATTCTCTCACAGTGGAAATGCTGCTAACTCATCCCAATCTGACAGTCTCGTCTGTGTGTGTGTCTCCTCCACAGGAGGCTCTATTTCCAGCACGTGTGGTCTATGATCTGCTCTTCTACTTTATTGTCATCATCATCGTCCTCAACCTCATCTTTGGGGTTATCATCGACACCTTTGCCGATCTGCGCAGCGAGAAACAGAAGAAAGAGGAGATTCTGAAGACCACCTGCTTCATTTGTGGTGTGTTAAAGGGAGAGGGAGGGATAGGGGTGCAGGGAGTGAGAGGGAGGCCAGCACTCTACCTGTGCAGAGAAGGGGTACACTGAAGAGGAGGTACTCATGGCTGAGCAATTTGACAGTGTCAAGGGCTCCCTAGTTTCAAGCACTAACTCCAGGCTCCCTTTGGTTTCTCCAGGTCTAGAGAGGGACAAGTTTGACAATAAGACTGTCTCGTTCGAGGAGCATATCAAGATAGAACACAACATATGGAACTACCTCTACTTCATCGTACTGGTGCGAGAGAAGAACAAGACAGACTACACAGGTCCTGAGAGCTACGTAGCCATGATGATCAAGGTACGACCAGAACTACTTCACTATCTACGATTGTTATTGTAGTGGCAGGAAATTGTCTTCCTGGACCAATATCTACCTCTTTTTTGTTTTTTTCAGATAATTTAAATAATGCGGTTGAGCAAGGGTTACTTTTATAATGGAAAAACCCCTTTGGCTTTGGTTAGAAAGGCAGATCAAAGCACAATATCTATGGAATGTTCATGTAGCAAAATTGTGTCACTTCATGAAGGGATTGAGCCACCTGACTCTTTGGCAACTATAAGATTCTTGCGATTTTCCCTTAGTAGGAGTGGGTTCTGTGTGTGCATGGGTGGGTTCTAAGAATGCAGCCGTGTATCTTTGAGTGATGGGGATCTTCTTTTTTCGCAACCTGCAGAACAAGAACCTGGACTGGTTCCCACGGATGCAGGCCATGTCACTCGTGGTCACCGACACAGACGGGGAGCAGAACGAGATGAGGAACTTGCAGGACAAGTTGAACTCCACCATGAAGCTGGTCACTCACCTGACCACACAGCTGACTGAACTGAAAGAACAGGTGACTAATCTCGTCTGAATACACAGCTGCCTTGAGATGTATGTACAGGTAACTGCACTCTGACCTCGCCACACAGATGATTAATGAACAGGTAATAAATGCACCTGAGGCCACAGATCATCCGAGGTGAAAGAACACATAAAAGTCTCACCACAGATGCATCGACAAAGTGTGATCTTCACACCAGGTCCAGTTAATTTAAACACCTAAATGAAAAAAGACCTGGTAATCTTGAATTAAGCCCAGTAAAGTCAATACAAATGCAGTAAGTCATTAAGAGCTGAGATGGAATGACACTCAGTGACCCTGGTATCTTTCAGGGGCTAGGGAAGAGGCTCATTGCAGACTGTGTGTCCTGCTCAGCCCTAATGCTTTCTAGGATCTTGTGAGTGTCCTCTCTTTGTGCCCTAGATGACAGAGCAGAGGAAACGGCGCCAGCGCATGGGCTTCGTTGACGTGCAGGGCTCCTCATCTGCCACGCCCACTGGAGCAGGAGCAGGAGGCAACCACCAGATTGTCAAGACGTAGCTCCACTCTATCCTCAGTCCCATGCCCTGTAAGGCAGGCCCCCTCAGCTGTGACAACATGGTTCCTTCCAGAGCTCACATGTACAGTCACCTGGTCTCAGGGCCAGACCACTCCACCAAGACAGAGGCTTTATAAGGGCTGGGTCAGCACATCTTCTTGATGAAAACTTTACCAGCACTGTGCTCCGGAAACCTCTGAACCTCCTGCATCAGCCTCCCTTCTTTAATCTGTTTGTTGTGTTGTTGGTTATGTTTGTTTGTCATGGTGCATTTCATGACTGTGAAAAACATGTCTCTCTTACACTGGTCACGTACTATGGTCACGTACTTGATGTCCTTGTACATTTCTGTACTTTATTATTGTTGTTGTCCTTATTGTCCTTTGTGTTTCTCTTTTTTCCTTTCAAGTTTTTCGTGATCATGCTTTGTAGCTGGTGTTTTCCAGGAGGGGATGGAGGCTGATGTGACCTCCACTGTCTCACTGTGTCAGTGTGACAGAGAGTGCCATTCCACTACATTACAATTCAACTTACTGAGTTACCACATACTTTCTCTACAGTTTTTCTGAGGGAGAACTGGATGGAGAGGGAGGGGTGAGAGGGGCTGTGTGAAGTTCGGTATCCCCAGCAGAGCCTGGAATAAAGATTCAGCAGCCCTGACACCACCTTGGCAAACATTTTCACAATAACACTCATAGTCTCAGGACCAGGGGAGATACTGCTGTGCGGTCCTTTCGGAAACACTCTATTGTGAAACGGTTCTGAGCCAGCTTATGCAACAAAATGACAGAAGAACTGATTGAGCGACACAGTTGTTCATATAGTCCTGGGAAACCGGCAGGTCGCTTGTGTGATCGTGTACATTTCTACACAGAATTGTCAGCATGCAACAAAATATGCAACATGCCTGCTACTCAAAGTTGCTTATTCACCCTTTTAGTACGTATATTGTTAAACTATATTTAACATTTAGTTTTCAAATTCTCATCACATATTCTTGTGGATTGAGCCATGTAAAATACAGAAAGTTAATACTATGTTCTACAGATACAGTATGTGTGTGTATGCCTGTCTGTACTGCAATCTGGACCACAGCTGTAGCTGCAAATATAGAGAGCTGGAGAGCATTTATTTAAACTGTTGAAGGATGGTGCGCTGTACAGCAAGTCCAGCTCACCCTTTCTGTATATTTGTTTTAGAAATGTTTTTTTAAATGAGTGACAACCCTGCAGCACTCCGAGAATAATTCTGTAGTTATTCTTAAAATGGAAGCATCATTATCAAAACTGATTTCCGCTGGTGGTGTTGATGTGTTTTTCAAGACTTGAGAAAGGCAGTAAAGGGTTGTCTCTGCCTTGACCGTGGGAACACTCTGAGCTCTGAGACTCACCTGCAGGAGTGCTTAGTGCCTTCTAGTTAGTGTTCCACAGCTGCTTCAGCTATTGAACTGCACATCTGCAAATTGTACACCTGGCACCCAGGTGTTTCATATGCAACTGTATCTTTAGTAAAGTGAATGTTTTTAGCATTCAACTGTAAAAGACATTAAAAAAGTCCCGTATCTATTCATATAAGAAAATAATCAATTTAATTTGATTAATTGGTTGGAACACAATGCAAAAGGCACTCGGCCCTCCCAGAAGAGCCCAGGGGTAATGGCTTGTTCTAGAATCTGCTGTGTACATGTAGTTCTAGCACGTGAGATAAATGACTGAATAAAGCTGTTACCCTGGTTTATATATACCTGTGTGTTGATCTTTTTTTCATTATGTTTATATTATATACATTATATAAGACTCTCATGGTGAGAAGCATTCAAAGAACCAATGTCCAGAAGGGTTTTTGACAAAGATGACTACATTCGATTTACTTTACCACTGGAAGAAAAAAAGTGGGTTTTAGGTTTTCAGAATAGAGACTAGGAAGCGTATCTTTACATAAAGAGTTGTGAGGTTGTGGTGCTTTTAAGACATTACTGTACTGTTAAGGCCAACAGCTCTCAAGGATGTTTCATCCTGGATGTTGTAGCAGACAGCAAAGGCAACAAGAGAAGAGAGATGAATGTCCTCTTTTTTGTGTTCCTTTCTATGTTTAATCAAGTTGGCCGTTTTTTTACATTGTTACAGTGCAATGCCTTCTTTAGCACAAACTTTTAATTTTTTTCTTATCATGCATATAGGAATATTTTCTGTTCACTCTCACTGACATTGAAGCAGCACCGTCTTGCAGATCAGGGACCTGGCAGCTTGTTTGTCTCCGTTTCTCCTTCTAGATGAGGTGCTGTACCAGAGGCCCATGGGACAGCAGCAACAAAACAAGAGATTGTATCGGGTTTCACCATGGGGGACTCCAGGAAGAAGGCAGAGTGGGGGGGATGGTATTGAGATAGTGTCCCATGGTGCTCTGGACACAGTCAGGATAACGGACAGCGCAGTGACAGGCTGTGGTGTGACACCCGGCTGCTGTTCCACCTGGCTAGCCGACAGTAGATGACAAGTCTGTTCCTTTTCACTGCACGCTGCAACAGCTTGTGCAAAAAAAACAGAATGATTTCTGTGATGCCATTAAAAAATACACATCCTGACCTCAAAGCCTAAATAACCCAGGCTTTGGTGTTTTAACCAATGGTTCTGCCCTGGCTGGGTTTGAAACCCAGACTCAGAGGGGTAAGACTGGGTGATGAGTTGCTGTGAGTGTCCAGCAGGAGGACGGCTCTCCGGTACCACCTTCCAGCAAACGGATTGGGGGCCCAGTTTCAGCTGCCCAGTACAAGTCCCGGGACCCAGCCCCCACCCTGCACACCCCTGCCCCCCGTGGTCTGCGTGCTGGCTTTTTATAGCGCTGCAGAGATATGGAGAAGCAGCTGTGAGAGAGGCCGATCGCCGTCACTATTCCCCTGTCTGCGCTCTCTGTCTCTCTGCCACTCTCCCCTCTCTGCCTCTGCTCCCGTCTTTGTCTACTTTCCTCTTTCTCGTCCCCGGTCGTGACGCCCTGCTGCCCCCGTTCCTTCACCATGGCGGACAGGAAGGAGGCCAAGGTCAGCTCCAGAGCCCCGGAGAAGAAGGAGAAGAAAGAGAAGAAAGAGAAAAGGGAGGAGAAAGAGAAGAAAGAGAAAAAGGAGGAGAAAGAGAAGAAGGAGGAAAAGAAAAAGGAGGAGAAGAAGGAGGAGAAGAAAAAGGAGGAGAAGAAGGAGGAGAAGAAAAATGACAAGAAGGAGGAGAAGAAAAATGACAAAAAGGAGGAGGGGAAAGAGGGAGAGGCGGCGAATGCGGAGAACGGGGAGGTGAAGCCTGAGCCCATGGAGCTGCCGCCATTCGAGATCATTGAAGGGTGAGCTGTGCTTGATTTGTGCTCCTGACCCGTCTGGGCCGGGCTTCTACCTCTGAGTTGCATGCCTGACCCAGTTGGGCTCCTACCTCTGACCCGTGTGCCTGACTGGTCCAGGATGGGCTCCTACCTCTGACATGTGCCTGAATGGTTCAGGATGAGTTTCTACCTCTGACCCGTGTGCTTGACCCGTCCAGGCTTGGGCTGTTACCTCTAAGTTTGTGCCTCTAGCGTGAGTTTGATTAGTTGGAGGTCAGTGCTACTGGGTCTGCTTATTTTGGGATGCTGTAACTGAAAAGCCTGTCCGGAGGCAGGGTGAGGGTGCTTGGGGCTGGTTGAGGGTTGTGTGCCGACACTCCCAGAGAGCCTCTGGGCAGAGTAGCACAGAGTGCATGAGCCTGGTCTGGCAATGTGGAAACTCTGAGCTGGCAGGAGGAGACAGACAGTCCCTGGAGGATCTGAGTAACCAGTCTAATATAGCAGCGCTGAAACACACACCTGTTCATTGCGAGCATTACAAACATTGAAAGACGTCGGTGATAATGACTATGACCCGCAGTCATGACAATTGCAGTGCTGGCAACAGTGATAATGTATCAGTATAAACAGTTATCTGCCCAAGAGAGTGATCAGGCTGGTCAGGACCCCAGACTGGCAGTTCATAAAGTAGTTTCAACAGTAGAGAGGAACAGGGCTGCTGTTGGGATGTTTGAGAAACCCTCAGGGGCATGAACAACTCATGAGTACCATGTCTATATAATACTGTTTACTAGGGCACTTCAAGTCAGGATGGCGTTGCATGAAACAGAAAAGCATTGCTCCCTTGCTGTGTTGAATACTGGAGATTAATCCTCACCTTAGTGTGCACTGTTCCTACCATCCGTCAGGCCAGCGTGAAGATTGTTTCAGGAGAGTCACTGCTAACTAGGTGTGATACAGGATTTATTCATTTTATTGTATTTAGAATAGCAGGGAAACCAACCAGCAGCAAAACAAGCATGAGCAAGTACAATTAAAATTGATTTTGTAAAAAAAAGTTTCTGTTACTGCTGTCCTGTGGGATAAACAACAGCTCTAGGTGTAGCACAGGTGTAATGCTTCATTTACAATTCAACACCACTCTGTTTCAGAGCAGTATGGATATTTGAGGTGAGCGAATGCTTGAATGCTACAGCAGGCTCAGAGGGTCTTGTACTGCATATCAGGGCTCCCCTTTTTTTAATTATAGTCTTGCCATTTTGGGGTCCCCTCCTGAGGCCCTGGGGGACATTCTGTGCAGGAAGCCCTGAGGCAAAACACTCATCACACTGATAATTTCAAT
The DNA here is from genome assembly GCF_040954835.1 of Lepisosteus oculatus. Lineage (NCBI taxonomy): Eukaryota > Metazoa > Chordata > Actinopteri > Semionotiformes > Lepisosteidae > Lepisosteus > Lepisosteus oculatus. Next base: position 40,304,167 of record NC_090700.1, on the reverse strand, counting down.
GTCAAGCTTTATTGTCCCCTAGGGGAAATTTGTTTTACAGCACAGTCAAACACAACACAATGACAATACACATTATCAAAAGGGAAGAGAATACAGCAGTGTTACAGGAGAAAGAAACAAGAGACAAGAGACAAGGTAGTTACTTTGCATTAAGAGTGTGATTGCAGTGGGGACGAAAGATTTCCTGAGTCTGTTGGTTTTACACTTGGGGGCACAGAGGCATCTCCCAGATGGGAGAAGTGCGAATTCACAATGGAGGGGGTGAGACACAAGCTCCCTGATGCTTTTGGCTTTCTTAGTCACCCTCCGTTTGTAAAGGATGCTTAAGCTGATTTGATTATTCACGATTATGTTGCCTCCCTTCGATAAGGGTCTGTCTTTCACTTTGACTCTCTCCTTAGACAGGTGAAAGGCCATGTGCTTGTTATTTACTCTGCAGAACAAGAGGCCCTGGCCAGAAGATAGAATTCTGTTCTTCTAACACTTTGAGTTTTTCTCTGTGCTGCTGGTGAAGCTGTAGGTGAGCTGGATCGGGATGTGTTTAGCAAACACTGGCGTGCCCAGGTCTGGTTGCTAGACGCAACGAAAACATGGCTGCCGTTTCTGTGGGCGTTAGTCAGCAGAAAGACATTCCAAGGACAGTTCCTCTTACCCTCCTGTCCTGAGGTCGGCAAAGGGGGAATCCAATCTGCCCACCGGCCCAGTGTAAATGACAGGCCTCCCCAGCTCCTCCCCCTCTGTAACCCAGTAAACTCTTCATCCACCCCAGCTGAGGTGCTCTGAGCTCTGGCAGCAATCTCTCTGCAGGCTGGCCCATGGTCACTTCAACCCACTTCCAGTACTACTCAGCTCAGAGTTTCAGAAAGTTACACATGAAGTGTAACAGAGCAGGCCAGCAAAGTCGCTGAGCCCCTTTAGCACAGCAGAGCTGTTTTTCTGAGGTACAGGCAGGTCACTGGGGTTTGGACTCTTGGCAGCTCCTGTGCTCCGGGTTCGGAGGTCGGTTTCTTTCTTTATAAACAGGTTTTTGTCATGAAGAGGGATTTGGGAGGCTGGGGGACTGGAATCATGGTGGAAGTCACAGACAAGTCTGTGGCAGAGTGCTTTACAATTTACATAAAATTCCCTTGCTCCCAGGGAGAGCTTTGTGATGTGTGGGACAGTGAATTTTGGGCCACCTCTAATGTTTTGTCCTGCCAAAACACAAGGGGATCTGTGATTTCCTGGTAGAACTGAGTCAGACATGCCCAGAGGGAACAGGTTCTGAGGGGGACTCCTCTACTGCAGCCAGGCCTGAGGAAATGTGCAGAATGTCTTTGGTGTCACAACAAAGGGAAACAATTGCTCCCATGGAGAGGGAACACTTGGTCAGTGAGCTAAATATAAACAGGTTGCATTCCCGGCCTGATTTAGCCTGGAGTCGCCAGGCCTCTCCATTCCAGCGCTCCTATCTGAAGGAGCCCCTCCACTCTGCCAGCGTTCCCATGCCAACGGCCCCAAGAAACACACTGGGCCTTTACCTCCCAGAGAAGTAACCTTTACAGCTGTTTATCACGGTGTAAAATAAAACGAGAGAATAGCCATGTCCTTTAAAGAGCACTGGCAACCTCACACTGGGACACAAGGCCCACACATCCCATGGGCCAAATCGGTTAACTACCTGACACAAGACCACCTGGCTTTGTTGGCATAAGTCCCTCCACAAGAAGACTCTTAAAGGTCAGGCTTCAATATAGTTTTTTTTTAACTGTAGTAAAATTGGTTGTTTCATGAAGATTCCAAGACATAGCAGAAACGGCTTCTTTGCCTCTCCTTTTCAAAGCTAAGAAAGATCAATAGCTTCAGGTGCAGGATAGCCCTGAAAAGGGAGGGGTGTGACCTAATGCGCACACTGGGGTGGCCGGCAGGTGGCTTGTCTTTGGGCTGACACCGGCTCTCTCGCTCTCGGCCCGCAGGGAGCGGATCAGCCCCTTCTTCTTCAAGTTCCAGTTCAAGAACGTGGAGTACTCCTCCGGCCGCAACAAGACCTTCCTGTGCTACCTGGTGGACGTGCAGGGCCGGGAGGGGGAGGGCCTGCGGGGGTACCTGGAGGACGAGCATGTGTCCGCCCACGCCGAGGAGGCCTTCTTCCGGGCCGTCCTGCCTGAGTACGACCCCCAGCTGCGCTACCAGGTCACCTGGTACGTCTCCTCCAGCCCCTGCACCGCCTGCGCCGCCAAGCTGGCGGACATCCTGCGGGCGCGGAAGACCCTGCGCCTCACGCTGATGGCCGCCCGGCTCTTCCAATGGGAGGAGCCCGAGGTGCAGGAGGGCCTGCGGCTGCTGCAGGCGGCCGGCTGCAAGGTGCGCATCATGAAGCCGACCGACTTCAGCTACGTCTGGGACACCTTCGTGGACACCGAGGAGCAGGCCTTCGTGCCCTGGGAGGACATGCAGGAGAACTGCGAGTACTACCAGGAGCGGCTGGCCGAGATCCTGCACTGACTGCCAGCAGGTGAGCAGCCCGTTCCGTCTGACTCGGGAACAGGCCGGAGTGTGTGTAGGGCCTGTGCCAGCGCTGCCCCGCCCCTGGCCTGGCCTCTCAAGAGCCCCGCGATGGGGGCCACTCTCGGAGCGTGCCCGTGTGGGTCAGTACCTGTCTAGAGGTCGGGAGCTGTGCGGATCAGGACTGTGCTGGGTCTCAGACGCTGATCTGAATCCAGGGTATCACTCCATAAGTTCAGAGGTCACCTGAGGTTCAGGCAGCTCACTGGGGTTTGGACTCTTGGCAGCTCCTGTGCTCCAGGTTCGGAGGTCCCCCACAGGCCAGTGCCTCTTACGGGAGAAAGGAAGTCAGTTTCTTTCTTTCTAAAAAGGTTTTTTGTCATGAAGGGAGAGGGATTCGGGAGGCTGGGGGACTGGATTCATGGTGCTTTACAATTAAAATACAATTCCCTTGCTCCCAGGCAGAGAGCTTTGTGATGTATGGGACAGTGAATTTTGATCCACCTCTAATGTTTTGTGCTTGACCTCACCCCCGTATGAAACTTACAGTCGTGCACCAAATCAGCCCTCCTGAACACCCCTCCCCCCTGCAGGAACCCAAAGAGGTGCTGAATTACGCTGATGTGAAACCCCAGCTCAAAATCTTCTTATAAATACACTCACGGTCTATGTTTAGCACACAGGAGCAGGCACCACTCATCGTGGGCAGTGGAGTTCCTGCAGGAAAAGACAGGTTTCCTGCAGGGCAAGCGTTCTCTTTTGATTTTTTGTTAGTGGCTTAATTGCAGCTTTTCATCTAGAAAGTTTGTTAGAAGTCATGCCATACTATAACTAGAATGTCTCTGTCCCCCTCTCTCCTCCAGGGCTTAGGAATGCAACCTGCCATCACAAGCTGAGCCCAGAATACAGCTCGCTGACAGCTCTCATTCCACAGTGTCCCGCCTGCGATGCAAAACCAGAGCAAATACACGTCTCTCTCCGATCTCGTCAGTCACAGGAGCACTTGCTTTTTTGTGGGACTGAAACACCCCCCTCGCCCCCAAAACACATTTTTTCTGATATCCGGGGTCAGGCAGAATGTTAGCTTCTCTTTTTTTAACATTTGTCTTTGATGAGCACACATTGTCTGCCTCCCAAAGCGACACCTACTGGCTGTGTTTCAAAAAGCAGCTACTTGCTTATCCTTCGTAACATTGCTATTGCCCTCTGCTGAAGCAGTGCATGCTAGGTGGGTGAACTAAGGATCGACAGACATGGCTTTTTGTTGACCCTTGCTGGACTTCCTCCAGGTATCAGAGCTCCTCTTATAGAACAGCACTCTACAGAGGCTTTTTAAGACCAGTGGATGACAGAGAAGCTCTATAGTGATGGTGGAGGGGAGTCCCCATTATCTGTAAAGCGCTTTGAGTGGAGTGTCCAGAAAAGCGCCATATAAGTGTAAGCAATTATTATTAATTATTATAATTATAGATCTTTATTAGGCATCTCTGACCTGCAAATGTCACAGCACAGTGCATCCCAACACTGTCAGAGTGTGACCCATAGTGAACAGACAGTAGCATTCCGCTCTCCTGGAATTCCCGTGGAATCATTTCTTGCTCCTATTTTTTGTCATCCAGTTACTGCACTGGGGTGGAGCCCAGGACCTTGAGATTTTAAGTCCTAACATTCTGCACACTGCAATGCACTGGCCCTTCAGCCTGTAAAGCGTGCAAATTTATAAGAGAGAGATGTTCAAACACAGACATATTTTAACAGGCTTAGTCTTCTTTTAACCTCCAAAGTATTTTTTATTAGTAATTACCAGGTTTTATAAAAATATGAAGGACTACAGTACCTTCCTTCTTTATAGAAGGAAATGTGTGGTCCCTTTATGCCGTTCACAGTCCTGTTCTGCAGGCAGTGAGTGGAATTTCGTGCCCAGGAGGACTGTACTGGACTTACTGAGAGTGAAACATCCTTCTTCTCTGCTCACTAGAATTCTTCCTCCTTGAGAGAAGGTGAATGAGTCTGAAATGACAGGAAGACTGAGACTCTCTTCATTCTTAATGGCTTGTGTTGCACTACTGTATCTTAGTGGGATCTGCTAGTGGAGGTTTAACTGAGGAATATTGCAGTGCAGGTGTTCAGTAATGTCTCAGTTTTTTTGTTTGCTCTGTGCTGTGTACTAAACTGCAGCTTTTCCTTTTTTTACCTTAATACAGTACTAATTCAGCTTAAAACTTTAGAAGTCACCGTGCATTAGAAATAATCCTATTGAAATATTAAAAATTGTATTGCAAATTCTCTTCATACAGCTAATGCTTTTTTTATTGAATGGATCCATAGTGCTGTAAATTACACTCACACCCACGTGCAGTAATGGAGAATGGGATCTTTGCAGCTGAAAACAGTTCTGGACTTTAACCCAAACAGTGTGGCCAGCACGGAACCTGGTTCTTAAGTGTAAGCTGTACGCTTCTCTGCTAGGTTTTAGATTTGGACAGTCTAAGCATCTCTAACAGCGTTGTCAGCTGTAGTCTTTGAAGGCACAAAGGAATTGTTCCAGCTGAGCTCACAGGTGCCAGACTGAACGTGGTGCTGCACTAATAAACAGGAGCATTGCTCGCATGTTTATTTTAACACACAACTACATTATCTGTGTGACTGAGGTCCTATAGGACTTCAGCTCCCTTGGGTGCTTTTACCACTCAACCCAGCTATACTCCAGTCCCTGGCTCCTGCCAGGGGCAGAGTCTCTGTACATTTTAACACAAGCGCCAACTGTGAACGAGATCACATCTGTCTTTTTATTAGGCTGCCAAGGAATCTAGTTGTTCATGTGCTACAGATGAGCTTTGAATCACTAAACTATTCGATTCCTCAGTTGACCAATCTGTAGGAGTAATATGACTCCCACATCTCTGCTCATTGACCAAGTGCACCTAGAAAACGTAGCGGAAGTCTGCCGAACTGGTGCTGCTGCCTCTGCTTTTAGACAGAAAGACGAGCCATAACCAACAGAGCTCACAGTGTTAGTATGCAAAAGACACCAGGCAAGTTGTCTGCTATTCCTGAACATTAGTTAAAAAAAAACACAGGAACCTTCTTACTGAAGGGACTTTTATTTACACAGTTTCAGACTTTTTTCAGTATTTAGCAACTTTGAAAACTAATCTTCAAACCAACATCAAGCATCTTGCCAAAAAAGCAATATTTTTGTTTTTTTTAAAGAAGAATAATCTATTCAGTACAGCTTGGCCCCTCCCCTACACCACAAATAATGGGAGAGTTATTGATCAGCTAACACTGAAGACACTTTCACCTTTTTGTTTTGAATAAAGAAGTACAGACACTGCAATCCATGACTGAGACATGAGACATGAGATAGAAATACAGCATCTTTGTGCACTCACAGACAGGCTCAGGCCAAGGGGCTATGGTAACACTAGACAGTGAACCTGCAGAATCACGCTTTCTGGGGACACCACAATACACTGTTGTAAAGCCATTCAGGAAACATCAGACAAAAAACTCAAACGTCAATTTCAAAAGGTCAGGGAGCAGGAGAGGCCTGAGGTGAGAGCCTCCAGCACCAATGTATGAGGGCATTGTTTTGTTAAGCAACATGACCCCATCAAAGATCATAGAACCCTGCTCCTGATTCAAAACACAAACCAGAGAAGAAACCATGTTTCTGGCTGTACGTAATCCAGATGTGTCAGGCTGTTAGGCAAATTAGCCCTCCATCAACATGCCATTAACTCCGAAACAAGTAAAAATAAACAACACACCTGTTTGGTGATTAATATTTCTGCTCTGTTCAAAAAATGTTTTAGAAACATACAAAGTTGTTCTCTGTAACACAAGAAACTGTTGTCATTTACCAGCAGACACACTAAATCAGTTGTCCTGACACATAACTGGCCAAATTCAAAGCTGAGACCAAAACCCTGGGCCATCAGGTCATGCCTTGTACTGCCCTTTGATCAGCACAGCACTGCCCTCCAGTGGGCTCAGAGGGTATAGACAGTGATGCGAATATCAGTGCTGTGGAACACCTCTTTAATCATCACAGACACTTTACTCCAGTCCAGGCCATCCAGACCGCAGCCAATTCTAAAGGGAGAAAAGGAACATTTCTCAGTAGGTGCCATGTGTTTGCAAGGACAGAGGGCCTCCCAGAAAGACCTGCAGCTGGGGAGATGCTATCCAGTGATTCCGGATATTGGTGGTGAGAGTAAGCACTGCAATTCACACACTCCAGTTACAGCAGAATAATATGGCAGGACAATCACTAATGCCACAGTCTCAGAGAGTTCGACTGTCCACAGTGCAAAGCAAGACTCTCATACACACAACACTTATGGACAAGGACACTGCATACCGGGGGATGGACAGCCGTGTGACCCTGTTCTCCAGGCAGTGCTGCTTCATGGCCTCTAGGCTCTTCCGCAGGCTGTCATAGGTGGGTTTCTGACTGGCCTTCTTCTTTGTTACCTGGGACAGAAGAAGAGGAAGGGCAAGGGAGACGTAAGCATAGGAGGGAGGGGGACAGAATAAAAAATGGCTTTATCAACAGTAAAGATGGTTTAGCCTGCCCTAATCAGTGAAAATACTGCTTACCAGATAATAGATAAATCGCTGCCCTTTCTTCAGCACTGCACACTCACCTGTCTTCTTCTCTGTGTGGAAAGATCAGGCTATCAGGACACAGACCCCTTCACATGAGCCCCACCAGCACACTAGACCCTCCCCTCCCCTCCACTCTCAGAGCCCCCCCAACACAATAGACCCTCCCCTCCACTCCCAGGGCCCCCCCACCACACCAGACCCTCCCCTCCACTCCACTCCCAGAGCTCCCCCAGCACATCAGACACCTCCTCCCACACCAGACACCCCAATTCTTCAATTTTCTTGCTTGTTTCATTTTAGAGACATTGCAATCCTTAGCTCTGCAGTGAAATTCTGGAATACTGCTGGACATCTGTGTCCCACAACAAGAAATATCTTAAGCTAAAATCTCAAGAGGTAATTTCACACTAGCTGGTTCAAACCTCAGCTCTGCCACTGATGCTCCAAATCACTGACCCTCCTTGTGCTCTGTTCTCCAGAGGAGACATGAGAACCATCTAGTTTGTATGGTAGCTAGTAGTTAAGCAGTCTAAGAATCTCATCCAGATGTTCCTTTAAAGGAATCAGGGTACCAGGTTAAAAAATATGGTTAAGTAGCTTTTTCCAGACTCCCACAACTATTTGTGCAAAAACAAAGACATGAAAAGCCAAGATCCTGCTGGTAGTACATGATACAGCAGCTATTGGAGCAACAGTTCACTTTTTAGATTCCACATTTTCGTTTAGTGACACAATCTGCTGAAGGACTGCAACATTTTTGCCCTGGCAGGAGCCGCCAGCCGGGGCCCGCTCTCCCCACACTCACGCTGGGCCTTCAGCTCCTCCACACTGCTGAAGCGCTTCTTGAAGAGCACAGCGATGCCGGCGCCCATGCGGCAGTCCTCGCTGATGCAGTGTGCCAGGGACTCTTCCTCGGGGCAGCTGAACAGGTCACCCCGGACATACCGCAGAGCGCCCCCCTGTGGGGAACGTAGCAGTCTGTCTGAGGCTGTTCCTCTTTCCAGGCCCAACGCCAGGATCACAATAGTAAGAACAGACAAATGTGTGAGCATAGAAGCCTGAAAACTAAAAACGAACACCTCACACTACCCCAACCCCCAACCCACCAGGGAATGTTCTAATTTTAGAAATATCTAATTTTAGCCTCAGAGGTTCTCAGAAAGACAGGGTAAGCTTCAGGACAAAGCCTCAAGCAGTTCAAGACAAAAGTCGTTGCCCCCAAACACTTCTGTCCTGGAGCCAGTGGGGAAGCCTGTGGTTTAGGAATCACCCATAGTGCATATTCATCTGTGTCAGGTCCTGTATAATAAACAAGGCAAGTTATTCAGTACAGCACTACTTTCTGTGTTGTTTATCAGCCTCCCGTTTAGTCTGTTTTTTTAAAGCGCAGAGCTCTTTCTATAATACTGGGCTTAACTCAAAACTATTGCAATAGTTCATCAGGGTTTCAAATAAAACTGAGCCCGAACGGCAAACCTATAATTCCTCAGTAAAATAAATGCAGGTAAATTGCACGGTGTTTAAACAACAGTGGCAGTTTGTAGATGCAACTACAGGTTTCACTGAGTGATGGTTGAACAATCTGCACGCAAGATGAGAACCAGACGCAGTCGGATATTCTAAGTGTATTTTAAACAGTCATATTTCCACCTAACTTAATTCTCTTTCGCTTTCCCTGGTCTCTCTTTCCTTATCCATTACGCTCAATGAGAAACAAGAAAATGAATATTAACGTAAACTTATCTACAAACTGAAACAGAGAATAATACTGTATAACGTAAAAATACTTTAAACTGCATAACTGAATAAAAACAACAATAACACAAGATATAAACTTACAGTAGACAGTACTTACGCTACCGACATCAAGAGCTGCACCCTCTGGTTCTTCTGGTCTTTTCGTTGTTACAGGCTTTGGGTGAGACATATTAGTGAATTAGACGCATTTTTCTAAAATAGCAATAGAGTTGTACACATACGTTAGGCTGAAATAATTCTGCATATAGTTACGTTACATCCACATGTCCGACATTTTCGGAACTTCATGGACCTACCTTAGATTTCAGGCCGGAACGCTTTCAGTGAGACACGCCACGTACTCTAGAGACAATTTACATTTTTGAAGAATGTAGTTTGGGACGTATTCATCTTATACTGATTTTTAAAGCGCAGATATTTGGGTTTTTATTACTATAAAAGTATATCCCTTTACTCGCTAATTTAAAATCAAGTATGACTAAAACTGAATTTGATAAAAGCTAATTTAATACGAATACAATTCAATGGTTATGTAGTTACACAGCAGTTGTTTTGTGGACTAAGACAGGAAAATAGTATAACATTAAATATTTTCAATGTTATATTTTTATATCAATATTACCTATTTTTTTATAATACGGGAAACTCGCTGCTGTTTGAGGAGTATTGTTTTACGATTTGGGAATATAATAAAAACATTTCTTTAACTTTTCGTCACTCTGGTTTCCCTTTCATCCACAGTCACCGCAAAGTGATCGAATAAGTGATTTTTACACTCGAAGCAGGGAATAGGCTAATCTGGATTCAGAACTGCTCCTGCACCTACACATTAAAAAAAAGATTCCCCAAAATGTTTGATTTTTCAGGCGTTTTTGAAATATCGAATACTTCTGCGTTTACCCTCACTCGATGCGGCTAGTGTGACCTATAATTAAACTGCAGCGGGAGTCCGTTTAAGCTTCCCTACCCCGTGTTTTACAACAGCACTGTTAGGGGGACAGAGATGGCACCAAGTGAGACAAAAGCCAGATAATAAGAAAACACACCTTGTCCTGAATGATTGGAATAATTGCTGTGCAGAGGGAGTGGGATTCCACATGAGGGACAGGAGCAGATAGGATAGGCTCTGCGTGGAACTGGACATACCACTGGATTAACAGAGAGCTGTGTAGAAATGGCCAGGAGGAAAAAGGGGTTCAGTCTATGTAGCAGTTCCAGCTTGGTAGGAAAGAGAGTGTGATTTGAAAGAGACAGTGATCTGGCCCACAGGTCTGTGGGTTTCAGTGAGAGAGAGGCTTAAGAAAGTAGTTTAGGCTGTACTGGGAGACAGACAGGCTGCCCACTATTGTTAACCAAACAGCCTAACAAAGGTGGGGGGGCGGTGGAGTGACAGCTATCCCAAGAGGCCTGCAGGTGAGAGTAGGGCATCTCCTGGCGAGGTAACAGCTGAGAGAGCGGTCTAGAGGGCAATGCTAGAGTTCAGAGCACTCCCGAGCAATACTGACAGCAGACCGCTGTGGCTTTGTCCAGGGAGTGTGAGAACTTATGTCAGGCTGCAGGGTGTGATTAATAAAGACCAAGAACTGAATCAGCTAGTATAGTTAGAAATGAAGACTGGCTTGTGAAGAGCATGTGCTGTTCTTGGAAGACGGCACTAATTGAGATAAAGTGATTAACGAAGAAACGTTTGACGGGGTGACGCAGAGTTGGATAGCATACTCCTGTGAAGAAAAAGGAGTTTATGAAAGATTTGAGTGAAGCCATGAGAGAAGAGGAACCTAAACCTGACTATAAGACTGTGCAGACTTCTCCAAGAGGAATACAACGATAAGAGCTAAGAGCCTGTAGCAATTTATATTCATAAAGGGAAGTTCTGTGAACTTTGCAGAAGGCAGGCTGGAATGTACACATGAATCTGAGCCGCATTTGTTGATTTGAAAGCTGGTTCTGTAATCTGTAGGACTGCTATTCACAGTTCACAAGTGCAGAAATGTTTCTCCTCTCTACAAGAACCTATCCACTGTGCTTCCCAAACTCTGTTCTGAGAGCTTCTCGAAGCAAATTCCTCAGCAGAGGCATCTGTGTGGCTGTGATAATCCGCAGATGCAGGATGAGCCCTCAATAGGATAAGCACAAACAATCTGATCATCCCCCGACGCCCTGCGATCAGAAGTAAAGGTGATGAGCTGAGCAGGGTTTGGCCTTGCTGTCACTGTGTAGCCTGCCTGGGAGGGTGTAATCACACAGCGCTATTGGTCACAATGTCTTTAATTCTAATATTCAATATTATTCACCTTTTAGGCAAATGCTTTTACCAAAAGCATTACGTTTGAGAGTTATGAAACCTGTTCCTGTACAGTAACCTGGAAGAATTTTGATTCTTACATAAGATGACATTAACTTTCCCAGGGTGACACATGGTGGGTCTAGGGCTTGATCCAGGATCCTCTTGGTAACCAGGCCTCCTGACCACCAGCACCTCTGTGTATATTTGTATATACACATCTCCAAAACCACCCAAGTTTGCCTTTTCTACATAATTCATGCATGTCATATTTGTCCTTCTTTACCCAAGCAGTACACTTACAAGGATCTTTCAGTATTTGCTGTCTGTCTCTACACAGGCTTTTGAAATTGTGTTCATTTTCTTCTGCCCCCCCCACCAGCGCTAAACCTCTAAAACACAACCTACAACCCTGTGCATAACCAAACTCAACCCCAGCATCCTGTAAAGCATGCAGGAGTGGCTGTGATTCTTTCGGAAGTCTACTGTTTTCTGACTGGTGTCTTCTGGCCAAGACTGCCAGTGGTTGCTTGGCGTGTGTGCATGCGTGTTCTGTAATGGCTCTGAAAACAGACAAGACTGACTGCTGCAGTCTGCAGAGTTCTCGGAGCACAGAATAGTTAGAGGAGACAATCTGTGAGCATGACTCTTTAATGCACAATTTAAGGTAAAACTTAATGGAGGAGAAGGCGAGGACACCTGTAGCAAGCCCTGCTCTGCAGTAACACAAGCCCCATAAGAGCTCTGAGCAAAGGGTCAGCCTGAGGACTGAGGTGCTGTCACTGATATGGCAAAGGTAATAGGGAAAAGGATCTACTCGGCACTGTGGCCAAGGAAATGCCTGGTGCAGTGCAGGGAATGCAGCAGAGACAGTCAGATTTCAACAGCACTAAATGGTACCTGATTGTTCAGGTTGAATTTAAGAGCTAATTGTGATCAGCTGTCTGGAGTTTTCATCTTACTGTACCTATAAATTTATTCTCTAACCTCATAAAGCGTACTTAGTTATTAGGTTTTTGTGGTTTATTAGGATCAGCAAGTAAATCCATTTAAGCTGGGTGACCTCAAAGTATCTCTTTCTTATTTCACAGTGTCTCAGTGACCTTTTCCTCTGACCAAAAGTGCTGATTAATCAGTATACAGGGTGCAAAGACATTCATCCATTTTTACGTTACCCTTTTGCCTATCCCTGTCCCAGAATGAATCATCCCAACAATCAAGTGCTACAGCTCTGGGTCAAATTAACAGAGCTCAAAAAGCTTTTCAGTGATTAAGGTCTAGTTCAGTAAAGGAATCTTATGTAGGAACGTTATTTATAAATGTTATGACAGAAACCAAGTTTTTAACTTGTTTGAAAGTGTGATACAGTGTGGGTATATTTCTATTTTACATAATGTAATTTAGGAGCTGTACAGGCAAGCACTGCAGCTAAAGTAGTTACTGTCTCTGTCCAGCAGAAGGCGATGTCAGTTGTCAGGGCCCTTGGCAGTCCTGATGCAACCTGAAGAGTAAGGCAACACAGTAGATCAGTAGAGCTGATTATTCCACCAGGTGCAGCAAAGGTGAAGAGAGGCTATCGCAACGTTCAGTAAGTGTGATGGAAAAAGTAGAACTTGGTTCTATTCTTGCAGATTTGACATGCAACATTTAGAGAGCTGGGCAGCCAGAAAAAAACAATCGTATCAAGCCTGTTATTTGGAGTCTTTAGGGTCTACCCCACTCTGAGTCCCTGTGCCCACACAGTGTACCTGCGCTGATGGACTGGCTTGCTTTTGATTGGAATGGAAAGCGGCAGCTGTGTGCCACTGTATGACGGGGCTGTCGAGAGTGATCTCCTTCTGCCCTGCGCTGGTGCGGTCTGATGTTCACAACTACCGCTCAGATGCCTACATCTGGATTAGTGCAATTTAATATTTTCTGCAAACTTCATGTTAAAAAAATATCTAAACCTTGCGATTTTGAGCATCAATGCTGTGTGTTTCTGTTGTTGCAGGTAGAGGTGGGGCGGAGCCGGTACAGGTGTGTTTCTGTTGTTGCAGGTAGAGGTGGGGCGGGGCCGGTACAGGTGTGTTTCTGTTGTTGCAGGTAGAGGTGGGGCGGGGCCGGTACAGGTGTGTTTCTGTTGTTGCAGGAAGAGGAGGCGCGGGGCCGGTACAGGTGTGTTTCTGTTGTTGCAGGTAGAGGAGGCGCGGGGCCGGTACAGGTGTGTTTCTGTTGTTGCAGGAAGAGGAGGCGCGGGGCCGGTACAGGTGTGTTTCTGTTGTTGCAGGTAGAGGAGGCGTGGGGCCGGTACAGGTGTGTTTCTGTTGTTGCAGGTAGAGGTGGGGCGGGGCCGGTACAGGTGTGTTTCTGTTGTTGCAGGTAGAGGTGGGGCGGGGCCGGTACAGGTGTGTTTCTGTTGTTGCAGGTAGAGGTGGGGCGGGGCCGGTACAGGTGTGTTTCTGTTGTTGCAGGTAGAGGTGGGGCGGGGCAGGTACAGGTGTGTTTCTGTTGTTGCAGGTAGAGGTGGGGCGGGGCCGGTACAGGTGTGTTTCTGTTGTTGCAGGTAGAGGTGGGGCGGGGCCGGTACAGGTGTGTTTCTGTTGTTGCAGGTAGAGGTGGGGCGGGGCCGGTACAGGTGTGTTTCTGTTGTTGCAGGTAGAGGGGGGGCGGGGCCGGTACAGGTGTGTTTCTGTTGTTGCAGGTAGAGGAGGCGTGGGGCCGGTACAGGTGTGTTTCTGTTGTTGCAGGTAGAGGTGGGGCGGGGCCGGTACAGGTGTGTTTCTGTTGTTGCAGGTAGAGGTGGGGCGGGGCAGGTACAGGTGTGTTTCTGTTGTTGCAGGTAGAGGAGGGGCGGGGCCGGTACAGGTGTGTTTCTGTTGTTGCAGGTAGAGGAGGCGTGGGGCCGGTACAGGTGTGTTTCTGTTGTTGCAGGTAGAGGTGGGGCGGGGCCGGTACAGGTGTGTTTCTGTTGTTGCAGGTAGAGGTGGGGCGGGGCAGGTACAGGTGTGTTTCTGTTGTTGCAGGTAGAGGGGGGGCGGGGCCGGTACAGGTGTGTTTCTGTTGTTGCAGGTAGAGGTGGGGCGGGGCCGGTACAGGTGTGTTTCTGTTGTTGCAGGTAGAGGTGGGGCGGAGCCGGTACAGGTGTGTTTCTGTTGTTGCAGGTAGAGGAGGCGTGGGGCCGGTACAGGTGTGTTTCTGTTGTTGCAGGTAGAGGTGGGGCGGGGCCGGTACAGGTGTGTTTCTGTTGTTGCAGGTAGAGGTGGGGCGGGGCCGGTACAGGTGTGTTTCTGTTGTTGCAGGTAGAGGAGGGGCGGGGCCGGTACAGGTGTGTTTCTGTTGTTGCAGGTAGAGGTGGGGCGGGGCCGGTACAGGTGTGTTTCTGTTGTTGCAGGTAGAGGTGGGGCGGGGCCGGTACAGGTGTGTTTCTGTTGTTGCAGGTAGAGGTGGGGCGGGGCCGGTACAGGTGTGTTTCTGTTGTTGCAGGTAGAGGAGGGGCGGGGCCGGTACAGGTGTGTTTCTGTTGTTGCAGGTAGAGGTGGGGCGGGGCCGGTACAGGTGTGTTTCTGTTGTTGCAGGCTGTCCTTAATGTGCTCCACTTTCCACATGAGTGGGATAAGAACCGCACAGCTCTTGTGTCCTTATTCCATTGCTAGGTGACTAATTCCAATAAACTGATCTGGGAGTTTGTGCATACTTCCTCCTCAAACCCCCACCTCCTGATCTACCTTTTTTCTTGGACAGTAGCAAACCCAATCCCGATCGCATCCCAATCCCATTACAGGATAAACACAAACACCTTCACTGGAGCAGATGGCCTTGATTAGTAGGTCAGTGTCTCACACACTAACTCCAGGCTCCTAGGTGGAAGAAAACTATTCCTGATGAGAAATTTGTCTTCTGGGGAGCCTCTGCAGTGAATTGGACATACAAAGTCACTCCAACAATCCCATTTGGATTTAGTCCATTTGGCTATTTTCCTGTAGATATTTGATAGAAATCCATAGAAACGTTTCTTAAATGGTAGTCAAATTGGTATGCTTAAAAAATATGTACATTAGTGTTAATAAACATTAATCCATTTTCAGTCTACTTGTCCTTCTGAGGAGCATGCATTTATAAATATATTCTCTGAATATTCACTTTATATTAAAAATATGTAACTAAAATCAATAGAAATATAATGTTGGACATGAATTTCTTTATTCCAAAAGACCATCCTCAGCTTCCAGCCTCACAGAGCCATAAAAAAACATAAGATCTTCTGTTCTCATTTTTAAGATTAGCTCTTTTACCTACCTTTTCTTATCCCAAAGGATTGTGGGAGTAAGAACAAGCTACCGGGATATGTTGTAGAAGCCGATATCCAGGTTTCTTTCAGGGAGTAGCTGGATGAGGTCCTAGGATCACTTAGGTACTAAATACCAAACAGACTAGATGGGCCAAATAGCCTCCTCTAGTTTGTAACCTGATTTTTGTAACATGTTTAACATGTCTTCGAGGTCTTGAAAGACGAATGTGACTGAAAGTGTGGTTCCCTGGTAACACAGAACAAGAGATACAAGAGTATTCAAAAACCGCCAGCTTGTCAGGTACTTTGGCTAAACAGCTGAAAGGTGAAAGAGAATACGAAAGAGAGAGGAGTGGGCAATTTGATTGCTTGTTTCAGTAATTAGGCTGTATAACTGCCAGCTGGGCTGGTCTCAGGTACCAGTGGACACCATGGGATAGGGTTTGACAGCACAGCTTCCCTTCTTTTGAGGTTCGAAGAGAAGGTGAAGTGGGGCTGAAGTGTTCCCCATTTCCACCCTGAGGTGCCAATCCCATCAGCTGTGTGGCATTTGCAGGGATTGTGGATTAAGAGGAGCTGGCTCCGGGTTCTTACTCACAGCTTGTTAGTGTGTATTTGGCTGGTAATCGGATAAGAGCCGGAGATTCGGTTGGTTCCAAGTTCTTCCAATCCAGCACTGCCCTGTCCCTGAGTGTGCGGGCCTCTGGCAGGACCTCAGACACGGACAGTCCTCACAGGCAGGATGGAGAGCTCTCTCTGCTGGTTTAGCTTTCTTGAAGCTCAGGTTAAAGTCTGTGCATGCCAGTCCTAAACTTCCTTGAAAGTTGTCTTGGATCAACTTGTCCTTTTAAAAAATGGGTAAAAAATGCTCTTATTAAAATGCCTCAGTAGAGTTGCCATTAAAGATGTTTATTTTTCCGTACATTTGTGTAAAGAACCATGAAATTGACAGGCAAAAGCAAACACATGGTATGAGTATGGTATGCACCAGAGACTGCGGAAACACAGTGCAGGTCACTCAGTAACACTGTGTGAGGATATGCTCCTTGTGGCCAGCGTGTCTCTTGACCTGCTCTGTTTATCAGCATGGGCAGCAATGTTCAGTGTGGGGTCTCAGTCGCTGAGATGTGATCCATTAGGATTGTAACAGACGCACAAGGCTATTAGCTAAATAAGGAAAACCTGCGTAAGTGTGTAAGTGATGGGAGATTTGGAAGCTGAGGGTTTGTGTCTTTTAGAGGACAGGGGAAAACAGTTGATTGGCTTCTGGACACGTGGGACTGGGAATCAGTTTGTCGCTGTTAATTTAAAGGATTGACTTTCAAGGTTTTTGCTCCAGTCTGAAATTAAATTGATTTTGTATGAACACATCCATGCATGTATTCATACAGTACAAATAAACGTTGCTTTGGGATTTTAGGAGGACTGAAGCAGAGACAGAAAGATGAGAACAGATTTTGTGCCACAGCACAGGTCACTCCTCTTTTCCTGTAAATGCCTCAAACACCTTGCAGCCTTCAAGACAGAAAAGCTTCCCTTCCTAAACAATCAAAAACCTTTGCAGTTGCAGCAGTGAATAATGAACAGGACTCGGGCAGGAGATAGCTTGCAGGCAGTGTCATTAAAGGCATCTAAGGAGGAGTATGAGATTATTCTGGTCTGTATGAGAGGACACTACCGTGTGTCTTTAGCTCACAGATCACTGACATCCTCTTTAACTCTCAGCTGCACTCAATAGGCTGCCAACAAACCTGTGACGGAGAGGAGAAATGACCTTTGGACAATACCTTATAATTTCCATTCTCTCACAAGCCAAGAGGTCTCTCTATGCTGGCTAATTAGCATCACTGTATTTTCGACAGCACAGTGTACAGTGGGATTACCTGCTGTTGTACAGCAGTGGCACATTAGTTTATAATTGCTAAGTACTAAGTACTGTGGCAGTCAACTACAAACATTAAAAACACAGTAGAGCCTGATAAAAGAAAGCCAAAGAATATTGCAGGATGGTATGGCATGATACTAACTACATAAAACCATGGCAAGTATAGGAAGGGTGTGAGACACGAGAAAATCATGAAAGGGCTCTGCAATGTGAAGCAGCAGAGGGGAGTAGCGGTTGTTCTGGACTTGCAACTGTAAGATACAAGGTGAGTACAAATCCTGGGTTGGACACTGTTGCTGTTCCCTTCAGCAAGGTCCTTGCTCCAGTGAGATACCCAGCTGTGTAGGTGGGTACAAATGTAGGCTGCTTTGGATAAAAATATCAGCCAATTAAATAATAATTTCACCATGGTTACCTGTCCATTCAGTTCTCTTGATCTCAAAATCTTCTTCAACAGAAATCAAAAGTTACTCCAGATATCCTACAGAGACTGTGGCATGTGCAAGACTGAAATGAAGCAGGTCAGCTTGACTCTGGGTGTGCTTTAGAGGAATGTGCCTCGCAGTGAATTGATAGAGTGGTGAGAAGACGTCCTTAGGCAAGGCCGTTGACCCAGATCTTAATTGCAAGGATGTGCCAGAATAAGGTCAATAGCCAGTTGGACTCAAATAAAATACTTACGTAAAGCAGCACGTCACAAAAAAGAGCTTTCGCAGACAGGTCACCCTTGCCCACGTTTCCGGGCGCAGGCGAGCAACGGGGATCACGAGCTGGAGATTGGGGGCACCGGGCGGAAGTACTGGCATCCAGAAAGCTGTGCCTCCAGTGCTTGAGCAGCTGCATGATCAAGGCTGTCCATTTCTCCCTAAACCTGCAAATCTCCCACGGCAATCCCTTTAAGCAAAATTAGAGTCTTAATTTAGGTATGGGCCAGCTAGCTGATTAGGGGCTTCTTAAATCATCAGTTCTTCTCAATCTCCTTCCCCTTGACACGTTCCCCCCCTCGGATTGCGTCAAATCCCTGGTGGCGCTGCTTGAAAATGGTATAAAACCCATGGATGGCACCCTTGGCAGCACACGGTCTAGGCACCACGCCGGTCTGGAGGAGAGGAGCAGGAGCACAGCCGTGAACCAGTCAATTTCCGCCGGTACTGCCTCTGACAAGGCTTTTCCCTTTTTGGTTTCTTTTCTGATTGAATCCCAAATCTGCACGCCCATTACTGAGAGTGGCGTTTTCTTGCTGATCAGGCCACTTTTTACCTCATTCTTCGAAGATTTCTACTCGATTGATTGCTCAGAAACGAGATAGGGATCAAGAAAGAAATTGATCGACCACCTCAAAAATGAATGGCACAGAGGGTAACAATTTCTATGTACCGTTTTCCAACCGAACGGGGTTGGTACGTAGCCCTTTTGAGTATCCCCAATACTACCTGGCGGCACCCTGGAAGTTCTCCACGCTGTGCGCCTACATGTTCCTGCTCATCATGCTGGGCTTCCCCATCAACGGCCTGACGCTCTTGGTCACCTTCAAGCACAAGAAGCTCCGGCAGCCCCTCAACTTCATCCTGGTCAACCTGGCGGTGGCTGGGCTTTTCATGGTGTGCTTTGGCTTCACCATCACCTTCTACTCAGCCATGAACGGCTACTTCGTGTTTGGCCCCATCGGCTGTGCAATTGAGGGCTTCTTCGCCACGCTAGGAGGTGAGGAGGGGTGGAAGAGGGAGGTCATGCCTTAGGGGGAGCCTAAAAGAAGAATAAATTATTCATGTGAAATATCAGAGGAATATGAATTTCCATAAAGAGGCAGAATTATAGAATAATGGTGTGGTTATAAAATGTACAGTGAGATTTCATGTGCACACATGTATACTGTATGAGAAAAGGGGGTATTAATAACGGGGATTATCTGGTACTATAACTGTAGGTTAACTTAATGATCTTTGCACACCTCATAAAATTATAAATTTCCCTTGATGTTCTTTGCACGCCACTGCCTTTTCATGCCAAGGACAGATATCATACTCATTTCTTGGACGAGAGGATGATGGATGTGTGGTACTGTGTTATCTATCTGTCATGTGCCATTCAGATGCTCAGAGACAGCAATGGGTAGAGTGATTACAGCTCTATAAACATTAGGTTTATAGCAATGATCCCTGCCCTGATGCTGGAAAGTGGTGGCAGTGGTTATATGTAGTCCAGTCTGCCCTTTAAACACAATGACCCTCTTTGTTCTGTCTGTCTAGGTGAGGTGGCTCTCTGGTCTCTGGTGGTCCTGGCCATTGAGAGGTACATTGTGGTCTGCAAGCCCATGGGCAACTTCCGCTTCTCCTCCACCCACGCCTTCATAGGCATCATGTTCACCTGGGTTATGGCATTCTCCTGTGCAGCACCCCCCTTGATCGGCTGGTCTAGGTATGCCTTGAGCTCAGGGAACCTCAATGAAGGAGAACACATCAGTATGCGTAATGTTTACTCAGGTTATCTGGTTCTGTTTCTAGGTACATTCCAGAAGGCATGCAGTGTTCCTGTGGGCCTGATTACTACACTATGAACCCCCAGTACAACAATGCCTCCTACGTCATCTACATGTTTGTTGTGCACTTCTTCATTCCTGTCGTTGTCATCTTCTTCTCGTATGGGCGTCTCATTTGCAAAGTCAAGGAGGTAAGCATAGAGCATGGAACACAGCTCATGGGGGGAGGGTAACCAAAAGGTTCTGGATCTGTAGGAATTAAGGTATCTCAGTCAGAGAGAAAAACAGCAGCCAAGTTTCATGTTTGTGTTTGCATTAAAGTTTACTAATCCTTTTTTAAGGCAAAGGGAGGGTAAGGCTGACCAATTTCTATACATGGCATAAGTATACTGATTAAATGGAAAGCTTCTGTGCAAATGTATGGTGGCTAGACTGAGAGTGAGTGGGACTGAGGGTTCCAGAGACACGCCCCCTTGCATCTGGAGGTGTGGCCCTGACTTGGCCTACACTTTTCACTCCTCCAGGCTGCAGCGTCCCAGCAGGAGTCAGCCACGACTCAGAAGGCAGAACGGGAAGTAACGCGCATGGTGATCCTCATGGTGATTGGCTTCCTAACGGCATGGGTACCCTACGCCAGCGTGGCCTTGTGGATCTTCCTGAATCAGGGGGCCGACTTTTCTGCCACCTTCATGACCGTCCCCGCCTTCTTCTCCAAGAGCTCTTCCTTGTACAACCCCATCATCTACGTGCTGCTCAACAAACAGGTACCTCAGACCAGCTTTGACCAGCTGGGGGGCCAGAGGGGCACTTCAGCCCTGCTGCTCTGTGTGCATGAAACATTCCATTCCCCTTCCCTACACCTAAAACCACTGGTGCTTTTCTATTGAAATACACCTGCCTTTATGCACACTATTACTGCCTGTGCCACTGACAAAACCATGGTCCAAATGCTTTTATTTCATTCCATTGATTGATTGATCAGGTGCCACGTTTGTGTAACAAAGTTTGGGAATGCATCAGCGTTATACACAATTTAGTAAAAAACAGTAGATTATGTGAAATATCACAGGAGGTACAATTTTTGGGACACAACTTTAATTTTGTCATTTGTGTTCATGCAAGTATGTGGCTGTGCATGTCTGGACCCTTTGGATGGCAGTGCGGACAGGCTACGGTCTCATTAACCCTTGCTCTCCTCTGCTGTGCTGTCCCTCATCTCCCTTTCCCTCCAGTTCCGGAACTGCATGGTCACCACCATCTGCTGCGGGAAGAACCCCCTGGGTGACGACGAAGTCTCCTCCACAGCGTCCCAGAGCAAGACAGAAGTGTCATCAGTGTCTTCCAGTCAGGTGTCCCCGGCCTAGACCTGGCTCCATCCCTCCCACCAGCCCCTCCCACCACCCCACCCCTCCTGGCTTGTCGATTTGTCTAATTTTCATTTGCATGAACTGCAACCAAAAAGGGAAAAAAAAGAAAAACACATGTATATTTATATGGATATTTTTATTTGTCAATAAAACCAGCAGGCTTGAAAAGGCGATGATCTTTTTGCTTTCGAAGAAACCCACCTGTCATCCACCATTCTATTAGTCCTCCCACTCAGCCCAGCTCCACCGATTCCACAGCTTCGTCTGAAAGAGCTCTGCTCCTCCCTGTTCAGGTTTGCTTTTTACAAAGAAGAAACCATCATTTTTGTAACCAGTTTTCTTTGTGTTTGGTGAGTAGCCTGACAGCCACATGTGCTTTGGGAAAATTAGCATCCTGGATGATATGGAGTAAAGGGGGGTCTCCTAAACAGGTTCAATCAACAACACAAAGAAGAAAAGTCAAGGACACCATTGGCAAGGCATGACGTCATGTTGCTGCAGGCAACCCTGTGCATCTCTGCCAGACACACAGCTCATGTCCTGGCTCTGATGTCCCTGGACAGAGCACCACTCCAAGTGTTTTGAGTTTTGTGTTTTGAGGTTTTTCTTCTAGACATCCTTATGGACGTTCCCCACAGAAAACCAGCAAAGTGTTTCTGCAGATTTCCCACATTTCTGCCCTGGAAGTACTTACTTGGTGTAATGTCTTGAGTGGTCACACTTCTCTGTACTACACTGCCTTCACTGAGCTTCACTGCACTTTGCTGTGTTTGACCATGATTATATATGTATAGGCTGTCAACCATAGAACATTTCAGATATCAGTGTTTCTCTGTTATTTTCTTATGAAGGTACAGGATTTCTGATATTGAGAAAATGATCTGAGGTATCAAAAATTCTGTTCTAAATGCAAATGCTGATACCAATAAAAAGAGCTGTTGATGTTAATGAACTTTTTTTTAACATGATCTGAGGATCTTGGTCACGGCTGGTTTCATTCTCATCAGAAGGCAGCCAAAAGAGAGGGATGTCTATTGAAACAACAACTCGTCGATTACAGAGCGGGGACTTTCTGAGATGCTTGACATGTATCTTTTAGGTGGACACTTAAAAATCTGTGGAAAGAAGTGAGGGGGTAATGAAAGTGAAGGCAGTGGTGAGGGTACTCCTGTGCTCCCTTGGGCTTTGCTTTGATGCTGTGGATCTGGAGACTGACTGACTGGTCATTGACAGAAGCTGTAGAGCCTTCTCCTCCTGGGTCCAGCGGGACACCGGGCTCAGCCAAGCAAAGCCCAATTGAGCTCCATGCACTGCGAATAGCCCCCATAAACCTGGGAGAGCCGGAGCGCAAGCCAACACACATTGAAAGGGAAATCTTGACGTGACTTTCGGGATGTTTTGTATTTCTGCTGTTAGTGACATGGGACTGTGGGATGTCACAGTGCTCTAGGCTGTCCTCTAGGCTCATTCTGTATATCAAAAACTAAAACTCACTCGTCTCCCAAGTCTCCAGGTGTTGCCTGTACAAGAGGCTTCATTTCGGCTCTGCAGGCTGCATATCCGTTTGTTGCTTCTTTCTTGTTTTTATTGGGGTTTTTTGTCACTGTGCGAATGATTCCTTGGTTTGACCATGTCACCATTGCTGTATATATTTTATAAATAACTTGTTTCATGTTGATTTGTAAAATCAAAGGATAGAGGTAAATAGGTAAATAAATGCATGCATCACAACCTGGGGATGTCTGTTTATTAAAATGTGTCTGATGGGAGGGTGAGAAGGTTCTGCTGTTAAGCAAGGCCCATAGAACTCTTTCCCTTCAGGGCCTCAGCATGTCCTGGCCATGGTGAAAAAGAATGTTTTTCCACTCATTTGCATGGTCTGTCATTTAGTCTTACAAGGGACAGAGGCAACAAGGCTCCCCTGTCTAAAAGAAGAAAAAACACTAAGAACAGGCCCTATGACAGCTCATGAGGGGGGGGATCAGTGAGGTCACAAGTCCTCACTACAGACTTGCAGTGGACTAGAGAGTCCAGCCAAAAACTCCAAGAAGAAAACAGAGTCCTCCAAAACTTCAAGTTATCAGCTGCAAGGTCACAGTCAGACAGCTTAGTCTGGTGTGGCTGGGGGGAGGGAGGTTGATGCCATGCTGCAATGGGTCACTTTGTTCTCTTCCTTTCTTTGCAGGAATTAGTTATTTCACTTCCTGCTGTCATACAACAAATAAGGCTACAATTTATATTTTTTTCTAGGAGTGACCGGGGCAGGGGGAGGGAACTTATTTGTGGTGTCAACAGTAGTGTTAACAGAAGCTGGCTGCACACTTTGGCTTGTGCACCAGTAAATAGCATGGGGCCTGTGCTAAGCATGTGACTTAATCCTTTGTAAAAATAGAGGAGCAGCTTACAAAATTTGAGACAACGTGCCACTCAAAACCAAGTGTCTGTACCAAATTAATCCTGGTATTTGGTAACCTTAGTTTTTTAACATCCCTGAGCCATTCAACTGCCACTACGATCCTTTAATGTTTTAATATTAATTAAAATTGCCATTTTGACACTCATTTGCCTCGTTTCCAAGCAAATTGTACAACACATCACAGCTCATGTCACTTTTTCAAGTCTCTCAATATAAGAATCTATTTCTAGAGAACATTAATAAGCCTCTCCTATTGCTGTATTTTAAGATTAATTGAAAATACACTAGTATTTTTAAGCTAGCAAGTACATAATGTTGTACATACGAACATCAGATAAACTTTCATTACAAAAACTTGTATTCTTTACCCAGTGTCCCTTGCAACTCCAGGAAAACGGGAATGACCACTTTTGAATCTTTCGTTTCAGGATATTAATTTCGACATAGAAGCCGAGGAGGAACGACAAGAATAGCACACATTGTGAATCAAAATTAAGCAAAAGAAATAAATAAAAATGCTGAGTTTTAAATTATTTGTTTTTAAAGACGCATAATTTTAACGAGTTAGATCAAAATAATAAGGATGAGGATTTTAATCGAATCGGCCAAAGCGTAATAAACATTGGACGCCTTAGGGTCTGATCGGGAAGTGAAAAGTTTGCAGGTCTTTGAGCAGGTGGATTGAAGCTAAGAACAAAAATATAAAGTCACGTTTCTGATGAGTTATTCATTGTGCGGTAAGTGTAAAGGGTGAATTATATTAATTAGATGGTATGCTTGATTAAGTCATGGTGGAGCATTTCCAAAACGTTTGCATTATATTATAGCGGTCTACTCCATCCTTGTTATTAATTACAAATAATTGGTGTTGGTATTGGTATTAAAGATCCAGTATTACTGTTTATTTGTTATTTCTCATTCTCGCAGTTGAACCCTACGAGGATGAAGAGAAAGGCATTTTCACGGGATTTGGGATAACAGTTTCGTGTTTGCTTTGAGTGTTAGACACGGAGATAGTCGCATCCTGAAAAATAAAAATACAGCATACAGCTTTTGAATTTTGCAACTTTTATGCAATTTCCGGGTTTCTCTGTGGTTTGAGGTGGAGGAAGCTGACTGGCACGCAGTGTGGAAAGACGTGCTAAAATGCAGCTTTAAAAATATTAAGCATACCTGCATAAGCATATCGCAGGTGCTGTCGGTCCGGCTGGGGGGTTAAAACAGGGAGAGAGTGGCTGGAACCTAGCCACGATGATCCATTCTGAATCGGAAAGCGCTGGAAAGTGCAGCCTGGGCCTCTGCCGCTGGTAACTAGTCGAAGACGCGGTCCAGGTCCCCAGAACCGAGCTGCTCCGCATTTGCAAGAGGGACAGACACGGAGCCTCGCTCGCCATGGGGATGGCACCCAGCGAGCCGTGCATTTACGACAAGCTCTCGGAAAGCATCGACATCTTGAGGCAGTCGGGGTATCGCTACGGGATGTCGGAGAGGGAGATCGAGAAGTTCATCAAGCAGGTCCTGGAGACCAACGAGCCCCGGAGGGAGCCGCCGCAGTTCCCCGTCCTGCGAGCTACTGTGAAGGTGAGAGGAGTCTTAATCCTAAGACTCGTTAACCATCTCGTACTGCCCGTCTTCTCTTGATGTACCAGGAAAGTGGTGCCACCTGTAAAAATCTGCTGTGTGTAAATCGTGTTTAGACTCCTCATACTGCCAGTGGGATAATACGGGGGATTGTTTTATTTTATTATCTTAAAAAACTGGAATATTACGATGCAATTCTGTATTGTTCCTCTTGTGATTAATTCACATATCCAGACTTTTGTTTGAAATACTAGAAAAAGGAAAATTCAAAGCCCATGTCAGGCTCTGCAAGATTCTCTGGTGGTCGTCTTGTCCTTCATCCCTGAAGCCAAGGCGTTTGACTTTATAGTTTGGAACAGTTTTGCAAACAAGGGGAAAGTCCTTTGGCTCATTCAGATTGTTTGGCTTTTCGGAAACTAGTTTGCCGGAGGATCTTATTCAGCCATTTTGGGAAAGCAGCTGAGGTATCGGCTTAGAGCACATAGGTGGACAGTTTGTGCCAGAGTCCCCCAAGGCTGCATTCGGATTTATCCATCTGCTCCTACAACACACAAGAGTATGTGTGTCACAGCACACTGTAACTTCATTACAGTGTAAAGCACTTCTAGGTGGCATATGCATAGGATAAGCTCTATATCTAGTGAGAGATTTACACCAGTGACAATTTATTTTTAATGTTGCAATTTCATTATTATTTTTGGGACGGTGGTCACAGTGACTGTAATGGCCAAAGCTTTTATGGGAACTTATTAAAGCAACAATCTGCGGCCCCATTAGAAAGATGCAGTTTTGTTGCCACATCCCCCAGTAGCACCTGCCTGTTGGGTTGGGCTGCACCACAGCTCCGAGAGAGCAGCCTGCGGTCTGCTTTACTACTGTCCTGGTGGTGTGCACAATTGAAAATAACCAGAAACTTATAGGTGGTTTCCAGTTAGCGCTTTAAAAAGTGGTAACACTGTGAGGCTCTGGAGAGAGGAGTCCAGTTCAATAATTAATGCCAGATGTAATGAACTGACAGGTCAGCTACCCCAGAATGTGGGAGATGATGTATCCCTCCAACGGCGATCCTCATCCTGCAGAAGGATCTGCAAAACCCTGTAATGCTTCAGATGGCTGTGTAAATTAAGATGTAATAGGATCTATTGATCATCAATTTACTCTCAATTGAGGTTCTAATAAATTCTTGACAGATATGCAGTACTTCTGAGGTTAAGCAGAAGTTAGGGATAAATTGAGATTGGTATTAACACTATCATGTGTCTGTAGAAGCTTTATTCACATTTTATATAGAACCTCATCTGATAGTAAATTGATTTTTAATGAATATCTGTTGATCTGTTATGTATACAATACATAGTTCTTGCAGGGGAGATGGGCAGCCCAGTACGCCCTCTCTTCAGATCCACAGTGCATTGGTCTCCCAGTCATGGGGCTCCACCAGCATCTGCTGGTCCAAAGGTCTCAGGATAGCAGTTGGTTCCTGTAGTGTGTGAAGCCTTACTGCTCAAAGGTCTTCAGACCTGCGAGAAAGATTAAAAGAGTCTAAAGTGTCTCTTCTCTTTCTGGGTCATAGCTGACTATGGAGATAAGCATAATTTGCTTATATATATATATTTCATCTTGACCACAGTCTTGAGTTTTGTCTGAGTAAGAAAATGTTTGTTTTGAAATTCATGAAGAATTTTGCCTGATGCAGTTGTGCCTGTTATGCTACAAAATTTAGAGCCTTTACAAAGCTGCACATGTTGTAAATAGTGTTGAGTAACATTGTATGTTTCAGTTAATTAACAAGTGCACCATGTAATTGGAGTTTTTAGGATTAAAACAGTGAAGTGAATTTGGTTTTGAATCCCTCTTCCACTGCAAGAGAATCTGTCTGATTTGTCAAATGTCTTCCCTACTGGTAGTGTATCTGCTCACTCTCCTCTTTATAAATTCCAGAATATTCTGTTCACAGCATGTTAATTGTAAAGATATAACTAATCCTCATCAAGGTGAATATTCTTCTTTGTACAGGATGGCTTGTATGTTTTGCTTTTTTCCCTAACATTTCCCCCTACTACTCAGTGAGACTTTAAACACTTCTGTATATGCTTTGTTCTGTGAGATCGTTTTGCCCGTTATTTTACACGACTGATATATTTAACCAAGTTACGCTGATTTCAAAGGCATGGATGTTGGGCCAGTATGTTGTCTTTTCTCCTTATTTTCTGTTTTGTTCAGTTTGTAGTTGCAGTGGGGTTCCTGCTGGTGGCAGTGTTGGCCTTTGCATACCCTCACAGTACCCCCCAGCTGGACTTGGAGCTCACGGGTGCACACAACTGGTCCTCGCCGCTCAGCCACGTGCGGCTGCTGTCTCTGCCCATCGCCAGGAAGTACAACCTGGAAGGTAAAGCAGAGTTGCTCTGTCTTGTTGAAAGCTATGGGAGAGGATACAGTGCTCCTCAGACCGCCATGTAGGCCAGTCTAACACTCTTCTGGCTCGTGATGGCACACCTTGCTTTGTCAGGGATACTTCAAGCTCAGGAGTTTAGTCATACAGGGGGCTGTTTTCTGTCTGTATATGAAAATCCCAGGCTTTCTCTGGAACACTGAAAGAATGTGGAGATCTCTTTTTTGCTAAAGCTGGGCTTCTCCACTTCCTGGAGGGGTGTCTATCGCCCTGCCAGTGGACAGTACTTGCAAAGCCTATTCCTGGGTTTAACAACCACACTCCAGTGATTTCTTTACAATGAGCTAATCCTGCCGGATGTCCCACCACCTCAACCCCCTGCCCTCCACCCCGCCCTCCTCTCTCACGCAGGGTGTCCTATGGTAATGAGGTCAGCTTGGGGGTTGCCCTGTGTGCTGTCTCCTGCAGAGTTCCACGAGTGGTGGAGCGTGATGGTGGGGGGGTGCGGGTTGGCACCAGTGAACTGCTCGGGCTGTGCGGCCGTCACTGCAGTCCTGGAGGTGTCGGACATGCACAGTGTCCTGCGGGGCCCCCAGCCCGTCCTCTTCAAGGTGAGCCACCGGCGCGTGCTGCGTTTCCAGGCTTCAGTCTGCGGAGGCATTCGTTCGGTACCAGGCCAGCTGCGGGATAAGTTATATTAAATGGTAGATGTGATTATATATTTCGTAGCAGTTGTTTATTTTAAAAATTGCCTGGGGGAGGAAGAGAACAAAGGAGGGCACTGAGGAACTGAACTGCAAGTCTGCTGCAGTAGGACAATACGGTTTAATTTACACATGTCTGGTTGGCCCTGACCTCTGCAAGCAGAGTTGTCTCAAGCCAGTTTTACAGTAATGCAGGTAGTCTCGCGGAGGAAAGGATTACCGCCATGTGCTACTGACTACCTGGTTACCAGGTAGCCTCTTGACCAGTTTGACTTTTTGATTGTAAATTGCAGCTTGGCATTTAGTGCCAGAAGATCTATTTTCAGTCTGTACCATTGTCAGAGCCAGGTCCACAATCTCTTGGCTCCAATCCAACCTGCCAGTAATGGTGCTTCCATTCCTTTTCGGATCTGTGCTGCTCGGTGTAGTTTCTCATGCCAAAAGAGTTTCCAGCTGGACCTGTAGTTCAGTAGTGTTGTCTGTGTTTGGAGTTTAGAAATCTCTCACAAGGGTTTTTGGGTGTCTGGAATAAGCTGCCTGGCCAGGGAGTTGGGAAGCACTTCAGGAAATGGCCGGATGAATTTCTTCAGTACATTGTTTCCTCTTGTTCCTAGCCTCTCCCGTGCTCTGGTGTTGCAGGGAGGAGCAGAGCTGACTCTGACCTACGAGCACCTAGAGCAGCTGTTCTCCAAGCACAGGGAAGCCATGGGTGTCTGGGTGGCAGAGAAGGGGAATAAGATGGTCACAGCACAGAATTTCCCTCCGGAGACGGCCAACTTCACTGTGTTCTGGTATCTTCGGTTCTCAGGGTTTGGGGGAAAAGGGGGTCTCGCACAGCATGGGAACTGCCAGCTTGTGTACTGAGCCCTGTTGCCTTATAATGAGCGCTCACCCTGACAACACTGCCCACATATGGGCGTGCCAGCTCTGCTTGGTGCTCAGTGTTACCATGGTTCTTGCATTTACGTCAAAAGCAGCTGACAGACACAACACTTACGCCATAGCCTTGACTAAGATCAGGGAATTTATTTCTGGTGCAGATTATACTGTTTATTAAAAAGGGCTTTCATTTTTTTCCCCTTAAAAAGTAACATGTCTATAATATTTTATAAAGTTACAGACTGGTTTGGCATGTTGCAGTTAATTAGCAGAATAAAAACATGCACATAAAGATCTCCAGATTTGTGTCAGGCTCAGGGATTCACGGGTCAAGGTTAGGCTCTGTGGTCTGCAGACCCTACATTTAATCACTGATGAGTACAACAGGTTTGGAGTCTACCAAAGTTGTGCATGACACTCCAGTGCTTCAGAAGCCCCTCTGTCAGGGCTGTTTTGCTACTGCTGGTGAAGAGCACAGTCTGGGATAGACTTGATGTGTCTCTGTCTGTCAGGAAAGGCGATGCTCGGAGGCAGGAGGAGGTGCTGTGGTCACTATTCCCAGGGATGGATCGCTACCCTCTTGTGGACAGTGAGGAGATGTCACTGAAGCAGTGCAGGATCACACACAGCCCAGAGTCACAGAGCCAGGTGAGCACTGGCTGGGTTGTGGGCCTCTGGGGTGTTCACACACTGCAGGATTGTCATGATCTTTTCTGCTTTTGCCAGTGTGGCATGGTATTCTTTGAGATTTTTCCAGCAGGCCTACAGGGTTGTCAGTTCAGTAGTATAACTGTCATGTATGGAAAATAAGATTAAGTGCTTTGCATTGTGGCCAGTTACCGTGGTGAATCATGTATGAAGAGTGTGACCTTCTCTTATAGCCCAAAGTCAGCTGTGCAGACAGTGCATTACAGTAAAAAAATATTTTTATAAAGTGAAGTATTATACTCCATTAAAAGCAGTCATCTAGTGAGATCCTAAGGAAAAGTATGTGTTGTGCTTTATGGTGTGTTGTTAGCGTGTTATGCAACGTGTAGTACATGTGTTTTGTGGTGTTATGCATGGTATTGTAACTGTATTGTAAGCATGTAATAAGCGTGTTGTGTGGTGTGTTCCAGGCCCAGCGCATGCACCGGTGGTTGGTGGTGACCCAGGGATTGCCCTTGCTCCGAGTCATGCCTGTGCGCCGCTGCCAGAGGCTGTGCAGCTCCTTCAGCGTGTGGCTGGGTCCTGGAGACATTGGTGAGCATGGCACGCTGCTCTTTCAGCTGTCTGTCTCTCCTGCATGTGCACCTGGAAAGGTGTGTTCACTGTTCCTTTATGAATGGTGCACTTCAGTACATAAACATAAGTAAATGCTTTAGAAGTGCCTTAATTAGTCTGTGTGTATGGTAAGGCTGCCTGTTGGTAAGCCATGAAAGTGTCTTCTGCACTCTTTGTATCTACAAATACTAATGAATCTCATCCATCACATATGCATTTAAGGCAACGACAGGTTCTGATGGAACAGATGCTGCAAAAATAGCTGATTTAAGTTTTATATTTCCCTATATGTCATGTATGGATAGTCTGCATTTGTGTTGCTTGGATGTGTCTGGAGGGCATGGGGTGTCTCAATCCTGCTTTTAGAGCAGTTACACGAGACACCAGGCAAAGCCTTCACACAAAGTTTGAGTTTTGTGCAGATATTGTGTAAAGCATAGCAAAAAAACTAGAACCTTGTGCTTCATGTAACTGGCTTTGGGTCACAGCAGGGACATCTTTTCAGCGTTGTCAATAAATGAACAAGACGGTTTCCCAATTATTCCAATTAACATTTCACCGACAGCTGAAAGGGAAGCTGCTGTCATATGCAACATTCCCTGATGCCAGTTCTGATGGTGTGGCCCCCGCTGATAATCTCAAAGGGTGTGCTCATATCCTGTCCCCCTTGGTGGTTCCTAGAGAAAAAAAGCTCTGATTTAGTGAGCAAATTCTACATATATTTGCTGTACCTCACATTTAAAGACACACATTCCATTGTTCCTGGAATTCTGGACAATCCTCCTTGCCGAACATAGTCATGCTAAACGTCTTATGCTTAGTATCCTGCCTGACTAGGCTGAAGTGGAGAGGGTACTTGCTTAATTCAGCTTCATCCAAGACTGCCTTAGAAAAGTTTACAAGAACGCTATACAAACTTAGGCTACACAGGTCTTTTGAAGACTGTTTTTTTTAAGCCCACAAATGCCTGAGTAGCTTGTTCCAGTTATCTAACGTCTGTTTTTATAAGCTAGTAGTTTTATGTTCCCAATAGTAAGCTGGGTATTCAAATGAGAAAGTACTTCCTGGGGGAGTAGGGAAGTATTGTTTTCTTAAACTTGGAGGTTCCGTTACAGCTCTGCAGCAAACCACATTAAATTCTTTCCAGTTTTGTGCTCTTTTATCTACCAAAATAAGCCTAGATATTCACCTAATTTGAGCCATTCTTCTGCAACATTTTTCACCCATTTTTGCTGCTAAATTCCTGAGATGAAAAGGTGAAAACCGATATCTCTTACGTTAGTAAAACTTGGGTGTCTGCAGTCAATGCGGCTCCCCTTGTTGACAGACCCGTCAACAGGAAGTCCAGAGGACTTGGGCTAAGAGCTGTGCATTGGGGAGAGATTTCAGCCCTGCATGAAAGAGTTATCCCTGCCTTCTCAAAGTGTTTCTGACAGGCTTTTAGACTGGGGTTGGGGGATGCCTGAGAGAGAGGCGCGGTAGAGGAATGCAGGAGCTAGTGACTCTGGGGTAGGTCCATCCCGCCAGATCCGTGTGGCTTCTGAGTGACCCTGTTCTTTTGTCTCTGCAGTCCACGCTGACCCTCGGTTCTGGCAGATGGATCTGTTCCCAGGCAGGGGGCAGAACATTGTTTGTGATGGCTCTGCCTTCTGACGGGCAGCCGGACGCCCACTGTATCCCGTCCTGCTGAGAGAGAGAGAGAGAGAGACCGCCGACAGGCGCTGACCCCGGCCTGGCCCACGCACAACAGAAGCTCTGACCCGATTGTTTTGGTTGGGTGGGGAGGTGATGTAAAGGCGAGCTCCCCCGAGAGTGCCCCGCGAGGGATCGGGTCGAGAGGGCTGAATGACATTCAAACAGCAAAATGTTATTGAGACCAAATGATTTCCTTTAAGATATAAATGATGGCTTTAAATCATAGGCCTGGACCAGCTTTTTTGATATAATTGACGTTGGTATTATGTCCCATACTGTCAGGAACAAGCCAGATTTTTCTTGGTAGATGATGGCCATTGGTGACTGGGTGCTTTCTGAATATTCAGCGACATGAGTTTTGTTTTATGTCTTTTATTCGGCATTTGATAATTGCAGGTGAATGTGTATGGTGGCAAAATAACAAAAGCCTTAAAAGCCAAAAGCTGTTTTACTGAAGAGCATCTTGCTTAATGAGAGAGTTTATATATGCTTAGGTGTAACTGAAGAAAGGTGGGCATGTGATTGATCTTTGTCGTCCTTCTAATGCTGCTGCAGAGAGTAGCTTTATTTTTCTTGAGCTTCAGTTTCCAGTGTGTGCCCTGTCCTGTTCCTATGGACAAGCTTTCTAGCTCAAAGAGATATAAGTGTACTTATTCTTTCCCAACAAGGAAAATTGCTGATGCGTATTGTTAATATTTTTCTTACATTTTTTAACATTGCTGTCCCAGAATCTCCAGTTTTCCCTTAGTATTTAGGTAACTAAGATCCAGCACCTGTGAATGGTAGAAGACCAGGCAGCTGTTGTTTCTCTCTGACACTGGGGATTGTTATAATTGTGAAGGTTGAAAAGGAGGAATGCCCTGGGACGTACGTCTGTCCTGAGTGTTTTTGTGGTTTTTTGGCCTAACTGGGACTGGAGAATGACATCACTGTGCACTCCAGGGTGGAGCTCCACATCTGGAGCTATGACCTCATAATGTTTGCCAGATTCCTGGAGATCAGGACTCTGCTCTCCTCCTCTGGGAACCTCGGCTGCTCATTCCTATCCAGAACATCTGGATCACATCTTCTTGTTTTTGAGCCGAACTATATGATTTCCTTTCAGCTTTATCCTTAGAGGTTGTTAGGGAACTTAACCATGTCCCCTTGTTTGAGCGCCTGTGGAGTATTCTACAAGCTGTAGCAATGAAAAGGGAGATGAAGTTACAGAAGAAATCCTCTTCTGTCCCACCTTTGCCATTTTGTTCTTTAAAAATGCTATCGCTCTTTTCCGGGCCGAAAGAAGAAAAAAGGGTCAAGCTGTTTGTGTAGCTAAAGGTTTGGAGAGCAGAGCTGGAGGCCAAGTTATCCAATGGGTAGAGAAAAGGATCTCTTGCTAGGAGGCTCCTAGTTCAAACCCAAGCTATGCCCTTGACTCATTCAGCTGCTTACACTTCTTGTGCTGTCTTTCAGATTGTGCATCAGCATTATTAATGAACTGTTCACTTTCTGTGTAAGGCCCGCCTTTTGAATCACAGGCCTTGTTCACAGAGCTCGTGGGCTGTGATTTGGTGAACACTTTGCATGGGCTGGCCTTTTCATTGAGATGTGCCATCACCATGTCTTCTCACAGTATTGGTATGGTAGTGTTCAAGATGTCACTAGAATTCCTTCAGTGCAGGCCTACTATTGCTCACAAACACCAGAATAAGTTTTACTTTTGGAGCCATAATCATTTTGGGTAGTGATTAACCAAGATTATCATTAATAGTTTTTAATCGGTACAAAACATTTTCTATTGTCTCCTGATAATTGAAGCGTATGATCTTGTGCTCAGTGCAAAGCTGCAGTAGTGAAAATGATGGTGTGCCCTGTGTTTTGCTTGCCTTGTTAGTTTCTTGTTTATCAGTAGTTCTTGAGAATTTATTAACACAGGCACCTTGAACTCTTTCCTTCTGGACAAGTGCTGTGGGTGAAGTTTTCCCCTAATCTGCTGTTTGTATTGTAATGTATTTGGAATTGGACACTGTATATAGTTTAAGCCTTCTGAATATTGGATGTAAAAATGCTGTGGATAATGTATAAATATACAAATCTTTTGTATGTAAGATATCTAATTGTTTTAATGTGTTCTTTTTTCATTTTTTCTGGAATCGCAGAATGTTTGGATAATGTTTATAAATAAATAATTTCTGTATACTTCTCTAAAACAGCCTCACTCTTTGTCAAGCAAATGACAGACTGATACGTTGTGAATTGTAACCATTTAGACCTCCTTTGACATGTTTGCTCATCCTGTGCCCTGGCAAGTGTACATCCAATGGTGCAATAGAGCCTGTCCTGGATGCATAAGGAGCAGGGTGTGAGGGGTTGCCTCATCCTGGACACAAAGGGTGCCAGGAGGGATGGGATGTGCTGGCTGGATTGGGGCTCCCTATCCTGGAGGAACAGGGCACCAGGTTAGATTAGATTATTCTTTATCGCCACACAACAATAGTTGATGGAATTTCCAAGCTGTTAGCTTGCGGTTTTGTCATTGTTGCATCTCTCCAGTAATGGGCTGTGTGGGACGTGTAGGGTGATAGTAGAAGCCTCTGGAAAAGCACTTGTTCATATTATCCTGCATCCTGCCAGTGTCACTGTTTAACAATTGGAGATGCCGCATTTTAGATCCACCTAACAGTTGTAAATCCAAGCTGCAGACAAGATTCTGTCTGCAAGAGGCTTTTGTTTTCTTGCTAGTGGTAGCAGGACGTCCAGTGCAGGGATTTTTATTTATTTTTGTTTTTGGCATGAATATGAGAGTTTTTATCCAGGCTCACATCTAAGGAGTAACTTGATATTGATAAATTTTTACCAGCAAAATTGCATAGTTTGCAACTGTTTTTATTACTTAAAAAGTTAATGTGAAGAATGGAGCTGTTTAGACTTGCTTTAAGAAAGATGACTAGGTCAGCTCACAGACCACCTGGTGCACGCTCATGGACCCCCAGTGGTCCACGGACCACACTTTGAGAGCCACTGCACTAGAAGAAGTAGGGTGGTGGATTTGAAACTTTATTTTTTAACTTAACCTGAAAGTGCAGATGTGTCAATGACTAGAGGAGGCGACCTGAAGACCTGGCGATTGATTGCTGCGCAGGTCGAAGTTGCAACCGTTTAAGGGAGCCGAGGGTCCCCCACCCCTTGTTCCTTATAAAGTTAAAAAAAAATGTTTTTGACCATCTGAAATGTGGGGTATATTACCGAGCCAAGAACATAACAATGGGGTAAAAAGTATTTTGATTTGTCTGGTTATTTTTCAGATTTGTTTTGCTTAATCATCAATGCCATTTTAATATACTACAGCTAGAACAGGACATGTCCTACATTCCACAGGAGTCTTAGACCAGACCCATCCTACTTCTCTCACGCCAGTAATCCTAAATTATTTAAACATTATTTAAAAGGACTGCGTTTGGGGATTACTATGCAGGTCGAACCCATGCCACTCAAGTTAACCAGGCATACCGTAGTCAGCTGCAATAGATTCTCTGTTGACTGATCTTCTGATCATTTGTTCTGCATGGACTTTGCCCCCGTGTATCTGAAACTTGGTTTTGAACTGATTTATTAAGTGTGAATAATATTGGTAGTTATGTTCCAAGGTTTGTTGTGTAGCCATTCAACCAGTGGTAGTGGAAGCGTCGTGTATTTTGTACTCTACAGGATAATTCAAATACGGTAACTTGCAATGGTAACTTATTGACACGGAAGGCAACATTGTAATATTAATCAAGGGGTATCTCTGGGGGGAATCGCCCACTTCTTCCCAGCAGGTCCAAGTATCCGGAGGAAGTGTGACCTGGCAGCAGTTGAATCTGTGCGACGGGGAGGTACTTTAACCTTGATCACTCATACTGTATGTTACCCCTGGGGCTGCCTTTTGCATCTGACAGTGTTTCTGGGGGCAACCCCTGGGGTAACTGTCTTCTCAGCTCTCGATCTAGGGCAGCCATTTTTCTATAAGGGCAACTCTTATTGCATACAGTACACCCAGTCACTCCTGGCAGTAGCTTTTTTTTTTCATGGAGCGGTTTAAGTTTCAGCAGGACAGAGGATAGGAACAACTGCAGTGTTGCACATTCTGTACTGTATGTCCCCTAGTCACATGCGATCAAGTGGGGTCAGAGACAGTGCTGTGGAAATGAGAAATGGAGGAGGCTGCGCAGAGCCTGAAGTGAACCTGAAGAACAAGAACACTGGTTGAATGGACCTCTTTCACTGCGCTGAGCCCAGCTCTAGACTTGCTGCCAATCTGCACAGATTAGGCTGAATAAATAAGTAGGTTCAAGATGGGATAATGCTTAATTCATATGGTTCAGGCACACATAAGCAAATGAATAACAATAATACCAACAACAGCACATAATGGATACCTCTGATTCACATAGCCTTCTCATTATATGCTTTTGTTAGGGCATGATTGGCACAAGAATAAGGGGGTCTGTTCACCCCTCCCCTCTGTAATTATTTACCAAATGCCAATTCTTCAGTCTAGGATGATTAGATTCCTTTAATAGCTGTCCTCTCTGATGAAGCTTGCAGTTTGCTTGCAGCTAACTGATAATTTACTCATTGTAATTTCTGATGTGTGCATATAGTGTATATGGGCACTGGCCAGGATTTATGGGAAGGTAGGATGGTGGAAGCTTAAAGAAACAGTACTGATCAGGACTCAGTATCATGGAGATTGAAAGAGCTGGATCTGACTACTCTGCAGGGTCTTGGACTGTGGCAGTGGAATAGATGCAGGAAAGCAGAAGTGCTGGCGAGGAATGTCCAAGACGTCATGGACAAGATGACCTCGCACAGGTGCAGCTGACTCTGCACTCCGGGGGAGTGTGGGGCACAGAATTGCATAAAAAGAGGAAGAGAGGAGGGGGCTCTTCCACTAAATCATCCCCGTCCTCTTGCTGTGCAATGTGAGATTAATCCTATGACTCAGAGCTTGCATGAAGTCTTTGCTTTAAAGAAGTGTAACTCTGTAAAGTGCTGAACTGAATGTGCCTCAGAGCCAGCACCTGGAGTTTCGGACTGGCTGCATTAATCTGGTAGCAGGAGCAGCAACACAGCCTCCTCTCAGGACAGGGTGTTCCTCCCTCTCTCCGGCCCTCCTTAAAACAAGCTGCCTGACTCTGAGCTGTGTAAGAGGCAGGCAGTCTGTCTGCAGCAGAGGGACAACATGCTCTGGAGTTCAGTGCTGTGGGCTGTGCTGGCTGGGCTCTGCCTGGCACAGGGTTATAAACTCAGCGAGGAGGAGAAGAAGACCATTGTGGACCTGCACAACCAGATGCGCTCCATGGTCAGCCCCAGCGCCTCCAACATGCGGGGCATGGTAAGAGAAACAACTGAAAGGACTGGCACAGAGCAATAGGAAGGATCCCATGTGTGAGAGCTACAGGCTCGGTGGGGATTTGCAGTTTTACTTGCATGTGGATGTCTGATATTGCTTTCTCAAACTGAGGTTGAATGGGCAGTAAAGGAGAGAGGGATGTTGGGGCAACTGCGGCCCCTTGTATTTCTTTTCACAGGATGCCCTGCTAATGCACTACTAGTGCACTGATATTTGCATGCCTCCGATCGTTTCTGGGTCCCTTGCTACTGCCACAGGTGGGCAGCTGAAGAGCAGGGACTCCGAGGTTCAAGGCTGTTCACGTCGTCCATGGCTCTCAGCCTTAGCCTTAAAACAACCTTTGCTTAACAAAAGGCTCTGATGCCTTCAGTGCAGTTACTGCTGTGGGGTTGCATTTGTGACACAATTAAAGAGTTAATTCGGGGACCTCTAGTGCTGACAGCTGCTGTCTTCAGTCTGGCTCCAGTATGATGGGGAGGAGTGGGTCTGTCTATGAAGGGTTGTTTTGCTTTGGTGGAGAACTCACTCCACGTCTGTGGCTGGTCTTAATCAACTTCACAGCCCCCAGGAGAATCCCAGAGTTAGGGTGTGGATAAAAGTCTTGTCTTATAAATCCTGCTTCTGCAGCTCTTCCTGCAGTTCCTTCTCTCTTTTTACTTTTTAACCAGTGTCTCTTCACTAGTCTTTTTTCCTCTGTATGATAACGGCTGCTGGTAAGGATTCCAATGAGCCCTGGATTTATTTCATGCACTCATGTAGAGCTGCTGTTTAACATGTGAAAGAACACTTACCATGTGCTTAGGAAATGTATCCCTTTTTAAAATTGCATGTCAGGATTTTCTGATTTGCTTGGAGTTTCTCGTTTCAAGAACATCTTTGCACAGAATAAGTCATATAAAGCGATTTGAAATAATGATTTCTGTAGTGACATGATTTCTGTGCTCAGATCGTTGGAATTTGCGTCCAAGTATCGGACTGACTTGTGTGTGTGGGAGGTCACTTCCAGCCAAGGAAGTAAAATCTGCTGGTTGTGTCAGAGCTGGACAGCATTTGTTTGTAGACAACACAATTGATTGCTGATGGATTCCATTCTGTGTGTGGATCGATGTGCCTGAATCTGGGTCACGGAGCAGTGCTGCAGGAACCACCCTGGGTGTGAGACCCTTCACTTAAATGGGCAACCAGGCTGTCCTGTTGAACTAGATGGATATATAGATGTATAGATGTAAATATTTGATACAGAATGCTTACATTCTGCAGTATATGCAGTCCATCTGGTCTTGCAGCATGTTGCACAACAATTATCCAGAGAAAGAGAGAAACAGACAAAGAATGTTTGTGCTGCAGTTTACAGGAAATTTGAACAGGGAGAGAGAGAAATGTCTCTCATTGTTGATTCACAGTCTGGCGCAAACATTTATATTTTGCAATAAAGACTATCTTATTTCTCAAGGTTTTAATTTAGAGGGCTCACTTAGTAAACACAGGGAATTTCAATAATTCCCCTCAGCCTGACTCAGCAATTGCACGTCTGGGCTCAGTGGTGGTTAAATACACAGTCATGACCCCCAGACGCCCTGATGTGGAACGCAGTGGAATTGTCCCCCATGTGCACAGCGCTGCATGTTTTCAGTGTTACAGTGCATAGAGTTCAAGAGAGAGAACAACATACTGATCACAGACAGAAAGGCAGAGCCGGCACCAAAGAGAGCTGTGTAATTTCTTAACAAGGGTGTCTTAGACGACTGTGTCCCTGTCCCTTCCCTGTTACACAAACCCTAGCTGGACATAATGCATAACATCCTAATGGACTCTTCTGGGCTGAAACTTTGGGTGTTTGTATGGTAACACCTGACGAAAAACGTGACATGAAAGTACGTCAAAAACATTTGGAAACAAACAACAGTTTCATTGTATTCTTCTTTTAATGTTACTGGACCTTAATCTTTAGTCAAAGCCGTTTATTGTATATTGGATAAGGTAACAGTTCTTAAAATTGGTGGTTCATCAGGCTTTGATGGAGTGATTTGTAAGATCGAGGTTCGGACCATGTTTAATATAAGATATATAATATATGTAGTAATTTAATATATAAAAGCAGGAGGATTCTTAGTATTTCCACACAGACTTACAGAAGGACAAAGTGTTCCTCTGCTGTTGGTGTTGTTTTCCTTGGTGAGGCTAGCCTGTGTTCAACATTTTGAGCAATTTGGTAAACAATGTTGTATTGCACTGATACGGGCGTGATATCTGGTTCCCTGTTTTGCAAAGTGAGCACAAGGTTTTAATTGTAATTCTATTCTCCTATTTAATACTATACTAATTTCAATAACTGAAATTACAACCAAACTAGCTAGGATGAATGAAAGTTCATTTCAAACATACTGTATAATGAGAATCACCTACTACCTATACTCCAGTTTCTTATAAAAATAACAATGTAATTCTGGCCCCAGCATGGTGCTGGCAAGAGGCAAAGAACACTATTACTGCTAGTGATTGTGAATTAACAAGCTCAGAGCTACAGTGGATTCTGGGCGGTTGCTCAGTGAGGCACCGCTACACCATCCGCCTGAGATTACTTAGGAATTTAAGATGGGCGCAGCTCAGGGTCAACGAAAGCTGCTGCCAATTCTAGCCCAGAATGTTTATATAAACCCTGTCATGGGGTAGAGTGTTCAGCTTTATTTCATGCTGAAATTGTATGTATGCGTGCATGTGTGTCTATGTATTTATTTGATGACAGTGTTGATGTGGTTGACAACAGGGCACAGCTGTTTACTTGGCAGGTTTCAGAGTTTAACTGCAAGATCATCCGGCTGAAGCACCAGTAGGACACAGCAAAGACAAGAAAGACATCTTAGTCAGATCACTTACTGCTGAATATGGACTCCGGGACCGGTACAGCAGGGAGGCATGGCATGGTCAGAGAGGGAAAGCAGGTAGATGAAGCCAGAGAAGCTTAACTGGGCTTCAAACTCTCTTGGAGATTAAAGGCGCCACTTGGTGATTAAAAGTGCACACAGACACAGAGACACACACATTCACACCAGGGCCAATTGTCCCATAAACCAGTTAACTTACCAGTGTGTCTGGACTGTGAGAGGGAACTGGAGCACCCGGAGAAACCCACGCGAACACAGGGAGAGCACACAAACACCACGCAGATAGCACCCCCGGATTTGAACCCCAGCAATGCCAACCGCTGTAACGTTGTGAAGCCTTGCTTTACTCTCTCGCTTCGCAAAATAAGAAGCAAAACGAAACGCAATCCAGGACGGGGGGCGGGGCGTTGGGGGAGGCTGAGGGGAAGCGTGCTGACCCGTGTCCCGTCTCTGTGCGCTGTGTCAGAGCTGGGGGCAGGACCTGGAGACGGTGGCCACGCAGTACGCAGCCCAGTGCGTCTGGGAGCACAACCTCGACATCCAGTCCGTGTTCGGGGAGAACCTGTACGTCGGCACGGGCAGCTTCAACCTCAGCAAGGCCGTGTGGAGGTGGTTCCAGGAGCACGAGGATTACACCTACAGCACCAACGAATGCAGTGTATTGAAGATGTGTGGCCACTACACCCAGGTGACGCCCGGCGAGGAACAAAAGATTGCAGAGCAGCAAGTGGTATTTCTGTCAGTAACGAAAGGGTGATCTGTTCTCCCCGTGCCAAAGCTCCGTAATAACCTTCTTGACAGCTGCTTCCAGCAGTTGCGTTACCAGAGCTGGTCTGTTGTAAAGTGAGGACGCTTTGCAAGGACAAAGCTCACAGAATCACAATCCTTGAACATAACCTGGAGGCCCCTTGTCAGTGGAGAGCAGATCATGTACTCTTGTGAAAACATTAATGAAGAAGTCCGAAATAGTATCCCAGTTGAATCACTATTTGTGGATATTGATCCAACTCCCATGAGATGTTTTGGGCGCCGAGGCATGAAAACAGTTTAAAATTACTGACAAGTTAATGAACAAGATGAGCCATGTGGACATCCTCTTATCTGTAGCCTTTCATACTACTACCGCAACACTCGATCTTACGAATATTCATATCTAAGCTATTCATATTATTTATAATACAATTGTTGCTACCTCTTTTTGAGCTACCACTACAGTTGATGAGAAATAATAACACCTCTTTCAGCTGGTGTGGGCGGAGAGCTCCAGAGTTGGCTGTGGAACTCACCTGTGTGACGAAGTGAAAGGGCTGGGCTTCAAGGGAGCCACGGTGCTGGTGTGCAACTACAGTCCTGCGTGAGTGGCAAGCTGGGTGACCTCTGACGAGAACTCACTGAAACATGCCCACATACTGTAGCATGTCTCAGCTCTTACACTTTTACCAAGGCGGTGGGCAGCAAAGCCCACTGCTGCTCAAGAGCTCTGAACTACACACTCCACAAAGCGAGTTCATAATTCCGAACCTTCAAACTCTCCTCAAATTCAGCAAATTCTCTCCCTTCCCCAAAGGTGCTATATAAAGCAATCACATTCACTGGTAACTGGAGTTTGTCTCGCGCCCTTGCAACTCACACTCAATGAGTTTAACTGCTGTAATGTGATCACAGGGTGAGGGGACTGAGCACACTGAATAGGCCTCTTTCTCTGGCCCTGCTGTAGCCCCCAGGCTCTACATTCACATTGGACAAG
This sequence comes from Lepisosteus oculatus, assembly GCF_040954835.1. Classification (NCBI taxonomy): domain Eukaryota; kingdom Metazoa; phylum Chordata; class Actinopteri; order Semionotiformes; family Lepisosteidae; genus Lepisosteus; species Lepisosteus oculatus. The sequence goes on along the minus strand of NC_090700.1, from coordinate 40,262,090 downwards.
CAGTCCAGCGGCTGCACATCGAGTGGTAGCCACCATGTCTACACAGGTTCACCTTGCTTGTCTTCACTGCTATCTTTCTGAATGTTCCAGGGGCAATGCCGAGAATGAGCATCCGTACGAGGTGGGAGAGCCCTGCTCCAGCTGCCCAGAGTACCACAGCTGTGCTGGGAGCCTGTGTGGTAAGGACTGCAACAGCAGCGTGGGATCCTCACACTGCTAATTAATACACCATTAACACTACTGGCACGATCCCCCTGCTTCTCTAAAAGGGACTGGAATCAGGTTTGAGTAGCTTCAGGTATTCTAGGAATGCACATGTTAATGGTGTTATTGGCTGTGTACGGTCAATATGAGTTACACGCTTTTCTTAGGAGGGAATGTTAGTGAGTCTACAGAATATCATCCCTGGCATGCAGTACATTAAAGGTATGAAGCTCAGATCGTGTCCTTTCCACTCTGGAAACCTGCGCACGCCATTCCCAAAGGGAATCTCTGGAGGGTTGCAGTAGTAATCCTGCTCAGTACGAGAGGAACCGCAGGTTCAGATATTTGGTGCATGTGCTTGGCTGAGGAGCCAATGGTGCGAAGCTACCATCTGTGGGATTATGACTGAACGCCTCTAAATCATAATCCTGCCTAAACGCTATGACTGACACTGTCTGACACTGTAAAATGGGAAGTGTAGCTGTTAAACTGAATGTCTAGCGACATTTTAAAGGGGGCACATGTCTTGTGCTATAAGGGAGTGCAGTACAAAGAAAAAAGAAATGCAGCTGTTCTGAATGAGATGGGACAGCGGCCCGGTTCTTCAGTCTCAAGCACATTGAGGTTTGCACAATAAACAGCTTAGATTACCCTGGGGCCTCGAAGGGGCCGAGTCCCCGGACCCCTGCAGCAGGCCGCTGCCTGTCTTATTGTGCTCCCTGTGCAGAGGTGCGTCTCTTTCCCCAGTGCTGAAGCAGCCGGAGACGACGCCCACATGGGACACGGGCACCGGAACAGAGGGCCCTGAGGAGCAGACAAGCTCCTCCCTGAGTCCAGCAACGACGGAGAGGGAGCAGACTGAGACGATGTCTGCAGAGGAGGTGCCCACGGAAACGACAGAGAACCTAGCTGAGGATGTGGTGCAAGAGGGCACGGAGGAAGAGGGCGGCACCCCAACTCCGACAGTTGGGCCCTGGGAACGGGAGGTCCGGAAGGGCCTCCCGTCGAGTGAGCGCCCCCTTGTGGAGGGAAAGGACATCACAGATGTGGAAGTGGTAGTGATTGTGACCGGTGGGTTGGCAGCCCACATGCCTTACACTCAGGTCATCATAACGTCACTCCTGCTGGTGTTCTTTGCACTGTGAAGCGCAGCTCACACGTGCCCACGCAACCCCCGCAGGACTGCCCTTCTGCTCCGGGGACGAGAGACGGACTGAGACACGCACCCCGGGGCGGCGACAGCAACACGAGTGAAAACTTCATCAGAACTGACATGCGGAGCAATCACGTAAAAGTACAATGTAGAAGAATAAAGACCAATCAGCATTTCAAGCTAACCAACAAGGGAAACTGCAAAATTCCAAATGATTAGGAGAAAAAATGTTTGTATTTGACCCTTCAAAATCTTAAGTTTGTAGCACTATCCAAGTTGTAAGTTCTCAGCACATCAAAATAAGAGAGAGAGAGAGTAATAAAATACTGGATTATATGTATATCTTTCAGGCTTTGGTTGATAGGTATGATTTTCTATATGCGTATTTGTACTTTTCTTTTGGATTATACAGAGGTCTAGTTATATATACTGCTTCCTGTAAATGTTCTTTTTGAGTTATACATTTCAATAGTTACAAATGAACAAGCCATTTATATTTGACTCTGACAAACCGATACGCTGGTCTGCTTAGTATACTACTATGATTGCTGGTAAGTATGGCGTTTATCCTCTTCTTCAGTGTGTCAAGGCAATGTTTCAATTGACAGGTTTAAGTACGTTTGAATGTTTTTTGGGAGAAACTACAGTTGGTGCCATTTACGTTTTCACAGTGATGTTGCAGTTTGGCTACTCGGGGATTGTAGAAATTTTTGCGCCATTTTCAGTTCCCCCAAACGGTTAATGCTTTTGTTTCTTAGCTGACACAGTTTATAATTAAACATAGACTGAATCCATTAAGGAAAATCAGCTTTGGTTAAAAAAAAAAAAAAAAAATAATAATAATAATAATAATAATAATAATACATCATTCTAGGGCTACCATATGTACGTTTTTTTTCCTGGACATGTCCTCCTTTTTGGTCCTGAAATCTCCATCCAGGAGGAATTTTAAAATATCTTTATAGAGAAATAAACACATTTTTCCCTTATTCTTTTCCAGAACAAAAACTGTGGTGAACAGGTATGAAATTTAATAAATTCTGGTACGAATTCCAACAGCACCTACCCTTGGTCAATGGACTGTACTCTATCCATCCACTTCCTAACCACTTAATCCAATTCAGGGCTGCGGGGGAGCTGGAGACTTGTAAAATGTCATTTAGTGACTAGGATGGAGATGGAGTAGGAAATTAATTTTGTTTGAATCCAGTAGAAAGCAAACATATAAATACCTTTATACTAATGTGTTACAAGTAAAGTAGGGTCTCGTCATTTGTGAATAGCCAAACAAAGTAATCCTTTATGCTGTCACATTATGTACTACAGTAAAAATCATGTTTGGCTAAAAGACATCTGTAACCCTCCCTTAGATCATAATTAAAGTACTAATGCATTGACTTAAGTTAATTTAAATACGTTGCTCAACTTAAAGAAACAACAGTAAAACCTAAAGCGATAACTTAAAATAAACAACATGAATCCCTTTTCTGTATCCAGCCTCCACTTTCTCTGTCTGATCTGCTAATCTCAAATTAGCACAACCCACTGTAATGAAATGGGTAATAAAACCGTCAGTTTTTAATAGACCTGTCATTCCCTGTCTCCTGCCGATACAGACTCAGGAGCGTTTGTTACTATATAAAAATAAGACCACTCTGAGACACAGATGCTGGGTAGTGGGTACTTGGGCAGGCAGCATGGAGAGGCTCACTCACTAGCTAGATTTGTCTCATAATCCCAGTTTGTTGCTCTACAGTTTGAAAGTTGAGGTTAACAACCATCAGCTCGGTTTCATCCAGCCCTGCTCTTCTTTCATCCAAGACCCTGTCTGCCAGAATGAATCGAGAACAAGAGAATTTGCAAGTGTTAAATTTACAGATGTTGAGACCCTTCTGTATTGTGGTTTACAGGCCTGGAGCGAGAACTGCAATGATCTTAGAGTCTATTCCCTTTATACAAAATGTACAAAATGTGAGTGTGATAGAATATTTGAAATTTAAATGTGTTAGTCCAAATATTTTTAAGGTGCTATGGGTTCAGAGAATTTGTCAGCTACTAGGTCTATAATTTTTTTTAGATTGTATTATGCTTGTGGTTGTAGTTTGTATTTTTGTAACATCTTTGGGACTTGAAGACATGAAGATGAAGCCTGGGCTCAGGCCACAGTGATTTTAAGACTCTGAACCACCGGACTACAGTACGCAGGAGTAAAAGCACAAGAAATTGACTTTTGAAAAATGGCCACTTGGTGGAGCAGTGTGGTAGCATTTTTGCAATGCTGAAGTATCTCTGCTCCTTTGGGTATTTGCAGAAACTGGCGGCTGTCTAGTCAGAAGCAGCGAGGCTGGAAATCTGGGCTGCTATGCAACTCCTGCATGGGTGTGTTCTTGTCTATCCTACTTCCATATCAGATGATCTGGTATTCTGAGGAGCTGTTCAACTAGATCAGAGTGAGGGTTTTGCTTATTGATTTTAATACAAGTTGGCAGAGCATTATGGTGAGGTTGATAGCTTTAGGCAAGAGGTTAGAGGTAACAGAAGACCTGTAACATGTGTCTTAAATAACTGGGATTGAATAACTTTTTATATTCCAAGTCTTTTGTGTTCTATACAAAATAAAGTCAACATAGTGCCTTTAAATAATGTAAAAGAGTCTGCATCTATTATTATGTGAAAGAAATATACATATTGGTGTATGTATATAGTTATATACAATGACGGGGCAATTTCTTCTAAAGTGTAACCCATTACTCTTGTATTTTTGAATATTCAAAATGAGTTTGAAATGTATATACTCTAATTGTACAATTTTGTGCAATGTAGTTAGTTTCTCCTAGCAATTACCCACAGAGTGAAGAGAGCTGTATTTAATAGCGGTTCATTTCACCACATATTAAAGTGAATTAAAAATATAAGTACCTTTCATCACTATAAATTCCTACATATATGTTCAGTAAATATGTGTACTGTATTTAAATTGAAATGCTGAAGCACTTGCTGATTTATATCTTACACATTAACTATAGCCTTTAAAAAAAATATTATTATATAAAACTGCAGTCTTTTACTATTATACCTACAGTAGGGGCACAGAGGCATCTCCCAGATGGGAGAGGTGTGAATCTACAGTGGAGGCGATGAGCCACACTCTCCATAATGTTTTTGGCCTTCTTTACAACCATCTGTCTGTAGAGGGTATTTGCTTTAGGGTTATCTGATTTGCCCCCATGATTTTGTGACTTATCTTCACTAATTTTCCCAATTTATGGTAGTAGCAAGTAAGACAGTATAAAACATGTTTGAAAAAAGAGTAGTATAAAAAATCTCATGGTCTTCTGATCTGTATTTTCCTTATGTCCTGTACCTGAATCTGAACATGTACATGACATCAGCATGAATGGAATAAGAAATATTAAAGGACTATCCATTAATGAGTTCTAAATGTACCTTAATAGTGCTGAGAAAAAGATGTGCTGTTATATACCTACCTGGTGTGCTGGTTCAGTTTCATTTCAAAGCTGCTGTAGTACCAGGGTTGCTTCCCAGTCCAAATACTATAGTTGTGGGGTTTTTATCTACAGTGAAGAGGCACAGTATGCACATGTTGATTGAAGATATGGACAAGAGTCTGTGTGATGAGTTACACTGGACTGGAGTGTGTAATGATAGCTTCATTCTTCTATGCACTGTATAGCTTAATCAAAATCTATATCCTGAATTACTGTGTATACCCCTGAATGGGCTAGTCATTACACAGTTGGTGTGCTAACTGGATGATTGAGTTGTGCTTCAAGGCTCCCTTCACTGCTAAGGTATTTTTCATTCAAATTCAACACAGCTCTGGAGCCTAAGTTCAGAGGATTGCAGTTCTATTTCTGCTTCTAACTCAGAGGAAGCTTCTGGGCATGGCAACACAGCAGGTGCAAACTCTGGAGAGACACCAAGAGCAGACAAGCTTACAGTTGGCTTTGGTTCAGGAGTAGGAGCAAACTATCACACATGCAGGGTTGGATTGACTGATGGGCTTTAGGGGCTGCAGCCCCTGAAGGTTCGCTGTAGAAAAGTAAACCACAGAAATTAAAAATGATCTGAAGGAACCATTGTTAAAGTACCAAAATTAACAAGCTTTTCTGGAAAGCCAACAACAGAAAAGTATAGGCCTACTTCAGATTAGGAAAATAATATTAACAAATGCAGAAAATCTGCACTGGGAACAGCAGCCAAGTAAAAGCCTGACAAAACAGATATAGTACTAGGTGATTTTTCATTTGTAGTATTTCAATTTAGGGAGCTACTAAAAGAGGTGTCGGAGAAGGAGCAGACCACACAGAAGAGGAGCAGGTGGAGCTCCCGCTGGTATCCTCTCCTCAGCACCATAGGAAACAAACCCATGATAGCCGTCATCATGGTTTCAATGATTACAAACTTCAGAGAGCAAAGTAACAGGGAGCACAGACACTTGGATCACAAAGTCAACTCACTCCCAGAAGATACAATCTGAGCATGCAAACGTTATATTTGTAGATATATATTAGATGGACTCAAAAGATAGTCTCACCTGTGAGTCCAACCCCAGCAGGAGGACCATGATGACGAAGCAGGGGGCCCAGAGGTGGGGCAGAGTTATCATGACTATGGAGCTTGGATACACGATGGACATCAGGTCAGGACCTGCACAACCAGACACAGACTCAAGGATGACATTAAACACTTAAAAGTAAAAGAAAATGTTCCTTTGGGTAAGTGAATATTTTACACTCTTAAGCATGGGATAAACGCATCCTTAGGGTAAATTAAATGGTTTTCATTCCACAATCTTCTAAGGTTTACATTTAGAATACACACTCCAGTCAGGAGAACCAGAGTGGCATGGCAGATGTCATGAGACTGCAGCTCACCAGACTCGGCCACCAGCAAGATGTCCACTCCCTGCTCATATGCCATGAAATGCAACACAGAGAAGAAGAAATTCCAGCCACAAAGCTGGTAGTGCTGTTGAGGAGGCACAGGTAGGAGTCTCTGTATGAAGAGGGACCGTGGTGTCATTTCATCCCAATCCTCAGCCACCCTAGTGTGGAGACTGAGAGACACTTGCGGACTTACTTATAAGTACAAAAATAGATGTACTTATAAGGAAAGGCATATAAGAAGTCTCTGTATAAGATGATTTATTTACCCTTTAATATACAATTATTTCTTGAATTTTATCTTTGACCTCCATAGTTATTGATATACTCAACATTTTGCGATAAAGACTTGTACTTTTTGATAAAATGTTATTACATGTATGACATCAAATAATCATGTGGTTGTTGTCCCAAATAAGAACGTTTATGATAAGAACTGTTCTTGGCACTGCAGTAGTGAAAGTCTAGAAGTTTTCATGCCAGATTTAATTATTCTGTTGTAGTCTCATATATTTTGTTGTATTCCCCGCTCATTGTTAGATTAGGAGGGCAAATTTGTTCAACTTCCACAAATTAGAGTCTTTCTACTATACTCTGGGACAAAGAAAACAGTCTATCATTCCAACTCACTGCAGACCCTACAGTCCTGCAACACACGAGGGCTCATATCTATCCCAAAAGCAGCTCAGTGAAATAACTATCAAGAGAGTTCTGTCCACTGTAGAGGACAAGAGATCGGGAAGGAAAAAAGGAAAAGTCAAGGAAGAATCTGTATCATCCAAAACAAACACTCCAGATTCTAAAATAAATGCAACATTTAACACAAAAAATGCAATTTCTCTATTTTTTGTGAAAACCACTAAAGAGTCTATTAAAATGTTCTGAGTTGCTCTAACTCTCTTTTGTATACTGGGCATAAATGACATTAAATTAAACGGTCTTTAAATAAAATCACTGTTAGTTGGTTCTGAGAAACACAGTGGTCATAACCTCTTTACTTTTTACGAGCGTGGAAATCTTACAGTATACAGTATATGCAAATTAGGAACTTGAGTAATGATGTTTCCAACATATGTAACGGGATTTGCGTATTTAAAAATATGTGTGGCTCACACAGGTGTCAAAGTGATGGAATGGGCTGTTTTACCTTGTAAAACATATGGAAATGTGCTGCCTTCCTGAAAAGTAGAGTCTTCAACCTTTGCCAATGAAATATTTAACATAATTTCTTCATTGCAACACATACGGTACAGTATGAACTCACTACAAGCAATAGACTATCACCACGCACGGGCAGAGAGGTGGAATAGGGAGACATTCCATTTCTTCAGCGCTGGGAGAATCAGGAGATGCTGTCCATTACCTCACAGGCTTCACCTGCAGTGCCTCCTGCTCAGCTCTAGAGACTGACTGAAGTGAGGAAGGCATGAAGCTTATATTGTATACAATTGCGTTCTGTTACACAGGCGTCACTCAAGGAAATCCATGTTCAGACAACACAGTGTTTTATGGCTACAGAAAACTTTCAATAAGCAAGGGAGAGAAGACACAGGATGAGTGATATGCGAGGTGCCAAGAGATAAGGTGTTCTTGACTCAGAATGGAAACTTTACAGCATCAATAATATAGAAAGACAAGACCATGCAGCTGCAAAGCAGAAAATACAAATAAAAAAAAACACACCACTGACCTTTTTCACTAGAGAATTTCTCCTTTTTACCAATAAATAATTAACTTTCTTCACTAGGACTCATTCATTGAAACATTAAGAATGTAGAACTTGAATAAGTGGATGATACCTGTTGGCGTGCTTTAGTACAACACTGCTGCCCAGTTAATGAGAGAACAAGAACTGTTCATGCTTTTATAACACAGCAGCGGTCTTCTGACAGGGAAGGTATACAACCAGACCTTTTAATAAAGCTGGGCTGGGCTCTCTGAATACTTTTATAAATTAATTAAAGATTTAAGGAGATGCATTTAAAAGAGAAAACCAAACACTTACAATATTGTTAATTTAAAACGTATCTTAAAAAGAAAATGTGCTTTCTGCAAATTCTTTTGGGCACTAACTGTATTTGCTTATGACCTTTCAGAAATGGAGGAGCCCAGATATTTTGCTATGTACTGTATCTGATTAAGAAGACAATAAAGGTGGACAGGGCAAGACAGAGCACAGACTGAGGAAATGTCATTCATTCTATTAGAAAACCTTCTGCCTTCTGCATAAATTATGACATTTTCACCAAATCATCTTTAAACCAAGTGCAAGATGACACACACTCTTGATATTAAAGAAGTGAAGCCTAAATAAAGTAAACACAGAGGTCACTCCAGTTGCTGAGAGCAGAGAGCCCTCGACAACTCAACTCAAGTACAGCCAATGGTACACCACCTGTTGGGCAGTCATAGTTGGCTTGTGACATGCTCCAGATTATCACTGTACTTCAGCACATTCTGTCAGTCACTCTTCATGCTCTTGAAATCAATTGCGATCAATTCTCTTGAAATTGAAGCACAATCTTATTCTGTTCGTTACTATCAGATGCGGGTATTCCTATTAAAACTCCAGTTCTACTGTCCTAAATCATCTCACTTGCTTTTATAGCACATCTTTGGAAACCTCCACCCAGCAATGGATCCACCAACAGCAAAAATGAGCTCCCACTTGTTTGCCCACTGGATCTCCTGGATCTTCTGCCCCCTCTACACCAGCCTGCTCCCCTGTCCTGGGGCCTCAGACTGGGCTCCTGCCTGCAGATCCCTGGCTGTTCCAGCTTTAGCACAGTGGAAAGACGCAGATCTCTCTCGTACAGCAAAAGAAATAACAGGAAATGCAAAGGAGAACTATGTTTTCTGAATACTGGAAAGTGAGTAACTTACTGTTCTCAAAGTCTCTGTGAAGCCCTTTATATAGAGGTCTTAATATCCAAATGTTTTGGTTATCTGGATGCAGTTTTGAAGAATTTACAAAAAAGGTATTCAATTTAAACAAAAATCTCTAAACACCATGAATCCAACAAATTTGATTGCTGTGATATTCCCAGAGTTTTATGATCTATCACTGTCTACGTCCCTCAATATTATTATTATTGATCAAAACAAGTTTGAAGAAAAACTTACTTATAGTACATGTAACACTGAGACTTTAGGTAGGAAGAAAGATCTTCCTTGTCATTAGAAGAGAAGTTAAAGAAGTAAAGGATCTTGCTTTCAAAAGAATGAACTTACTGTATGAAAATATATATTTCAAAATATTTAGATTAACACCCAAGTGTTTGGACTTGATTTCATCTTGACAGTGATGTGGTCATCTGACTTATTTAATAGCTGACTGTAACAGGGTACAAGAGCAGGGGACCATATTCGGGACTAAATCTTGATCACTCCTTGCTCCACCAGTGACATCCCAAATCCTGCAGTGGGATGTACATCTCCTCCCACACTTCTCTGCTGATACCCTGAGCTCAGGAACAGACAACACATTAACATGTTGTGTCCTTACTTTATAAATTAATTTCTTATTTATTTTAGGGTGTTCAAAAACTAGACATTTTTTATTTCCTTCCCCCCCCAAAAAAACAAGAGCAGACCACTTTAATGGAATAAAAGTAAGGATTGACCACATCAGCAGAAGCAATATAGAAATGTCAAGTGTCATGATAAAATGGGTGTTCATCTGTTATTTTCTATGGGTTCTCTTGGAAGGAAAATTCAACTCAGGTATCAAGAAGTTTTGGTGTTAAAATAACTTATTTGCAAATCAAATGGAAATGAGTAAACAAAATGCCTGCCTGCTCCCATCAGGTGTGTATTAAAGAAAGCTTCTGCAACAGCTATTCAGAGGATGAGTTAGAAAATGTCTTTTTAAAAGGTGGCTCTTTAGAGGTATACTGACATATAAAAGAAAATAATTAAATTATTTTACTTAAAACAACCAAGTGGCATATCAGAAGCACATTTATACAGTAATCTGATTAATTCATCAAAGATATTGAAACACTGTATTATTTACACTTCACCTTAATATTCTTAAATGAACATGTCTACCCCAAACACCACAGGTACCCATATTGAACCACTTTCTACACTGCTGCTGTGTTAACAGACAGAGGTGGCTGGGATGGGAGCTTCAAGGCTTCCTTCACTCTTTGGCTGTTTCTCTCTACAACTCAACAGAGCTCTGGAGTCTGAGTTCAGAGGATCACAGTTCTGTTTCTGCTTCTGATTGAGAGGCAAGTCCTGGGCATGGCGACACAACTGCTGCAGACGCTGGAGAGACAACAAGAACAGATGAGTTTGTTACAGACTCGACTCAAAGGAAGAACAAACAGATACAGGTATAGCTCAGTCACTAAAGAGGGAGGAGCAGCACCTGGGTTAGTGTTCCTGCAGTCTTGGTGAGTTTATACAGCATAACCAGAGGGACATAGATGACCGAGGAGAGAACAAGGAACCAGCCCAGGACATACGCCCAGTCTGGATACACATAGGTGCTGCTGAACTTCAGTGGGGTGTACTTGACCAGGGAGAAGATGAAGATGCCCTGAAGGAGAAAGAACATCAGTCTGACTCAGCTCCAACAAGGCAGCACAGTAGCACTGTTAATGATGCCTTAAAATGTAGAATGTCATATTACAATAGACACTGCTTTTAAAAGGGGAAGTTAATTTGAGAAAGTTTAAAACATGCACTTACAGTGCACACAGCTGGAGTGATGTAGCGCCAGCAGTACCGGAATGCGGACAAAGGCTGATAGCCAATCATGTCCTCAATGTTGGCACAGAAGAGATCAGCTCCTGCATGAAACACAGAGGTGAAGAGAAGCAGCACAATAACGACACAATTACAGATGAACCAATATATTTTGTGGTCCCATCTTCCTGGGGTAATGGTGATATTTAGAGTTATGGGCTAATGGGGACTGACTATGGGCTAATGGGGCAAACTGATTTAACTTCACTAGTCTTTAACAGTAAAACATTTTTTTTTGTAAATACGACTGTTAAAGTAATACACCTTTAAAACTCTGTTAAGATGATGACTCATAATTGAACAATGCAGGAACTGAATAACAGTAATACTAAACACCTACCATATACCCATCCAATACAAATAGTATGAAATATGGCAATAAACAAAATGCAGGTCCCATTGCAAGCATAGTAATCAACCAACTGGAAGATGTATATTCCACCCTGGAAAGACACAGACAATATTGTTATATACTGTAAATGTGAGGTGACAACTGTGATTTTTACATACAGAGGAGCAGCTTTGCATATCTTTTTCTTGGCATGATGCAGTGGAACAACTTACTGAAGCTCTTGTTTCGAAATTCTGCTCAGGGGTTTTGTAATCCCTGTGAGCTGTTAAGGTGAATCTGCTGATCACTTAATTCAAACCAGCCAATTCAGGTTGACTATCAGGCCCCTCAGCCCTTCAGTTCTCACCTCAGTGACCATGACAAGTCCGAGCAGGAAGCAGACCACACAGAAGAGGAGCAGAAAGAGCTCTCGCCGGTATCCTCTCAGGAACACCGCAGGAAACAAATCCATAATGGCCGTCATCACGGTTTCAATGCCCACAAACTGCAGAGAGCAAGATGACAGAGAGCACAGACACCTGGATCACTGAGTCAACTCACTCCCAGAACACACAGTCCACAAAGGATGCAAACACAGGTTACCACTTTGGATATAAAGTATTGTATTGACTCACAAGACTGTCTCACCTCTGTGTCCATTCCCAGCAGGAGGACCATGATGAAGAAACAGACAGCCCAGAGCTGGGGTAGAGGCATCATGGCCACTGCCCTTGGGTACGTGATGAATGCCAGGCCAGGACCTGCACAACCAGATACAGGCGGAGTCAGAAAGTGACACCAAACACTGGAAATAATTTTAATTATTTAAATCTAAGGCTTCAGAATAGAAAACTACAATCTTTATGATCTGGTTATGTATCATTTACAGTCTTAAGCCTGGATGAATCTCATCCATAGGGTAATTGAAATTATTTTCACTGGACAGCCCTCCAAGATTTGCTTTTACAAAGCACACTCCAGTCAGAGAAGAGCCAGGAGTGACAGATAGCAGATGTGGACAGACTACAGCTCACCAGACTCAGCCACCAGCGAGATGTCCACTCCCTGCTCATGCGCCATGAAGCCCAACACAGAGAAGACGGCAAATCCAGCCACAAAGCTGGTAGCGCTGTTGAGGAGGCAGAGGTAGAAGGAGTCCCTGCATGAAGAGAGACCATGGCTTAAATTATTTCATCACAAGCACCACCCACCCTAGTGTGGAAACAGAGAGACACTTGCTAACAGCAGAACCTACAGGTATAGTCTGTACTGCAAGTACAGCTCTCTGATTCTGCTCATTAGGGATAAGAGGTTCTACACAAAAATTGCAAAAATAAACAGTATGAGAATAAACTTCTTGTTAAATGACAGGCAACAGTATGGATTAGAAATGGCTTTCAATTTGTTTGTCCTTGAATTCTACAGGACTTTTATGTATTTTACTCTTACCTGTAGCAGTTGTTGTTGTATTTGTTGTAGCTACTAAGTGCTATTAGCATTCCTTCACAAATACTATAAGAGAAGAAAATCTGTGTGGCTGCATCCATCCACACCTAGGATAGACAAGAGCACAGGTTTACAAAACTGTATGGTAACTTATTAGAATACTATGATTACATGAGTGTGGAGGATACACAACTTCATTCTAATTAAATGATGTTATTGAAATTATCACAATGGTGCAATCATTGGTGCTTGATTTTTATCATCAAGCTACAGGTAAACAGTACAAGACTTTGTTTCAGCCTCTGAGCCTTTACTTTTACAAGCAAAGAAAGAGGAGATATTACAGCTTTGAGTTGAATAAAATCAATTTAAAATAAAATTAAAACATTTCATCTCACTCGCTAGGAAAAGACTTCATAGTAGTCTTATTTCAGGTTAATCTCAAGGTATACATACAGTATTATTAAGTGTTGAAGTCCTATGTGTCACCTGTGGGTCAGTGAGCCGTGTTACATCAGGGTAGAGGTAGAAGACCAGTCCATGAGCAGCTCCAGGCAGGGTGAGTCCTCGGACCAGCAGCACCACCAGCATCACATAGGGGAAAGTGGCTGTGAAGTACACCACCTGAGGAGGCAGGGAAACCATTGATATATGGAGGGTTAATTTCAAATCTGCAACTAATTCATTGTAATACCATAGAGAAAATCAACAATGCGTTTTATACCTCAAACAACAATGTTGAGAAAGTATCTGATGAAACTAAGAATTTTTGCAGCTCAAAAGCACAAGCCTCACCTTCCCTGTGGACCTCACTCCCTTCCAGACAGAGAAGTAACAGATGATCCAGGCCAGCAGGAGACACAGGGCCAGTTCCCATCTCAGACTGCCCACCTCATCGATCCCACCAGAGATACCCAGCACCCTCCTGCTGTAGGGATGACAATGCACATTCAATATTATCGTAAAAAAGTGCCTGTAATATAACTTTAGTGATGGGTATGCCTAACATACTTCCAGAACTCCATTACAGCTGAGGTGGTCTTTTCTGCCTCTGTCCAGTTGGAAGTGAGATTCTGCTTGTCAAACTCAACACAGGCATCTGTCAGAAGACCAAAAGAATGGAAGAAGTGTGTGATCTTGTGTGAAAGACAGCAAGTACTGGTGAAAGAGCAGAAACAATAAAAGATTCTGCTACTATGGGAACTTCTAACTTTCAGCTTCAACACTTGGTGACAGTTTCACCAATGAAGACTCTGCGTATCTCAGGAGTCTTCATTTTCAATGCACTGTTTCATTTGGGCTGCTAGTGAACTCCTGTGCTCCAGTACCTGTGTTCCAGGTGTTTCTGCAGCTGGTCCAGGGCAACTCAGAGCTGAAGGAGGAGAACAGGTAGAAGAAGGCCCAGGCCTGGATGATGATGTAAACGATACTGCTGTAAGTCATTAGCACCACAGTACAACAGCCAATACCTGCAAGGAATCATGAGTGGAGATGCACTCTTAAAAGTCTGCAATTAAGCATTCAACTGTTTATAATGTTATTCTGTCTGATGTTAGCTAATAATGCTGTTGAGCACATCATTTGGACAATTGGTCTGTTGAAGGAAGGTTTATAATTTCCTGTTTGCTTATAGTGCTGCTCAACACATTTTATATGTACATTTGATAAAACGCTACAAAAATTCCATATTAAAATAGTATGTCACAGTGCTATAGGGTACATGGCTTTTTTTCCTGGACTCTTGCTTGTATTTTTGTATTTTACTAATATGTCAGTAAAGGAGTAAGCTGTCTTCAAGAGGTCTTTTTGTGGTAACAAAGAAAAGGGGGATGCCCAGGCCAGATTTGTTCTCTTGCAGAGCTCTGAGGAGATGGATGGGTTGCTGAGACAACCATCTGGCTCAGTAATAAAACTGCTCCTGACTTCCTTTATCATTCTGGGGAGGAATTACTTTCTTGTTTAGGCTTTCAGAATCCTGATGAAATTCAGATTAAGTAACTTCTTACAAATTAACTCTAATGATTGTGCAGGATAGTGATATGGAAAAGCGATTCAGTGTATGAACACAATTAGTTCACCTTCAAAGAGGGGGCAGATCTTCCTCCAGCAGGTGATACCCCCCTGGCTGGTGTACTGCCCCAGAGCCGTCTCCAGCAGGAACAGGGGAATCCCACAGGTCAACAGGAACAGGACGTAGGGGATGAGGAAGACACCTTTTACAAAGAAGAAGTATTGCAACAAAAACATCTCAAACCATATTAAGTTTGATTTTTCCACTGTTAAATACCTACCAGTCATGGTCACATTGGTGTATTGTAAGAGCTAGGATACGGTTATTTGTTCACTGAGGTAAATATATACAGTGCTGTTAAGGATTTAAGATGAAAAGATATGTTTTCTACCAGCCACTGACAAAAATAATAATTTGATTTAAATGTAAACTTTGATTGAAATACACTTGTTGACTTACTATTTATGCTTTTATCTATGACAGTCAGTCTTACTCTGTGATAGTACAATATGTCACCCATATAACATCAAGATCAAAGCCCATAATCCCTATAGTTCAACTGCCTCACTCACCTCCCCCGTTTTTGTAGCACAGGTAGGGGAACCTCCACATGTTGCCCAAACCAACAATCTGTCCAGCAACAGCCAAGATGAACTCCCTCTTGTTTGCCCACTGGCCCCTCTCCTGGATCTTCTGTCCCTTCTGCTCCAGCCTGTTCCCCTGGACTGGAGGCTCACACTGGGCTCCTGTCTGCAGATTCCCAGCCATCCCAACTGTAGCCCAGTACAATGATTCTTTCCAGAGGGATCTGTCCGTTGTAGAGGACACGGGATTGGAAAGGGAATAAAAGGAAAGTCAAGGAAGAATCTTTATCCTCCAACACAAACATACAAGAACCAAAAATAATTGCAAAATTAACCACAAAAGGTGCTACTTCCCTAATTTATGTTAAGTGCAGTAAAGAGACTTTCTAAATGGTTTGAATCTCTTTAATGCGCTTTTGTATACTGAACATACATGACATTCAAATTCAGCGGGATTTGAACAAAACCACTTTTAGCCTGTTCTGTGTATTAGTGGTCATGACCGCATTACCTTTCACAAGAGTGGGGATCTTATTTATGTAAATTGTATCTGCAGTGCTGCCTGCTGAGCTCTAGAAACTCCCTGAACTGAGGCAGGCATGAAGCTTATATATAGCTCTGACACACATGTGGCATTCAAGCAAACTGATGTTAGAACAACACCGGGTTTTATGGGTGTCACGATCGTAAACCCCTCCTCTTAAGGACGCTCCAGTCCTTCCTAGTTTACTCTTGATATCCTGCACCTGCCTTCGGTTCCTGCTCCAATCCTATAAAAGCCAGACGTTCCTGCCAATCTGGGCTAAGCGTTGGAACATGGACGCCCGGAAGCCTACCAGTCCTGGAACGACTCGATGGCATAGGCTTCACAACGGCATCCTGACCATCTGGGTCCGGGACTGGGAGCGCCTGGCCCCATAACCCCCTTTTATTCCCCCAACCCTTTGCCGGATCCCGCTCCAGCTTTTTAACTTCGTTTGTCTGTGTCAGGATGGATCACCCGGCTTTGGACATTGGCTTTCTCTGGACACTCTCACGGACTCCCTTGGACCAGTTTGCCTAGGACAACTCCCCCCTGAACACCAGTGCACCTTGGACACACCCCCTGTTCTTCTTCCAGCCCCTATCCTAGTCTTTTTCCCTGTGTTTTCTCACTCCTCTCCAGATTGTGCTGTCTACATAGGGTCCTGAAAGACGCTTCGTGACAATGGGCAGAGAAACCTTTCAAGGAGAAAAGAGACAGGTAATCTGAGAGGCGCCAGGAGATAAGGTGTGCTCGGCTCAGAATAAAAACTTTACAGCAACAATAATACAGAAGGACAAGACCATATAGCCGCAAAGCAGAAAATACAAATTAAAACAAACACACCACTGGCCTTTTTCCCAACATAAGCTTCCATTTTTTATCAATACAGTAATTTCATCACTTATACTCATTCTTGGAAATGTTGTTAAGGGTGTAGTGTTTGAATAGGACACCTGTTGCCATATTTTAATACACCAGGCTCCATCACCTAATAATCCTCCTGCATTGCTGCCAGCTCATGAGAGAGCCAGGCCTGCTCAAACGTTTATAATAAGCAAAGATCTCCCCACAGGTTCTGAATAGTATTATCACACTGTTCTGATCATATAAAACTAGTCTTAAAAAGTAAATTTGTATCTTGTGAATTAGGAACTAAATGTATTGCCATTGACCTTTCAGAAATGGGGAAGCCTACATTAATTTCTATGTGTCAGACGAATCAGAAGTTTCAAGGAGTCTATGAGAAAATGTTAGGTCTAGCCAGTGAAGAGCCTCCTATTCCAGATAAACATACCAGAGTCCATTTTCCAATTAATCTGAAATTACTACATGTCTTCAAAGATGCAATTTGGTCAAATGTATGTTTAATTTCCTTATCTTGTGAATGAGATTGAAAACAGAAGGGCATTAAACTGAACAGTAAACTGGCTTAAATGACCATGTATAGATGGAATGAGGCAGAACCAGCAGTATCTGATCAGACCTAAGGGCAATAGCCACCCCCCCCACCCTGGTCTTTCACATGACCAAAGGAATGGTCAGCTCTTAAAGATCCAGCACATACATTAGAGCAAGATATTGTTACAGGTTTAGGTGACTGAGAAGTGTTTCTTAGATTTTAGATAGAGTTTGTGACACTTGGAAGACTTCTAGCTTCAAAGAGGTGAGTATGTTTGCTGAGGTCTGGGGAATCCCATAAGCAGAAACAATTGTAAAATTTACCTTAGTATACCTAGGTAACTTGTGCATTAATTATTGTCAAGGGGCAGTACAGACACACACAATACAAGATCACTTTAAGAGCGCAGAGGGGACAAGGAGGGAAAGAGAAACAAGAAGCAGGGAAGAGGGAGAAGAGAGAAGATAGCTCCAGAAGAGCTAGGACTTGAAGCTTGTGCCATGCAAGAGCCCCTACTTCATGATCATCCAAACCAAACACGGTTGGAGCTAAGTATTTGAACCCTGTTAGAGAGAATGTGCTATTCTGTGCCTTAAGAAACGGGTTTCATGGGTAAAAGATACCTCAGAAATGTCTTTCCCACTTAAGGTGCATTTATATGGATAGGGATATACTGTAGGCTCTCATTTATTTTGTGGCACAGAGATAGATTTAACTGCAGGTTGCATTGTATTTAGTTAGAAGGCATCTTATCTCTTATGTGGCCCCTGTAGGCACTAAGAGTTTAATGCTTAGTAGCAGTCTGGGGTTTTCTGGGTGACCAGAAGGTTAGGTCTCTGAAACACCTTGTTTGTAAATACTGTACATAGAGTAACTTGTGTGTTGTTGTACGTTTTGTTGTGTGCAGTGTAGTTTGTGTCTCGTCATTGTAATAAATATTTGTATAACCAAGTGTGCCTGGATTTTTGCTCTTCTCAACAATGCTGTGCCAGGGAATAAAGAATTCATGTGCCTCTAGCTATACCAGCCGCTCAGGTATATGATTAGAAAGTTGGAGGTTATGAATAATTATTTCACTGATTGACTGAACCCCTCGGTCAAATCCTTATTTTCACCATTTTTGTAACCCCCATTTGTAACAATATGAACAATTTTTAATGTTAATTTCTTCGTGACTGGAAAGATTTGAAGAAGAGAAAGCAAAACAAAGTTCATTAGAACTGTTGCTGAGAGCAGGCAGCCATGGGCGACTCAATGCAAGCAGTCATAATTGACTAGTGACATGCTCTAGGCTGTCATTATATTTCCACACATCCTGCCATTCACTCTTCATGCTTTCTAATCTGACATTAATTCTCATGAAGTTTAAAAACAATCTGACTCTTTTCCTTGTTGTTGGATGTGTATATTCCTAATTTAGCTCCAGTTCTATTGTCCTAACTCACCTCACTTCTTTAATAGCACAGCTTGGGGAACCTCCACCCAATGATGGATCAAGCAGCAACCAAGATGAACATCCCCCTTCTTTGGAACAAGTAATAGGTTTATTCCATGCTGAAAAAAGAAGAAAGAGAACACAACGTTTCGGCCGTGGAGCCTTCTTCAGGTGTGAGAGAGACAGGGCAGTAGGCAAAGGTAAAGTAGCGGGAGAACAAAGGTTGGGAGGGAGGAGGAGTGAGAGGCGGGAGCAGGGGACAGAAAGAGAGGCCAATCAAGAGGTGTGAAGTCAGAATGGGTGCAGAGAGGTGTGAAATGAAACTTCCAATGAATGAAAAAAATTTAATAGAACAGTAGTCTGTCGTTAAGGGAAGGGAGAATGTGTGATCCTAGCTGCAGAATAATTTTAGTTTCGGTGGTCTTTCTGATGTATGAGTTCGGAAAACCGTCTTTGAGAACACAGACGGAGAGATTAGAGTGGTCGTGGCCGTCAGAGGTGAAATGAGAAACAATGGACTTGGAGAGATCTTTAATTTTCACAGCCCTGACGTGTTCTCTGAAGCGGTCTCCGAGTCTCCTTCCTGTTTCTCCAATGTAGATGGCTGGGCATTTACTGCAAGAGATACAGTAAATAAGGTTGCTGGAGGTACAAGATGCTGTCTGGGTGATCCGGAATCCCACCTGATCCCACCTGAACTACATCCCCCTTCTTTGCTTACTGGTCCTTCTCCTGGATCTTCTGCCCCTTCTGCACCATCCTGCCCCCCTGGACTGGTTGCTCACACTGGGCTCCTGTCTGCAGATCCCTGGCTGTTCCACCTTCAGCCGTATGGAGAGACACTGATATGTCTCCTGCAAAGGACAAAGGATTGGGAAGGAAAGGTAAAGGAGAACTTTCTTATCTGAACACAGGCAACTGAGAAACCTCCTGATCTCTAGCTCTATATGAAGCACTTTGGGTAGAGTTCTTGATACCCAAATGCTTTGCCTGCCAGGGTGCTGTTTAAAATTATTGACACCAAAAGTATTCAAATTTAATTAAATTTGATTAATATGATTAACCAAACAAAATTTGATTGCTGGTATTTTCCCTAAATGCTTATGATTTAACATTGTTTTAATCCTTCAGTTCCAGTTTTATTCAAAGCATAGGAAGAAGGATCTCTGTAACAATGTTAATAAGCATACAACTGAAAATGGTAAAGAATCTTAAACCTGTTTTCAGAAGTATTAATGTGAAAGACACATTTTCACTATATTCAGTCTGATTTGGACAAAATGTATTGTTACAAATAGGGGGTTACAAAAATAGACAAATTCAGGAAATGACCAACTAGATAAGTCAATGAGTAAATTACATAATCATAAACCCAACTTGTAAAGATTTCTGCCAAGAATATACCCAAACTGTTGGTTTAGTTAGAAACACATAAGCTCTTTGTTCAAAACTGGCAAAACTTTAGTGAAAAGAGTAATTCAGGCATGGATTCTTTACAAAGGAAATCACAGTCCCCTGAAAAACACAGAATAACTAGCTCTCTTAATCAGGTTGAAATAATTAGCTCCAGTCTGGTCTTTTTGGGTCTTTTGGGGCCAGCAGGGGGCGCTCACCCTGCGGTCCATGGGAGTCCTAATGCCCCAGTATAGTGACGGGGACACTATACTGTAAACAGGCGCCGTCCTTCGGATGAGATGTAAAACCGAGATCCTAACTCTCCGTGGTCATTAAAAATCCCAGGGCGTTTCTCGAAAAGAGTAGGGGTGTAACCCCGGCATCCTGGCCAAATTTCCCATTGGCCCTTACCAATCATGGCCTCCTAATAATCCCCATCTATGAATTGGCTACATTACTCTGCTCTCCTCCCCACTGATAGCTGATGTGTGGTGAGCGTTCTGGCGCACTATGGCTGCCGGCGCATCATCCAGGTGGGGCTGCACATTGGTAGTGGTGGAGGGGAGTCCCCATTACCTGTAAAGCGCTTTGAGTGGAGTGTCCAGAAAAGCGCTATATAAGTGTAAGCAATTATTATTATCATTATTAATCTGAACAAGGAGCTATTGGCTTCAATATCTTCTTGTGGTCTTGTCTTTTGTCCCCCCACTCTTGTCCCTTGTTTTCCTCTTAAATACTGTTGATTTACAGTTAATCTTTCACCCAGCACTTGATTTACCAAGGTAAATGTTCTGGACTTCTACTGTAGTTTTATGTCTCCCTCTAGTGGCAGTTTATTGTTATTATCCCTAGTTCTGGAGATTCTTGTTTGAAGTTTCTTGTTTGAAGCTGGAAATGTTGACATAAACCAGGTGTTAACCTTTGTATCTAGATTCTTGAGATACTTCTGTAGTCACCTTTAGCTGTTACAATATGATACGATTTCACACTGATGGGGATGTGGTCATCTTTCTGTCTTCTTTTAACACTTGTTCTCAGCATGGATACTACTGTATGTTCAAGCTCAGAAATGTTTTACTGTAAATCATTTTTAACAAAAGACAGTGTGAGTTTGTTGAACTTTCCAGTTGGCCTTAGCAGGCCTTTAGAAAAGCAAATCTGAAAAATATTCAGTTTTCCAACAACATGAATAAAATAAAATAACTTTTGCAATTATTACTGTGAGCTCTTTCTTGTAAGTTACAATACGTAGATTATCAAGTCAAGGTGTGTGCAGTGTCACAGGAGCAGAAGGCACAAGAGCAGGGGATCATACCTTGGAGGCGCTCTGATTGGATGAAGGGATAGATCGGCGGCGTTTGCAGGGATTGCCTCCGGCTGGTGCTTGATTGGGGCGAGACGTTTGTGTGGAGGACTCCGATTAGCAGCCGGTGTGACAGTAACCTCGTGCTTTCCTCCCATTACTACTAAACTGGAGTCTAGCTGTGTCAATGGACAACAGACACAATTAATTGCAGACTGTCACAGGGACAGAATGTCACGCCCTCTACAGCCAGAGGGCGCTCCTTCTCTGTCCTGTCTCTCATTTCCGGTTCTTTGCTGTCCTTCCGGTGTTTCTGTCTCTCTGGGGCTATATATTTCCGGGTCTTTCATTCTGCCGGTGCTCAGCATTGATGTTCGGATGTCCTGAGACCCGCCTAGCACCAGGTCGCGTCATGTCCGCTATCTGACGGCATAGGTTTCTATATGGCATTCCCTGAACAGCTGAGCCCGGGCTAACCCCTGTCTCGCCGCTACGCATAGAGTCTATTCGCTCTCCTGCCATTCTACGGTTCGTCCTTTCCGACATCCGTGACACAGAAGGCAGAAGAGCAGGGGATCACACCTGGGACTGAAACCTGATTGCTGGACACTGATGTCAGGCAGCCCTGCCAGTGACACCCCTCACCCTGCAGCAATAAGTACATCTTACCCTACACTGCACCTCATGCAACCTGAGCTCCTGAGCATAGGAACAAGCAACACATTAATACATCCTGTCCTTATTTTATTAATCAGTTTGATTAATTTTAGGTAATTAATTGTAGATTTATTTAAAAATAATTGTATTATTAGCCTCCTATAAAAAATCAAATAGAATCAAATAGAATCACAATTAGGATTGACCATGTTAGCAGAAGCAGTAAAGAAGTGTCCAGTGTTGTGATTAAATGGGTGTTGAGTTATTTTTTCAAGGTGTTCTCTTGGGAGGAACATTACACTCAGGTGTCTAGTAGTTCCGTGAGAAAAAAAATGACTGATTTGCAAACCAAATGGCAATTTGAAAATAAAATACCTTGTCTTCTCCTGCCAGATGTGTATTACGCTAAATTGAAGGGGAAAAAGTTTGACTCTCAGGGAAAGCTTCTAATGAGCTTGAAAATGTCTTTCTCAACAGGTGGCTCTGAAGAGATACCATATGTTGACATATATAAGAAAATAATTATATGGTTTTGCTGTAAAAAACAAATATCAGATCAGGAGCATATTCCTGGAATAGTTTGATTAATTTGTTCAAGATATAAGAACTGCATTCACTACACTTCACCTTTATTACCATGAATGAACTTGTCTTGCCCAGACACCACAGGCATCCATATTGAATTACTTTCTACAGAGGCTGCTGGGGTTGGGTTTCTTTCAATCTTTAGCTGGCTCTCTTCATAGCTCAACAGAGTGCTGGAGGCCACATTGAGAGGATCATAGATCTGTTTCTGCTTCTGTTTGAGAGGCAGGTCTTGGGCATGGTGACACAGCTGGGGCAAATACTGAAGAGACACCAAGAACAGGCGAATTTGTTATAGACCATGGCTCAGGAGGAGGAACAAACTGACACAGGTCTGGATAGAACTCTCTAGTCACTGAAGATTGGTTTTTACATTTTATTTGACTAAATTAAACAGCAAGATTAAAATGTGACTTAAAAAATCAGTTATAATCATCTAAAAGTAATAATCATTTTACGTCCACTAAAGAAAATGTTTGACTAAAATGTGACTATTTCATAGATATTTTAGTCGACTTGACTAAGAATAAGACTAAATCAAAAACTGGTGACTAAATGAACACTGCAGAAATGTCATGGAGTCTGTTAGAAATCCTGCCATCTTGCATGATATTAGTCTCCCCAGTGAAGAGCCTCCTATTCCATATATCATACCAGGGTTCATTTTCTAATTAATCATGCATGTTTGCAGGACCCTGGCAAACAAGAAACTGGCTCAATGTTGTTTCTTGACAGGTATCCCTGGAATGTCACATTTCTAAATGCCTTCAAATGAACAAGGACACAACCATAAATTGGTCATTTTTATCATTTTTATTTTCACATTTCCAGACATGTGAATGGGTGAAGTGACCATGCACAAGTGAGATGAGGGAGATGAGGCAGAACTAGCAGTATCTGATCAGAGCCCAAGGACAGTGACCACCCCTGTTTTTCACATGGCCAAAGATATGGTCAGTCCTTAAAGATCAAGAACATATGATGGATAGACTGGAGCATGACATTAATAATTTTACTGTTCATTTTCCCTGACACCTGCCTGTACCAACCTCAGCTCCATGGAAAGACACAGATATAACTCCTGTAAAGGACAAGGGCTTTGGAAGGAGAAAACAAGAAAAATAAAGGAGGACTATCTGTAGACAGGAAAGTGAGAAACTTTGGGTTCTCCAGCTCTCTGTGAAGCCCTTTGAGTAGAATTCTTAATAGACACCTATTTTGCTTTCCTGGAGGCTCTTTCTGTTTTGTATTTAGAACAAGATGCAAATAAAAACAACATTTGATTAATACAGTGACCCCCAAAAATGTTTGTGTCATTTCCAAATGCTATGATCTATAATTTTTTAAAACTCATTCCTGAATTATTTCTTTCTCCAATATATCTCTGAATCACACTGAGGTAAAGAGAAACATGAAAATAGTTATCATTAGTGCAGAACAAGGGTCTATTAGACAATAATCATCACAGGAGACCTAATAAAGAAATGTATGTTGAAAGATACATTTTAAAATTATTTTGACTGTTTAACAACCAGAAATTTGATATTAAGATCAGATTGCTGCAACAAAAGCACAATAAGCCTTTGACCACATCAGCAGTGAGGAAAGGGTGTTCTTCTGCTATTTTATTATGTGTTCTGTTGGCAGGCATATTACGTGTCTGTTAGTCAAGGGAGAATAAAGGACTAATTTACAAACCAAATAATGGAAAAAGTTTTAATTCTTGCAAACAAGGAAAGTTTCAACTCAATGTGTAATATTATAATATTTTGCAATATATACAGTATATATAGCAAAACAAACTACAGTCAGAGAAGAACCAGGGTGACTGATTGCAGTTATGGACAGACTGCGGCTCACCAGGCTCGGCCCCCAGCAAGATGTCCACTCCTTGCTCGAACGCCATGAAGCCCAACACAGAGAAGATGGCAAATCCAGCCACAAAGCTGGTAGCGCTGTTGAGGAGGCACAGGTAGAAGGAGTCCCTGCATGAAGAGACACCATGGTGTCAATCATTTCAATATAATCCTCATCCACACTAGTGTGGAGACAGAGAGACACTAGCCGACAGCAGGGCCTGTAGGTGCAGGTGGTATTGTACATACTGCGCACCATTTCTGATCATAGGATAGATAACTGGATAAATAGTTGCATGTGGTGCTATTGCCAATAGTTTACGAATGGAGGGTAAACATTATGAGAAGTGTTAAATGATATGCAAAATTATTGAGCAAACGTGTTTGAAAAATATTTAGTTTTTAACTCTAAAGTCTAGTGTTATTTTACATTTAATATTATTTTCTAGAGCTACCTTTCCTCTTACCCGTAGAAGTTATTGTTGTATCTGTTGTAACTGCTGAGTGTTTTAGCAGTCCTATGCAAACACTGTAAGAGAAGAAATTCTGTGTGGCTGCATCCATCCATACCTATGACACATAGAAAAACATGCTGAACAAAACTACTGTATATGGTAACTTTTTAATTTAGTGGGAAGAAATTACACTGTCAGTATATCAGTCTGTGATTTTATTAAAATATTCAAAGTGTTTCTAATTTTCATTAAGCTACAGGTTAAAAATATGAGGCTCTGCCACAGCATGCTGAACCTGTACATTTACAGAGAACAACAGAGCTGAGTATAATATAAGTAATGTAAAATAAAATAAAAAACTAAACTACACTAGATTATAGATGTTTTGTTCCTCAAGGATCTCATGGTAGAGATACATATTAATTTTGAAGGCCTGTAAATCACCTGTGGGTCAGTGCGCCGTGTTACATCAGGGTAGAGGTAGAAGACCAGTCCATCAGCAGCTCCAGGAAGGGTGAGTCCTCCACCAGCATCACACAGGGGAAAGTGGCCGTGAAGTACACCACCTGAGGAGGCAGGAAACCATTGATATACTGTATGGAGGGCTGATTTAAGATCTGCATCTAATTCATTGTAATACCGTAGCAGGATATCTTCATTTATTTTCAATTTAATACAACAATGTTGAGAAAGTATCTCCCATCTGCCCATCTCATCGATCCCACCAGAGATACCCAGCACCCGCCTGCTGTAGAGATAACAATTACATTCAATTTTATTAAAACGTTTGTACTGTATGTTCCTTTAATGTAATTTTAGTGATGGTATGCCTAACATACTACCAGAACTCCATTACAGCAGATGTGGCCCTTTCTACATCTGTCCAGTTGGAAGTAAGATTCTGCTTGTCAAACTCCAACCAGGCATCTGTCAGTAGACCAACAGAATGGAAGATGTGTGTGGCCTTGTGTGGAAGACAGCAACTACTGTTGAGAGTGCAGAGAGAACAGGATCACAATTCTGCTAATACACAAACTTCTGAATGATCAGCTTCATGACTGGATGACTGCTTCACTAACACCAGGGCACCTAGCCAGGGAAAGACTATGTCTGGAGTCTTCATTTTCAATGCAATGAGATTTCAGTGGGTCTCGTAATGACCTTCCGTGCTCAAGTACCTGTGTTCCAGGTGTTTCCACAGCTGGCCCAGGGCAGCTCAAGGAGGAGAACAAGGACCCCCCATGTGACCAATTGGGTAGCTGCAAAGGTGGAGGAGGGATGCAGAAAACGAACGAGAAAGAGGAGAGGGTGATGTTTGATATATATGGAGACCGGTTGCTTACGTCAGGATTAGTGAGAATTCCAGCAGCTGTGTCGAATGAGCGCGGCTGCCTTCATTCCTCCCGAACTTTCATTAAAAACTCCATTAAAATATACAAATCTATATTTGTCTTAATTCTAATTCAAGCTAACAAGTAATTAGGACATTGATTATTATATTTTATATGTTGAAAATAAAAATATACACCAGCTTTCAAAATGCACACCAAAATTCAAGCCATAAAATATCATACTGTATTTAATAGCAAATAAGCAAACAGATTTTCTCAATTGCTGCTATCATGGATCTGAATGAGGTCACGATATCCCTAAAATAAAGTTGCTTTATCTTGGGAACAAAAGCAGCACAAATGCTACTCTTTGAAGCACAAAAGGAGCACATTATTAATACTGCTTATCATACTGTAACTCAGCATTAAAATAATTTCAAACTCTTCATAGGTAGGGCTGTGATTTCCTTTGACTAGTGCAGATTTTTAAAGATGACTTAGAGGGGCACTTCAGTGGATTCTTGCAATTAGGAAAATGGTGTATGTGAATTGTTACATTCACCAACCGGTGACATGTCTGTAAAAATTACTTAAACCAAACATTTACTATAGCTGTGTGTCATTCCCTACATCTGTTTTGAATAATTTTAGTCAATTCTTCTTTACATAACTGCTTTAACATGGTGACATTTAAGGCCTATTGATTAGGGTTTTGTGCTGAAGGATTTCCACTCTTGCAATGCCTGGGTCTCATCTCTGATAAATTAGCACATTTTAGTAAGGGTCTCCAGAAAAAAATCATTCAGCATAATAAATTAAATAAGAAAAACCTGTTGATAAACTCTGGCAATCAACTATAAGTCTAGTTATATTGACTCACCTAATCCACATGTGAGTTTGACAGATTACTGAAAAAATATTTAGATTAATGCTTTGTTCGGTTTACCAATTGTTTTCTGTAGTGGCTTCGTCAAAGCCTACTAAGTTAGCAACAGTATCTAAGGAGGGGGCAGGGTTATGGGTAGGTCACTAGCAATTTTATTCACTTTCGTGGTTTATATTGCATTTAAAACAGAAAGCGCTAAATCTTTCAGGTTCGACTTCTTGTAAGAGTGTAGAAAATGTGAATACTGCCATAGGGGGATTAAAACTATACCAGTCATATACCATCAAGGGAATTTAAAGATAAACAGAAATCAAAACTGAGATGTTTATGTGTATATTTATTTTTAATACTATTCTTAAAGCCACTATGAATAATATATTTTCTTCATTACAATATTAAATATGTTCATAAATTTTGTTTTGTTTTTTCTGTAGCTGCACTTTTTCATTACCATTCATTTGAATGAAATTGTCCCATACTGTAAGGTGTATTTGTAACCAGGTGATAAGGTGGTGAAGAATAGTGTAGGTTAGTAATATTATAATTTTAATTCATATTTAATTTACCACCAGATTCCACTGTTTTTACTGTTTTATTTATTGAACTACTTGTAGTTAATCCTGCTCCTGTAGCGGAGCTAGTGTGGTGAGGTCAGCGCCCTCACTGCACGTAGCAGGGTCCTCAGCTGCCTGGGCAGAGGGAGGTCTCCTTTAGCTCACGCGGTTGGTGCCCTGTTGCATTACGCCAGAGACCCGGGTTCGCGCCCCAGGCGTGCGGGACGGAACGGGCGGCGGGGGGCACGACCCGCGCGGAACTGCGACGAGCACACTCTTCAAGTTGTATATCTGCAAACGTATATTCATGCTTAAGAACATGATGGTCAGGTAAAATATAACTCCTACTACAGTGTGACCTGTCTCACTAAGTTCATCATGTTGCATTCCTCCTCCACTTTTTGCATTTCTCACTCTGTTCCAGAGTGTTCCAGGGAGTTCCAGCTTCCTCATCCTTAAAGGGAGAAAGGGGGAGGATGAAGATGCGAACACCTTGTTTAATGACGTCACTAATCCTAAATGTTTGTAGTTTATTGTGTTTTAATTCCACTTTATTTTAGATTAGAATTATAAATAATATATTTAGTGTATTTAAAAAATAGTATTTAAAACCAAATATACACATAAAAACAGATGTGATTTCTGTTTGAGGGCATCTTTAAATTCCCTTTCTCTCTCTGAGCATGCTGGAGATTGTTAGTTTGACTTGCAAAACCGTTGTTTACTCCCACCATTGGCAGTAGTCACATTTGCAAACTAATTTGCATTTATTCATATAATTCATTTATTATTAATGTTACTTCAATATTTAATATAACATAATAAAAATGTCAATATACTATAGAATACAACTATTAATTATATTTTAGCATTAGTAAAAGAGTCTTTATTTTTTTAAAGTACGACTTGGGATACAAGCATTACTTTTTCCATTTTCTACAAGCATTGAAAAGTCATTCAAATAAATTCAAACAAAAAGCTCACCTTCAAACAAGGGGCAGGTCTTCCTCCAGCAGGTGATGCCCCCCTGGCTGGTGTACTTCCCCAGAGCTGTCTCCAGCAGGAACAGAGGGATCCCACAGGTAAACAGGAACAGGACATAGGGGATGAGGAAGGCACCTTTAACAAAATAATGGTTAAATAATGTAAAAGATACTGTTGCACCTGGCTATTGTCAACATTTCCAGCTTCAAAGCAAAGAGATGTTTGCTGAGATGACATGGTCACAAGTTAAGTGATCAAAGCAATTGTAAACTTTAACTTTACTTACCTTAGTTAATTAAGTTCTGGGTAAAAGATTAAGTGTCAACAGTCCAAAGAGACACCCTTAAAACAAGCAGGTACAAGAGAAGATGGAGGTGAGGGTACAGCAAGGGAGAGAGGAAGACAAGAAAGAAGAGAGGGTATAACAAGAGGAAAAGGAAGTGGAAGATATTGAAGCCAAGAGCTCCTTGTTCCAGATCTCATGTAAAGCCCAGGCTGCAGCTAAGGATTTGAAACCTAAGAGAACTTATTAGTCTGTTGTTTTTAGGGTATCTTATTTCCTATGTAAAGATTCTCAATTACAAATGGCCTATCCTGGTTGGTTTGTAGGTGCATGTTTGAAACAGGGAGTAGGTTCCCATTCATTTGGTGGCATAAAGGTTTACAGAGAAAGATATTTTAACTGCAGGGTTGTATTATATTTCATTTAGGAGGCAGCTTATTTCCTTTTAAATGAATAAGGCCCTTTAGGCATTATTTAATAGTTTTATACTTGGTAGCAGTCTGGGGTTTTTCATGTTGGTTAGTAAGTTGGTTGGGATGCCTTTTTTGAACAAGTGTACTTGGGGTGACTTGTGTTCTTTATGTTAATGTATGTTGTTTCGTGTGTGTATTGTCACTGTTAATAAATATTATCATCCTTGTCAAAATATCTTTACAAGGGGGAGATTATGATTATTTTACTTATTGATTTATCTGCTTAGCTGAAACTCATCCCCAAATTATTTCTTTGTCCAAAACAAGTCTGAAGAAAACTTGAAAACAGTAAGCATTAGTGCAGAAGGAATGGTCACTGAAACAACGGTCATTATAGGTGACTTAATCGAGAAATGTATCTTGAAAGATACATTTTCAGAGTATTTAGACTGACTAAGACTCAAGTGTTTGACATGATCTCAAACGATCTCGTGTGGTTGTTTTTCGTTCTTCTTTAACCACTGTTGTTATTGATACTATACTTTGTTGAATGTTTTATTGCAAATTATTGTTTTAACCAAACACATTAGTCTGTTTAATTTATCAGCTAGATCTCACAGCCCTTTAGAATAGTACATTTGAAATCACTTCAGATTTCTCAGAACATTAATGTCTTCAAATCTCTTTTTCAACTATAGTGGTAGGATCTTCCTTGTAAGTAAGATTCCATTAATGATCTCAGACAATATCAGAGTGACTGGTAGACAATGGACACTGTAGCTTGTAACTCCATGCCTTCCTCACATTGCTACTAAACTGGACTCCTTGTGTGTGAACGGATACAATCAAAACAATGATAAAACATTTAATCATTACTCTCTCAAGCTATTAAGATCAGACCGCTGCAACAGAGACATAATAATATTTTGAGCACATCAACAGCAGCAACATAGTAAGTGTTGCATAGTAAAGCAGAAATAGAGTTTGAAACTCCGTGTGTGTTAAGACAAAGCAACAAGAAAATTGACCTTTTTCAACACTATAGTCATCACCTTATTAAGCTTAATTTGAAATCTTGGCACAAAGATATTCCTGATGAAAAATATAATTTAAAAATATTCTGGGGTGACCAATATGTCGGTATCATTATTATTATTGTTGTTGTTATTATTTTTTACACTTATATAGCATTTTCAGCTATACTCAAAGCTCTTTACAGGTAATGGGGACTCCCCTCCACCACCACCAATGTGCAGCCCCACCAGGATGATGCGACGGCAGCCATAGTGCGCCAGAACGCTCACCACACATCAGCTAACATTGGGGAGGAGAACAGAGTGATGAAGCTAGTTCATAGATGGGGATTATTAGGAGGCCAAGATTGGTAAAGGCCAATGGGAAATTTGTTCAGGACCTTGGGGTAACACCCCAACCATTTTTAAGAAGCTCCCTGGATTTTTAATGATCACAGAGAGTCAGATCCTTGGTTTTATGTCTCATCCAAAGGATGGTGCCTTTTTGGTTATAGTTACAGGAACAGGGGCATTAGGGCCCACATAGACCACAGGATGAGTGTTCCCTACTGGCCCCTCTAATACCTCTTCCAGCAGGAACCTTAGTTTTTTCCAGGAGGTCTCCCATCCAGGTACTGACCAGGCTCAGACTTGTTTAGCTTCAGTGGGTTGTCAGTTGTGAATTGCAGAATGATATGTGCTGCAACTGTAAGCTAATTGCAAGTGAATCATAGGGCTACTTCTGTGTTATAATTGGAAAGTATCGGAGTTTGATGATCCTATGTGACCCTGAATTGGAGAAGGCAGTTAGGAAACTAATGGATTTAGTTCAATGGATTTAATTTAATTTAATTCTTTGCTATCAGAGTGAATATTCGTACTTCAATTAAAGTTCTACTGCCCAAATTCACCTCCGCCCATCGGCCGATCCAGCAACAGCCTGCTTCCCTGGACTGGGGCCTCACACTGGACACATGCCTGCAGATCCCTGGCTGTTCCAACTTCAGCCCCTGTAAACAAGAGGTAGGAACGGAGAAAATAGGAAAGGTGAAAGAGAGCCATCTTATCAGAAGACAGGAAGGTGAGAAACGTCTTGTTCTCTGTGTGACAAAGTTTAATTAAGTTAGTGAAGGCCTAAAAATTGTAGCACTATCGTTTCCAAATGTTTATGATGTATTATTTTCAAAAATTCATCCCTGAATGATTTCCTTCTTCAAAACATGACTGAAGAGAAATATCAATATAATGAACATTACTGCAGAAGGGAGTTTCTCTGAAACAATGGTTGTGCATAAGGCATGAAGAAACAATGGTCACCACATCATAACAGAGAAAAGAGAAACTTAATACTTAAAGAAACTTAAAAGTTAATAAAACTTAACTTAAAGTGAATAAGACCCAAGAGTTTGACACGATTTCACACAGATGACCAGAAAAGAAACTGATTTACAGAATAAGAATAAGAATACAGTCTACCTCAGGCAGCCCTACCAGTGACACACCTCACCCTTCAGCTACTCATGCATCTCACCACACACTTCACCACTACGCAACAAGTTCAGAAGCAGGTACTACATCAACATGTTGTGTCCTTTCAATTCATTATTGTCCTCTCAAAAAAGAAGGTCAGACTACAGTAACAGAAGCACAATAACACCTGATCATCATCAGGAGCAACACTGGAATATCCAGTTTTGCAAAGTGAGGAACAGGTGTTAATATGTGATTGCTTGACAAGGACATCATGTGACCCAGAGTCATGAAAGAAGATATGAAAGATTTCCAAACCAAATAGAAATTAGAGAATAAAATGAATCACCATTGTACTCCCATGAGAATTTTCTAAAAATATGTTAAAGGAAAAAAGTCTGATTTTTTTAATCAAAAAAAGTTCAGATCATTGTGACTTGAGAGCAGACCAGAGGAGGAATTTGAAAATTTGTTTTTCAACAAACATTTCAGAAATATGACAGTGGCACAGTGGTTAGTATTTCTTTCTAGCAGTGCTGTTACTCTGGTTTCCTCCCACAGTCCACAGTCCAATTAGAAGTGGTTAGAAATGGACTGAAGTATTCTTAGCAGATCAGGAGCATATTGCTGCAGTAATTTGATCGATTCATCTAAAATTTTAAAACACTGTATTCATTCTATTTAAACTTTATTATCATGAATGAAATTGGATAACCCAAAAACCATTCCCATATTGAACCACTTTTGCATGCAGAGAAAGGAGGAGAGCACATTGTTGAATATGATCTAACAGCATCTTCACCAAGCAAAGACAGTTATAAAAATTGCATTCTTTGATTTGACCTTCCCAATGCCAATAGAGTCTGTTACTTCCACACCTTTCTCCTTCTCGTCCCTTTCAGTTAGTAGCAGTGGAATCTCCCTCGACTTGTTCATTCCCACTTGGACAGACTCCCTCTTTTGCCTTCTTTATCTTACCGGAGTGCCAACACAGCTGTTAGTTATTAAGAAAAAGCTTTAGAGTTAATTAGTAGATTGATAGAGTTAATCCAATGTGAAAAATGCCAAAGGGATGAATATGTTTTATAACCACTGTATGTGTAGGTAGCACTGCATGTACTGCTCAGTTCTTTGCACATGGTATTACCTTCAACAATGAAACAATGAAATATTTCATTATCAGTGAAAGCAGAGAATAAACAATTTTGAAAAACACATAAAACACCTGTTACCTTGTTACAGTACCTTGCTGTCTACCGGAATTTCACCTTTGATACAGTATCACTTCCCAGAGCTACCTTTAGTCTTACTGTACCTGTAGCAGTTCCATTCTTTCTTTTTCTATTTGTTGTAGCTTCTGAGTGGTATTAGGAGGTCTGCACAAAAACTGTAAGAGAAGAAAATCTTTTCCTTTATCCATCCATACCGAGGATGCACAGGGTATTCAAAACTCTATGGTAACTTTTCATACTTTGATGATTTACAGTTAGGAGATTGTAATGCATTAACTGGATCCAGAGCATTGAAACTGTTTTTGGACAGTAGAGGGCAGTGTAGTGACGTTCCAGAGATACAAGGAGAGAGCTAAAAAAGGTTTCACATTTGCAAGAGTGATAACTTTTAGATGTTTCTCCTCTGACTCCTCAGTAAAAAGGGTCAAAAGTTGACAAGGAATGTCAAGTCTGGTTTGAGGTTAGACCAGCAACTCTGCATTGAGTGAACATGGAAGTTCGTAGCAAGGTTCAGTCACATGGGGAGAGAAAATGGGAAAAGTTCAGTATAATATACAAACTACTGCTGTTAGACAGATGGTGTATCGTTGTTTGAGAACCTGGCCAAACTGGATCAGTCAGTTCTAAAGGAAAACAGCAACAGACAAAGTCAAGATGGGGAAGGCTGGAAACCACACATTTGGAATGGCCTCAGCCTTGTTCTGTATATTTCTGAAGTAACAGAGAAGGTTCTGTGCATATATCCACCAGACCACACTACCAAGCCTGGGGGACCAATCGCAGAGCAAAAATAGGAAGCATAGAACAATAAATATCACAATCGTACTTCATTGCAGATTTTACCAAATGAAAAAAAATATATTCAAAAAAATAATCCTTGAAGAAATGACTTGATAAGATTGTCTGATCAGTAAGATTGTCTGATCAGCTGGAGATTTTCAGGACCAATTGCAAGAGGTGGGGGAAAACTGAAAAGGTGAAAATGAGATCATTGATTTCTGGCTGGAGGGGCTAATCTGCCCAGGCCGGTTAGTAATGAGGAGGAACGACGATCCCAGGAGAAGCTGGGCAAACTGCATCTCTGGCAAGAAAGAGGCTGCTAAACACAGTCTGTTGGAGAAAGGGAGTCTCAGGCACAGAAAACTCAAGAGTGCCAGGGGTGCACATTGGTGGGTCGACGTGGTGAGCAATGAAAAGAATAGATGTGGAAAGAAGTGCTGGCTAGTATCAGAGACTGCTGCGTCAGGCGAAGCAGAGAGCTGGCTGAAGCTGAAGCGGCTGCACCAAGCTTCTCTGAGAGCTGAGGATGCTGCACAGAGTGAAAGTTGGAAGCTGACATTACTGCCAAACCGAATCCACCGGTCAGAAAACACGGAGTCTTGTGTATGGGAGAAACCAAGTTGCAAGCTTCCTGGGAAAGGGGCCGGATGGCTTAGAACAGCAGACTTGAGGCAGCTGATGCTGCTGCGCAGAGCGGAGGCTGGCTGTGTGCACCGAGCAAAGCTGGAGCAGAGGCTTGCGTGCCGGGTGATACTAGAGCAGAAAACTGCCGCACAGCTCGTGGGTCACAAGAAATAAAGGGAGAATCACATGTCGAGAAACCAAATAGTCACCCTACTGAAAAAAAAAGAGAAAAAAAACAAAGGGAGGCTCCGGTGCAGCAGAACCGAACAGCAAGCATCCTGAAACAATAGCAAAAAAATAACAGAAACCGGATATTGAGCCTCGTGAAAAAAGGAGAAACTGGGATTCAGAGCAGTCCGAGGCTGCAATCGACTGTATGTGCACAATGAAGACTATCTAGCTCAGCAAAGAGTCCAGATAGTAGTGCTAGTGAAAATCTGGGTGTAGTGAAAAACCGTCAATGCGACGCCTCGCCTTCAAATGGAAAAGTGGGAATTGGATAATAAACTAATTAACACGGATCACGAAAAGGTGATTCAGTCAGAGCAGCAAAACCCTGAAAAACTTTGAGCCCTCATGAGAATGTGACAGTATAAGATTTTTCCTTACTGATATTTTAGGCTGATTTACCATCATCATGAAAGATACTGTAAATAGAAAATGTCTCTTTCCACACTTTATTTTTGTATATGAAAGAACCATTTGTAATTCTAATAAACTTAATCATATAGTTTATATACTGTATGTTCAGTAAGATGCACTGTTGTCTCATCTGAACTGGACACAATGAATCAAACAAAATTTTGATTGGTTTGGTATTCCTAAATTTGTATGATCTTTTTTTGACTTACTGTAGTCCTTCAGCTCTATTATTATCCAAAACATATTCAATGAAAGACCTGCTTATACAGTATGTGACAGTGAGCATTTAGGCAGGTAGAAAGAATGTCATTAGAAGTTAAGTTAAAAAAGTAAAGAATCTTGAACTTGCTTTAAAAAGCATGAAATTCCTTCGATTTTTTAACACCCAAGAGTTTGCCACGATTTCACCTAGACAGTGATGTGGTCATCTTTTTGACTTCTTTAATCACCAGCAGACTATAACACAGACTCTGAAGTAGGAATTACTTCTTTGTCCACACTGCACTACTGACACCCCAGAACAGTTAATTTGAAATTGTTTCCGTTTTCTCAGAACATAAATCTAGTAAAATCTGTTTTGAAATTGTTATTGTGGAATCATTCTTGAAATTAGGATTCCATTAAAGATCTCAAACTCAGAATATCAGTGACTAAACAATGGATATTGTTGATAAACAATGGAGACTGAAGCGTGTAACTGTAACACTGCACGGTGTAGATTGAATTAAGTATGTTTGGAAGTGAGGGTGTGTTAACAAGTGAGGCTCTCTGATTGGATGAAGGGATAGATCGGCGGCGTTTGCAGGGATTGCCTCCGGCTGGTGCTTGATTGGGGCGAGACGTTTGTGTGGAGGACTCCGATTAGCAGCCGGTGTGACAGTAACCTCATGCTTTCCTCCCATTACTACTAAACTGGAGTCTAGCTGTGTCAATGGACAACAGACACAATCAATTGCGGACTGTCACAGGGACAGAATGTCACGCCCTCTACAGCCAGAGGGCGCTCCTTCTCTGTCCTGTCTCTCATTTCCGGTTCTTTGCTGTCCTTCCGGTGTTTCTCTCTCTCTGGGGCTATATATTTCCGGGTCTTTCATTCTGCCGGTGCTCAGCATTGATGTTCGGATGTCCTGAGACCCGCCTAGCACCAGGTCGCCCCATGTCCGCTATCTGACGGCATAGGTTTCTATACAGCATTCCCTGATCAGCTGAGCCCGGGCTAACCCCCGTCTCGCCGCTACGCATAGAGTCTATTCGCTCTCCTGCCATTCTACGGTTCGTCCTTTCCGACATCCGTGACACAGAAGGCAGAAGAGTAGGGGATCACACCTGGGTCTGAAACCTGATTGCTGGACATCGATGTCAAGCAGCCCTGCCAGTGATACCCCTCACCCTGCAGCAATAAGTACTTCTTAGCCCACATTGCACCCCATACACCCTGTGCTCCTGAGCGTAGGAACAAGAAAAGCATTAATATGTCATTTCCTGATTTTATCAATCAACTTTATTCATTTCTTATTAATTTTAGTTTGTGAAAAAAACACATTTTATTACTACCCTCTCCCCCAAAATATAAGCAGACCACTTTAAGAGAAGCACCACAAGGATTGATCAACAGAAGCAATATAGAAATGTCCAGTGTTATGAGAAAATGGGTGAACATTATGAAAACGTATTAAATTGACTTGCATGTGATACAAAAGCTATCTAGAGATTGAGTTTGAAAATATCTTTCTCAAAAGGTGGCTTTTTAAAGATATAATGACATAAAAAATGTAATTATTCAACTGAAAAAAGCAAGTACCAGATCAAGATCATATTACTTCAGTTATTTGATTAACTCGTTCAAGAAACTGAAACACTGTATTTATTTCTTCACATTTCACCTTTTATTACCATGAATGAGCATGTCTACCCCAAACACCACAGTCACCCATATTGAACCACTTTCTACACTGCTGCTGGGATTGGAGCTTCAAGGCTTCCTTCACTCTTTAGCTGTCTCTCTCTACAACTCAACAGAGCTTTGGAGTCTGAGTTCAGAGGATCACAGTTCTGTTTCTGCTTCTGATTGAGAGGCAAGTCCTGGGCATGGCGACACAACTGCTGCAGACGCTGGAGAGACAACAAGAACAGATAAGTTTGTTACAGACATCGGCTCAGGAGAAAAAACAAACTCACATAGTTCAGGATATAGCTCTCCAGTCACTAAAGGGATTGGAACAGTACCTGGCGTAGTGTCCCTGCTGTCCTGGTGAGTTTATACAGCATGACCAGAGGCACACAGGTGACAGAGGAGAGGGCAAAGAACCAGCCCAGGACATACGCCCAGTCTGGATACACATAGGTGTTGTTGAACTTCAGGGGGGTGTGCTTGACCAGAGAGAAGATGAAGATGCCCTGAAGTAGAGAGATCAGACATCTGACTCAGCTTCACTGAAACAGCAAATAAGTATAACAATAGAAACTGCTTTATACAGGTGATGTTTAAGAAGAAGATTAAAAAAATACAATAGTAGAAGTAAAAGTAAAAGA
Organism: Lepisosteus oculatus; assembly: GCF_040954835.1. NCBI lineage: Eukaryota > Metazoa > Chordata > Actinopteri > Semionotiformes > Lepisosteidae > Lepisosteus > Lepisosteus oculatus. The sequence continues at coordinate 40,224,344 of NC_090700.1, read as the reverse complement.
AATTAACAAGAGCATACAGATTTAAGCATGTTTTAAGCAGAATGTAGGGCAATCAGACATGAATGTTGAGCTGGGATTTGAAGATAGTCAATATTTGTCTGCCTAACAGTGAATCTGAAGACCACGTTTGTCCACTAGAGGATACAAATAAGAAAGAACTGGGCCCAAGACTGAATTCTGTGGTATATCATAATTGACTGGAGCCATGGGGGAATCATGAGGACCAAGGAAAAGAAAATGCGTCTTGCCGGTGAGATAAGAGCATAACCATATAAAGCCAAGATAGACCAGAATGTTTACAAGTGTTTGAGCAACACTGAATGATTTACTGTATTAAAAGCAGCACTAAGATCAAGGAACATAAGGATACTTATGTCGTCTGAGTCAGAAACAGTAAGTAAATCACTCACAACCCTGACAAGAGCAGTCTCAATGCTATGATTAAAGCAAACACTGGACTGAAATGGTTCAAACAAATCAGGAAATAGGTATGGTGAATTAGAAATTGGTCTATAGTTCATCATTTTATGAGAGCACAAGCCTGTTATTTTTTAATATAGGAGTTTAGATTGAAGCAACCTTTAAGACAGTAGGTACCACACCCATGGAAATGAACTATGGAAATGAAGTAGTAGGCATGGCATCCAGGCAACCAGTTTTTTTTTTGTAGCTCTTAATAATTAATGTATGCGAGATTTAGGAGGATCTGGTGGAAACTAGATCAGCTCTGTACACTTGCAGGTGTTCATTGTAAGCCTGATTTTCAAAATACTAGGCCAGAGCTTTTGCTTAAGTTCTGGAGGTGCCATTGAGTTAGTTTCAAATTGTGAAGTTCAGGTTTACATAATGGAGAGAAGCTCTTGAAAGAAACAGAGCAAGTTTAAAGGGAGGCATATTTATCCAAAATACTAATCAAAATACTGATTTTAAAGTTACTTTAAGGTCAGTTTGTGTAAAAAGTTCAAGAAGAAGTTAAAGACATGCTCTTACAGTGCACACAGCTGGAGTGATGTAGCGCCAACAGTACCTAAACACAGCCAAAGGCCGACAGCCAATCATGTCTTCAATGTTGGCACAGAAGAGATCAGCTCCTGTATGAAATCCAGAGGGGAAGATCACCAGCACAGTAATGACACAACTACAGATGAGCAAATGTATTTTGTGGTGCAGTCTGAATACATTGAGAGTTTTGTGTATTTTATCAGCATTTAATTTATCTGTACTAAGCTATAGGAGTGAATGCTTGTAAAAGCAGTACTCAAATAAAAATCTGTTAGAATTATGGCAAAAATTGGAAGAACACAGATATTGGCCAATGAAAACCTCCCACCATTAATAAGAATAAATAGAATAATAGTAATAAAGACATTAACACCTACCATATACCCATCCAATACAAATAGTCTGAAATATGGCAACAAACAAGAGGCAGGCCCCATTGCAAGCATAGTACTCAACCAATTGGAAGATGTATATTCCACCCTGGAGAGACAGAGAAAATGTTGTTATTTAAATACATGTGAGGTGACAACTGTGATTTTACATTATGTACACAGGTACAACTCTGAATGTCTGCTCCTTGGCATGGTGCAGTGCCAACACTTACTGAAGATTTTGTTTCTAAGTTTCTTCATTCCCATGAGCTATTCAGGCGAATCTGCTGATCCTCAATTCAAACCAGACCATGGCAGGTCTTGCTGATTGATTATCAGGCCCCTCAGCCCTCCATTCCTCACCTCAGTGACCATGAGGAGACCAAGCAGGAAGCAGACCACACAGAAGAGGAGCAGAAGGAGCTCCCGCCGGTATCCTCTCCGGAACACAGCAGGAAACAAATCCACGATGGTTGTCATCACGGTTTCAATGCCCACAAACTGCAGAGAGCAAGATAACAGAGAGGACAGACACCTGGATCACTGAGTCAACTCACTCCCAGAACACACGGTCCACAGAGCATGCAAACACAGGTTACCCCTTTGGATATAAAGTACTGTATCGACTCACAAGATGGTCTCACCTCTGTGTCTATTCCCAGCAGGAGAACCATGATGAAGAAACAGACAGCCCAGAGCTGGGGTAGAGGCATCATGGCCACTGCCCTCGGGTACAAGATGAACACCAACCCAGGACCTGAACAACCAGACATGGGGGAGTCAGGGAGTGAAATCATTTAAATTATAGAAATCACATACTAAATCTGAAAAGGCACAGTTGAGTACAATTAAAATTAAGTCTTGGTCAGTGAGCAACTATATGAATAGTTAAACCAACTGTTCCTAAGGGTAAAAGTAAAGGTTTTCACAGAACAGTTCTGTAAGATTTACATTAACAAAGCACACTCCAGTCAGAGGAGAACCAATGAGACAGAAGATGTGGACAGACTGCGGCTCACCAGACTCGGCCACCAGCGAGATGTCCACTCCTTGCTCGTACGCCATGAAGCCCAGCACGGAGAAGACGGCAAATCCTGCCACAAAGCTGGTAGCGCTGTTCAGGAGGCACAGGTACAAGGTGTCCCTGCATGAAGAGAGACCGTGGTTACAATCATTTCATTCCAACCATCACCCAGTCTAGTGTGGAGCCTGAGAGATACTTGCTAAGAGCAGGACCTATTGGTCTAGGCTGTACTGCATGTACTGATCACAGTTTATACTCATAGGATAATAGGTTCAACACAAAAATCCCATGAAGTGTTAACAGTACTGCAGTAAAATGTTGGCAGCACCTACAGAATTTGTCAGTATGGAATGCTTTATTAATGGAAGAATTAACTCAACTCCCATAGAAAATGATAAATTACTAAGGAAAGGAGTGCTTAAACAATGAAAAATGTCAGTTCATGATACTTTGCTGTCTACAGGAATTTCACTTTGATATCATTTTCCAGAGATACCTTTCCTCTTACCTGTAGCAGTTATTGTTGTATTTGTTGTAACTGCTGAGTGCTATTAGCAGTCCTAAGCAAACACTATAAGAGAAAAAAATCTGTGTCCCTGCATCCATCCATACCTAGGATAGACAGGAGCACAGGTTTACAAAACTGTCTGGCAACCACTGGACAGGTTAAAAGGTTAGTGCAATAGACTAACTACTGCTGTGTGTTAGGCACTGGTATCAAATGTTGAGAATCTGACCAAACTGGATCAGTTGGTTAGATCTTCTTGGGAACATGGTTACACACCATGTGAAGACTGGAAAGTCTGAGAACCTGGGATTTTATCTGGTCTCATCCCAATTCTATACATCCTTGCAGTTATTTTGTGGATTTGTGTATAAATCCTCCGGACCACAGCAGTAGGACTGGGGGAACTGTCATAGAGATGAATATACTGTCAGTCTTTGAGATAATGATGTTATTGACATAATCATGGTTCCTACTTGGCATTCAACTATAGACTATGCAGACTAATAGTATAAGGCTCTGCTGTAGCCTCTGGAAATGTACTGTCAGAGGCAGAGAACCAAACATATCACAGTCTTAGTTTAATGTAGATGTTTTTTAAATGAAAAACAATACATTTTCACATGCTTAGAGAATAGATTTTGCAGTTTTGTTACACATGTTTCTCATGCTAGAGATATGCATTACACGTCGAAGGACCACCTGTGGGTCAGTGAGCCGTGTTACATCAGGGTAGAGGTAGAAGACCAGTCCATCAACAGCTCCAGGCAGGGTGAGTCCTCGGACCAGCAGCACCGCCAGCATCGCATAGGGGAAAGTGGCTGTGAAGTACACCACCTGAGGGGGCAGGGAAACCATTGATATATGGACGGTTAATTTCAGATCTACATCTAATTCATTTAAATACCATATTAGGAAGTTAACCCTGTTTTTATACTTCAAATTGCAATCTTGAGAAAGTATCTTACAAAACTAAGAAGTCATGCAGCTCAAATACGCAACACTCACCTTCCCTGAGGACCTCACTCCCTTCCAGACAGAAAAGTAACAGATGATCCAGGCCAGCAGGAGACACAGGGCCAGTTCCCATCTCAGACTGCCCAACTCATCGATCCCACCAGAGATACCCAGCACCCTCCTGCTGCAGAGATGACAGTGCACATTCAATATTATTGTAAACAAAACTTGCAAGTGCTTGTAATATAACGTTAGTGATGGGTTTGCCTAACGTACTTCCAGAACTCCATTACAGCAGAGGTGGCCCTTTCTGCCTCTGTCCCGTTGGAAGTGAGATTCTGCTTGTCAAACTCCACACATGCATCTGTCAGAAGACCAACAGAATGGGAGAACTGTGACCTTGTGTGGAAGACAGCAAGTAATTGTGAGAGTGCATAGAGATCAGGATCATAACTCTGCTAATGCACAAACATCTGAACTTTCGACTCCATTACTGGATGCCAGCTTCACTAACTCCAGTGCACTCACCCAAGGAAAAAGAGCATCTTTGAAGCCTTCATTTTCAATGCTCTGAGATTTGAATGGGCTGCTAGTGAACACTTATTCTCAGTACCTGTGTTCCAGGTGTTTCTGCAGCTGTCCCAGGGCAGCTCAGAACTGAAGGAGGAGAACAGGTAGAATAAGGCCCAAGCCTGGATGATGATGTAAACAGTGCTGGTGTAGATCATGATCACCACAGTACAACAGCCAATGCCTGTAGAGACCGAATCAGGATTAGACATACAATTAAAAGTTCTCAACTCAGCACTGAATTTCTATAGTTATTCCTGTCTCCTGATAGCTGATACCATTATCAGCTTAACACATTGGTGGGCAATTTATAAAATGCTTGTTATTATCTCATATCTATTGTAATAAATTCACATATTGAAGAACATTACTTTTGGCAATGTGTGAATGATATGGTATTTAATTAATGTTTCTTTATTAGCCCAGTACAATTTCTTGCATTAGGAGTTCATGTTTACACATACCCAAGCTTTTCTCCATGGAGACACAGACACACAGACAGGAAGAGAAGCTTGGGGTCAGAGCACAGGGTCTGCCATTCTACAGCACCCCTGGAGCAGTTAGGGTTAAGGGCCTTGCTCAGGGGCCCAACAGAGTAGGATTCCTCTGCCAGCCACGGGATTTGAACCAGCAACTTTCCAGGCACAGGCACAGATCCTTAGCCACAGAGCCACCGCTCCACCATTTGAGTATGGTATTAAAATATCTCTTTCCACACTTCATTTTTGCATTTGAAAAAATGTTGTTTGTAATTATAACTTTCGAATATAGTTTGTAAACTAGTCTAAACATAAAAATGCACTGTTATTGTATCTGAACTAGATATGATGTTGAAACAGATTTCCCAGGAATCCTTTAAGAAATGGCTTGACATGACTGTCTGATCTGTCAGCTTCTAGCAGTCAGATGGCCTCCTGTTGTTTTAAAATATACTTATGTTCTGAGTTGCATTTGTAAGTAATTCCTTTCACTGTCTTAAACTATAGTTGTGTATGTTTTTCACAATTCTGTTGTGATGAATTTTAATAAAAATTGTGCAGGATAGTGTAATGCAGAGAAGCCATAAAAATGAATGAAAACTAGAAGCTCACCTTCAAACAGGGGGCAGATCTTCTTCCAGCAGGTGATGCTCCCCTGGCTGGTGTACTGCCCCAGAGCCGTCTCCAGCAGGAACACGGGGATTCCACAGGTAAACAGGAACAGGACATAGGGGATGAGGAAGGCACCTTTTAAAAAAGAGAGGTTAAATATCACAAAAGATATCATCCCAGACTGTATTTACTTTTTCCACAGTGAACCTCTTTTTTAGTCCCATGTCTCCATGTAAAAAGGTAGTGGAGCTAGATAGGTCTAAATGCTAAGTGATTTATGATTACTGCCCTCACTCACCTCCCCCGTTTTTGTAGCACAGGTAGGGGAACCTCCACACGTTGCCCAAACCAACAATATTTCCAGCAACAGCCAAGATGAACTCCCTCTTGTTTGCCCACTGGCCCCTCTCCTGGATCTTCTGCCCCTTCTGCTCCAGCCTGATCCCCTGGACTGAGAGCTCACACTGGGCTCCTGTCTGCAGATCCCCGGCCATCCCAGTTGCAGCCCAGTGAAATATGACTGCTTTAGAGAACAATGGATTGGGACTGAGAAAACAGGAAAGTTTCAGATACTGAGGCTCTAGATCTAAACTGAGCAGGCTTGAAGCATATTTATAATTATTTTAGAAAAAGTGAACCATGGTAGGCTTTAATGAGCCAAGAAGATTTTTACAACCAGAGGAAAGAACAGGTATGCTTGGATCAGAAAAAATATTGTATCAATCATTTTGTAACAAATTGGTGATTCAGAAAATAGAAAACAGAGCAGGATAAACAATAATCAAAATAAATAAATATAACCTCCAAATGTCAAAGATATACAGAAGTGCTTGGTATATATCACGCTGCAACTCACAACTGGCAACCCACTGAAGCGAAGCAGGTGTGAGCCTGGTCAGTTTCTGCATGGGAGACCTCCTGGGAAAAACTAAGTTTGCTGTTGGAAGAGGTGTTAGTGGAGCCAACAGGGGGCGCTCACCCTGTGGCTCATGTGGGTCCTAATGCCCCAGTATAGTGACGGGGAAACTATACTGTAAACAGGTTCCGTCCTTCGGATGAGATGTAAAACCGAGGTCCTGACTCTCTGTGGTCATTAAAAATCCCAGGGCTACTCGAAAAGAATAGGGGTGTCACCCTGGTGTCCTGGCCAAATTTCCAATTGGCCTTTACCAATCATGGCCTCCTAATAATCCCCATCTATGAATTAGCTTCATTACTTTGTTCTCCTCCCAACTGATAGTGTGGTGAGCGTTCTAGCGGAGTACAGCTGCCGTCGCATCATCCAGGTGGATGCTGCACATTGGTGGTGGTGGTGGAAGGGAATCCCCATTACTTGTAAAGCGCTTTGAGTGATATACTTCATATTCATATGATATACTTCTTCCCGACTGGCAGTTACGCTGAAATCCCTGATTTGGGAAAATGGGGAATTAAAGAAACACATTTTGAAAATGAACTTTTGGAGTGTCCAGAAAAGTGCTATATAAGTGTAAGCAATTATTATTATTACAGCTTGAGATACCTGAGTTCTTTATTCACTGGCTGAGCTTTGGCAAAAGCATAATAAATGAGAGGCAAACAGGAGAAGCAAATAATTATGAACAATAACCCAACTAGTTAACTCCCAGCATACGAGATATGCCAGTTACAAAACAGGACATTTCAAAGGCCCTGGAGGCCCCAAACTGAATGGGAAGCAGAGACTAAAATGAACTCATGAAATGAAGTTCAAGATATTCAAATTAGATTAGATTTGATTTAAATCCTATCAGACTAAAATACTAGATATATCTTGTTTGATTTTTATCCTAGAATCTCAGGTGACAAGGTGGACTTACACCCTAGAAGGGATGCCAGATGCCAGGCTCACAGACACTGGATGTGGAGACAGCTAACCAAGCCAGCAGGACGTCAGGTGATGTGAGGATGCCACTGTGTGGGATCAAGTGTAGGACCGTGATGTGCTGTTTGTTTTCCTTTTCTCTTTGTTTTCTATTGATCGCTCACTTCCTGCCAGTCTTATCTGCACTCCAGAATCATAAACCCTTTTTGTGTGTTGATTGATGGGCACCTAGATAAACAATGAGATTCAACGCTGTACTGATTAGATTAAAAAAGCAAGAGTACCTTATGATAAAAAGAAAATCCAAAGAGACCCTGAATTTACATTCTTGAAGAGCTTTAGCAAAAGAGCTGGAAGTGATCACTTTTATTCATCTTTTCCTGGTACAAACCAGTTGTGTTAAATGGATTTCATTTAAGGGGCACTAGAAACCAGGAGAGTAAAATCTTTTTGTTTACTGGTATTGGCTCTATGGGGCTTTAAAGATCAAGACTGTGATCTATATCAACACTATCTTTAGCTTTATATTCAATCAAATTATTGTGATTTAATTATCTTGTAGTAAGCTACAGTACCTTGCTACTAATTATCTGTTGATAAAACAATCAAACGGATAAGATAGCGAAATCTTTCGTAGAACAAGGCTCTAACAGTCAACCACACTTTCAGCTGGAAGAAAGATCTGGAGTCTGGCACTGGCAATCCTTCGTATATGATGAATTTATATATATGAAAGATATTGAACAAATTCAGTGACTAAATTTAAGTGATTAAATGTAAGGGTGATTTTAGTATAATTTGAGTCAGCTCATACAAATAACAATATGTGATTCTATAATAAATACTTCAGTCAACCTGACTTAACATCTTTTTTTCACCTTAGAAATATCGCAAGACTACGCCCTATGCTATCATTAACTGTGGCTGAAAAGCTGATCAACATATTTGTATTCTCTCGAATTGACTACTGCAATGCTCTGCTCCCTGGGGTATCTAAATCTACTCTGAACAAGCTGCAGTATGTCCAAAATTCAGCAGCCAGAATCCTGACCAGATCTAGTGCAAGTGTTCACATTACTCCTATCCTGGAGTCCTTGCACTGGCTTCCGGTCAAATTCCGCGTAGACTTTAAAATCCTCATGCTCACCTACAAGGCTTTACATGGCTTGGCACCTCAATACCTGTCTGAACTTTTATCGCCCTACTCCCCACCTCGCAACCTCCGCTCTTCAAATTCTGCCCTCCTTACTGTCCCCCAAGCCCGTCTACATTGTATGGGCGACAGGGCCTTCTCCTGCTATGCCCCCAAGCTCTGGAACTCCTTGCCCAAGGATATTAGAGAGTCACCTTCTCTAAACTCCTTCAAATCCAGACTCAAAACCCTCCTTTTCAGAAAAGCCTTTACTTAACTGGTTCCATTCTTCACCCCTCTGCTCTTCTTAATACCATCTTCCACGGTCTCCTCTATTGTTATTGTTGTATTGTTGTAATTATAATTGTGTCCTGTCTTGTGAAATTTTCTTATTTATTGTTGTAGTCTTCTTATTTATTGTTATTGTCATCCTGTAAAGCGCTTTGAGAAGCCACCTTTAAAGGCGCTATATAAAATAAAGTTTATTATTATTATTATTATAACATATTACTAAAACAATGACTAAAACAAAACTGATGACTAAATGAACTCTGCAGAACTGTCATGGAGTCTGTCAGACATCCTACTACAACATACAACAATACAACATGCGAGGGCTCTGATCTATCCAGTGAAGAGCGTCCTATTTCACATAGTCATTTCAGGGTCCATTTTCACATTAATCATACATATTCACAGCACCCTGGGAAACAAAGAACTGGCTCAATGTGATTTTATTGAAGGCATCTTTGGAATTTGAAATACAAAAAATGTCTTTAAAGGAACCAGAAGACAACTGTAAAGAACAGCAAACAAGTGAATTGAGACAACTGGACTGATCAGAGCCCAAGACAGTGGTAAGCCCTACCTTTCACATGACCAAAGCAATGGTCAGTCCTAACAGATTCAGGACATACAATGGATAGAAGACTAGAGCAAAACATAAACACTTTTTGCTGTTAATTGTTCCTGACAGCCAAGCAACATTGACTGAAACATACTGCTGAAAACAAAGCAGACACAGTGTAGATTCAGCCTTAAAACATGTGGCCTGGTTCATGAAGGTTGCCTAAAATTATCAGATGAGATGTGAATATTCCTATTTAAACTCAAGATCTACTGTCATAACTCACCTCACTTGTTTTAATAGCACAGCTCGGGGAACCTCCACCCAGCAATGTACTGTATCCACCGACAGCCAAGATGAACCTGTTTGCCCAGTGGCCCCTCTACTGGATCTTCTGCCCCTTCAGCACCAGCCTGCTGCCCTGGACTGGGGCCTCACGCTGGGCTCCTGCCTGCAGATTCCAAACTGTTCAACCTTTACACTGTGGAAAAGCTCGGATCTTCCTACTGTAAAGGGCAAGGAGCTGGGAAAGAGACAACAGGACAAGCAAAGGACACCTGTCTGATCTAAAGACAGGAGAGTGAGTAACCTCCTGTTCTCCAGCTCTCTGCTAAATCATTTGTATAGAATTCTTAATATCCACCTGTTTTGCTTTCCTGGATGCTTTTTTGAAAATTGACAACAAGATATGCAAATAAAAAACCGTAACTCTTAAATGTCTCATTTCCAAATTTGTACAATCAACAAATTTCGGAAGCTCATCCCCAAATTATTTCTTTGTCCAAACAAGTCTGAAGAAAGAAAACAGTAAGCATTAGTGCAAAATGAAGGGTCACTGAAACAATGGTCATCATAGGTGACTTAATAGAGTTAAATTTAATAGAATCTTGAAAGATATCAAAAGATCTCATGTGGTTGTTTTTTGTTTTTCTTTATCCACTGGTGTTATCGATACTATACTTTGTTGAATGTTTTATTGCAAATTATTGTTTTAACCAAACACGTCAGTCTGTTTAATTTATCAGCTAGATCTAACAGTCCTTTAGAATAGTACATTTGAAATCACTTCAGATTTCTCAGAACATTAATGTATTAAAATCTCGTTTTCAACTATAATGGTTGGATCGTCCTTGTAAGTAAGATTCCATTTATGATCTCAGACAAAGAATATCAGGGTGACTGGTAGACAATGGACACTGTAGCTTGTAACTCCATGCCTTCCTCACATTGCTACTAAACTAGAGTCTTTCTGTGTGAATGGACAACGGATACAATCATAAAACAATAATATAATATTTCATCATTACTCTCTCAAAATATTAAGATCAGACTGCTGCAACAGAGGCATAATAATACTTTGACCACATCAACAGCAGCAACATAGTAAGTGTTGCATAGTGAAGCAGAAATAGAGTTTGAAACTCCCTGTGTGTTAAGGCAGATCAAGCAACAAGAAAATTTACCTTTTCAACACTGCAGTCATCACCTTATTAAGCTTAATTTGAAATCTTGGCACAAAGATATTCCTGATGAATAATATAATTAAAAATGTATACTGGGATGATCAATATGTTGTTATTATTATTGTTGTTGTTATTATTATTTCTTACACTTATATACAGTAGTGCTTTTCTGGACACTCCACTCAAAGCTCTCTACAGGTAATGGGGATCCCCTCCACCACCGACAATGTGCTGCCCCACCTGGATGATGCGACGGCAGCCATAGTGCGCCATAATGCTCACCACACTTCAGTTAACACTGGGGAGGAGAACAGAGTGATGAAGCCAATTCATTGATTGGGATTCTTAGGAGGCCACGAGTGGTAAAGGCCAATAGGAAATTTGTCTAGGATGCCGGGGTAACACCCCAACTATTTTCAAGAAGTTCCCTGGGATTTTGAATGACCACAGAGAGTCAGGACCTCAGTTTTATGTCTCATCCGAAGGATCGTGCATTTTTACAGTATAGTGTCCCTGTCACTATACTGGGGCATTAGGACCCACATAGACCACAGGATGAGTGTCCCCTACTGGTCCCTCTAATACCTCTTCCAGGAACCTTAGTTTTTTCCAGGAGGTCTCCCAACCAGGTACTGACCAGGCTCAGACTTGTTTAGCTTCAGTGGGTTGTCAGTTGAGAAGTGCAGGGTGATTTTTGCTGCAACTGTATGCTAATTGCAATGAAACATGACTACTTCTGTGTTATAATTAGAAAGTATAGGAGTTTGATGATCCCCTGTGACCCTGAATTAGAGAAAGCAGTTAGGAAATGAATGGATTTAGTTCAATGGATTTAATTTAATGTAATTCTTTGCTATCAGAGTGGATATTCCTATTTAGTTCTACTGTCCAAATTCACTTCCACCCATCAACCGATCCAGCAAAAGCCTGCTTCCCTGGACTGGGGCCTCACACTGGACACATGCCTGCAGATCCCTGGCTGTTCCAACTACAGCCCCTGTAAACAAGAGGTAGGAACGGAGAAAATAGGAAAGGTAAGAGAGAGCTATCTTATCAGAAGACAGGAAAGTGAGAAACGTCTTGTTCTCTGTGTGACAAAGTTTAAGTTAGTGAAGGCCTAAAAATGTAGCACAATCGTTTCCAAATGTTTATGATCTATTATTTTCGAAAACTCATCCCTCAATAATTTCCTTCTTCAAAACATGACTGAAGAGAAACATCAATATAATGAGCATTACTGCAGAAGGGAGTTTCTCTGAAACAATGGTTGTGCATGAAGCATGAAGAAATAATGGTCACCACATCATAACAGAGAAAAGAGAAACTTAATAAAACTTAACTTAAAGTGAATAAGACCCAAGACTTTGCCACGATTTCACACCGATGACCAGAAAAGAAACTGATTTACAGAATAAGAATAAGAATACAGTCTACCTCAGGCAGCCCTACCAGTGACACACCTCACCCTTCAGCTACTCATGCATCTCACCACACACTTCACCACTATGCAACAAGCTCAGAAGCAGGTAATACATCAACATGTTGTGTCCTTTCAATTCATTATTGTCTTCTCAAAAAAGAAGGTCAGACTGCAGTAACAGAAGCACAATAACACTTTGACCACATCAGCAGTAGCAACACAGGAATGTCCAGCTTTGCATAGTGAGGAACAGGTGTTCTTCTGTAATTTTAAGATGTGTTCTCTTGCCAAGAACATTATTTGACTATGAGTCATGAAAGAAGAAATAACTGGTTTTAAAACCAAATAGAAATTAGAGAATAAAATACACACAAGAATCACCATAATGCTCCCATGAGAATTTTCTAAAAATATGTTAAAGGAAAAAAGGCTGATTTTTAAAAATAATGTAATAATTTGAGAGCAGACCAGAGGAGGAATTTGAAAACTTGTTTTTTAACAAACAACATTTCAGAAATATGGCAGTGGCACAGTGGTAAGTATTTCTGTCTAGCAGTGTTGTTACCCTCTGGTACTCTGGTTTCCTCCCACAGTCCACAGTCCAATTAGAAGAAGTGGTTACAAATTAATTGAAATATTCTTAGCAGATCAGGAGCATATTGCTGCAGTAATTTGATCGATTCATCAACAATTTTAAAACACTGTATTCATTCTTTTTAAACTTTATTATCATGAATGAAATTGGATAACCCAAAAACCATTGCCATACTGAACCACTTTTGCATGCAGAGAAATTGTTGAATATGGTCTAACAGACACTTGACCAAGCAAAGACCTATATACAAATTAAAATTGTATTCTTTAAGTTTTTTTTCATATTTAGTTTTAAATAAAATACAACCAGTCTTGATCATACAGTGAGACAGATCCCACTAGTTTGGCAGTGCAGCGTGAAGGATCTGTGCACACAAATCCACTTTCATTATGGGAAGTGGACGGCGGCCAGACCAGCCCTGATGTAAATAACCTTCCCAATGCCAATAGAGTATAACTTCCACATCTTTCTCCTTCTCGTCCCTTTCAGTTAGTAGCAGTGGAATCTCCCTCAACTCGTTCATTCCCACTTGGACAGACTCCCTTCTTTATCTTACCAGAGTGTCAACACAGCTGCTAGTTATTAAGAAAAAGCTTTAGAGTTAATTAGTAGATTGATAGAGTTAATCCAATGTGAAAAATGCCGAAGGGATGAATATGTTTTATAACCACTGTATGTGTAGGCTGTACTGCATGTACTGCTCAATTCATGAATATTGCTTGTGGTATTACCTTTAACAATTAAATATTTCATTATCAGTGAATGCAGAGAATAAACAATTTTGAAAAACACCTGTTACCTTGTTACAGTACCTTGCTGTCTACAGGAATTTCACCTTTGTTATCATTTCCCAGAGCTACCTTTAGTCTTACTGTACCTGTAGCAGTTCCATTCTATTGTTCTATTTGTTGTAGCTTCTGAGTGGTATTAGGCGGTCTGCACAAACACAACACTGTGAGAGAAGAAAATCTGTTTTCCTTTATCCATCCATACCTAGGATGCACAAGGTATACAAAACTCTATGGTAACGTTTCATGCTGTGATGATTTGCAGTTAGGAGATTGTAATGGATTAACTGGATCTAAAGCATTAAAACTGTATTTGGCCAGAAGAAGGCAGTGTAGTGACGTTCCAGAGACACAAAGAGAGTGCTAAAGAAGGTTTCACATTTGCAAGAGTGATTACTTTTAGTTGTTTCTCCTCTGACTCCTCAGTAAAAAGGGTCAAAAGTTGACAAGGAATGTCAAGTCTGGTGTGAGGTTAGACCAGCAACTCTGTGTTGAGTGAACATGGAAATTCATAGCAAGGTTCAGTCACATGGGGAGAGAAAATGGGAAAAGTTCGGTATAATATACAAACTACTGCTGTTGAAGAAACTAAGACAGAGATATTTCTGCCAGCAGGGGGCACGAACCCTGCGGCTCATGTGGGTCCTAATGCCCCAGTGTAGTGATGGGGACACTATACTGTAAACAGGCGCCGTCCTTCGGATGAGACGTAAAACCGAGGTCCTGACCCAGGGTGTTTCTCGAAAAGAGTAGGGGTGTACCCCGGCGTCCAGGCCAAATTTCCCATCGGCCTTTATCAATCATGGCCTCCTAACAATCCCCCTCTATAAATTGGCTTAATTACTCTGCTCTCCTCCCCACTGATCGCTGATGTGTGGTGAGCGTTCTGGCGCACTATGGCTGCCATCGCGCCATCCAGGTGGATGCTGCACATTGGTCAAGATGGGGAAGGCTGGAAACCACACACTTGGAATGACCTCAGCCTTGTTCTGTATATTTCTGAAGTAACAGAGAAGGTTCTGTGCATATATCCACCAGACCACACTACCAAACCTGGGGGACCAATCGCAGAGCTAAAATAGGAAGCATAGAACAATAAATATCACAATCGTACTTCATTGCAGATTTTACCAAATGAAAAAAAATATATTCAAAAAAATAATCCTTGAAGAAATGACTTGATAAGATTGTCTGATCAGTAAGATTGTCTGATCAGCTGGAGATTTTCAGGACCAATTGCAAGAGGTGGGGGAAAACTGAAAAGGTGAAAATGAGATCATTGATTTCTGGCTGGAGGGGCTAATCAGCCCAGGCCGGTTAGTAATGAGGAGGAACGACGATCCCAGGAGAAGCTGGGCAAACTGCATCTCTGGCAAGAAAGAGGCTGCACCAGGCTTCTCTGAGAGCTGAGGATGCTGCACAGAGTGAAAGTTGGAAGCTGACATTACTGCCAAACCGAATCCACCGGTCAGAAAACACGGAGTCTTGTGTATGGGAGAAACCAAGTTGCAAGCTTCCTGGGAAAGGGGCCGGATGGCTTAGAACAGCAGACTTGAGGCAGCTGATGCTGCTGCGCAGAGCGGAGGCTGGCTGTGTGCACCGAGCAAAGCTGGAGCAGAGGCTTGCGTGCCGGGTGATACTAGAGCAGAAAACTGCCGCACAGCTCGTGGGTCACAAGAAATAAAGGGAGAATCACATGTCGAGAAACCAAATAGTCACCCTACTGAAAAAAAAAGAGAAAAAAAACAAAGGGAGGCTCCGGTGCAGCAGAACCGAACAGCAAGCATCCTGAAACAATAGCAAAAAAATAACAGAAACCGGATATTGAGCCTCGTGAAAAAAGGAGAAACTGGGATTCAGAGCAGTCCGAGGCTGCAATCGACTGTATGTGCACAATGAAGACTATCTAGCTCAGCAAAGAGTCCAAATAGTAGTGCTAGTGAAAATCTGGGTGTAGTGAAAAACCGTCAATGCGACGCCTCGCCTTCAAATGGAAAAGTGGGAATTGGATAATAAACTAATTAACACGGATCACGAAAAGGTGATTCAGTCAGAGCAGCAAAACCCTGAAAAACTGTGAGCGCTCATGAGAATGTGACAGTATTAGATTTTTCCTTACTGATATTTTAGGCTGATTTACCATCATCATGAAAGATACTGTAAATAGAAAATGTCTCTTTCCACACTTTATTTTTGTATATGAAAGAACCATTTGTAATTCTAATAAACTTTATCATATAGTTTATATACTGTATGTTCAGTAAGATGCACTGTTGTCTCATCTGAACTGGACACAATGAATCAAACAAAATTTTGATTGGTTTGGTATTCCTAAATTTGTATGATCTTTTTTTGACTTACTGTAGTCCTTCAGCTCTATTATTATCCAAAACATATTCAATGAAAGACCTGCTTATACAGTATGTGACAGTGAACATTTAGGCAGGTAGAAAGAATGTCATTAGCAGTTAAGTTAAAAAAGTAAAGAATCTTGAACTTGCTTTAAAAAGCATGAACTTTAAATTTGAAAATTCCTTCGATTTTTTAACACCCAAGAGTTTGCCACGATTTCACCTAGACAGTGATGTGGTCATCTTTTTGACTTCTTTAATCACCAGCAGACTATAACATAGACTCTGAAGTAGGAATTACTTCTTTGTCCACACTGCACTACTGACACCCCAGAACAGTTAATTTGAAATTGTTTCCGTTTTCTCAGAACATAAATCTAGTAAAATCTGTTTTGCAATTATTATTGTGGAATCATTCTTGAAATTAGGATTCCATTAATGATCTCAAACTCAGAATATCAGTGACTAAACAATGGATATTGTTGATAAACAATGGAGACTGAAGCGTGTAACTGTAACACTGCACGGTGTAGATTGAATGATGGACCCTATGTGGAGCTGTGGAAATCCAAAATGTAAGGCTGAGATGTAGTCAAGGACGAGTTCCGGGTTCGATACCAAAGATAATCCAGGAGGAGAAGGCAGACAAATCCAAAACGCTAGGCGAGATCGAGGTCAAAAGTTCGAGTATCCAAAAGCAAGAACAAGTAGTTATAAATGCGAGTGTTCAGTGAAACGGTGAAGGTTTAAGTGTGTTTGGAAGTGAGGGTGTGTTAACAAGTGAGGCGCTCTGATTGGATGAAGGAATAGATCGGCGGCGTTTGAAGGGATTGCCTCCGGCTGGTGCTTGATTGGGGCGAAACGTTTGTGTGGAGGACTCCGATTAGTAGCCGGTGTGACAGTAACCTCATGCTTTCCTCCCATTACTACTAAACTGGAGTCTAGCTGTGTCAATGGACAACAGACACAATCAATTGCGGACTGTCACAGGGACAGAAGGCAGAAGAGCAGGGGATCACACCTAGGACTGAAACCTGATTGCTGGACCCCGATGTCAGGCAGCCCTGCCAGTGATACCCCTCACCCTGCAGCAATAAGTACTACTTAGCCCACATTGCACCCCATACAACCTGAGCTCCTGAGCGTAGGAACAAGCAAAGCATTAATATGTCATTTCCTGATTTTATCAATCAAGTTGATTCATTTCTCATTAATTTTAGTCTGTTGAAAAACACATTTTATTATTACCCTCCCCCCCAAAATATAAGCAGACCACTTTAAGAGAAGCACTACAACGATTGATGACATCAACAGAAGCAATTTAGAAATGTCCAGTGTTATGATAAAATGGGTGAACATTATGAAAAATTATGAAATTGACTTGCAAATCAAATGGAAAGATAATAAAAATGCCTAGTCTGCTTCCACTAGATCTGTATTACATTATATTAAAGGGGGAAATCCTCTGCTCAATGTGATACAAAAGCTATCTAGAGAATGAGTTTGAAAATATCTTTCTCAAAAGGTGGCTTTTAAAAGATATAATGACATAAAAAATTAATTATTCAACTGAAAAAAGCAAGTATCAGATCAAGATAATATTACTTCAGTAATTTGATTAATTCGTTCAAGAAACTGAAACACTGTATTTCTTCAAATTTCACCTTTTATTACCATGAATGAGCATGTCTACCCCAAACACCACAGTCACCCATGTGAACCACTTTCTACACTGCTGCTGGGATTGGAGCTTCAAGGCTTCCTTCACTCTTTAGCTGTCTCTCTCTACACCTTAACAGAGCTCTAGAGTCTGAGTTCAGAGGATCACAGTTTTGTTTCTGCTTCTGATTGAGAGGCAGGTCCTGAGCATGACGACACAACTGCTGCAGACTCTGGAGAGACAACAAGAACAGATGAGTTTGTTTCAGACATCGGCTGGAGGAAGAACAAACTCACATAGCTCTGGATAGAGCTCTCCAGTCATTAAAGAGTTTGGAGCAGTACCTGTCGTGGTGTCCCTGCAGTCCTGGTGAGTTTATGCAGCATGACCAGAGGCACACAGATGACAGAGGAGAGGGCAAAGAACCAGCCCAGGACATACGCCCAGTCTGGATACACATAGGTGTTGTTGAACTTCAGAGGGGTGTGCTTGACCAGAGATAAGATGAAGATGCCCTGAAGTAGAGAACAAACATCTGATTCAGCTTCACCGAAACAGCACAAAAGGACTGGAGAGGATGCATTAAAAGAAAGAATATAGTATAACAATAGAAACTGCTTTATACAGGTGATGTTTAAGAAGAAGACTAAAAAAGTACAATAGTAAAAGTAAACAAATTAACAAGAGCATGCAGTTTTAAGCATGTTTTAAGCAGAATGTATGGAAATCACACATGAGTGTTGAGTTGGGATTTGAAGACAGTCAAAATTTGTCTGCCTAACAGTGAATCTGAAGACCATGTTTGTCTCCTAGAGGATACAAATAATAAGGAACTGGGCCCAAGACTGAATTCTGTGGCATATCATGATTGACTGGAGCCATTGGGGAATCATGAGGACCAAGGAAAAGAAAATGCTGCTTGCCAGTCAGATAAGAGCATAATTTCAAATTGTGAAGTTCAGGTTTACATAATGGAGAGAAGCTCTTGAAAGAAACACAGCAAGTTTCAAGGGAGGCATATTTATCCAAAATACTAGTCAAAATACTGATGTTAAATTTCTTTCAAGGTCAGTTTGTGTAAAAAGTTCAAGAAGAAGTTAAAGACATGCTCTTACAGTGCACACAACTGGAGTGATGTAGCGCCAACAGTACCTAAACACAGCCAAAGGCCGATAGCCAATCATGTCTTCAATGTTGGCACAGAAGAGATCAGCCCCTGCATGAAACCCAGAGGTAAAGATCACCAGCTCAGTAATGATACAATTACAGATGAGCAAATGTATATTGTTGTGCAGTCTGAATACATAGAGAGTTTTGTGTATTTTATCAGCATGTATTTTATCTATACTAAGCCAGTGAATGCTTGTAAAAGCATTTATGGTAAAAATTGGAAGGACACAGATACTGACCAATAAAAACCCACCATTAATAAGAATAAATAGACAAATAGTTATAAAGATTAAAATTAACACCTACCATATACCCATCCAATACAAATAGTCTGAAATATGGCAACAAACAAGAGGCAGGCCCCATTGCAAGCATAGTAATCAACCAACTGGAAGATGTATATTCCACCCTGGAGAGACAGAGAAAATGTTGTTATTTAAATACATGTGAGGTGACTACTGTGATTTTAAAGTATGTACAGAGGTACAACTCTGAATGTCTGCTCCTCGGCATTCTGCAGTGCCAACACTTACTGAAGCTATTGTTTCTAAGTTTCTTTATTCTCATGAGCTTCTTAGGCAAATCTGTTGATCCTTAATTCCAACCAGACCATTGCAGGTCTTGCTGATTGATTATCAGGCCCCTCAGCCCTTCATTCCTCACCTCAGTGACCATGAGGAGCCCAAGCAGGAAGCAGACCACACAGAAGAGGAGCAGTAGGAGCTCCTGCCGGTATCCTCTCCGGAACACTGTAGGAAACAAATCCACGATTGCCGTCATCACGGTTTCAATGCCCACAAACTGCAGAGAGCAAGATAACAGAGAGCACAGACACCTGGATCACTGAGTCAACTCACTCCCAGAACACACAGTCCACAGAGCTATATTATTGTAAAAACAACTTGCAAGTGCATGTATTATAACGTTAGTGATGAGTTTGCCTAACGTACTTCCAGAACTCCATTACAGCAGAGGTGGCCTTTTTTGCCTCTGTCCAGTTGGAAGTGAGATTCTGCTTGTCAAACTCCACACATGCATCTGTGAGATGACCAACAGAATGGAAGAAGTGTGTGACCTTGTGTGAAAGGCAGCAAATAATGTACTTGTGAGAGTGCAGAGAGAACAGGATCATAACTCTGCTAATACACAAACACCTGAACTTTCGACTCCATTACAGGATGCCAGCTTCACTAACTCCAGTGCACTCACCCAAGGAAAAAGAGCATCAATAAAGGCTTTATTTTCAATGCTCTGAGATTTGAATGGGCTGCTAGTGAACACTTATTCTCAGTACCTGTGTTACAGGTGTTTCTGCAGCTGTCCCAGGGCAGCTCAGAACTGAAGGAGGAGAACAGGTAGAATAAGGCCCAAGCCTGGATGATGATGTAAACAGTGCTGGTGTAGATCATGATCACCACAGTACAACAGCCAATGCCTGTAGAGACCGAATCCCAGTGTGTTTCGAATGAAAAGAGTAGGGGTGTTTTCCCGGTGTCCTGGCCAAATTTCCCATTGGCTTTACCAATCATTGCCTCTTAATAATTCCCATCTACTTATTGGCTTCATTACTTTGTTCTCCTCTCCACTGATAGTGTGGTGAGTGTTCTGGCACACTATAGCTGCCGTTGCATCATCCAGGTGGATGCTACACATTGGTGGTGGTGAAGGGGAGTCCCCATTACCTTTGGCAAAAGCATAATAAATGAGAGGCAAACAGGAGAAGCAAATAATTATGAACAATAACCCAACTAGTTAGTTCCCAGCATACAAGATATGCCAGTTACAAAACAGGACATCTCAAAGGCCGTGGAGGCCACAAACTGAATGGGAATCAGAGACTAAAATGAACTAAAGAAATGAAGTTCAAGATATCAAATTAGATGAGATTCGATTTAAATCCTATCAGAATAAAATACTAGATATATCTTGTTTGATTTTTATCCTAGAATCTCAGGTGACAAGGTGGGCTTACACCCTAGAAGGGATGCCAGATGCCAGGCTCACAGACACTGGATGTGGAGACAGCTAACCAAGCCAGCAGGACGTCAGGTGGTGTAAGGAAGCCACTGTGTGAGATCAAGTGTAGGACCTCAGGCTCATCTTTATCACTGTGGTACCACTGTGTTTACACACAGATCTTTACTTAGCAGGTTAGTATGTGGTGTGGATTCCACTTATATACCAAGATATACAGGATAAATTAAAATTTAAACTTTTTTTTTCTTTCTTAATTGTTTTTCAATCATGTTTATCAAAATGACAAGGATAAATAAAAACAAATGTGAAATGTGCAGCTCAATAAAAGCAAATGGATTTATATACATTTTCCCCATTTTCCCCAGATTTTGTAAGAATATTTGATTAATCATAGACTGTCCTTTGAAAAGCTAAACAAAGACACAGGGAAGAAAGCACCTTTGTACCCCATTCTAGGAACTTGAAATTAGTGAAGAAAAAAGGACGTCAACAAATTATTTTTCTTTTAAGTCAGAAATGACAAACTCTCACAAAAATAATCCACAATGATGATGAAGAAAACTCAATTGCTTTGCTATGTGAGTAAATTAAGATAAGACAAAATCACCTGTTTGACTAAAAGTTAGAAAATTAATTTTGTCACATGAGGTTCACCATTCCTACATTTACCTTCTGTCTTGCAAATAGCAGTAATGGTTATCTTGGGGCTGCAAGGTGACTCTTAAGTGTGGTAATTGGGAAGTACCGTGATGAGCTGTTTGTTTTCCTTTTCTCTTTGTTTTCTATTGATCGCTCACTTCCTGCCAGTCATATCCACACTACGGAATCATGAACCCTTTTTGTGTGTTGATTGATGGGCACCTAGATAAACAATGAGATTCAATGCTGTACTGATTAGATTAAAAAAACAAGAGTACCTTATGATAAAAAGAAAAACCAAAGAGTCCCTGAATTTACATTCTTGAAGAACTTCAGCAAATGAGCTGGAAGTGATCACTTTTGTTAATTTTTTTCTGGTACCAACTACTTGTGTTAAATGGACTTCAATTAAGGGACACTAGGATCCAGGAGAGTAAAATCTTTTTGTTTACTGGTATTGGCTTTATGGGGCTTTAACGATCAAGTTTGTGATCTATATCAACACTATTTTTAGCTTTAAATTGGGTCATTGATTTTATTCTCTAGTAGTAAGCTACAGTACCTTGTTATAGAGGATCTGTTGATTAAACAATCAAACAGATAAGATAGCGACATCTTTTGTAGAACAAGGCTCTGACAGTCAACGACACTTTCAGCTGGAAGAAACAGATCTGGAGTCTGGCACTGGCAATACTTCATATATGAATAAATTCATATATATACTGTATATACCTGTATAAGATATTAAACAAATTCAGTGACTACATTTAAGTGACTAAAAGTAAGAGTGATTTTAATATAATTTGAGTCAGCTCATACAAATAAAAATATAAATAAAAATAGATACTTCAGTCAACCTGACTTAACATATTACTAAAACAATGACTAAAACAAAACTGATGACTAAAGAAACTCTGCAGAACTATCATGGAGCCTGTCAGACATCCTACTACAACATACAACAATACAACATGCGAGAGCTATCCAGTGGAGAGCGTCCTATTTCACAAAGTCATTTCAGGGTCCATTTTCACATTAATCATACATATTCACAGCACCCTGGGAAACAAAGAACTTCCTCAATGTAATTTTATTGAAGGTATCATTGGAATGTGAAATACAAAAAATGTCTTTAAAGGAACCAGAAGACAACTGTAAAGAACAGCAAACAAGTGAACTGGACTGATCAGAGCCCAAGGACAGTGGTAATCTTTCACATGGCCAAACCAATGGTCAGTCCTTACAGATTCAGGACAAACCATGGATAGCAGACTAGAGCAAGACATAAACACTTTTAGCTGTTAATTGTTCCTGACTGCCAAGCAAAACTGACTGAAACATACTGCTGAAAACAAAGCAGACACAGTGTAGATTCA
This sequence comes from Lepisosteus oculatus, assembly GCF_040954835.1. Classification (NCBI taxonomy): domain Eukaryota; kingdom Metazoa; phylum Chordata; class Actinopteri; order Semionotiformes; family Lepisosteidae; genus Lepisosteus; species Lepisosteus oculatus. The sequence goes on along the minus strand of NC_090700.1, from coordinate 40,201,563 downwards.
GCCTTAAAACATGTTGCCTGGTTGCCTAAAATTATCAGATGAAATGTGAATATTTCTATTTAAACTCCAGATCTACTGTCATAACTCACCTCACTTGTTTTTATAGCACAGCTCGGGGAACCTCCACCCAGCAATGTACTGTATCCACCGACAGCCAAGATGAACATGTTTGCCCACTGGCCCCTCTACTGGATCTTCTGCCCCTTCTGAACCAGCCTGCTGCCCTGGACTGGGGCCTCACGCTGGGCTCCTGCCTGCAGATTCCAAACTGTTCAACCTTTACACTGTGGAAAAGCTCGGATCTTCCTACTGTAAAGGGCAAGGAGCTGGGAAAGAGACAACAGGACAAGCAAAGGACACCTGTCTTATCTAAAGACGGGAAAGTGAGTAACCTCCTGTTCTCCAGCTCTCTGCTAATTCTTAATATCTGCCTGTTTTGCTTTCCTGGATGCTGTTTTGAAGATTGACAAAAAGATATGCAAATAAAAAATCGTAACTCATAACTGTCTCATTTCCAAATGTTTATAATCTACAAATTTCCAAAACTCATCCCCAAATTATTTCTTTGGCCAAAACAAGTATGAAGAAAACTTGTAAACAGTAACCATTAGTGCAGAAGGAAGGGTCACGGAAACAACAGTCATCATAGGTGACTTAATAGAGAAATGTATGTTGAAAGATACAGTACATTTTCAGAGTATTTAGACTGACTAAGACCCAAGTGTTTGACATGATCTCAAAAGATCGCATGTGGTTGTTTTTCGTTCTTCTTTAACCACTGGTGTTATCGATACTATACTTTGTTGAATGTTTTATTGCAACATATTGTTTTAACCAAACACGTCAGTCTGTTTAATTCATCAGCTAGATCTAATAGCCTTTTAGAATAGTACATTTGAAATCACTTCAGATTTCTTAAAACATGAATGTATTAAAATCTCTTTTTCGACTATAATGGTTGGATCTTTCTTGTAAGTAACATTACAGGTAATGGGGATCCCCTCCACCACTGACAATGTGCTGCCCCACCTGGATGATGCGACGGCAGCCATAGTGCGCCATAATGCTCACCACACTTCAGCTAACACTGGGGAGGAGAAAAGAGTGTTAAATCCAATTCATTGATGGGGATTCTTAGGAGGGCAAGAGTGGTAAAGTCCAATGAGAAATTTGTCCAGGACCTTGGGGTAACACAGCAACCGTTTTCAAGAAGCTCCCTGGGATTTTTAATGATCACAGAGAGTCAGAACCTTGGTTTTATGTCTCATCCAAAGGATGGTGCCTTTTTAAAGTATAGTGTCCCTATCACTATACTGGGGTATTAGGACCCATATAGACCACAGGATGAGTGTCCCCTACTGGCCCTGGAACCTTAGTTTTTTCTAGGAGGTCTCCCATCCAGGTACTGACCAGGCTCACGCTTGTTTAGCTTCAGTGGGTTGTCAGTTGTGAATTGCAGGGTGATTTGTGCTGCAACTGTATGCTAATTGCAAGTGAATCATAGGGCTACTACTGTGTTATAATTAGTAAGTATTGGTGTTTGATGATTCCCTGTGACCCTGAATTGGAGGAGGCAGTAAGGAAATGAATGGATTTAGTTCAATGGATTTAATTTAATGTAATTATTTGCTATTAGAGTGGATATTCCTATTTAGTTCTACTATCCAAACTCACCTCCACCCATCGGCGGATCCAGCAACAGCCTGCTTCCCTGGACTGTTGCCTAACACTGGACACATGCCTGCAGATCCCTGGTCGTTCCAACTTCAGCCCCTGTAAACAAGAGGTAGGAACGGAGAAAATAGGTAAAAGAGAGCTATCTTATCAGAAGACAGGAAAGTGAGAAACGTCTTGTTCTCTGTGTGACAAAGTTTGATTAAGTTTGTGAAGGCCTAAAAATTGTAACACAATCATTTCCAAATGTTTATGATGTATTATTTTCGAAACCTCTGAATGATTTCCTTCTTCAAAACATGACTGAAGAGAAACATCAATATAGTGAGCATTACTGCAGAAAGAAGTTTCTTTGAAACAATGGTTGTGCATGAAGCATGAAGAAACAATGGTCACCACATCATAACACAGAAAAGAGAAACTTAATACTTAAAGAAACTTAAAAGTTAATAAAACTTAACTTAAAGTGAATAAGACCCAAGAGTTTGACAGATTTTACACAGATGACCAGAAAAGAAACTGATTTACAGAATAAGAAAACAGTCTACCTCAGGCAGCCCTACCAGTGACACACCTCACCCTTCAGCTACTCATGCATCTCACCACACACTTCACAACTACGCAACAAGTTCAGAAGCAGGTAATACATCAACATGTTGTGTCCTTTCAATTCATTATTGTCTTCTCAAAAAAGAAGGTCAGACTGCAGTAACAGAAGCACAATAACACTTTGACCACATCAGCAGCAGCAACACAGGAATGTCCAGTTTCGCAAAGTGAGGAACAGGTGTTCTTCTGTAATTTCAATATGTGTTCTCTTGCCAAGAACATTATTTGACTATGAGTCATGAAAGAAGAAATTACTGATTTTCAAACCCCCAAAAATTAGAAAATAAAATGCAGACAAGAATAACCATTGTACTCCCATGAGAATTTTCTAAAAACATGTTAAAGAAAATAAGTTGGATGTTTTCAGTCAAAAAAAGTTCAGATCATTGTGATTTGAGAGCAGACCAGAGGAGGAATTTGAAAACTTTAGTGCTGCTAGGTACTCTGGTTTCCTCCTACAGTCCACAGTCCAATTAGAAGTGGTTAGAAACAGATTGAAATATTCTTCAGGAGCATATTGCTGCAGTAATTTGATCGATTCATCAACAATTTTAAAACACTGTATTCATTCTACTTAAACTTTATTATCATGAATGAAATTGGATAACCCAAAAACCATTGCCATACTGAACCACTTTTGCATGCAGAGAAAGGAGGAGAGCACATTGTTGAATATGGTCTAACAGACTCTTGACCAAGCAAAGACCTATATAAAAATTAAAATGGTATTCTTTTTTTTTTCATTTTTAGTTTTCAATAAAATACAACCAGTCTTGATCATACAGTGTGACAGATCCTCCTACAGTAGCTTGGCAGTGCAGCGTGAAGGATCTGTGCACACAAATCCACTTTCATTACGGGAAGCGGACGGAGTCCAGACCAGCCCTGACGTAAATAACCTTCCCAATGCCAATAGAGTGTTACTTCCACACCTTTCTCCTTCTCGTCCCTTTCAGTTAGTAGCAGTGGAATCTCCCTCGACTTGTTCATTCCCACTTGAACAGACTCCCTCTTTCGCCTTCTTTATCTTACCAGAGTGCCAACACAGCTGCAAGTTATTAAGAAAAAGCTTTAGAGTTAATTAGTAGATTGATAGAGTTAATCCAATGTGAAAAATGCCAAAGGGATGAATATGTTTTATAACCACTGTATGTGTAGGCTGCACTGCATGTACTGCTCAGAGAACAAAACTTGCACGTGGTATTACCTTTAAATATTAAATTTTTCATTATAAGTGAAAGCAGAGAATCAATAATTTTGAAAAACACCTGTTACCTTGTTACAGTACCTTGCTGTTGCAGTGTCAAACAAATGACAAAGTTCAGGTGTCTGTGAAGCAGAAGTCCCTTTATTCATATGCATGTGGAAGTCCGGCTTTCAACCACCAGACTTAAAAAATAAGTAGCTGAAGATGGTCCTTTATATCTTAAAACACAAAGAGTTACTATGACATATTCTAAACAAATGATAAAACAGCAACACTTGCCAATTAATTATATCTAAGTTGCAGACTAGACAACATTTAGTTCTTTTCATATTCTGGGCGGATAGCCAGCTTACCAAATACATGCCCCTTATCTTACTGACCAAGGACAGGCAGCATCTTTATATACATTTGAGCACAAAGCCTACGTCAAGCCACTAGACTGCATAGTTTGCAAAAACATACAAAAACAAGAAAATGATATTATTATCTCACGTCCCGGGCGTCTCTCTTATCTCTTCATTCTTCACTGTCTACAGGAATTTCACCTTCGATACAGTATCACCTCCCAGAGCTATCTTTAGTCTTACTGTACCTTTAGCAGTTCCATTCTATTGTTCTATTTCTTGTAGCTTCTGAGTGGTATTAGGAGGTCTGCACAAACACTGTAAGAGAAGAAAATCTGTTTTCCTTTATAAATCCATACCTAGGAAGCACAGGGTATACAAAACTCTGTGGTAACTTTTCATACTGTGATGATTTACAGTTAGGAGATTGTAATGGATTAACTGGATCCAGAGCATTGAAACTGTTTTTGGCCAGTAGAGGGCAGTGTAGTGATGTTCAAAGAGAGAGCTAAAGAAGAGTGATAACTTTTAATTGTTTCTCCTCTGACTCATCAGTGAAAAAGGTCAAAAGTCGACAAGGAATGTCAAGCCTGGTGTGAGGTTAGACCAGCAACTCTGCGTTGAGTGAACATGGGAGTTCATAGCAAGGTTCAGTCACATGGGGAGAGAAAATGGGAAAAGTTCAGTATTATATACAAATTACTGCTGATAGAGAGACTGTTGTCTCACTGTTTGAGAACCTGGCCAAACTGGATCAGTCAGTTCTAAAGGAAAACAGCTACAGACAGTCAAGATGGGGAAGGCTGAAAACCACACATTTGGAATGGCCTCAGCCTTGTTCTGTATATTTCTGAAGTAACAGAGAAGGTTTTGTGCATATATCCACCAGACCACACTACCAAGCCTGGGGGCCTATCGCAGAGCAAAAATGAGAAGCATAGAACAATAAATATGATAATTGTACTTCATTGCAGATTTTACCATATGAAATAATTTTTAAATAATCCTTGAAGAAATGACTTGATAAGATTGTCTGATCAGTTAGATTTATATATTTATACAATGTTAATGTAATGACACAGCTGGAGAGTTTCAGGACCGAAGTGCAAGAGATGATATTTTAGTCTGATTTACCATCATCATGAAAGACACTGTACATAGAAAAATGTCTCTTTCAACACTTTATTTTTGTACATGAATGTACCATTTGTAATTCTTATCAACTTTATCATGTCGTTTATTTATTACTGTATGTTCAGTAAGATGCGCTGTTGTTTCATCTGAACTGTACTCTTGAACCATTTCCTGCGACCAGACTGTCTGATCAGTGAGCTTCTACAGTATCTCCTCCATTGTATTTAAACATTCTTATGTTCTTACTTGAACAGCACACAGGGGGTGAGAAAAGCATCTTTTACAGAGGAGAGATTGAATATATTTTTTTCCGCTCATTCATTGAGCAATAGCTTAATTTCATTTAATTTAAATGAAACTGCCCAAAAACTCTTATTCTGCGTTGTAACAATAGTCATAGAAGAAATCTGTTATTCATCAAGATCAAAACTCTTCTAAACCCTCAGCGGATACCAACCATACAACTGTCCTCACTCAACTCCTCTGTTTTGGTAGCCCAGGTAGGGGAACATCCACGCATTGCCCAGACCAAGGAGAACTATCTTCTCTGAATACAGGAAAGTGAGAAACCTCCTGTTCTCCACTTCTCTGTGAAGCCCTTAGTGTAGAATTCTTAATACCCTCCTAATTTGGTTACCTGGATGCTTTTTTGAAAAACTGACATAAAAGGACAGTATTGAAATTAAAGTAAATTTGATAAAAACAATGAATCCAACAAAATGTCAAAAATTTGTATGATCTATTGTTGACTTACTGTTGTCCTTCAACTCTATTATTATCCAAAACATATTCAATGAAAGACCTGCTTATACAGTATGCAACAGTGAGCATTTAGGCAGGTAGAAAGAATGTCATTAGCGGTTAAGTTAAAAAAGTAAAGAATCATAAAATTGCTTTAAAAAGCATGAACTTTAAAATGGAAATTCCTTAGATTTTTTAACACCCAAGAGTTTGCCATGATTTCACCTAGACAGCGATGTGGTTATCTTTTTGACTTCTTTAATCACTAGCAGTCTGTAACACAGACTCTGTAGTTAGAATTACTTCTTTGTCCACACTGTACCACTGACACCCCAGGACAGTAAATTTGAAATTGTTTCAGTTTTCTCAGAACATAAATCTATTAAAACCTTTTTTGCAATTGTTATTGTGGAATCATTCTTGAAATTAGGATTCCAATAATGATCTCAAACTCAGAATATCAGTGACTAAACAATGGATATTGTTGATAAACAATGGAGACTGAAGCATGTAACTGTAACGCTGCACAGTGTAGATTGAATGATGGACCCTATGTGGAGCTGTGGAGGCGAGTCAGGAGAGAGTAAAGTAAAATCCAAAATGTAAAGCGGAGACGTAGTCAAGGACGAGTTCCGGGTTTGATACCAAAGATAATCCAGGAGGAGAAGGCAGACAAATCCAAAACGCTAGGCGAGATCGAGGTCAAAGGTTCGAGTATCCAAAAGCCAGAACTAGTAGTTATAAATGCGAGTGTTCAGTGAAACGGAGAAGGTTTAAGTGTGTTTGGAAGTGAGGGTGTGTTAACAAGTGAGGCGCTCTGACTGGATGAAAGGATAGATCGGCGGCGTTTGCAGGGATTGCCTCCGGCTGGTGCTTGATTGGGGCGAGACGTTTGTGTGGAGGGCTCCGATTAGCAGCCGGTGTGACAGTAACCTCATGCTTTCCTCCCATTACTACTAAACTGGAGTCTAGCTGTGTCAATGCACAACAGACATAATCAATTGCGGACTGTCACAGGGACAGAAGGCAGAAGAGCAGGGGATCATACCTGGGACTGAAACCTGATTGCTGGACCCTGATGTCAGGCAGCCCTGCCAGTGATACCCCTCACCCTGCAGCAATAAGTACTTCTTAGCCCACATTGCACCCCATACACCCTGAGCTCCTGAGCGTAGGAACAGGCAAAGCATTAATATGTCATTTCCTGATTTTATCAATCAACTTTATTCATTTCTTATTAATTTTAGTTTGTGAAAAAAACACATTTTATTATTACCCTCTCCCCCAAAATATAAGCAGACCACTTTAAGAGAAGCACCACAAAGATTGATCAACAGAAGCAATATAGAAATGTCCAGTGTTATGATAAAATGGGTGAACATTATGAAAAACGACTGAACTGTAAATCAAATGTAAAGATAATAAAAATGCCTAGTCTGCTTCCGCTAGATCTGTTACATTGCATTATATTAAAGAGGAGCTTCAAGGCTTCCTTCACTCTTTAGCTGTCTCTCTCTACAACTCAACAGAGCTCTGGAGTCTGAGCTCAGAGGATCACAGTTCTGTTTCTGCTTCTGATTGAGAGGCAAGTCCTGGGCATGGCGACACAACTGCTGCAGACGCTGGAGAGACAACAAGAACAGATGAGTTTGTTACAGACATCGGCTCAGGAGAAAAAACAAACTCACATAGTTCAGGATGTAGCTCTCCAGTCACTAAAGAGATTGGAACAGTACCTGGCGTAGTGTCCCTGCTGTCCTGGTGAGTTTATACAGCATGACCAGAGGCACACAGGTGACAGAGGAGAGGGCAAAGAGCCAGCCCAGGACATACGCCCAGTCTGGATACACATAGGTGTTGTTGAACTTCAGGGGGGTGTGCTTGACCAGAGAGAAGATGAAGATGCCCTGAAGTAGAGAACAGACTTCTGACTCAGCTTCACTGAAACACCACAGGAGGACTAGAGAATATGCATTAAAATAAAGAACATAGTATAACAATAGAAACTGCTTTATACAGGTGATGTTTAAGAAGATACAATAGTAAAAAATACAATAGTAAACGTAAAATCAACAAAATTAAAAAGAGCATACAGTTTTAAGCATGTTTTAAGTAGAATGTAAGGCAATCAAACATGAGTTTTGAGCTGGGTTTTGAAGACAGTCAAAATGTGTCTGCCTAACGGTAAATCTGAAGACCATGTTTGTCTCCTAGAAGATAAAAATAATAAAGAACGGGGCCCAAGACTGAATTCTGTGGTATATCATAATTGACTGGAGCCATGGGAGGACCAAGGACAAGACAATGCTGCTTGCCAGTCAGATAAGAGCATAAATCCAATTAAAACCAAGATAGACAAGAATATTTGCAAGTGAATGATTTACTGTATTAAAAGCAGCACTAAGATCAAGGAACATAAGGATACTTATATCTTCTGAGTCAGACACAGTAAGTAAATCACTCACAACCCTGACAAGAGCAGTCTCAATGCAATGATTAAAGCAAACACTGGACTGAAATGGCTCAAACAAATCAGAAAATGGGAATGGTGAATTAGAAATCAGTCTGTAGTTTATCATTTTATCAGAACACAAGCCTGTTTTTTTAATCTAGGAGTTTTGATTGATGCAGTCTTTAAGACAGTAGGTACCACACCCATAGGAAATGAACTGTTGATGATGTTGACAATTAACTGGCAGATGTCTGAGAGGCAAGCTTTCAGTAAAGTTATTGGCATGGCATCTAGGCAACTAGTTTTTTTTGTAGCTGTTAATAATTATTGTATTCGAGATATAGGAGGATCTGGCGGAAAAGAGAGCAGCTCTGTACACTTGCAGGTGTTCATTGTAAGCCTTAGTCTGAAACACTACACCAGAGCTTTTGCTTAAGTTCTCCAGGTGCCATTGAGTTCGTTTCAAATTGTGAAGTTCAGGTTTACATAATGAAGAGAAGCTCTTGAAAGAAACAGAGCAAGTTTTAAGGGAGGCATATTTAACCAAAATACTAGTCAAAATACTGATATTAAAGTTACTTTCAAGGTCAGTTTGTGTAAAAAGTTCAAGAAGTTGTTAAAGACATGCTCTTACAGTGCACACAACTGGAGTGACGTAGCGCCAACAGTACCAAAACACAGCCAAAGGCTGATAGCCAATCATGTCCTCAATGTTGGCACAGAAGAGATCAGCTCCTGCATGAAACCCAAAGGAGAAGATCACAAGCTCAGTAATGACACAACTACAGATGAACAAATGTATTTTGTAGTGCAGTCTGAATACATTGAGAGTTTTGTGTATTTTATCAGCATGTAATTTATCTGTACTAAGCTGCAGGAGTAAATCCTTGTAAAAGCAGTTCTCAAATAAAACTCTATGAGAATTACGGCAAAAAATGGAAGAAAACAGATACTGACCAATGAAAACCCCCCACCATTAATAAGAATGAATAGAATAATAGGAATAAAGATTAACGTTAACACCTACCATATACCCATCCAATACAAATAGTCTGAAATATTGCAACAAACAAGAGGCAGGCCCCATTGCAAGCATAGTAATCAACCAACTGGAAGATGTATATTCCACCCTGGAAAGACAGAGAACATTTTGCCATTTAAATACATGTGAAGTGACAACTGTGATTTTACATTACGTACAGAGGTACAACTATGATTGTCTTCTTTTTGGCATTGTGCAGTGCCAACACTTACTGAAACTGTTGTTTCTAAGTTTCTTTATTCCCATGAGCTTCTTAGGCAAATCTGTTGATCCTTAATTCAAACCAGACCATTGCAGGTCTTGCTGATTGATTATCAGGCCCCTCAGCCCTCCATTCCTCACCTCAGTGACCATGAGGAGCCCAAGCAGGAAGCAGACCACACAGAAGAGGAGCAGAAGGAGCTCCCGCCGGTATCCTCTCCGGAAAATTGTAGGAAACAAATCCACGATGGCCGTCATCACGGTTTCAATGCCCACAAACTGCAGAGTGCAAGATAACAGAGAGCACAGACACCTGAGTCAACTCACTCCCAGAACACACAGTCCACAGAGCATGCAAACACAGGTTACCCCTTTGGATAAAAAGTATTGTACTGATTCACAAGACGGTCTCACCTCTGTGTCTATTCCCAGCAGGAGGACCATGATGAAGAAACAGACAGCCCAGAGCTGGGGCAGAGGCATCATGGCCACTGCCCTCGGGTATGTGATGAACACCAGGCCAGGACCTGAACAACCAGACATGGGGGAGGCAGGGAGTGAAATAATTTCAATTATAGAAATCACAAACTAAATCTGAGAATGCACAGTTGAGTACAATTAAAATTAAGTCTTTGTCAGTGAGCAGCTACAGTATATGAATATTTAAACCAATTGTTCCTAAGGGTAAAAGTAAAGGCTTTCACAGAACAGTCCTGTAAGATTTACAGTTACAAAGCACACTCCAGTCAGAGGAGAACTGAGACAGTAGATGTGGACAGACTGTGGCTCACCAGACTCAGCAACAAGCGAGATGTCCACTCCCTGCTCGTACGCCATGAAGCCCAACACAGAGAAGATGGCAAATCCAGCCACAAAGCTGGTAGCACTGTTCAGGAGGCACAGGTAGAAGGAGTCCCTGCATGAAGAGAGACCATGGCTTCAATTATTTCATCACAAGCACCACCCACCCTAGTATGGAGCCTGAGAGACACTTGCTAACAGCAGGACCTATTGGTCTAGGCTGTACTGCATGTACTGATCACAGTTTGTACTCATAGGATACCAGGTTCAGCACAAAAATCCCATGAAGTGTTAACTGTACTGCAGTGAAATGTTGACAGTACCTACAAAATTTGTCAGTATGGAATGCTTTATTAATGGAAGAATTATCTCAACTCCCATAGAAAATGATAAATTACTAAGGAAAGGAGTGCTTAAACAATGATTATGAAAAATGTCAGTTCATGATACTTTGCTGTCTACAGGAATTTCACTTTGATATCATTTTTCAGAGTTACCTTTCTCTTACCTGTAGCAGTTATTGTTGTATTTGTTGTAACTGCTGAGTCCTATTAGCAGTCCTCCACAAACACTATAAGAGAAGAAAATCTGTGTCCCTGCATCCATCCATACCTAGGATTGACAGGAGCACAGGTTTACAAATCTGTATGGCAACCACTTGACAGGTTAAAAGGTTAGTGTAATATACAGTACCAACCACACTGTGTGTTAGGCACTGGTATCATGTTTTGAGAATCTGGCCAAACTGAATCAGTTGATCAGTAGATCTTCTTGGGAACATGGTTAAACACCATGTGAAGACTGGGAAGACTGAGAACCTGGGATTTCATCCTAACCCTGTTCTATACATCCTTGCAGTACTTTTGTGGATTTGTGTATAAATCCTCTAGACCACAGCAGTAGGACTGGGGGAACTGTCATAGAGATGAATATACTGTCAGTCTTTGAGATAATGATGTTATTGACATAATCATGGTTCCTACTTAGCATTCAACTACGGACTATGCAGACTAACAGTACAAGGCTCTGCTGTAGCCTCTGGAAATGTACTGTCAGAGGCATAGAACCAAACATATCACAGTCTTAGTTTAATGTAGACTTTATTAAATGAAAAACAAATTGCATTTTTACATATTTTGAAAATAGATTTTTGCAGTTTTGTTCCACATGTTTCTCATGCTAGAGATATGCATTACACATCGAAGGACCACCTGTGGGTCAGTGAGCCGTGTTACATCCGGGTAGAGGTAGAAGACCAGTCCATCAGCAGCTCCAGGCAGGGTGAGTCCTCGGACCAGCAGCACCACCAGCATCACATAGGGGAAAGTGGCTGTGAAGTACACCACCTGAGGGGGCAGGGAAACCATACATATATGGACTGTTCATTTCAGATCTGCAAGTAATTTATAAAACTACCATATTAGGAAGTTAACCCTGTTTTTATACTTCAAATTGCAATCTTGAGAAAGTATCTTACAAATCTAAGATGTTATGCAGTTCAAATACACAACCCTCACCTTCCCTGAGGACTTTACTCCCTTCCAGATAGAAAAGTAACAGATGATCCAGGCCAGCAGGAGACACAGAGCCAGATCCCATCTCAGACTGCCCACCTCATCGATCCCACCAGAGATACCCAGCACCCTCCTGCTGCAGAGATGACAGTGCACATTCAATATTATTGTAAAAACAACTTGCAAGTGCCTGTAATATAACGTTAGTGATGGGTTTGCCTAACCTACTTCCAGAACTCCATTACAGCAGAGGTGGCCCTTTCTGCCTCTGTCCCATTGAAAGTGAGATTCTGCTTGTCAAACTCCACACAGGCATCTGTCAGAGGACCAACAGAATTGAAGAAGTGTGTGACCTTGTGTGAAAGATAGCAAGAACTGGTGAGAGTGCAGAGAAAACAGGATCATTGCTCTGCTAATACACAAGCATCTGAACTTTCGACTCCATTATTGGATGCCGGTTTCACTAACTCCAGTGCACTCAGCCTGGGAAAAAGAGCATCTATGAAGGCTTCATTTTCAATGCTCTGAGATTTGAATGGGCTGCTAGTGAACACTTATTCTCAGTACCTGTGTTCCAGGTGTTTCTGCAGCTGTCCCAGGGCAGCTCAGAACTGAAGGATGAGAACAGGTAGAATAAGGTCCAAGCCTGAATGATGATGTAAACAGCGCTGCTGTAGATCATGATCACCACAGTACAACAGCCAATGCCTGTAGAGACAGAATCAGGATTAGTCTATTTCTATAGTAATTCCTGTCTTCTGATAGCTGATAATGGTGCTTAACACATCGGTGGGCAATTTATAAACTGCTTGTAAATATCTCATATGTATTGTAATAAATTCACATATTGGAGAACATTACTTTTGGCAATTTGTGAATAATTTGAGACTTTCGCTCAGTGATATTTTAGTTTGATTTACTATCATCATGAAACACATCATACAGTGAAAATATCTCTTTCCACACTTTATTTTTGCATTAAAAAAATGTACTTTGTAATTTTAAACAACTTTCTAATATAGTTTGTATAAACATTTGTAGTCTAAACATTACAATGCACTGTTATTGTATCTGTTATTGTATCATAGATACTATGATGTTCATAGGATCAAGCTGTTGAAACAGATTTCCCAGGAATCCTTCAAGAAATGGCTTGACATGTCTGATCTGTCAGCTTCCAGCAGTCAGATGGCCTCCTGTTGTTTTAAAATATACTTATGTTCTCAGTTGCATTAGTAATTCCTTTCACTGTCTTAAAATATTGTTGAGTATGTTTTTCAAAATTCTGTTGTGATGAATTTTAATAATGATTGTGCAGGACAGTGTAATGCAGAGAAGCTGTAAAAATGAATTGAAACAAGAAGCTCACCTTCAAACAGGGGGCAGATCTTCCTCCAGCAGGTGACGCCCCCCTGGCTGGTGTACTGCCCCAGAGCCGTCTCCAGCAGGAACAGGGGGAGTCCGCAGGTAAACAGGAACAGGACATAGGGGATGAGGAAGGCACCTTTTAAAAACGAGAGGTTAAATATCACAAAAGATATCATCCCAAACTTATTAACTTTTTCCACAGTGAACCTCTTTTTTAGTCCCATGTCTCCATGTAAAAAGGTAGTGGAGCTAGATAGGTCTAAATGCTTGGTGATTTATGATTACTGCCCTCACTCACCTCCCCCGTTTTTGTAGCACAGGTAGGGGAACCTCCACACGTTGCCCAAACCAACAATCTCTCCAGCAACAGCAAAGATGAACTCCCTCTTGTTTGCCCACTGGCCCCTCTCCTGGATCTTCTGCCCCTTCTGCTCCAGCCTGATCCCCTTTACTGAGAGCTCACACTGGGCTCCTGTCTGCAGATCCCCGGCCATCCCAGTTGCAGCCCAGTGAAATATGACTGCTTTAGAGAACAATGTATTGGGAATGAGAAAACAGGAAAGTTTCAGATACTGAGGCTCTAGATCTAAACTGAGCAGGCTTGAAGCATATTTATAATTATTTTAGAAAAAGTGATCCATGGTAGGCTTTAATGAGCCAAGAAGATTTTTACAACCAAAGGAAAGAACAGGTACTGTATGCTTGGATCAGAAAAAATATTATATCAATCATTTTGTAACAAATTGCTGATTCAGAAAATAGAAAACAGAGCAGGATAAACAATAATCAAAATAAATAAATATAACCTCCAAATGTCAAAGATCTACAGAAGTGTTGGTATATATCACGCTGCAACTCACAACTGGCAACCCACTGAAGCAAAGCAGGTGTGAACCTGGTCAGTTCCTGCATGGGAGACCTCCTGGGAAAAACTAAGGTTGCTGCTGGAAGAGGTGTTAGTGGAGCCAACAGGGGGCGCTCACCCTGTGGCCCATGTGGGTCCTAATGCCCCAGTATAGTGGCGGGGACATTATTTTGTAAACAAGTGCCATCCTTCGGATGAGATGTAAAACCGAGGTCCTGACTCTCTGTGATCATTAGAAGTCCCAGGGTGTTTCTTGAAAAGAGTAGGGGTGTTTTCCCAGTGTCCTGGCCAATTTTCCCATTGACCTTTACCAATCATAGCCTCCTAATAATCCCCATCTATGAATTGGTTTCATTACTTTGTTCTCCTCTCCACTGATAGTGTGGTGAGTGTTCTGGCGCACTATGGCTGCCATTGCATCATCCAGGTGGATGCTGCACATTGGTGGTGGTGGAGAGGAGTCCCCATTACCTGTAAAGCACTTTGAGTGGATTATCCAGAAAAGCACTATATACGTGTAAGCAATTATTATTATTATAGTTTGAGATACAGTACCTGAGTTCTTTATTCACTGGCTGAGCTTTGGTGAAAACATAATAAATGAGAGGCAAACAGGAGAAGCAAATAATTATAAACAATAACCCAGCTAGTTGGCTCCCAACATACAAGATATGCCAGTTACAAAACAGGACATCTCAAAGGCCGTGGAGGCCACAAACTGAATGGGAATCAGAGACTAAAATGAACTAAAGAAATGAAGTTCAAGATATCAAATTAGATGAGATTTGATTTAAATCCTATCAGAATAAAATACTAGATATATCTTGTTTGATTTTTATCCTAGAATCTCAGGTGACAAGGTTTGCTTACACCCTAGAAGGGATGCCAGATGCCAGGCTCACAGACACTGGATGTGGAGACAGCTAACCAAGCCAGCAGGACGTCAGGTGGTGTAAGGAAGCCACTGTGTGAGATCAAGTGTAGGACCTCAGGCTCATCTTTATCACGTCAACAAATTATTTTTCTTTTAAGTCAGAAATGACAAACTCTCACAAAAATAATCCACAATGATGATGAAGAAAACTCAATTGCTTTGCTATGTTGAGTAAATTAAGATAAGACAAAATCACCTGTTTGACTAAAAGTTAGAAAATTAATTTTGTCACATGAGGTTCACCATTCCTACATTTACCTTCTGTCTTGCAAATAGCAGTAATGGTTATCTTGGGGCTGCAAGGTGACTCTTAAGTGTGGTAATTGGGAAGTACCGTGATGAGCTGTTTGTTTTCCTTTTCTCTTTGTTTTCTATTGATCGCTCACTTCCTGCCAGTCATATCCGCACTACGGAATCATGAACCCTTTTTGTGTGTTGATTGATGGGCACCTAGATAAACAATGAGATTCAATGTTGTACTGATTAGATTAAAAAAACAAGAGTACCTTATGATAAAAAGAAAAACCAAAGAGTCCCTGAATTTACATTCTTGAAGAACTTCAGCAAATGAGCTGGAAGTGATCACTTTTGTTAATCTTTTCCTGGTACCAACTACTTGTGTTAAATGGATTTCAATTAAGGGACACTAGGATCCAGGAGAGTAAAATCTTTTTGTTTACTGGTATTGGCTTTATGGGGCTTTAACGATCAAGTTTGTGATCTATATCAACACAATTTTTAGCTTTAAATTGGGTCATTGACTTTATTCTCTAGTAGTAAGCTACAGTACCTTGTTACAGAGGATCTGTTGATTAAACAATCAAACAGATAAGATAGCGACATCTTTTGTAGAACAAGGCTCTGACAGTCAACGACACTTTCAGCTGGAAGAAACAGATCTGGAGTCTGGCACTGGCAATACTTCATATATGAATAAATTAATATATATACTGTATATACCTGTATGAGATATAAAACAAATTCAGTGACTACTTTTAAGTGACTAAAAGTAAGAGTGATTTTAATATAATTTGAGTCAGCTCATACAAATTAAAATATAAATAAAAATAGATACTTCAGTCAACCTGACTTAACATATTACTAAAACAATGACTAAAACAAAACTGATGACTAAATGAACTCTGCAGAACTATCATGGAGCCTGTCAGACATCCTACTACAACATACAACAATACAACATGTGAGGGCTCTGATCAATCCAGTGAAGAGCATCCTATTTCACATAGTCATTTCAAGGTCCATTTTCACATTAATCATACATATTCACAGCACCCTGGGAAACCAAGAACTGCCTCAATGTGATTTTATTGAAGGTATCATTGGAATGTGAAATACAAAAAATGTCTTTAAAGGAACCAGAAGACAACTGTAAAGAACAGCAAACAAGTGAATTGAGACAACTGGACTGATCAGAGCCCAAGACAGTGGTAAGCCCTACCTTTCACATGGCCAAAGCAATGGTCAGTCCTAACAGATTCAGGACATACGATGGATAGCAGACTAGAGCAAGACATAAACACTTTTTGCTGTTAATTATTCCTGACTGCCAAGCAAAATTGACTGAAACATACTGCTGAAAACAAAACAGACACAGTGTAGATTCAGCTTTAAAATATGTGGCCTGGTTCATTAAGGTTGCCTAAAATTATCAGATGAGATGTGAATATACCTATTTAAACTCCAGATCTACTGTCAAAACTCACCTCACTTGTTTTAATAGCACAGCTCGGGGAACCTCCACCCAGCAATGCATCCACCGACAGCCAAGATGAACCTGTTTGCCCACTGGCCCCTCTACTGGATCTTCTGCCCCTTCTGAACCAGCCTGCTGCCTGGACTGGGGCCTCACGCTGGACTCCTGCCTGCAGATTCCAAACTGTTCAACCTTTACACTGTGGAAAAGCTCGGATCTTTCTTCTGTAAAGGGCAAGGGGCTGGGAAAGAGACAACAGGACAAGCAAAGGACACCTGTCTTATCTAAAGATGGGTGACTTTAGATAAGATGGGTGTCTTATCTAAAGTGAGTAACCTCCTGTTCTCCAGCTCTCTGTTAAATCATTTGTATAGAATTCTTAATATCCACCTGTTTTGCTTTCCTGGATGCTGTTTTGAAGATTGACAAAAAGATATGCAAATAAAAAATCGTAACTCGTAACTGCCTCATTTCCAAATGTTTATAATCTACAAATTTCCAAAACTCATCCCCAAATTATTTCTTTGGCTAAAACAAATATGAAGAAAACTTGTAAACAGTAACCATTAGTGCAGAAAGAAGGGTCACTGAAACAACAGTCATCATAGGTGACTTAATAGAGAAATGTATGTTGAAAGATACAGTACATTTTCAGAGTATTTAGACTGACTAAGACCCAAGTGTTTGACGTGATCTCTAAAGATCGCATGTGGTTGTTTTTTGTTCTTCTTTAACCACTGGTGTTATCGATATTATACTTTGTTGAATGTTTTATTGCAACATATTGTTGTAACCAAACACGTTAGTCTGTTTAATTCATCAGCTAGATCTAATAGCCTTTTAGAATAGTACATTTGAAATCACTTCAGATTTCTTAAAACATGAATGAATTAAAATCTCTTTTTCGACTGTAATGGTTGGATCTTTCTTGTAAGTAACATTACAGGTAATGGGGATCCCCTCCACCACCGACAATGTGCTGCCCCACCTGGATGATGTGACGGCAGCCATAGTGCGCCATAATGCTCACCACACTTCAGCTAACACTGGGGAGGAGAAAAGAGTGTTAAATCCAATTCATTGATGGGGATTCTTAGGAGGCCATGAGTCGTAAAGTCCAATGGGAAATTTTTCCAGGACCTTGGGGTAACACTGCAACCGTTTTCAAGAAGCTCCTTGGGATTTTTAATGATCACAGAGAGTCAGAACCTTGGTTTTATGTCTCATCCAAAGGATGGTGCCTTTTTACAGTATAGTGTTCCTGTCACTATACTGGGGCATTAGGACCCATATAGACCACAGGATGAGTGTCCCCTACTGGCCCTGGAACCTTAGTTTTTTCTAGGAGGTCTCCCATCCAGGTACTGACCAGGCTCACGCTTGTTTAGCTTCAGTGGGTTGTCAGTTGTGAATTGCAGGGTGATTTGTGCTGCAACTGTATGCTAATTGCAAGTGAATCATAAGGCTACTTCTGTGTTATAATTAGTAAGTATTGGAGTTTGATGATTCCCTGTGACCCTGAATTGGAGGAGGCAGTAAGAAAATGAATGGATTTAGTTCAATAGATTTAATTTAATGTCATTCTTTGCTATCAGAGTGATTATTTGTACTTCAATTAAAGTTCTACTGTCCAAATTCACCTCCACCCATCAACTGATCCAGCAAAAGCCTGCTTCCCTGGACTGGGGCCTCACACTGGACACATGCCTGCAGATCCCTGGCTGTTCCAACTACAGCCCCTGTAAACAAGAGGTAGGAACGGAGAAAATAGGAAAGGTAAAAGAGAGCTATCTTATCAGAAGAAAGGAAAATGAGAAACGTCTTGTTCTCTGTGTGACAAAGCTTGATTAAGTTTGTGAAGGCTTAAAAATTGTAGCACAGTCATTTCCAAATTTTTATGATGTATGATTTTCGAAATCTCTGAATGATTTCCTTCTTCAAAACATGACTGAAGAGAAACATCAATATAGTGAGCATTACTGCAGAAAGAAGTTTCTCTGAAACAATGGTTGTGCATGAAGCATGAAGAAATAATGGTCACCACATCATAACAGAGAAAAGAGAAACTTAACCCTTAAAGAAACTTAAAAGTTAATAAAACTTAACTTAAAGTGAATAAGACCCAAGAGTTTGACAGATTTTACACAGATGACCAGAAAAGAAACTGATTTACAGAATAAGAATAAGAATACAGTCTACCTCAGGACACCCTACCAGTGACACACCTCACCCTTCAGCTACTCATGCATCTCACCACACACTTCACCACTATGCAACAAGTTCAGAAGCAGGTAATACATCAACATGTTGTGTCCTTTTAATTCATTATTGTCCTCTCAAAAAAGAAGGTCATACTGCAGGAACAGAAGCACAATAACACTTTGACCACATCAGCAGCAACACAGGAATGTCCAGTTTCGCAAAGTGAGAACATGTGTTCTTCTGTAATTTCAATATGTGTTCTCTTGACAAGGACATTATTTGACTACGAGTCATGAAAGAAGAAATGACTGATTTTTAAACCAAATAGAAATTAGAGAATAAAATGCAGACAAGAATCATCATTGCACTCCCATGAGAATTTTCTAAAAACATGTTAAAGAAACAAGTCGGATGTTTTCAGTCAAAAAAAATTCAGAACATTGTGATTTGAGAGCAGACCAGAGGAGGAATTTGAAAACTTTAGTGCTGTTACTCTGTGAGTACTCTGGTTTCCTCCCACAGTCCACAGTCCAATTAGAAGTGGTTAGAAACAGATTGAAATATTCTTAGCAGATCAGGAGCATATTGCTGCAGTAATTTGATCGATTCATCAACAATTTTAAAACACTGTATTCATTCTATTTAAACTTTATTATCATGAATGAAATTGGATAACCCAAAAACCATTCCCATATTAAACCACTTTTGCACGCAGAGAAAGGAGGAGAGCACATTGTTGAATATGGTCTAACAGACTCTTGACCAAGCAAAGACCTATATAAAAATTAAAATGGTATTCTTTTTTTTTTTTTCATTTTTAGTTTTCAATAAAATACAACCAGTCTTGATCATACAGTGTGACAGATCCTCCTACAGTAGCTTGGCAGTGCAGCGTGAAGGATCTGTGCACACAAATCCACTCTCATTACGGGAAGCGGACAGAGTCCAGACCAGCCCTGATGTAAATAACCTTCCCAATGCCAATAGAGTGTTACTTCCACACCTTTCTCCTTCTCGTCCCTTTCAGTTAGTAGCAGTGGAATCTCCCTCGACTTGTTCATTCCCACTTGAACAGACTCCCTCTTTCGCCTTCTTTATCTTACCGGAGTGCCAACACAGCTGCTAGTTATTAAGAAAAAGCTTTAGAGTTAATTAGTAGATTGATAGAGTTAATCCAATGTGAAAAATGCCAAAGGGATGAATATGTCTTATAACCACTGTATGTGTAGGCTGCACTGCATGTACTGCTCAGAGAACAAAACTTGCACGTGGTATTACCTTTAAATATTAAATTTTTCATTATAAGTGAAAGCAGAGAATCAATAATTTTGAAAAACACCTGTTACCTTGTTACAGTACCTTGCTGTTGTAGTGTCAAACAAATGACAAAGTTCAGGTGTCTGTGAAGCAGAAGTCCCTTTATTCACATGCATATGGAAGTCCGGCTTGCAACCACCAGACTTAAAAAATAAGTAGCTGAAGATGGTTCTTTAGATCTTAAAACACAAAGAGTTACTATGACATATTCTAAACAAATGATAAAACAGCAACACTTGCCAATTAATTATATCTAAGTTGCAGACTAGACAACAGTTAGTTCTTTTCATATTCTGGGCGGATAGCCAGCTTACCAAATACATGCCCCTTATCTTACTGACCAAGGACAGGCAGCATCTTTATATACATTTGAGCACAAAGCCTACGTCAAGCCACTAGACTGCATAGTTTGCAAAAACATACAAAAACAAGAAAATGATATTATTATCTCACGTCCCGGGCGTCTCTCTTATCTCTTCATTCTTCACTGTCTACAGGAATTTCACCTTCGATACAGTATCACCTCCCAGAGCTATCTTTAGTCTTACTGTACCTTTAGCAGTTCCATTCTATTGTTCTATTTCTTGTAGCTTCTGAGTGGTATTAGGAGGTCTGCACAAACACTGTAAGAGAAGAAAATCTGTTTTCCTTTATAAATCCATACCTAGGAAGCACAGGGTATACAAAACTCTGTGGTAACTTTTCATACTGTGATGATTTACAGTTAGGAGATTGTAATGGATTAACTGGATCCAGAGCATTGAAACTGTTTTTGGCCAGTAGAGGGCAGTGTAGTGATGTTCAAAGAGAGAGCTAAAGAAGAGTGATAACTTTTAATTGTTTCTCCTCTGACTCATCAGTGAAAAAGGTCAAAAGTCGACAAGGAATGTCAAGCCTGGTGTGAGGTTAGACCAGCAACTCTGCGTTGAGTGAACATGGGAGTTCATAGCAAGGTTCAGTCACATGGAGAGAGAAAATGGGAAAAGTTCAGTATTAAATACAAATTACTGCTGATAGAGAGACTAACTGTTGTCTCACTGTTTGAGAACCTGGCCAAACTGGATCAGTCAGTTCTAAAGGAAAACAGCAACAGACAGTCAAGATGGGGAAGGCTGGAAACCACACATTTGGAATGGCCTCAGCCTTGTTCTGTATATTTCTGAAGTAACAGAGAAGGTTCTGTGCATATATCCACCAGACCACACTACCAAACCTGGGGGCCTATCGCAGAGCAAAAATGAGAAGCATAGAACAATAAATATGATAATTGTACTTCATTGCAGATTTTACCATATGAAAAAAAAAATGTTTTTAAATAATCCTTAAAGAAATGACTTGATAAGATTGTCTGATCAGTTAGATTTATATATTTATACAATGTTAATGTAATGACACAGCTGGAGATTTTCAAGAGATGGCAAGAGATGATATTTTAGTCTGATTTACCATCATCATGAAAGACACTGTAAATAGAAAAATGTCTCTTTCAACACTTTATTTTTGTATATGAATGTACCATTTGTAATTCTTATCAACTTTATCATGTCGTTTATTTATTACTGTATGTTCAGTAAGATGCGCTGTTGTTTCATCTGAACTGGACTCTTGAACCATTTCCTGCGACAAGACTGTCTGATCAGTGAGCTTCTACAGTATCTCCTCCATTGTATTTAAACATTCTTATGTTCTTACTTGAACAGCACACAGGGGGTGAGGAAAGCATCTTTTACAGAGGAGAGATTGAATATATGTTTTCCGCTCATTCATTGAGCAATAGCTTAATTTCATTTAATTTAAATGAAACTGCCCAAAAACTCTTATTCTGCGTTGTAACAATAGTCATAGAAGAAATCTGTTATTCATCAAGATCAAAACTCTTCTAAACCCTCAGCGGATACCAACCATACAACTGTCCTCACTCAACTCCTCTGTTTTTGTAGCCCAGGTAGGGGAACATCCACGCATTGCCCAGACCAAGGAGAACTATCTTCTCTGAATACAGGAAAGTGAGAAACCTCCTGTTCTCCACTTCTCTGTGAAGCCCTTAGTGTAGAATTCTTAATACCCTCCTAATTTGGTTACCTGGATGCTTTTTTGAAAAACTGACATAAAAGGACAGTATTGAAATTAAAGTAAATTTGATAAAAACAATGAATCCAACAAAATGTCAAAAATTTGTATGATCTATTGTTGACTTACTGTTGTCCTTCAACTCTATTATTATCCAAAACATATTCAATGAAAGACCTGCTTATACAGTAACAGTGAGCATTTAGGCAGGTAGAAAGAATGTCATTAGCGGTTAAGTTAAAAAAGTAAAGAATCATAAAATTGCTTTAAAAAGCATGAACTTTAAAATGGAAATTCCTTAGATTTTTTAACACCCAAGAGTTTGCCATGATTTCACCTAGACAGCGATGTGGTCATCTTTTTGACTTCTTTAATCACTAGCAGTCTGTAACACAGACTCTGTAGTTAGAATTACTTCTTTGTCCACACTGTACCACTGACACCCCAGGACAGTAAATTTGAAATTGTTTCAGTTTTCTCAGAACATAAATCTATTAAAACCTTTTTTGCAATTGTTATTGTGGAATCATTCTTGAAATTAGGATTCCAATAATGATCTCAAACTCAGAATATCAGTGACTAAACAATGGATATTGTTGATAAACAATGGAGACTGAAGCATGTAACTGTAACGCTGCACAGTGTAGATTGAATGATGGACCCTATGTGGAGCTGTGGAGGCGAGTCAGGAGAGAGTAAAGTAAAATCCAAAATGTAAAGCGGAGACGTAGTCAAGGACGAGTTCCGGGTTTGATACCAAAGATAATCCAGGAGGAGAAGGCAGACAAATCCAAAACGCTAGGCGAGATCGAGGTCAAAGGTTCGAGTATCCAAAAGCCAGAACTAGTAGTTATAAATGCGAGTGTTCAGTGAAACGGAGAAGGTTTAAGTGTGTTTGGAAGTGAGGGTGTGTTAACAAGTGAGGCGCTCTGACTGGATGAAGGGATAGATCGGCGGCGTTTGCAGGGATTGCCTCCGGCTGGTGCTTGATTGGGGCGAGACGTTTGTGTGGAGGGCTCCGATTAGCAGCTGGTGTGACAGTAACCTCATGCTTTCCTCCCATTACTACTAAACTGGAGTCTAGCTGTGTCAATGCACAACAGACATAATCAATTGCGGACTGTCACAGGGACAGAAAGCAGAAGAGCAGGGGATCATACCTGGGACTGAAACCTGATTGCTGGACCCTGATGTCAGGCAGCCCTGCCAGTGATACCCCTCACCCTGCAGCAATAAGTACTTCTTAGCCCACATTGCACCCCATACACCCTGAGCTCCTGAGCGTAGGAACAGGCAAAGCATTAATATGTCATTTCCTGATTTTATCAATCAACTTTATTCATTTCTTATTAATTTTAGTTTGTGAAAAAAACACATTTTATTATTACCCTCTCCCCCAAAATATAAGCAGACCACTTTAAGAGAAGCACCACAAAGATTGATCAACAGAAGCAATATAGAAATGTCCAGTGTTATGATAAAATGGGTGAACATTATGAAAAACGACTGAACTGTAAATCAAATGTAAAGATAATAAAAATGCCTAGTCTGCTTCCGCTAGATCTGTTACATTGCATTATATTAAAGAGGAGCTTCAAGGCTTCCTTCACTCTTTAGCTGTCTCTCTCTACAACTCAACAGAGCTCTGGAGTCTGAGCTCAGAGGATCACAGTTCTGTTTCTGCTTCTGATTGAGAGGCAAGTCCTGGGCATGGCGACACAACTGCTGCAGACGCTGGAGAGACAACAAGAACAGATAAGTTTGTTACAGACATCGGCTCAGGAGAAAAAACAAACTCACATAGTTCAGGATGTAGCTCTCCAGTCACTAAAGGGATTGGAACAGTACCTGGCGTAGTGTCCCTGCTGTCCTGGTGAGTTTATACAGCATGACCAGAGGCACACAGGTGACAGAGGAGAGGGCAAAGAGCCAGCCCAGGACATACGCCCAGTCTGGATACACATAGGTGTTGTTGAACTTCAGAGGGGTGTGCTTGACCAGAGAGAAGATGAAGATGCCCTGAAGTAGAGAACAGACTTCTGACTCAGCTTCACTGAAAGTGAAGGAGGATCTGGCGGAAAAGAGAGCAGCTCTGTACACTTGCAGGTGTTCATTGTAAGCCTTAGTCTTAAACACTACGCCAGAGCTTTTGCTTAAGTTCTCCAGGTGCCATTGAGTTTCAAATTGTGAAGTTCAGGTTTACATAATGAAGAGAAGCTCTTGAAAGAAACAGAGCAACTTTTAAGGGAGGCATATTTAACCAAAATACTAGTCAAAATACTGATATTAAAGTTACTTTCAAGGTCAGTTTGTGTAAAAAGTTCAAGAAGTTGTTAAAGACATGCTCTTACAGTGCACACAACTGGAGTGATGTAGCGCCAACAGTACCAAAACACAGCCAAAGGCCGATAGCCAATCATGTCCTCAATGTTGGCACAGAAGAGATCAGCTCCTGCATGAAACCCAGAGGAGAAGATCACAAGCTCAGTAATGACACAACTACAGATGAACAAATGTATTTTGTAGTGCAGTCTGAATACATTGAGAGTTTTGTGTATTTTTTAAGCATGTAATTTATCTGTCCTAAGCTGCAGGAGTGAATCCTTGTAAAAGCAGTTCTCAAATAAATCTCTATGAGAATTATGGCAAAAATTGGAAGAAAACAGATACTTACCAATGAACCCCCCCCCCACCATTAATAAGAATAAATAGACTAATAGTTATAAAGATTAACATTAACACCTACCATATACCCATCCAATACAAATAGTCTGAAATATTGCAACAAACAAGAGGCAGGCCCCATTGCAAGCATAGTAATCAACCAACTGGAAGATGTATATTCCACCCTGGAAAGACAGAGCAAATTTTGCCATTTAAATACATGTGAGGTGACAACTGTGATTTTACATTACGTACTGAGGTACAACTATGAATGTCTTCTTTTTGGCATTGTACAGTGCCAATACTTACTGAAACTGTTGTTTCTAAGTTTCTCCATTCCCATGAGCTTCTTAGGCAACTCGGTTGATCCTTAATTCAAACCAGACCATTGCAGGTCTTGCTGATTAATTATCAGGCCCTTCAGCCCTTCATTCCTTACCTCAGTGACCATGAGGAGCCCAAACAGGAAGCAGACTACAGAGAAGAGGAGCAGAAAGAGCTCCTGCCGGTATCCTCTCCGGAACACTGCAGGAAACAAATCCACGATGGCCGTCATCACGGTTTCAGTGCCCACAAACTACAGAGAGCAAGATAACAGAGACCACAGACACCTGGATCACTGAGTCAACTCACTCCCAGAACACACAGTCCACAGAGCATGCAAACACAGGTTACCCCTTTGGATATAAAGTATTATATCTGCTCGCAAGACAGTCTCACCTCTGTGTCTATTCCCAGCAGGAGAACCATGATGAAGAAACAGACAGCCCAGAGCTGGGGTAGAGGCATCATGGCCACTGCCCTCGGGTATGTGATGAACGCCAGGCCAGGACCTGCACAACCAGACATGGGGGAGTCAGTGAGTGAAATCATGTCAATTATAGAAATCACATACTGAATCTCTGACAGTGCACATTTGAGTACAATTAAAATTGAGTCTTTGTCAGTGAGCAGCTATATGAATATTTAAACCAATTGTTCCTAAGGGTAAAAGTAAAGGTTTTCACAGAACAGTCCTGTAAGATTTACAGTTACAAAGCACACTCCAGTCAGAGGAGAACTAATGAGACAGTAGATGTGGACAGACTGCGGCTCACCAGACTCAGCAACTAGCGAGATGTCCACT